>NC_060130.1:1000305017-1000930017 GCF_021461395.2 Schistocerca americana
GATTTTTACCGTGCTGGGATACATGCCCTTGTTCAAAGATGGACCAAAACTGTAGAGATGGGCGGAGATTACATTGAAAAATGACAAAATGATCCTCAATGTTGTGGTTTTCAACCTATGTAATTGCATTTAAATTTCCTGACAATTAAACGTAGAAAAAAAAATAGGAGGCATTACTTTTTGACTGACCCTCGTATCAAGGATTTCAAAAAATATGAGGTCAGTTGACTCATTTTTCGTCCGATTTGAGCTGGAATAGCCCACCCTCGACAAGTACTCATTTAGGGCATATCGGGAGAGGTCATTTTTACGTTCTGCTACATACGGATCGAGCACTGTATTGCTCCTAGATATCTGTAAGTCACATCTAATCTTACTCTACTGAACATGAATCACCCCAGCGAAACCTGCGACCAGCTGAACACGGTACCGTCTCCGGATACCAAGGAACCTGTAATTAGTTGAAAACTGGGACTATATGGAAGATCATTGTGAGTGCGGGGCAGAACATATATATGTACCAGTGTTAGTTTCATCTTACTCACTGCACTTTCGGAAATCATGCCATTGGAGAGTCAATTGCTGTTGCCGTTTCGAAGCAAATATATTGAGAAATCTATCTGGAATAAGAGAATTCTTAAAATTTATAATTATTTATATTTAATAGTTTGTGATGCTATGCACTCTGAGACGAAAATAATAATAATCTGTAGAAGCTACAAGTGTACCAGAACTACAATTTTGCAAGTACTATCGAAATTTTTATTTTTAAATATGGTTGGCTGATCAGTATCTTTTCCGCAGTTTGATGCGTGCAGCACAGCAAAATTAAGCATAAGACTCCTTTTGAAATAAATTCTGTGTTAAAGAAAACTCACTAAAATGTCTTCATTATTAAAATTGTGGTCTTAAGCACAGAAATTATATGGATCGCAATGTTTTTGGTATTGTCCATATTCATAAGCAGATTTTAGAACAGATATAAAGCACAGATATTATGAAAATATCAACTGTACTGTGGATTGCTACTGTTTAAATGATATATTGCAGGATTTTGAAACATACATTGTGTCCGGACATTACGAAATACCTCGTACAAAACTATCTGTTCACACTTTGAGTCTATACATCCAAAAGGCTTTTGACATTGTTCCTCACAAGCAGGTTCTAAACAAAGTGAGCGTCTCTGCTGTGCTGTCGCAGTTGTACGACTGGGTTCGCGATTTCCAGTCAGAAAGCTCACAGTTCGTAGTAACTGAAGTAAAATCTGGTGTTCCTCAAGACACTATAATAGGCCCTCTGCTGTTCCTTATCTATACAAACGATTTGAAAGACGATCTGAGCAGCCATCTTACATTGTTTGTAGCTGATGCTGTCGTTTCCTGTCTAGCAAAGTCATCAGAAGATCAAAACCAATTGTAAAATGATATAGACAGGATATCTGTAACGTACGAAAAGTGGCAATTGACTGTAAACAATGCAAAGAGTAAAGTCATCCACACGGGTACTTAAAGGAATCCGTTAAGTTTCGGTTACACGATAAATCACAAATTTAAAGGTCGTTGATTCAGCTGAATACCCAGGGATTATGATTACCAACAACTTAAATAGGAACGATCTCGTAGAAAATGTTGGCGGGAAGGCAAATCAAAGAATGCGTTTTACTGGCAGAACAGTGAGAAGACGCAGTAGGTCTACTAACTATACGGCGTACATTACGCTTGTCCGTCCTCTACTGGAGTACTGGCGTGCGGTATGAGATCCGTAGCAGGTAGAGCTGCCGAAGGACATCGAAAACTCCAGAGAAGGGCAGCTCGTTTGTATTATCGCGAAATACGAGAGAGAGTGTCACGAAAGTGTTTTGCGATTTGGGGTAGCAATCATTAAGACAAAGGAGTTTCTCGTTGCGGCGAGATCTTTTCACGAAATTTCAGTCACCAATTTTCTCCTCCGAATGCGAAAGTATTTTGTTCACTCTCACCTACATAGGGAGGAATGACCATCTTAATAAAATTATAGAAATCAGAGCTTGCACGTGAAAAGTTAACTGTTTATTTTTCCCCTTTCATTCTGAAAATAGTTGCATAAACCCTCTGCCAAGTATTTCAGTGTGAACTGCAGAGTGATGATGTAGACGTATCTACGCTTCAGGTTTTATTTTGACCATATGATGGCTAAGACCGAAACGACTCGAGCAATTAAAGAGAGAACCGACTCGTGGAGATAACATCTTGGACCTACTGATAACAAACAGACCCGAACTTTTCGACTCTGTATGTACAGAACAGGGAATCAGTGATCATAAGGCCGTTGCAGCATCCCTGAATATGGAAGTTAATAGGAATATAAAAAAAGAGAGGAAGGTTTATCTGTTTAGCAAGAGTAATAGAAGGCAGATTTCAGACTACCTAACAGATCAAAACGAAAATTTCTGTTCCGACACTGACAATGTTGAGCGTTTATGGAAAAAGTTCAAGGCAATCGTAAAATGCGTTTTAGACAGGTACGTGCCGAGTAAAACTGTGAGGGACGGGAAAAACCCACCGTGGTACAACAACAAAGTTAGGAAACTACTGCGAAAGCAAAGAGAGCTCCACTCCAAGTTTAAACGCAGCCAAAACCTCTCAGACAAACAGAAGCTAAACGATGTCAACGTTAGCGTAAAGAGGGCTATGCGTGAAGCGTTCATTGAATTCGAAAGTAAAATTCTATGTACCGACTTGACAGAAAATCCTATGAAGTTCTGGTCTTACGTTAAATCAGTAAGTGGCTCGAAACAGCATATCCAGACACTACGGGATGATGATGGCATTGAAACAGAGGATGACACGCGTAAAGCTGAAATACTAAACACCTTTTTCCAAAGCTGTTTCACAGAGGAAGACCGCACTGCAGTTCCTTCTCTAAATCCTCGCACAAACGAAAAAATGGCTGACATCGAAATAAGTGTCCAAGGAATAGGAAAGCTACAGGAATCACTCAATAGAGGAAAGTCCACTGGACCTGACGGGATACCAATTCGATTCTACACAGGGTACGCGAAAGAACTTGCCACCCTTCTAACAGCCGTGTACCGCAAGTCTCTAGAGGAACGGAAGGTTCCAAATGATTGGAAAAGAGCACAGATAGTCCCAGTCTTCAAGAAGGGTCGTCGAGCAGATGCGCAAAACTATAGACCTATATCTCTGACGTCGATCTGTTGTAGAATTTTAGAACATGTTTTTTGCTCGAGTATCATGTCATTTCTGGAAACCCAGAATCTACTATGTAGGAATCAACATGGATTCCGGAAACAGCGATCGTGTGAGACCCAACTCGCTTTATTTGTTCATGAGACCCAGAAAATATTAGATACAGGCTCCCAGGTAGATGCTATTTTTCTTGACTTCCGGAAGGCGTTCGATACAGTTCCGCACTGTCGCCTGATAAACAAAGTAAGAGCCTACGGTATATCAGACCAGCTGTGTGGCTGGATTGAAGAGTTTTTAGCAAACAGAACACAGCATGTTGTTATCAATGGAGAGACGTCTACAGACGTTAAAGTAACCTCTGGCGCGCCACAGGGGAGTGTTATGGGACCATTGCTTTTCACAATATATATAAATGACCTAGTAGATAGTGTCGGAAGTTCCATGCGGCTTTTCGCGGATGATGCTGTAGTATACAGAGAAGTTGCAGCATTAGAAAATTGTAGCGAAATGCAGGAAGATCTGCAGCGGATAGGCACTTGGTGCAGGGAGTGGCAACTGACCCTTAACATAGACAAATGTAATGTATTGCGAATACATAGAAAGAAGGATCCTTTATTGTATGATTATATGATAGCGGAACAAACACTGGTAGCAGTTACTTCTGTAAAATATCTGGGAGTATGCGTGCGGAACGATTTGAAGTGGAATGATCATATAAAATTAATTGTTGGTAAGGCGGGTACCAGGTTGAGATTCATTGGGAGAGTGCTTTGAAAATGTAGTCCATCAACAAAGGAGGTGGCTTACAAAACACTCGTTCGACCTATACTTGAGTATTGCTCATCAGTGTGGGATCCGTACCAGATCGGTCTTACGGAGGAGATAGAGAAGATCCAAAGAAGAGCGGCGCGTTTCGTCACAGGGTTATTTGGTAACCGTGATAGCGTTACGGAGATGTTTAATAAACTCAAGTGGCAGACTCTGCAAGAGAGGCGCTCTGCATCGCGGTGTAGCTTGCTCGCCAGGTTTCGAGAGGGTGCGTTTCTGGATGAGGTATCGAATATATTGCTTCCCCCTACTTATACCTCCCGAGGAGATCACGAATGTAAAATTAGAGAGATTAGAGCGCGGAGGCTTTCAGACAGTCGTTCTTCCCGCGAACCATACGCGACTGGAACAGGAATGGGAGGTAAAGACAGTGGCACGTAAAGTGCCCTCCGCCACACACCGTTGGGTGGCTTGCGGAGTATCAATGTTGATGTAGATGTAGATGTAGAATAATAAAGACATTGCAATCGAGACCAACTGTGTGTGTAAGTGCAAAGCACGATCGGTGACCTGCAAATGAATCTGTCATATTTGACGTAAATTTTGGTCTTCACACCACATCCGCCTCCAGTTTGTCGATTAAACTCATGGGTTACTACCGCTGATCGTCTCCTAGCTCAAGACAGTAGAAGTGCCACTTTATCTGCACGCTACTTTTTTCAGCCATTTCGGTATCTTTGCTTCAATGTTTGTGAAGCGCCACACGACGTCAGTTAAAATCCTCCCTTCAACACTTACATAACGAAAAAGATGCTTGATGCGAGTAAGATGTGCGGCTTGCAGAAATAATGAACCCGTGTTAATATTAGCAACATATATAACTGAACTATTTACTTGTTGGTGAAGGTTTATTTGTACATAGCTTACTTGTCTTCGCCTCACGCAATAGCCGATGGGCGTAGTTCCTAACAGCATGATTAAAATACCTGAACAGCGGGTAGAGGTCTAAAATCACAATAAACATTGATTTTGTCTTTCCAAATACTTCAAAATAGGGGTAAAACTGAAGTAACTCCTTTATGAAAGTCAAAATGAGATAAATGTAATTTTACTTTGTCAGTAATTTGTTTCAGAAGCTAGCATCTGTCGTCTGAGTCTTATTTTTGCGCTTTTATCAATCTGTTTATGCTCTGTGAGGTCTAAATTTATTTCGAAGACGGCCGTAAAACAAATCATAAATCGTAAACAGCCTGACGCAGTAGTTATTGTTTGTCGACGACGTGTCATTTGTCAATCTATGTCGACTTGACGGAAGAGTTGCTCAGTCAGTAGACCGCTTGACTACAAACAACAACCAGGCCGGCGGGGATAATCTTTCTGCCTCCAGTAGCATCTGAACATCGAACGAATAGTGGCCACATTGTACTAATCAAGCGACTCGGAGAAACATATGCTCTGAGTATTGAGCAATGGAAATCTGGTGCAAAGTGAAATATCGTGGGTGAGTGAGAATCACAGTTCATTATTTGGAAACGATTTAAAGCAGGATAATTAACATTGTAAATGTATTGTAGATGCCAAGTTTCGGGACAGTACAACACTTTCTCTCTCAAAATATGTGTATTCTCTGAAAAGGAAAAGAAAAATTCAGTACAGCGCGTTGACAACACACCTTATAATCATTCAAATACTACCAAGCATCTTCGGCGGAAAGTTCCGTTGTTTGATAGCTTTAATAAAGAAACGTCGAAGAACGTGGGTGTAACTTTGGATGAGCACCTGAGCCAGGAAGAAAATATTTTCGTTATGTCCAGGAAGAATTTTGATTGCCTTTATGCTCTGCATAAGTTTCTGAACATACTTCGACAAGACATGAAACGTTAACTGTAGAAGTTCGTTCTGCCGGACCTCCACTATCACGATGTATCCAACACTGGCATAATAGTGGTGTAACGATGTACTTGTATCTACAACATCCACGCATTTGACATTGTGCGTGTGTCGTACGCTCATTAGGGCAGTTGCAGTCAGCCAAGTTAGTGACTAACGATGCGTATGTTTACTTCATTGCCTCTCCAATCTGGGCGTATTCCAGTACTTTGTACCACAGTTCACATACCTATCATCTCACAATAACTGCAAGAAAAAGTTTCTATCTGTGCCCAGTCATAAAAGAACAACTTTTACAAATCCCTTCTCCATTTTGCTGCTGCCCCACTTCTGCAACAAGGTACTTCACATCCCGTGAACAATTCAGCGTACTGCTGTTTTTAAGAAGAATCGGAAGCACCTAATTTTGTCAATATCAGAACTTTACCTTAAACAGTAACATATGGTTACATAGTCATTTCTCTTTGTCAGACAGCAAAGCAAATATTCACATCTTCTCCTAGTAAAGGTTATTTCTCTCTTACTTTCTCTTTCACTTCCTTTCACACACTGTTCATTACTTCTGTTGTATCACGTTTCTCTTTCACTCCCATCTCCCACACCTTCATACAGATCCACTGCTGCCAGAGCCCACACCTTAAATCTACCTGCCTTTATCTATAGTATATGAGTGGTCATAGATGAATGTAAATCCTGTTTTCTGCTCTAGCTATTACTGTTTACGCTGTTTATGTTCTAACTCTTTCCTATTGATAGGCTCCATACTATATGGGAGACTATTTATAACATGTGCATCACAATGAATATAATGTAGAGTATGAAGAGTGTGGTTAGATGTAAGGGAGGGTATAATGGCCCTAGTCGTGCCAGGATAAATAAATGAATAAGTAAATAAATTAAATGATTTAGTCTTCTATTGCCTTCAGGTATCCTTGGTGCCACACTGAGTGGTCGCGCGTTTAGAGGCACTATGTCACGGATTGCGCGGCCTCTCCCGCCGGAGGTTCGAGTTCTCCCTCGGTATATGAATGTGTGTGTGTTCTTAGCATAAGTTAGTGTAAGTAGTGTGTATGTCTAGGGACCGATGACCTCAGCAGTTTGGTCCCTTGGGAATTCACACACATTTGAACATTTTTTTTTAATCCTTGGTAATGATGTACGTGCGTTAGTCATTTCAACGATAATTGCTCTCGATGTAACACTGATTATGGTAAACGTGAGTTAGGGGAAAAATCCGGTGTCCAAGTTCCTCTCATCATATCCGAAGAGTCCAGAGATTCACTCGGTAGCAGGGTTCTGTATTCCGGTGGGTGAGTCGAGCGCACTCAGATTGGCGCGCCCGGCTGCTGAGCGGGTGAGACGGCGTTAGTTGGCGGCCACGTGCTTCACCTGGCGCACCAGCGAGTACGGCAGGTAGTCGCGGGGAGTCCCCGCCGAGTAGAGCGGGGAAGCCCCGCGCGCACAGTCGGCTGGCGCCCACACTTTGGCGGCGGCTGCGCCTGCACCGGCACCCACGCCGAGATTCACTCGATAGCAGGGTTCTGTATTCCGGTGGGTGAGTCGAGCGCACTCAGATTGGCGCGCCCGGCTGCTGAGCGGGTGAGACGGCGTTAGTTGGCGGCCACGTGCTTCACCTGGCGCACCAGCGAGTACGGCAGGTAGTCGCGGGGAGTCCCCGCCGAGTAGAGCGGGGAAGCCCCACGCGCACAGTCGGCTGGCGCGCACACTTTGGCGGCGGCTGCGCCTGCACCGGCACCCACGCCGCCCGTCAGTAGCTCGCTCATGAACGAGATGTACGTGATGGCCAGCCGCAGCGTCTCGATGCGTGACAGGCGTTTCTCGTACGCGAATGTCGGCACCTTGCGTCGCAGCTTGTCGAACGCCTCGTTCAAGTTGAACATGCGACGACGCTCTCGGATGTTGGCGGCTCTGCGTTGCGCCATGGTGGCCACCCGCCGGCGAGGTTTCTTGTGGCTACCCGTGCTAGCTGCTGTACCCGATACGGCCGAGTGAGACCCGAATCTGCACATAACACGAGGAGGCTGGAAGTGTTATTTGCACAATTATAGTTTCTGAATTAAGTAATTACAGGACTAAGCAAAAGTTTCAGTTTAATTACTTTTGACATACTGGCTGCTGGCTTTTGTCTCAGGATCTTCATCTGACATCTGTTTAACGATTTTTATGACGTTTCGCGCACACGAGTAATTGGTTCATCCTTCATTGCTGGCGGAAGACGACACGATGAAACGAGCTTTCTTGGTGAGCGAATTTGAGTGACACGGGAAGTCCAGTCCCCCACCAGAATGGAGGGAGAACCTTAAATAGTGCTAGCTACTCGTCCTGGCGAAACACCAGAAAAATAGTGAAATAAGCATCGGTCGAAGATACCGAGACAAAACCCAACAGGCCAAGTGCCAACAAGGGGCATCCTTGTAAGCCTCAACAGTTTTGTAAAATGAGTTTTATTGTAAACTACTGAATATAATTAACGATGCATAATGGAAATACGCACTGAAAATAAAAAGACATGGCATTTGCTTAACCGATATTTTGGTACAAAAAAATTGCATTAGACACTGAAATTCGAGATCTGCCAATGGATTAAATTTGAGGTTTTCAAGGAACACGATTTCACACATAAACTTATCAATTTCCTTTCATTTAGGATTCAATGTAGGCTATTTCTGGTTTCTCATCAAAGTTTCTTGTAGAATGGCTGCAGTGGATGACGATGATGTAATGGCGTCTGCTTAGATGATGTTTAGCATAAAAAACACGTTAACTGTTGAAATTAGCGGTAATAAATTGGAGATCTTGAGGGGATGTCGTTTCACAAATGAACTTGTAAATTTCTTTTGATTTATAGATCAATCTACAATAAATAGGATTTAAAGAACCCACTGATGATGGCGATATTGTCCCTGAAACTAGTTTGGGAATAAATACATAAACAAATAACAAACAGTGTTTTGCGTCAAGGTGGACTCACAACCCCCATATTGTTGGCTCACGCTACCGAGGTTGTTTCGAGTACGCTGCAGAAGTTTCGGTGGGAAGCCCTTACACGTCCTCCACAAAGTCCCGATCTCTCCTCACACATTTTTTTTTTTTTTTTTTTCGGACGTAGAGGTGCACGCACAGGTACAATCATGGTTCCCTAGGCAACAGAAAACATTTTTCCACTGGAAGTATTGACCATCTTGTGTCAGAGTGGGGTAAATGTATTAACAGTTACGGTGATTACTTTTGAAATAATAAAGAGTTCACTTTTTTTCACCTGTCTCGTTTTCATTTGACTACGCCTTATATTTATGAAGGCTGTTGCTCCTTATTTTACAAGGCGAACGACATTTTTATGTGTGTAAGGTGAAAAGTTTGTGTTCTGTTTAAGTAAGGAAGATTGAAGCCCGCCCAGTTAGCCGTGCGGTCTGACGCACTGCTTTCCGGGCGGGAAGGCGTGCCGGTCGCCGGCACTGGGGCCCGAACCGCACGATAATCCTGGGTTCGGTGTGGGATGGCGGTGGGGTGGGTGGACTGCTGTAGCCTGTTGTCGCGTTGTGTACCACTGCGGGCTAGGGCGGGGACGAAGCCTCTCCGTCGTTTCTAGGTCCCCAGTTCCATACAATACAACAGAAGGAAGGCTTAACGTTTTACTAACATAATTCGACATCATACTATTTTAATTGCTACTAACTACATTTCAACGTGACACACCTCAGACAGGGTCATAATCTTAAACCTGAGATTCCAAAAAGAAACACTAAAAGTAATCCAGATTTATGCACCTCAAGTGGGATGTAGCGAAGAAGAGAAGATGGACTTTGAAAATGTGTTAGAAAACCATATAGAGAGTGCTAATATAGTGATGGGAGATTTTAATGCACAGGTAGGCAAAGACAGATAGGGATTTGAGCAAGTATTGGGATTTTTGGATATGGAGGCAGAAATGAAGAAGGGGAAAGACTCCTGGATTTGTGCCAGAGGAGTGGAATGAAAATAGCAAACAGCTGGTTTATGAAGAGAGAAAGTCATGTTATCACCAGATACAGTTGGGATGGAAGAACGAAGAGTGTAATTGATTATATTCTAGTAGATAGGGAATGGGGAGAGAAAGTAACAAATGTGAAGGTAATTCCAAGTGTGAGTGCAGATGGAGACCATAGATTACTGGTGGGACAATGGAAAATGAATCAGTGTCTGAAAAATAGAAAACAGAAGAAAGTGATGAGGATACGGGATTGGAAATTGAAGGACAGTGAATGTGCTGGGAAGTACAGAGAATTAATAACACAAAAATTTCCAAAAGAAGTTTTCTGCGATGTAGAAAAAGAATGGAGTTTATTCAAAGACACTTTAGTCGAAGCAGCACAAAAAGTATGTGGCAGAACATCTGGTAAGGAAAAAATAAGACAGACAAGTTGGTGGGATGATAACACAATCCAAGCAGTTAGAAGAAAAAAATGGAGCATGGAGAAAATGGTGGAAAACTAAAAATGACGAAGACCATAAAAGATATATAGAGGAAAAGAAGAAGTGCAAAGAAATAGTGGAAACAGCAAAGAAAAAGGCATGGGAAGAGTTTACAAAAAAACTTGAAGAAGATGTAAAGAGCAATAAGAAAATGTTCTATAAAATGATGAAAAATAAAAGGAAGGCTTCTGAAGTACCAGTAAAGATGGAAACAGAGGACGGTACCATTATTGAAGATCCAGGGAATATAAAAGATCTCTGGAAAGAACATTTTAAGAAGCTGGTAAAGGCTGAGGAGCAGGTACATGAGGAAACAACAAATAATGGAGAAATTGAGAGAAGTTGGGAAGCACAATTAGGACAAATTACACGGGAAGAAATGGAAAAAGCTGTGAAGAAGATGAATGGGGGGAAAGCCCCAGGACCTGATGAAGTATCAGTGGACGTGATAAGAGCAGCAGGTCCAGTGGGAATGCAGTGGCTGTATAGAGTACTATCAAGCGTGTGGAGAAATAGTACAATACCTGACGACTGGAGAACAGGAGACATTGTTCCCATCTTCAAGGAAGGCAACAAAAGACTTTGTAAAAACTACAGAGGAATAACCCTAATGAGTCATACAGCCAAGATTTTTGAAAGAATTTTACTAAATCGAATAAGTGAAAAGATAGAAAAGGAGCTGAGTGAAGAACAGCATGGGTTTAGGAAAGGAAGGAGCACGATCGATCTGATATTTTCTATCCGTCAACTGATGGAAAAAAGTTGGGAGTATAACAAAAGGGTGATAATGATTTTTATAGACATAGAAAAGGCATATGACTCAGTTGACAGGGAAAGACTCTGGGAAGAACTGAAGAAGATAGATATAGAAGATGGATACATTAATGTTATAAAGACAATGTACAGAGGCCACAATTGTAGAATTAGAACACCATTGGCGGACTCTGAATACTTCGAAATAAGACAAGGACTTAAGCAAGGAAGTATTCCATCTCCTGCGCTTTTTAATGTTGTGATGGGGGGAATGAATAGGGCAGTTAAAGATATAGTAAAAGAAAAAGACAAAAAGATGATTTTTGCAGATGATATGGTAATATGGGGTGATAAAGAGGTAGATGTACAGTTACAGCTCGATGCGTGGAAGGAAATAATGAAAAGGTATGGATTAAAAATAAATAAAGATAAGAGTGAAGTAATAGTATTTGGAAGAGAGAAAGGAATCAATGGAAATATTACCTTGAATGGAGAACCCCTCAAAGTGGTAGAAAGTTTCACTTATTTAGGGAGTGAAATATCCAGGGATGGAAGAATAACTAACGAAATTAATAGGAGGTTACAGAAAGGAGGCAATTTCTACCAAACAATAAAATATCTGATTTGGAATAATGAAGTTTCAGAAAGAGCAAAACTCCTTATGTATAAGAATTATTACATCCCTATTGTCACCTATGGTGGAGAAACAGGGACAATGACAGAAAGGGACTGGAGCAGACTGCAAGCAGGGGAAATGAAATTTCTCAGAGCAGTTAAGGGAAAAACAAGAATGGACAAAGTAAGGAATGTAGAGATTAGAAAGGACATCAAACAAGAAAGTATGAGAGAAAAAATTGAAAGAAAGAGATTAAGATGGTATGGGCATGTTAAGAGGATGCATGGGCAGAGACTCCCCAAAATTATGGAAGAACTAAAGATGAATGGGAAAAGACCTAGAGGGCGCCCAAGAACACGGTGGAAAATGGGAGTGAGAATATCTGTTGAAAGGAGAGGTGTGACCTGGCAGCAAGTGGAGGAAGAAAAGTGGTGGAAGGACCGAGCCAAATAGAGAGGACTCGTCAGCACCCAGACCCGGCAGTAGCTGGAGCGGGATTCGAATATAGATAGATAGACACCTCATGGAAGGCAAAAATCGAAAGTCGGATACCAATTTTGCGCAGTTGTGCTTACAAGTTGCGCCTGAATCCGTTTTAAGAACATGAATTGTTTATAAGAATTGCCTCCCCAAAACAGTTGTTCAGATTTCATGAACCCGGTGAAGTGAGATTACAAGCCCTTCGGGATTTTTTAATACAGAGAGAGTACAATTTCCTCACAAATGTCTGTGAACCCTTTAGGAAGATGTGGAGGAGGAAGAAGAGTTCCTTCAAGGAGAGGTCCTTGAAAATCCTATCCACGCCAAATAGTGAGAGCGAAGTTATTTTGTTACACCTACCTACATCACGCGCAAAGCAGGAAAAAGTGCAAAGTGATTACTGCACTCAAACATTTTGGAGGCTCTGAATGGCTAGAAAAGTTCCGACGGAGTGAAGATATATCCCCATTCCTGCGCACCGAATGAACGTTTGTTTGTTTCATCAGATCATGCTTGTAGGAGAGTCTTGACAACCAAAAGCTGCAGTGGGTATAGCAATTGACGCAGGATATGAAGTTGTTGCCAAGTGGTTCGATTTTTCTAATTTAGTGAATATATCTGTATTTAGGGGAAGGTTACTATCGATGGGCCACCAAAAGAAAATGTGTAATAAAATCCTCGGGTGTTGTAACAAATATTTTATTCCCAACGTAGCTTGAATATTTTTGCATTTCACTATATTAACCACAGAAGACATAATTATTCACTGTTGATGAAACTGTGAAAAACTTTTGCAAAACGGGTTACACTTAATGTCCTTTAGAATGCACTTATTGTCAATACCCGCAGCGAAATCGAGCCAGCCCATCGACAGCAACGTTACCCTACGTATTTCTTCCCATCTAATAAAGATGGAACTTGCTTTTCTTCAATTGAATAACTTCCTGGTCAGTACAGTACATCTTGTTTTGTTTCACTCCACACAAAATCATCTCGTCAACGTTAACAAACATTTTACAAATCAGGTATCCAGTTAATAACTCAGTCATGGCTCAAAAGAAGCAGAGTAAACATAAAGCATAAACCGATTGTACGAGCTGAAATCTGGCAGCCACATTTACAAAAATCAGTACTGGAGTGTTTATATGAACCAACTAGAACCTACATTGGAATAGCATTTTGCAGACTATTCGATTTGGGAGTCCATGTAAAGGTTCTCATAGTGCTTAGTCGAATAATATTCCTAGCTGATCTGTTTTAGGGAGGGTCCGCCTTGAGCAGAACACAATTTTTTATTTTTATTTTTATTCCCCAGACATGCTCCGCTGGAGTTTCAGCATCATGAGAGAGCTTTTTGTTATCTTCTATAAAACAGAAAAATGCTTTTCAGTACCGGTACAAATATAAATTTGAGCTTTTAAAGACAGTATTTACGTATTTGAAAATCAGACAAAAATTTGTTTATATACCTTGTCATCACATGCTGTGGATTTCCTGGATTTTATGTAATTTAATGCAGTTGTTTTGTTTCACGGTTTGTCTCATCTGCAAACCATATAGAACTTAATTTAGAACAATTATTTACTTCGAAAATTTACGACTGGACATGTTATGGTTATGTCTACCATTAACTTATACAACGTGGAAGATTTTGTGTGTGTGTGTGTGTGTGTGTGTGTGTGTGTGTGTGTGTTTCAGTTTTTCTTCACATAATAGGGAAACTAGACTAAGTAAGTGAAACATATTGCAAACACACACATGTACACACACACACACACACACACACACACACACACGCAGACACACAATCTTTCTACTACTGGTACAAATATAAATTTACATATTTGAAAAACAGAGATAACTTTATATATATATACCTCGTCACTATATATAAAAATTGTGTCTGTTTTTCAAATATGTAAATATTGTCTTAAAAAACTTAAATTTATATTTGTACCAGTATTAAAAAGCAATTTTCCTGTTTTATAGAAGATAAAGACCTTCCAATGTTGCTGAAACTTCAGCGAAACATGTTTGGGCAATAAAAAGAAAAAATTGTGTTTTGCTCAAGGTGGACCCTCTCCGAAAACAAATCAATATGTAAGCCAACACGGACAGAAGAGCTTCAAGCTCAAGATGAATATTCCTAGTTATTGCGCTAATTTTATCGATTTTTATATCTCGCCTCTAGAGTGTATTTGTGATCTTCTACCCTATTTGGAGTTTTACGATGGGCCAGGCATGTGATAAGATGGCTTTCGCTGAGTGTTGATTTTACTCTCCATTTCCGCCCCAAATTTTCAAGCTGACTGACATTCTGTGACAGCTTCAGTAGCTTTAATTGAACGTGTCGCTGAACACCATCAGCGTAGAGATTGATGCTTTTCTGTTAATTACATGTTCCTTAGAACATTTGCACGGTTTTTATCGAAATGATATGGAATGAGTCAGTTTACAGACTAGATATAAACGATTGTTGTTGTTGTTGTCATCGATCCGAAGTCTGGTTCGATGCAGCTCTCCATGCTACTCTGTTCTGTGCGAGCCCCTTCATTTCCAAATAACTACTGCAACCTACATATTTCTGAATGTGCTTACTGTGTTCATCTCTTGGCCTCCCTTTACGATTTTTAGCCCCCACACTGCCCTCCATTACTAAACTGGTCATCCTTTGACGTCGCAGAATGTGTACTATCAACCGATCCCTTCTTTGGTCAAGCTGTGCCACTAATTTCTTGTCTCCCCAATTCTGTTCAGTACTTCCTTAATAGTTACGTAATCTACCCACCTAATCTCCAACATTCTTCTGTAGCACCACATTTCGAAAGCTTCTATTCTCTTTTTGTCTAAACTGTTTATCGTCACTCTTTCACTACCATACATGGCTACACTCCAGACAAATACCTTCAGAAAAGACTTCCTACCACCTAAATCTATAGTCGATGTTAATAAATTTATCTTCTTCAGAAATGCTTTTCTTACCATTGCCAGTCTTTTTATATGCTCTCTACTTCGGCCATCAGTTATTTTGCTGCCCAAATAGTAAAACTCATCTACTACTTTATGTGTCGTTTCCTAATCTAATTTCCTCGGCGTCACCTGATTTAATGCGGCTACATTCTATTATCCTTGTTTTTCTTTTGTTGGTGCTCATCTCATTCCTTCTTTCAAGACACTGTCCCTTCCGTTCAGCGGCCCTTCCAAGTCCTTTGCTGTCTTTGATAGAATTACAACGTCATCGGCAAACTTCAAGTTTTTATTTCTGCTCCCTGAACATTAGTTCCTATTCCAGCTTTCTCTTTGGTTTCCTTTACTGCTTGATCAATGTACGTATTGAATGATATCAGGGATGGGCTACAACCCTACTTCACTGTCTTCGCAACTACGGATTCCCTGTAATGCCCCTCGATTCCTATAACTGCCGTCTGCTTTCCGCGCAAGTTGTAAATAGCATTTCGCTCCCTGTATTTTACCCCCGCTACCTTCAGAATATCAAAGGGAGCATTCTAGTCAACATTGTCAAAAGCTCTCTCCAAGTCTACAAGTGCTATAAATGCAGGTTTGCCTTTCCTTTATCTGTCTTCTAACACAAGTCGTGGGATCAGTATTGCATCGTGTGCTCCTACATTCCTCCTTAATCCAAACTGATCTTCTCCGAGGTCAGCTTCTATCAGTTTTTCCACTCTTCTGTGAAAAATTCGTGTTAGCATTTTGCAACCATGACTTATTAAACTGATAGTTGGGTAATTTTCACATCTGTCAGCAACTGTTTTCTTTGGAATTGGAATTACTACATTCTTCTTGAAGTGTGAGGGTATACGCAATACGGGCTACTAAATAGTATGCTGGGGTAAGTTTAATAAGGGCAAGCATAGCCATACCTACTGACAGACAAATTTGAGAACAACTCCTTATTTCAACCTGTTTTTCAGCTAAGCATGCCACCAGTTTTTAATAAATATTTGTCTATGAAATAGGATTTGTTTAGAAGAAATGAATTAGGCGAGATTTAAAATTTTCTTTGCTGCTTGTCAACAATTTTATGTCATTGGGAAAATGAATAAAGGTTGTTACGGCTGCAGACTTAATCCCTTTCTGAGAAACTGACAGCTTTAACAATGAGTAATGCAGGTCATATTTTCTTCCAGTGTTGTAGCTGTGGACCTTAACTAATATTCTTCTAAATTGTGACTGACTATTTATGACGAATTTTATTAGTCAATATTCAGATTTTGAAGGGACGGTTGAAATGCCCAACTACTTGAAGAGGCGTCTACAAGATGACTGTCGGTAACATCACATGTTACTCCTGCTGCTCGTCTCACTTTTGTGCTATCTGTACTTTCGAGCTAAATGGTGAGTTGCCTCAGATAATATCAGAAGACAGTGAGTGGAAGTATGCACAATATGTTAAAATGTTTACTTGTTTGTTCCCAATATTAGCAATTATACGAAGAGCAACGACTGCTGAACTTAGATGTTTGAGCATCGCAGTAATACGATTCTTTCAATGCAAATTTTCGTCGATATCTACACCCAAACGGTTGTGACGTCCTGTCCTATTTACTGATTCCTGCTCATGTGCTACATCAATTTCTTATGGTATACTAGTGGTTTAACTGAACCAAACAATACGAAGTTCTTTTTTTAAAAAAAGAAAAAGAAAACGGTAGAGTCCAGTTACGGTGAAAAGTTTTCTAATCATTTGAAAAACGTTATTAACAGTTTCTTCTTGTTTGTTTCTCTCTAACAGGATTAATTTTATCGCTTATGTAATCATAGTCTTAAGAAGTACTGATTTTATTCGATGTACGGGAGCTGGAAAGTTTATTCACGAGAACTATAAGACAAAAAAAAGTACGGAAATCGGTTGATGTGATGTACACGACTACAGTTTCGAAAAAAAGCGATGATTTCTTCAAGAGAAAGAAGAGCTTCACAAACTGAACAAGTCAATAACGCGTTGGTCCGCATCTGGCCTTTATGCAAGCAGTTACTCGGCTTACCATCGATTGATACAGTTGTTGGATGTCCTCCTGAGGGATATCGTGCCGAATTATGTCCAACTGACGCGTTAGATGGTCAAAATTCCGAGCTGGTCGGAGGGCCCTGCTCATAATGCTCCAAACTTTCTCAGTTGGCGAGAGATTCGGCGACCTTGCCGGCCAAGGTAGGGTTTGGCAAGCAGGAACACGAGCAGTAGAAACTCTTGCCGTATGTGGGAGTGCATTATCTTGCTGAAATGTAAGCCTAAAACGGTTTACCATGAAGGGTAAGAAAACGGGACGTAAAATATCGTCGATGTACCGCTGTGCTGTAAGGGTGACAGCCCAAGAAAATAAATGGCACCCCAGACCATCATTCCTGGTTGTCTGGCCGTATGGCGGGTGCCAGTCACGTTGGCATCCCGGGGTGTCTCCAGACATGTCTTCGCTGGTCATGGGGTCTGAGTTGGAGTTGTGACTCATCCCTGAAGACAACGAGAATCCAGGCCGAAGAGTGTCTGAAGACGCGGCGGGACCGCAACCTGACTGTTTCCAATTGTACAGGAGTGACGGTCTGAGGAGCCATTCCGGGACTCCGGTTGTCATCCACGGCAACCTTCCAGCACAACGGTACGTCGACCATATTCTATGTCCCATTTTGTTGCCGTGCTAAGCCATCCCAGGCTTACATTTCAGCAACATAACGCCCTTCTGCTCACAGAGTTTTTAGTACACGTCTGGGTGCTTCCAAAACCCAGCTTGGTCGGGAAGGTCGTCGAATCTCTCCCCAGTGTAGAGCGTTTGGATCCTTATGGACACGGTCCTCCAAACAGCTCGTAATTCTGACGGTCTAACGCCCCGACTGGACGTAATTTGGCACGGTATCGCCAGGAGGACATCCAAAAACTCTATCAATGAATGCCAAGCAGAACAACTGCTTCAATAAGGGCTCGAGGTGGACCAACACTTTATTGACTTGCTCAATTTGTGACGCTCTTTCTCTCGAATAAGTCATCCAATTTTTCCGAAGTTGTAATCAGTTGTTTGTCTGTACATGTACATCACGTCTACCTCTTTCAGACCCTTTCGGATAGTGCCTTAGTGGTCCGTCTTTTTTTTTTTTTTTTGTCTTAGAGTGTATATAAGGAATAGGAGTCGACCAAAAATCAAGCCCTGCGGGACTTCCTTCGTGTTTTATTACCAGCCACTGCTATTTTATTTGCTTAAATCATTGAATTATTCAGAACAAATTTTTGTATCCTTTTCTTCCTGTTCAAACCAGCTACGTGTAATACAATCAGTTTCATAAATGTAAGCACTCGGAAGAGACTGGATGAGTGCAGCGCCTACACGCCCCTTTCCTGGTGGGCACGAGTAGTCACCTCTGCTGCAGCATGCACTGCGCGCGGTGCTGCGGCGCGGCCGACCACAGCTCGGACGCGAAGCCGATGAGGTCAGGGTGCGCGCCCGGGTAGCCCACCATGGCTCCTGGGCCTGCCACGCCCGCCGCCCCCGCGTGCCGGTGGTGGTGGTGGTGGTGGTGGTGGTGATGGTGGTCCCACAGGCTCGAGTACGGTGCCAACTCCCCGTAGCTCGACACGCCAATGTCTGCGGCCTGTCACACACCGTACATAAAAGTAATATCTGCTTCTTTTCGGTCACAGATGCTTCGCACTGCATACAGATAAGGTGGCATTTCAACTTTCTCTAGATGATCGATCGTATTAACCTCTGAGCTTAATCCAAAAACTGTAGGTGATTGCGATAACCGTAATTTACGCTACGTAAGATGGCAGATCCTTATAGAGGTCACTGGTTGTTTTCAGCCCTTACGCACAGAACTGGTCTCGAGAGCAATGTCTGTATAATTGCTCAGCCGTGCTATCTTTCGGCCTTTCGGTCGCGCCGTCTGTTGCCTGTCTGGCGCTGCTGGGAGGAGTGGTTCCGGTCGCGAGGGTGGGGAGCGGACGCCGATGAGCAGCTGATTCTGCACAAGTTGGCGTTGGGGACAGTTGCCACTTTTCGTGTCATACAGAGATTTTCCCTAAATCATTTTACAATTTTTTTTAATCTTCTGATGACAAACGACAGTATAATCTACGAACAATATAAGTTGGCCCATCCAAATCTTTTGTAGACATCAGCAACAGCAAGGGGTCCATATCACTTCCTTGGCGAACGCCAGATATTACTTCCGTTTTACTCAATGACTTTCCCTCAGTTTCTACGAACTGTGACCTTTTTGGCAGTAAATCACGAAGTCAGTCGCACAACTGAGACCACACTCCATAGATACAAAAAAAAAAAAAAAAAAAAAGAGTGTATGGTATTATTGGCTGGGAGGCCCCATACGGAGAAATTCGGCTGCCGGGTGCAACTCTTATTTCAGTCGACACCGCCCTGGGCGACTTGGGAGTCGGCGAAGAGGATGGAATGATGAGGGCAACACAACACAGAATCCACGAGCGGAGAAAATCTGCAACCCGACCGGGAACCTTAGCCGGGCACGCTGCAGGGAAAGCAAGCGCGTTACCACTCAGCTAAGCAGGCGGCTACAGATACGTCCTTTGATTAGAAGCCGCTTGTGAAGAGCGGTATCAAAAACCTTTTGGAAGTCCAGAAATACGGAATCAATTCGAGATCTCCTGTCGATAGCACTCTTAACTTCAAGAGAATAAACAACTAGATGTGTTGGACAAGAACGATATTTTTCAGAATCCATGCCGACTATTTTTCAATAGATCGTTTCCTTCGAGGTAATTCATAATGGCCCGCATCTCGTGGTCGTGCGGTAGCGTTCTCGCTTCCCACGCCCGGGTTCCCGGGTTCGATTCCCGGCGGGGTCAGGGATTTTCTCTGCCTCGTGATGGCTGGGTGTTGTGTGATGTCCTTAGGTTAGTTAGGTTTAAGTAGTTCTAAGTTCTAGGGGACTGATGACCATAGATGTTAAGTCCCATAGTGCTCAGAGCCAATTGAACCATTTTTTGAATTCATAATGGCTGAATACAGTACACGTTCCAAAATCTTACTGCAGATCGACGTCAGTGATACGAGTCCGTAATTCAGCGGATTTCTGCTGTTTCATTTCTTAACTACTGGTGTCACCTGGAAATTTTCCAGTGTTTAGGCACGGATCTTTCGTCGAGCGAATGGTTTGTAACATCATTATCGATTGTAAGTAGTTTATACAGTGTTATTATGTGTATTTAACTATGAATTGATTGTTCTGTACTAGTTAAGATCTTTGAACTGTCAGAGGGAAAGTGGAAGTTTATGATGTATATATTGTAAAGATTTAATAACGTTTAAAAATAATGAAACTTCATAAAATATGTGTGCTCGCAAAAGAGAAATTGTACTTTGAATACTGTTTCATACTCAGGGAAGTTGTATTATATAAAGGAAAAGGTGTAGGCAACCCTCTCCGCTGCGGAAGAGGCTTGGCGCGCGGGAAAAGGTGACATTGGCGGTCAATCTGGGCGGCAAGAGAGAGAGCACATTAGGCAGTCAGTGGCCCGCAGTTGTACAGTCAACACCGTAGGTGCCAAGTGAGGCATTAGGAAGCCAATTTATGTTAAAATTGCCTCGGATGTGGTTTCGGCTGTAATATGTTGCTCTTGTATTATGGAATGGCTCTGAAATGATTGATACGTAGCCAAGAAGGAATCTGAAAAGAGCCTTAAACTGCAAGAAGTAAGACCAGATGGCCGCCACGTGCTTTCCACCACTATTGCGCCACTCCTCCGCTAACTTCAGGAAATCAGATACGTATTTTAGTATGGACCAGAACATTTGTGTGTTTTTTCAATAATAATTTCAGTGATAAAAATATGTGTTGGAACGTTGACATTGCCCTGATCATGAAACCTATGCAGGGTCCTATCCTAAACGTGCTAAAGACCGAGTGTCTTGTTTCTGACTAATCAGTGATTTGTTTCTACTTTGAATGTGCCAAAGTTTCAGTGCTAAAGTGTATAAATGATACTAGTTAAACCACCTGCTTCACAGGTAATGAAAGAGGCACATAATTTGAACATTCATGAAACTTTACTTTGTTGTAACTATTACTAGGAACTAATTTCTGAAGTTTTATTTGAAAATATTAATTGAGTAAATTGCTATATAGTGTTGAAATATAAACCAATTCAAGAGGGGTTGGAAATCCACATTAGTGTAATGCAATTGTCTCTGAAGTAGGTACAGAATTTACCTATAGAGTAAATGACAGTTTATGGGCCCCCACTATATTCTTTTCCACTATAAGAAAGTCAAACTGAAGATAGTTTTTTTTGGTCGCTAATAAAAGAAATCTGTGACATTGGTAATGAAGGCTTAATGAGTATAGGTGAGGGTTCTTTAATTTCATTTGTGGTATGTATGTGTTAGCTGATCTCAGAACTCTTTCCATGCCCAATTTCAGTCCAGTGTGTCTTTAGTAACATCTTAATGTTGAATTAGTACTGAATTAATTAATGATTGCAATAGTAACTTTTATTACCATGAGTGAAGTATTATTTAGTTCCCTACGTTTGCCGATTTGTGTAAAAAGTTATCTACTGCTAACCACTACGTAGTTCGTACGTTAGTTGTGTGTATCCATTGCAGTGTTTAAAACGAGCATTAATGGAAGTCTCTTCAGCAATCCATGTTTATTTTTCTTTAAACTTAATGTTTCAATGTATTATGCCTAATTAGGCTGGCAACCGTTTAGTATTTCATTTACGTGAACTTTGCTACTTTCATTACTTACAAAATTAAAGTCTTTCAGCTTTCTATCAACTGCCATAGTCAGCAACCCTTGTTCGATACCCTCTGTCCATTAGGTAAACACACACTCAAACTTCAGAATTACTTGCAGAGGGAAATACTTATTGTATGTTAACGTCATATTTGGCACAATGTACGTACATAGATGTTATAGGTTGTATATGATTAGTAAGTATGAAGCTATCATATCTGCATACTGTGAAGGGAATCTAACTGGTGCACAATCTGGACCGGAAGACTTGCATTTATTAAGTGATTTGAGTCGCTTCGTTACACCGAGGATATCTATTCCAAGTTACTAGTGTCAGCAGCAGTTCCTGATTAGAAATCCGGAATATTTCCTTCGTCTTCTTTGGTGAAGAAATTTCGGAGGACGGTATTTAGTAACTCCACTTTTGTGGCACTGTCGTCGCTAACGCTACCATCGCTGTCAGGCAGAGAAAGTAATGACTGTGTCTTGCCGCTGGTCTTCTTAACATACGACGAGATTCAGATTTTCTGCAAGAAACTATTAAAAGCATCTCGCATTGAAATCTGCAATGTATATCGAGCTTCTGTGAAACTTCGCCAATCTCGGGGATTTTACGGTCTTTTAAATGTGGCATGCTGTTCTCGTTGCTTTTGAAGTGCGTGTGCGTGTGTGTGTGTGTGTGTGTGTGTGTGTGTGTGTGTTCACGCAAAGAAGTAGGTGGCATTGTAAATGCTAAACTGCCTTAAATGAGTGTAGTTTAGTACGTCTCATTGAAAATAAGCGTCGCATTATTTCTTAGAAAGCCATATTTTCTCTGACAGCGTTATGCCAGCTTTCAGATGGCTGTAATAAATGTAATTCTCTTTAATTTTATCCACAGCTAGAGGTCGCAGACGCAATTCAATAATTTAAGAAAATATTCCGGCTCAACCGCGACCCTCCTGGATAGCCGATATTACGAAGTCTCACGCTTCCGGAATACGAGGAGGTGAGCCAGCCCCAGATCGAATCCACCTCGCGGATTAACGACGATGGCCAGCTTGGATATGACTTTTAGGCGCTTTTCCACCTGCTGCTAGGTGAATGCCGGACTGGTCCTCACGCCCCACCTCAGATACACACAACGCAAACTCCTATAAAATGTTATTAGACTTGAAAATGACGTCTACACTAGTCACCGACAGATGCGGGTCCAAAGATTCGTCCGTGGGGGAGGCACAATGGAAATTGCAATGATGATGCTAGTTTACTTCCAACTCTATCACATGTGTGCCTATAGATAGCAGTTTTTTGTGATCAGAAGAGTAATGAGAAAGAGGTTTCTGATCAGAACTAAGCAAGTCATGAGAGCCATACAAAATTTATTTTGAACAGTTCATGTTGTATCCTTCAAATGTACAGTCTTCTTATTATGTACCAGCAGCGTGCTTTTGATACTTCGTACGAGGTGCTACTGCTTTTCTCGACAGTCACTATTTTCTCTTTGCCAACCTCTGCAACACGGCATAAGGTTCCGTAGGATCCTGCGAGGTTGAAAAACACGACAGAGCGTTAGTGGAGTACATCTATTGAGTATGAGACGTTGCACCAGTTCCCGTGCTTGTGATCCGTACCCTTGCCATTGCCTAAAGGAGTGAGACCGTGAGACACTATTGACGATGATCTATCATACCTATGAGTACGCTATGGTCTGCAGCCTCCATGGTATTACTCGAGAACTGATCAATACACTGTCTCAGGGGCTCATTGTGAGTACTGGGGCAAGCTGCATATGAACACACTCTGCATTGTTGTCAGGTGTATCCAAGATGGCGCCAATGGCGGGAAAGTGCCACGTCCCCCCCCCCCCCCCCCAGAAAAACGGGGTGAATTTCAAATTCCAATAGGATAATGCATCACACCACGGTTATCTCTACTAAGCTAAGAAAATTGCAGGAAGATAGGTCACTTCGGCTGCCCAAACTAACCAAGTCACCCAACCTCCACTTCTACCCATGAACTGGCGGCAAGTTTGAATTTTGGTGGTAAAGAAAGGTCAATTTGCGTATCTCTACTAAGCTAAGAGAATGGTTCGAAAGAAAGGATACTTGGACTAACCTCAGTCACCCGCCCACCACCTCCTCCTAAGGAGCCGTGGGAAAAGGACTTGGACATAAGTCTTTATTTAAACAATTTCGTGCAGCACAGCCTTCCAGTGTGTTCACCACAAGGTCCGGTTCCAACTGACTTAGTACACATTGCCAACACCAGAGGGCGCTCTCATCTGTGACATAATCCACGATGGCGGGAAACAGTGTGTTTACCAGGAGGTCCAGATTCCAACTGACCTAGTACACAGTGCCACCACCAGAGGGCACTGTTGACAAGGTGGCGGTCATGACGTCAGCTGATGATGCAAGTACCGTTAGACATGGGATGTCACAGACACACTGATAGGGTTCCCACCCTAAATCCAAGATGGCGGTGGCATGAAATACAAAAAGCGATACGCACCCCTCCCAGGTGGGAAATTCAAATTTTGTCATATTTTCGCCAGTGCCATGCCCACCTGGACTTGGAAGGAAACAGTTAGTCTCCATCTGACATGCATATACACAGAAATACAGAAGACAGAGCAAACGCTGTCCAAATGTGGGGGTGACTGGATAAAGTAAAGTACAATGCTATATTACGCCTCCCGATCAGTATTTTTGGGCTAGGTGTTGGCAGCTGTGCTACATTTACAGGCAATTTTAGAACACAGAACGAGATGTCATGATTGCATAGATAGATCTGACATAAAATCGATAGAATTGCGAAAAATGATGAGCGAATAGGCATACATTGACCAAATATTGACCAAATATACAGCAAAATGTGGGGAAATTGAGTAAGTACTTGCGTATCTTCTGGTTCGAGCCAAATAAATTGTACATGGGAACAAGTACGCCGCAACAAGAGGAATCCGAGGAAATGTCGACATCGAAACGAAGGGAATCAGGGAGGCAGTCAATTTTTTTCCATCGAGCGACTGCGTGTGAGATCGATCTCTAAGTTTTCATATATTTTAACGGTTTTTGTGATAATATTTGCTATATAAGTGACGTATTAGTGGTTTCTTCATTCACCTCTGCCTTTCTTGTGTTGTGACCTGATATTTGTGAGTGTTTCGTATCGAGCAACTTAACCTCTTGCCTGTGTTTACATTCCGCACTGACCAGTTGCCGCTGTAGCGGCGCATCGAAAGCTAAGTACTAATTAATTGTTTGTGTATAGTGGTTTATTTAGGAACTTTAGTAGTCTTCAACCGGTGTTCTTGGTGTTTTCTGGTGAAATAATTTCATAAGAACCTTTTGGGAACTGTTTTCAGCTTCGTTACTGTGTCATTAGACGTTTGATTCTCTTTCTGTATTAGTCTTTTGTTATATTCACATTTGTTGTTTATTAATACTGTTAATAATAGTAGTTACTTCCCTTGTAGAGTAAGTTTGTGATTAATGTAGTCAGGTTTTTAACACCTTCTTATTGTAGTAGCGGAACTTAGTAAAAATAAAATTTTACCATGAGTGAGAAGTGTGGGCTTTGCCGTAGGTTCGTGAGTAGTGGATTGCGGTGTGAGATTTGTTCGAAGTATTTTCACTGGGGGGAATGCAGTGGGGAAGCCAGTGGGCATTCTGGTGAGATCCTCTCCTGGAACTGCAGGTTATGTAGCAAGAGTAAGTTGGTAGAGGAGCAGGAGCGTAAGATCTGTGCCCTTCAGGTGCAGTTGAAAAACGCACAGGAGGAGCTAGATAGGATGAGGAGGGAGAAGGGGGTTGGGGAATGGGAGCTGGCTGTTGACAAGAGATCTGCTAGGAGAAGAAGATTTTCAGATACTTTTACTACTGGTGTTTACAATAGATATGACCAACTGTCAGAGTCTAGTGGAGAGGAATCTCTAGTAGCTGTAGATGTAAGAAGTATGCAGCAGACCTCAGTAGTTACTGTGCCTAGAACAGTTGCAAAGTCGAAGAGGAAGAAGAAGGTTCTGCTGTTAGGTAGTTCTCATGGCAGAGGTGTAGGCCAGCAGTTGCAGGAAGTGCTGGGGAGTGAGTACCAGGTCACCAGCATTGTGAAGCCTAATGCGGGGTTGGCTCAGATGACTGTTAACATAGGGGGGTTATGTAGGGATTTTACTAAAGAGGATCAGGTAGTGATTGTGGGTGGGGCTGGTAATAGTATTGGTAGGGATGGGGAGTATAACATAGATGGTGACCTGGAAAAGATAGCCACTCAGACTGGCAACACGAATGTGCATTTCGTGGAACTGTTTCAGCGTCACGATCTGCCTCATCTTAATACAGCCGTCAGGCGTAATAACATGAGACTTGGGGGTGCGCTGATGACAGAAAGCATGGGTCACATTTCAGTGGTGTCGGTGGAGTCTATCAGCAGGACGGGTTTCACTAGACATGGCCTGCACCTCAACAGGTATGGGAAGGGGAGGTTGGCAAAGCTTATAGGTGACAGCATAGGTGGCGTTGGTGGGAGCACTCATGGGAAAATTCCTGCAGTAGTGGGTGTTAGAGCTGCACCTTTTTTAGACTGAAGTCAGCTGATAGGTATTCCTGCTTAAGGGAAGTCTCTCTAACAAGGGAATCATTTTTGACAAAGCTTAGGTATCCGAGTAATGAGGGAATTAGTATATTTCATCAAAATATACAAGGTATTAGAGATAAAGTTAGTGAACTGCTTATAGATGTTGACTCTGAAATTATTGGTATATCTGAACACTTCTTAAATAAGGAGGTAATTCAGAGGCTTCCTTTACCAGGATACAGGTTGGCTGGCAGTTTTTCGAGGAGCTCTTTGCGGTGTGGGGGAGTAGCCATGTATGTGAAAAACGGCATCCCATTTGAGTCAATTGATGTTTCAAAGTACTGCACTGAAAAGGTGTTTGAATGTTGTGCAGGTGTGGTTAAATTTAACGGGGCTAAATTTCTAACTGTTGTTATTTATAGATCCCCAGTCTCCGATTTCACAACATTTTTGCTAAAGCTAGAGGAGGTTCTTGGTTCACTTTATAGGAAATACAAAAAGTTAGTTACATGTGGTGACTTCAATATTAATTGTATAAGTGATTGTGCAAGGAAGAGGATGCTGGTAGACCTCTTTAATTCATATAATCTTATGCAAACCGTATTCTTTCCAACGAGAGTGCAAGGGAACAGTAGAACAACCATAGACAACATTTTTGTTCATTCCTCATTACTAGAAGGGCATTCTGTTAGCAAAAAGGTGAATGGCCTTTCAGATCATGATGCACAAATTTTAACTTTAAAAGATTTTTGTGCTGCAACACGTGTTAAATATAGTCATCAGCTGTTCAGGAAAGCTGATCCAGTTGCTGTAGAGACCTTTGTAAACCTTATAAAGGAACAAGAGTGGGAAGATGTTTATAGCGCTGATACAGTAGACGATAAATACAGTATAATGCTATTCTCAAGACTTTTCTCATGCTCTTTGAAAGTTGCTTTCCGTTAGAACGTTTAAAACAGGGTACTAGCACAAACAGGCAGCCTGGGTGGCTGACTAGAGGGATAAGAATATCTTGTAGAACAAAGTGGAAATTATATGAAAACGTTAGAAACAGTCAAAATCTAAATGCAGCAGCCCATTACAAACAGTATTGCAAGGTGCTTAAAAAAGTTATTAGGAAGGCAAAAAGTATGTGGTATGCAGATAGAATAGCTAAGTCTCAGGATAAAATTAAAACCGTATGGTCAGTCGTAAAGGAAGTTGCTGGTCTGCAGAGACAGGTCGAGGATATAGAATCAGTGCGTAGTGGGAATGTCCGTGTTACTGATAAGTCGCATATATGTACACTATTTTATAATCACTTTCCGAATATAGCAGGTGAACATAGAAACCTAGTCCCAACAGGGAATCATATAGCGCTCTTAGAAAAAAGTGTTCCGAGACTGTTACCTAAAATGCTCCTCCATGATACTGACAAGAGGGAGATTGAGTTAATAATTAAATCACTAAAGACCAAGAACTCTCATGGATATGACGGGGTATCTAGCAGAATACTGAAGTATTGTTCTATGTATGTTAGCCCAGTTCTCAGCCATATCTGTGACTTTTCCTTTAGGAGTGGTCGGTTTCCTGACCGATCAAAGTACTTGGTAGTGAAGCCACTTTATAAAAAGGGAGACATTGATAATGTTGACAATTTTAGACCTATTTCTATGCCATCGGTGTTTGCTAAAGTTATCGAGAAGGTTGTATATACAAGGTTACTGGAGCATTTAAATTCACATAATTTGCTGTCAAATGTTCAGTTTGGTTTTAGAAATGGTTTAACAACTGAAAATGCTATATTCTCTTTTCTCTGTGAGCTTTTGGACGGATTAAATAAAAGGTTGCGAACGCTAGGTGTTTTCTTTGATTTAACGAAGGCTTTTGACTGTGTTGACCACAAAATATTACTGCAGAAGTTGGAACGTTATGGAGTAAGGAGAGTAGCTTACAATTGGTTTGCCTCTTACTTTAAGAACAGAAAGTAGAGGGTAATTCTCCGCAATATTGAGAGTGGTAGTGATGTTCAGTCCCAATGGGGCACTGTTAAGTGGGGCGTTCCCCAAGGGTCGGTGCTGGGGCCACTGCTGTTTCTTATTTATATAAATGATATGCCTTCTAGTATTACATGTGATTCAAAAATATTTCTGTTTGCAGATGACACCAGCTTGATAGTGAAGGATCTTGTGTGTAATATTGAAACAGTAACAAATAATGTAGTTCATGAAATAAGTTCGTGGCTTGTGGAAAATAATTTGATGTTAAATCACAGTAAGACTCAGTTTTTACAGTTTCTAACTCACAATTCAACAAGAACCGATATTTTGATCAGACAGAATAGGCATATTATAAGCGAGACGGAACAGTTCAAGTTCCTAGGCGGTCGGATAGATAGTAAGCTGTTGTGGAAAGCCCATGTCCGGGATCTTGTTCAGAAGCTAAATGCTGCTTTATTTACCATTAGAACAGTATCTGAAATAAGTGACACTTCAACACGAAAAGTAGTCTACTTCGCATATTTTCATACGCTTATGTCGTATGGTATTATTTTTTGGGGTAATTCTTCTGATTCAAAAAGGGTATTTTTGGCTCAAAAACGAGCTGTTCGAGCTATATGTGGTGTAAGTTCGAGAACCGCTTGTCGATCCCTATTCAAAAATCTGGGAATTCTGACATTGCCCTCACAGTATATATTTTCTTTAATGTCGTTTGTTGTTAGCAATATTAGCCTATTCCCAAGAGTTAGCAGCTTTCACTCAGTCAATACTAGGCAGAAATCCAATCTGCATGTGGAATGCACTTCCTTGACTCTTGTGCAGAAAGGAGTGCAATATTCTGCTGCATCCATTTTCAATAAGCTACCACAAGAACTCAAAGATCTTAGCTGTAGCCCAAACTCTTTTAAGTCTAAACTGAAGAGTTTCCTCATGGCTCACTCCTTCTATTCTGTCGAGGAGCTCCTGGAAGAGCTAAAAAATTAAGCAAATTCCAGTGTTACATTGTTGATTTTCTTCATTTAAACTTACGACTCGTCACCTGAATTTGTTTTTTTATATTTCATTTTATCTGTTTCTAATATCGTGTTATAATTTCATGTATTGACTCGTTCCATGACCATGGAGACTTCTCCTTAATTTGGTCCCACAGAACAATAAATAAATAAAAATAAATAAATTATACTGTATGTCTATTGAGGTACCAGTGATACACGCAACTTGACTACTGTATTTATTGCTTTTCAGGAGGACAGAGAACCATTCACCTCTAAACCTACACTCCCGGAAGTGGAAAAAAGAACACATTGACACCGGTGTGTCAGACCCACCATACTTGCTCCGGACACTGCGAGAGGGCTGTACAAGCAATGATCTCACGCACGGCACAGCGGACACACCAGGAACCGCGGTGTTGGCCGTCGAATGGCGCTAGCTGCGCAGCATTTGTGCACCGCCGCCGTCAGTGTCAGCCAGTTTGCCGTGGCATACGGAGCTCCATCGCAGTCTTTAACACTGGTAGCATGCCGCGACAGCGTGGACGTGAACCATATGTGCAGTTGACGGACTTTGAGCGAGGGCGTATAGTGGGCATGCGGGAGGCCGGGTGGACGTACCGCCGAATTGCTCAACACGTGGGGCGTGAGGTCTCCACAGTACATCGATGTTGTCGCCAGTGGTCGGCGGAAGGTGCACGTGCCCGTCGACCTGGGACCGGACCGCAGCGACGCACGGATGCACGCCAAGACCGTAGGATCCTACGCAGTGCCGTAGGGGACCGCACCGCCACTTCCCAGCAAATTAGGGACACTGTTGCTCCTGGGGTATCGGCGAGGACCATTCGCAACCGTCTCCATGAAGCTGGGCTACGGTCCCGCACACCGTTAGGCCGTCTTCCGCTCACGCCCCAACATCGTGCAGCCCGCCTCCAGTGGTGTCGCGACAGGCGTGAATGGAGGGACGAATGGAGACGTGTCGTCTTCAGCGATGAGAGTCACTTCTGCCTTGGTGCCAATGATGGTCGTATGCGTGTTTGGCGCCGTGCAGGTGAGCGCCACAATCAGGACTGCATACGACCAAGGCACACAGGGCCAACACCCGGCACCATGGTGTGGGGAGCGATCTCCTACACTGGCCGTACACCACTGGTGATCGTCGAGGGGACACTGAATAGTGCACGGTACATCCAAACCGTCATCGAACCCATCGTTCTACCATTCCTAGACCGGCAAGGGAACTTGCTGTTCCAACAGGACAATGCACGTCCGCATGTATCCCGTGCCACCCAACGTGCTCTAGAAGGTGTAAGTCAACTACCCTGGCCAGCAAGATCTCCGGATGTGTCCCCCATTGAGCATGTTTGGGACTGGATGAAGCGTCGTCTCACGCGGTCTGCACGTCCAGCACGAACGCTGGTCCAACTGAGGCGCCAGGTGGAAATGGCATGGCAAGCCGTTCCACAGGACTACATCCAGCATCTCTACGATCGTCTCCATGGGAGAATAGCAGCCTGCATTGCTGCGAAAGGTGGATATACACTGTACTAGTGCCGACATTGTGCATGCTCTGTTGCCTGTGTCTATGTGCCTGTGGTTCTGTCAGTGTGATCATGTGATGTATCTGACCCCAGGAATGTGTCAATAAAGTTTCCCCTTCCTGGGACAATGAATTCACGGTGTTCTTATTTCAATTTCCAGGAGTGTATTTGCACCTGCGTTAAAGGATAACAGGGAGTGAACAGGGTGATCGATTGAGATGGAGCTGTAACGAGGTATGATTTAATGGTTGACTGACGCATTCTAGAGAAGGAGAAGTTGCTGCAGGTCAGTTTTTCCAGTGTTCTGTCTGGATGCATCAGTCGCGTGACAGCCTGCGTTCTAGTCATATACAGCCTGGTGTTCTGTACGTGGTTTAAAGCAGTGTCATAACTAAGTTAGCGATAGGTGTTTGTGAGGTGCTGTAATCCCCGTGTACACATTTGCCCGACAGATGTGGTGTTTACAGAGTTAGTGACGGAATGACTTGTAATTTACACATGTCGGACGCTGCTGCTATGAGTTTATCTGTTTCCTTGCAGGAGGTATCCCCCGCTACTAACGATCATTTTATATAGGCCTGATGCAGGCATCATATAATTTCTGAACCATGATCGGACGTGGACACTATACATCTCCAAACAGCTACATTGTGCTCTTATCACGCAGAGCAAGTGTTTTACGGAAGTAGTTTTTTCCGATTTACGGTTCAAAAATGGTTCAAATGGCTCTGAGCACTATGGGACTCAACTGCCGTGGTCATAAGTCCCCTAGAACTTAGAACTACTTAAACCTAACTAACCTAAGGACAGCACACAACACCCAGCCATCACGAGGCAGAGAAAATCCCTGACCCCGCCGGGAATCGAACCCGGGAACCCGGGCGTGAGAAGCGAGAACGCTACCGCACGACCACGAGATGCGGGCATTTACGGTTCGATAACATCGTTTATCGTAGAGCAAGTGGGAAGAAGGATGTATGTCATATGCTTGAAATATATTTCTCACAATGAAATATTAACAACGCTACAATCCATACGACTGATAGGTCGGAAACGCAGGTGATCTAACGTTATAGACCGTTTTAAGTGCAGAATGTTGTAGCCTTAGGAGTGTATGTGTTTATGTTCTCTCATGCCAGTACCTTCCAGGTACCAATCCTAGACTCTAGAACAATACTTAAGAGTTGATAGCTTGGTTGATTTACGTAAAAATGCGTCGAACTCCATCCATCTGGAGCTCTATCGCGCATAAAAATCACTCATTTCTTGTTCTTCTTAACTGTCTGCTATTATATTATGTCACTTTGAAATCTGTTACTATACATCGATAAGGAGTGCTAAGCTCCTCAACATGGGCCCAACTCGATATGGGTGAGGACTCGGAATGGACGTACTGCACCGTCATCTATCCATGCTCGAAATGATACTCGCAGAGTGGAGAATGGGTTGTTTGGCTATGATACTTAAATTGGGGAAACATGCTGTCACATCATTGGCCTGTGTTGAAGTTACTGTAAAATTACTAAAATTGTTCGCATTATCAACTGTGATGCTTATTATTAGAGTACATCGATGGTGTCTTTTCCATCCCATCTGTGCACTGGCATGCTGATGGGTACCACATAATGATTGACTGATATCGCTTGTTTGAGTTAAGGAAAGTTTTGCTGGATGGACAGCACCTTCTAGGGTGGATAGCACCGAAACACTGATCGCGCACATAAGTGCAATATGAGGAATCAGTCGAAAGGGAACCCAGAGCCATCAGCTATTCCATCAGTGTGAGAGACAAGTCTAAATGTAGAGCTCGTGAATCACCTTTGGACTGTTGTTTGGAAACCTACACCAACGCTGTAAAACTCTTCTGGTTTCCTTATGTAGTAACTGTCTTTTATTTAATATCAGACAATGTGTGGTGTGTTATGCTATCCACCATAAGAGCATTATTTACACCATGCAACATCTAGTTTCCTACAAAATGTCGTGGATCAGAACTTCTTAATGTCAGTTTAGGACCAGGCACAGGCCTTGAAATCGTGGTAGAAAAACGAAATGTTTGGCGTTGTACAAAAGCGTGTTAGAAAACAGTGTCTCAAGTAACTAAACAGGACCAGAGGGAGTGTCTCTTGTGACTTAGTATAGTCTGTGGGATACGATCATTCACCTAGAGTATAGGTGATCAAATTTTAAAGGGCCTCTGCAGTGGCTGTATATTTAATAGGATCGTGCCACACAGACTGTCGAAGCAGCAGCAGTTTGAGATGTAAATTCGGTGACGGACTGGGTATACCGTTGGGAATGCTTGGAGGGCTGCACACTGCACTTTTCTGGGGAGTGTTGCGAAATCTCTTTCTCCGCGATGGACCACACTGCAGCTATGCGTCATTGCGCCAGCATCGGTGCCTAGGTGACTTCTATATCGGATGAAGTTAGTGGGGCTTTTATAGTTCGTAATTTTTCTCTGTTGGGGGGTAGAGAATAACAATGACAGTATGTCGGGCTGATTGATTCGAATGGTCGCGGATCTGCTTCGGACTGTAGTATCTGTATCTAGTTTGGATATGTACCATGTGCGCATTTCCGCCGAATGGTCAAAACACGGTCCTGTTGCACTAACTCTGGTCGTTCTGTTTCTACACAGGTTGCAGAAGGTGGTGGATATGACTTTCTCCGACTTCTGCTCAGTTCCGACTAAAATTGGAACGATCACATGTGCAAAGCTGTAGAAATGAGATCAGTTGCAAGATGCGTAGGGACTGACTAAAACCAGGTTTTAATTTGACTGTAGCAGACAAGTTCAAGGAAGGTGACTCGTTGCAAGATATGAGAGTGCCAGAAATATGGTTGAGTAGTGGTTGTAATCATTAAAGGAATTGTCAATAGGAACCAACGCAGGTATGTGCTTGAATGGAAAGACCTGATTCCAAATCATGGACATCATTTTTAGCGGATAGTGTGACACTAGAGATCTGAGAATCTACTGTACATTTTCTTACGACCTCAATCAGAACATCATCTACTACTGCTGTTTGTGTTCCTTCTCAATCAGTCATTGCCTATAACTTGGTGAAAATATCTCGGAACCTCTGATATGGTATCGAGACAGAAGGTGCTACAAATACCATAGAATTATCTAGCTGGGGCGGTGTGAGGGAGTCGCAAATGCCCCTTACATACCACGTTCCTTAGCCGAATCACTTTCAAAATGCGTTAAGTTTCTGACAAGGTTGCATCATGGGCTATGTGTTGGTCTGATAATACACATTCCTACGATCACCGTCGCGATATTTGTCCAGAAAAAACCAACTCATTCAGAGGTAATGTCGTATCTCGATACTTGCGTACAGCTGTAGAACCAAGACTGCTTGTGACGGTAATATACAGTAGTTGTTGCGATCGGGTTTTTTAACATCTGGCCGATTACGTCTCTCTAAGACACAGTGGTAGCACTCGCAAGAAAAACCTAAGACACATGCCCACCCATCGTTGATTTTTGGTCAGCACTATTTTGCAACGTGTGGAAACATTTATTGGTCAAGTGTTATACTTAGTAGTAGTGGGGGGTGCGTGATATGGTCGCAGTTGAGCATCAGGCTTATAATGTATGTGTTTGTGTTCCGATATGTGTAAAGGAGATGACTATGTCCGGTAGTAAGGAAGGTACAGGTATTTCCATTTCCAGAGCCACAGCCTTCAGCAGGGTGTATTTCTGATACTTCGCGCATTGTCGAATGCCGTTCAATTGAGACCGCGATCGCAACATTTAATTGTAAGTATAATGACAGAACATACATGTGACCAGTTTTCTAGAATGATTCCGTGCATACATGGCCTGTGGTGGGAATGATTCACGTTACCCGTTAATGGCAGCAGCCATCCGAATGCAGAGGTCTGTTGGAGTGTAGGAATGTATTTGAGTTAACTTTTCCGTCGTCTAGAAGACCGAATAACGAACTAATACTTAGTATGTGTTGGGCAGCTTTTGTGATCAAGTGGAAATTTGAGAAGATTGTGTATGGAGGTGCGTTTGCACTGGACCGTTATTCCCTCCCATGTAAATTGTTTGGTTGAGTGCTTCTGCACATTTCGCGCCTCTATTTAGTTAAGAGAAGATCGATTGTGGTGTGTGCTTCTAGCATGTGGAAGACACGTTTGCCTGTTCTCTAGACATGGGAAAGACCTTAGTTGGCTTGTAAATTATAGGGATGATTTTGAATCTGTTACAACAACGACATCGGTATTCGAGAGTGGAAATAGCAGTTTCCTCTGTTTGTTTCTAGTTACTCAGCGGTTTACAGCATGCTGCACCTCACTAAAGGTTGGGTTTGTGGAGAAATAATTTCCAGTCTATATCTTGGGATTTATGTTACGCTAGCGATCGGTAGGATGCTACCTAGTGCTTGATATCGAGAAGTACCGCGAAAATGGTATAATATTATGGCAAACCATGCGAAAATACGTGTGTTCTTGTAATCCCAGAGTCTGGAGAGATGCATAGAAAAGCGAGCAAGGAAGGAAGCAGGTTTGGAGCAAAAACAGTAACGCGTTTGTGCCGCGGGGAAACGATCCCGAATTTGTAGAACAGTTCTGAGAGCGACTTCGGTCCGCTGAATGGGGCTCTGATGTAAAAGGAATGATTTTGTATGGCGGAGGATATGACTTTTGTGTTCACTACATCGACACAGTATGCGGTGATATATTGCTGGGTTGGATATCAGTTTCACTCTCCTCAGTGGAAGAGCAGTGTAATTGAGTAAGCGTCTTTCCATATTTGACGATATGTATGGCACTTCGCGAGGTTTAGTTGTCGGTGCACTATGGTGATCAGTGTAAAATAGTTTATTGCCGCTTAATGTCATGTCTGAAGAAAGAAAGAAACTTTTTTTGGGTGCTGTACAGATATAAAGGATAACTACACTGTTTGTGTAAAATGTGTGTATATTGTATTATAAAGTTACTGTGGCTTACATTGTGTAAAATGTGTATATATTTCATTGTAAAGTTACTATGCTATATGATGTGGTATGACTAGAGAGGATGACTGTGTGTCCTATCATGAGGGGCATATAGATTCAGCACATCAATAACTGCGAGAGATTTTTTGAGTGGAAGATTATGTGCGCTACGGATACTGAGATTCGTTCTGGAAGCACAGTCAAAAACATGGCTCTGAGCACTATGGGATTTAACTTCTGAGGTCATCAGTCTCCTAGAACTTAGAACTACTTAAACCTAACTAATCTAAGGACATCATACACATCCATGCCAGAGGCAGGATTCGAACCTGCGACCGTAGCGGTCGCGCGGTTCCAGACCGTAGCGCCTAGAACCGCTCAGCCACCATGCCTGGCAGAAGCACAGTCGTCAAGAGGAGACATTACCTGTACATCGATTGGTGTCAGACTGTAGCAGCAATAGTAATATTTAATTGTAGTTACACTGATAAATACCTTCCTGGCTTCCAATATTCTTGTGAGTCTCGTATGTATTTGATGATCTGTAGACAACTTTGTGGGTTTAACTGTCAGTGCAATTTAGCGATCTGTGCAAAATAATTTTACCACTGAATGTCTCATCTGCAGAAAGAAAGAAAAGGTGGATGGTGTTTCGATACCGGCGGCATCAGTAACTCGGTGGGTAAATTCGATAAGAGCCAATCATAACGCTCGATTCATTCACATCCTGTGTGCTGGGATATAGGAGCTTCTACATAGGGGAGGGAACATTTGTGTGTGTTGAAAGCAGGAAGAGTAACATGTGATGGAGTGGGTAGCACGTTAGATCCACGAGGAAGACTGCATTCGACGTTATTCTGCGTTATTTGCGTAACCAGGTTCTGTTAGGGCAAGAATTTTCATGCACACAAGCTGAGACATCAAGAAAGCGAGCGTTAACTATTTCTGGGGCACTATACAATTTCTGTGAGGTCGACTCTGTTCTTATATTTTACACAGTGATGTGACATAAGTATAAGATTGAGAACCTTGTTAGATGCGTTTGCGAAGGTTTGTAACTACTCCATCATCAACAGTAAAGACACGTGCTGCCCAGAGGTGTCTCGCATATGGGGGCTGCGTGAGCTCACCTTGGAGTTCTGTAACGTCAGTATAACAGTGACTGTATACTCAAAAAAGAGGCAACTTTCACCTGTGTCCGGCGCCTAGGTGATCACGTATTTCGCAAAGAATTTCTCAGGTGTCAAGTATGGTAGGGACGCCACCATCTCATGTGTGTGGGACATTAACGGGCGTCTGTGTGTGGTTTGACAGCTGACGGTTGGGTCACTTTGCAGGGGCTGCCACTAACCTCCTGTGTGGTCTAGTGTACAGGGGATAGCAGAGGGTGGTTGCACGCATCTGTTGGATTATTTTGCGAGCAGGTCTGTAGGCTATGCTATGCGTTATTTGGACAGTTGACGACTTCGTGTCTGCACATCAATGTACTGAATTATATAGGGGCAGTGGAACAGTTTATGTATAACACGTTCTGTGAAGTCCATATGCACGTCACACACACACACACACACACACACACACACACACACACACCATGAGCGGTGGAACAGCATCATCTGTGACGTCGGTATCCACGTATCAGAGGTGTCCTGTTAGAATGACGATAGAGAGAAAGCAGTTGAACGGATGGGAGGGATGACAGCGAGCTCTGGTGGTGGTGCTGTGCACTAGGTCAGTTGGGCAGGACCTTGTGGTGAACACACTGGATGGTGGTACTGGCTAAAATTGTTTAAATAAAGACAGGTGCATGATTTCGACAGTTGAGGATTAGCAAGAATGTTTGCAGAGTCTTCTACTGGTTCACATGACTGTACACTGTGTGACATGGCCCCAAGCATGTCCGAGCGTGTGTTTTGTATCACTGTAAGAAATATACTCCATCCCTAAATAAATTATTATAAAATAAATAAAGAACACTTCTTCCTCTCTCCACCAGCCTAGTGCAGGCTGAGTCCTTCTCCCACGAATCCCTAGGAGGAGGTGGCGGTCAGGTCACTTAGGTTAGTGGAGGTAGTCCAAGTGGCCTTTCTTTTGTGCCATTTTCTTAGGGTAGCAGAGGTAGCCCAATTGACCTATCTTCCCATCAAAATTCAAACTTCTCACCAGGGGGGTGTGGCAATTGCATCATCAAATGACGTCACAGCCGCCATCTTGGATGATGTCATGCACTGAGCACATTAGTACATGTTAGTGCACATTAGTACACGTTAGTACACATTACTCTGCCAACATGGGTTGTTAAGGGGACATTGTGGACGGTTGAGGATCATGGTGGAGACTTTAACTATTTCCTTCCAAGTCCAGGTGGGCGTGGAACTCGCAATAATATGAAAAAATTTGAATTTCCTGCCTGGGAGGGGGTCATATCACTTTTTGAATTTCCCACTGCTGCCATCATGGATTTGGGGTGGGAACCCTACCAGTGTGTCTGTGACGTCACAGGTCTAACGATAGCTACATCATCAGCTGACATCATGACAGCCACCATGTCGACAATGCCCTCTGGTGGTGGCGCTGTGTACTAAGTTAGATGGAGTATGGACCTCGTGGTGAACACACTGGATGGTACTTGCATCATCAGCTGACATCATAGACGCCATCTTGGATGACGTCATGCGCTGTTGCCAAGTCTACACGCCGCCATCTTGGATGAAGTCATCGCCGCCATCTTGGATACATTTGGCAACAATGCAGAGTGTGCTCGTACGCATGATGCCCCTATGATATCATGTGCCTTCTCCATTACTGTTACCTACAACGTTACCACAAAAAACTGTAGTTACGATATCATACTCATCTTAGCTAACGGTTGCACTTAAGTATTAATTTTCTTATATCACAAAAAGAATCTACCATCGTGGCCACTTTTCCAGTTAGGTCACTATACAGGAGCTCCCTGCCAATAATGTCACATGATGCAAGGCCAGTTCTGCAGGTGTACTGCATGATATTATCTTCAGCAAATCGAAGGTGGAAATCTCCGTAATTTTTTTAGTTTTGCTAATCTCCAGAACAACTAGTTCCTTGGCAACAAAACACCAGTCCGTTTTTGACAAGAACTGTGTGTGTGTGGTGGGGGTGGGGGAGGGGGGGATTCTTCATAAATCGTCTAAACGTCTTCTCAGCATTCTCTCATTGTGAAGTGGAGCGTGATTGCTGCTACAAATCTTCGTCACTGTTCACGGACCACATTGATCCGGCTGAGGCGCTTAAATCGTTAAGCCCGTAATGATGAATCATTTTATCGTCGTGTTCATGTGCATCTGAAAGGAAGGACTGGCACTCACCAGGAGACATAAACGGCAACCGCAAGCTACTCCCTATAGAAGCCCTGTGGTATTCTATGCATTAATCTATGTACTTTTCAAATTACTGTGTAGTACATGGCAGAAGGTACTACTTATCACTGTACCATATATTAGAATTTATTCTCGTTCCAATAGGATATTCTGTGCGCGCTCTGTAATTAGTCTTATCTATCTTTTCGATACCCAGAGGGCTGTCATGTATTTCTACATTACTCACTTAATAATCGTTCTTGAAAATCTGTAAGTAGGCTTTCGCAAGATTGTTGGCCCCATTGTTCCAGCGTCTGCCAGTTCAAGTTTTGAAACATTTCCGTGATGCTCTCATGCGAGTCAGAGAAACGTGGGATCACTTGTGCTTTCCTACTTTGCATACTGCCAATAAACTCTGTTAATCCTGTTTATTATAAAGTATGTCCTACATACTTGAGCAATGTTCTAAGACGTATAGAGGGTGTGGGTGTTCTCTGGTGGACGTTGGTGAGGCAGGATGGCCACAAGCAGCTCGATACAGGTGAGCGCTGATTGGTCGGCTCTCGGCGGTGAAGAGTTGTCACGAAGATGGCGACATTTGCTACGCCCAGCTCGTCTTGATGGTGGGTCAATCTTTCTAAAGTAGCATTTCTGGCCGGGCAACGAAGCTGTGTGAGGCGGTAGTGCACGAGACTAGTACGAGAGCAGGGCGTACACCGGCTGTGTCGAGTCACGGCATCCAGAGTGCGAACCGCGGCATCTGGCGCTGAGGATCTCAGTTGGCCCCTCGGTCCATCAGTGCTGCAGCTGGATCCTCGAGCAAGCAGTCCTGTTACGATTCCAGTGGACCAAAGGCTTTGCGTAATACTGCGTCACCGTGTTGCGGAAAGTAGCTCTCTTTTGGCAACGAGCCCTTGCTTTTGGCTCGAACCACTACCGATGGTCGAATGCCTGTTTTCAAGGCAATTTCTTTTGTAGATGGACTGTAGTTTCCCAGTATGCTCCCAATGAACCAAAGTCTGTCACGTGCTTTACCTGCGTTTGAGCTTATGTGAATATTCCACTTCAATCACCACAAATTTTTACACCAGGATATTTGTTTCATTTGACAGATTCTAACTGTGATTCATTAATGTTATCTTCATGGGACAGTACGTTTTTGCATTTCCTGAAGTGCATAATTTTAAGTTCGCGAAGTTGTAAAACAAGTTGTCAGTCATTTCATCCCTTTGTAATCTTGACAGCACTGACGGATATTTGCAGCCTTTTTCTGAAACTTTATTACAGACACATTTTTGATACAACACCCCCGCCCATGACCTCTGACAACCGGCCATTAAATGACAGATGCAGTCAGGGCAGCAAAGCACAATTTCAACTACTGTGAGCTCCAAAATAAACAAACACATTGTAATCCTCGGCACGTCTGCCGTCACCCGTTCTCTAGATGAGTTCAGTAGGCCAGAAGTTAGCCACCACCTTAATGTAAAAGGCAGACTCAAAATGGGGACCTTACACCGCTTGCTAAGAGACTAGTGTCTTATTCTGACCTGTCAACGATGAGTCTGTATCGTGCTGCACCAGCTTGTGTAATTTAATGAAGTAGAGAGGCTATATAAAGAGTAATTCAAATGGTTGTGCACAAAGGGTGCTGACAGAGGAGTCGAAATAAAACAGCTTTGGAATACGAACATATGGTCCAGGGAGTAATCCTGAACCGTGAAAACTTTGGATTTTCAGAAACAACAAGGGTAATTAATGCCCATGCACCTTAATATTTCAGTAAAGATGATGTACTATCTACTCAGCAATATTCTACATTACTGAAGGTGCTCAAAATGACGACCACCACAATCAGTGTAGGTATAAAATCTTACATACTCTATCAAGTATCCAGACATCACACGAACCTCATTACAAACTAGTTATACTCCGAGAAGCGTTTCTCCGTCGGCAACTGGAGTTAATACGTGAGGATTTTGAGATGTCTGCACAATCAAAATTAATAGTTGACATATCAGAAGAGCAAGATGGCTATACAATTGCACCATCCCTTCCGAGCCAAGGCCTGGGATATATGGCACTGAATACGCCAAGTACTTGTACAGACAAGTCTGCGCCGGCCGGTGTGACCGAGCGGTTCTGGGCGCTTCAGTCTGGATCCTCGCGACCGCTACGGTCGCAGGTTCCAATCCTACCTCGGGCACGGATGTGTGTGATGTCCTTAGGTTAGTTAGGTTTAAGTAGTCCTAAGTTCTAGAGGACTGATGACCACAGAAGTTAAGTCCCATAGTGCTCAGAGCCATTTGAACTAGCCACAAGTCTGCGGGTTCTCTGTCTAGTTGCATCCAACCGTAGGTACACAGAAACCTAAACCGCGTTTGCGTTATTGTTGTTGTTGTTCCCGACATTCAAAAGCTTTCACTGGCTCAGGATTACTTCCAGGGTCATATGTTCTCATTCCAAAGTTATTGTATTATTTCGACTCCTCCATCAGTTCCTTCATTTTGCACACAGCTTTTGGAATCACCCTTTAAGGAGGGACGTTAACGAAAACGACGGAAAATTTCAGTTTCCGTTTATTTTCTGTTTATAAGTAGAACTCGTGGACAATAAGTTCGCAAAGTTTCAATGGTGAAATAGCATCCGAAGTGCTTGAAAAACAAAGGTGTGAAGCGACCTTCCTGCCACGCTCATTTTTTAAAGCAATACTTCAATAGGTACAGGCTCAGAGGGATAACGACCCCTACATTCACAAGGAGAGGCTTCCAAATTGAATCCTGCATGTTGTCAAATCGACTAACAGTTTTCTGGCCGATCTTTAACTTTTAAGACAGTATATTAATGGCAAAACCCAGAATCCAAATGAGTCTCTAAATTCAGTAAGACCGTCAGGGAGAGTAGATCGCTAGTTCCTGCTACTACTAAGGCGAGTACAACGTTCGCTTTTTACATATTTTTACGAGCTTCAAACAGGAGCGACTTATTTTCAGTTATCTGTGTAGTTACTAGTTTATTTTTGTAATTTCTTGCGTGTTCGAGTGCTTACTAGGCACAACCTTTTATTTCAATAACAGTGTAGTGTACAGTACCGCCGTTGCTATCGACTATTGTATCGACTCTCGTATCGTGCAGGCTTTTGTTTGTTTGGTTAGAACAGCTCAGTGTCAGTTAGACCGTCAGAGAGAGCGGGTCGCTAGTTCCTGCTGCTAATAAGGCGACTACACCGTTCGCTTTTTACATATTTTTACGAGCTTCAAGCAGGAGGAGTGCAGTAATGGATAGGAAGTGTAATTGTTATGTACAGATGCGAGCTGAGCTGGCGACCCTTCGCTCACAGCTTCAGGCTGCGTTGGCTTCCGTCACACAGCTTGAGGCTGCTGCCAAGGGGCGTCACTGTGGGGGATCGGACGCGGGGATGCGAGGGACGTCGAGCACATCCCACGTGTCCTCCGATCGGTCCACTGCTGTGACCTGCACTGAGGTTGACCACTCACCCGTGGTCGAGTGGGAGATCATTCCAAAGTCTGGCAGGCAGCGAAAAACTTTCCGTGGGGCCGATCGTAGGGCCTCCCCGTTTCGTTTGACGAACAGGTTTCGGGCGTTACCTGTGGCTGACGATGTCTCTGAGCCGGATGCAGTCGTCCACCCCGTTCCAGAGAAAGCTTCTCGGCCCGCAAGGTCTGGGCATTCACAGAGGGTGGGTTTGCTGGTAGTTGGGAGCTCCAACGTTAGGCGCGTAATGGGGCCCCTTAGAAACATGGCTGCCAAGGAGGGGAAGGAAGCCAGTGTGCACTTCGTGTGCATTCCGGAGGGAGTCATTCCGGATGTGGAAAGGGTGCTTCCGGATGCCATGAAGAGTACGGGGTGCAGCCAACTGCAGGTGGTTGCTCATGTCGGTAACAATGAAGTGTGTCGCTTTGGGTCGGAGCAGATTCTGTCTGGTTTCGGGCGGCTGGCGGAAATGGTAAAGACTGCCAGTCTTGCTTCCGAGTTTAAGGCGGAGCTCACCATCTGCAGCATCGTCGACAGAACCGACTGTGGTACTATGGTGCAGAGCCGAGTGGAGGGTCTGAATCAGAGGCTCAGGCGGTTCTGTGACCGTGTAGGCTGCAGATTCCTGGACTTGCGCCATCGGGTGGAGGGTTTCCGGGTTCCGCTTAATAGGTCAGGGGTCCACCACACACAGGAGGCGGCTACACGGGAAGCGGGGACTGTGTCGAAGGGACTGGGCAGTTTTTTAGGTTAGAGTGTCTCGGGAAAACACAAGATGGGCTTCAGTCACAAAGGTTGCAGGCTGAACACAGGAAGAAAATAGATACAGGAACCATTGGTATAACAGTTGTAAATTGTCGTAGCTGTGTTGGGAAAGTACCAGAGCTCCACGCGTAAATGGTTGCGAAAGCATACTTGACCTTTTAGTAACAAATAATCCTGGTCAAATAGTGAGTGTTGTGACGAATACAGGGATTAGCGACCACAAGGCAGTTGCTGCTAGGCTGAATACCGTAACACCTACAACCATAAAAAAGAAAAACAAAGTGTATCTACTTAAAAAAAGCTGATAAAAATGCTCTTAACGCCTTTTTAAGAGACAGTCTTCACTCCTTCCGATCTGATCATGTAAGTGTAGAAAAGTTGTGGAATGTTTTCAAAGAGATAGTGTCAACAGCAATTGAGAGGTATATACCACATAAATTAATAAGTGATGGTACCGATCCCCCATGGAACACAAAACGAGTCAGATCGCTGTTGCAGAACCAACGAAAAAAGCATGCCAAATTTAAAAGAACGCAAAATCCCCAAGATTGGCAAAGTTTTACGGAAGTTCGAAATACGGCGCGTACTTCAATGCGAGATGCTTTTAATAATTTCCACAACGAAATTCTGTCTCCAAATCTGGCAGAAAACCCAAAGAGATTCTGGTCATACATAAAGCACACCAGTGGTAAGACGCAATCAATACTTTCACTGCGAGATAACAACGGTGGAGTCACTGATGACAGCGCCACTAAAGGAGAATTATTAAACACGGTTTTCCGGAACTCCTTCACCAAAGAAGACGAAGTAAATATTCCTGAATTCCAATCAAGAACAACTGCCAAGATGAGAAACATAGAAGTAGATATCCTCGGTGTAACAAAGCAACTTAAATCACTTAATAAAGGCAAGGCCTCCGTTCAAGATTGTATACCAGTCACGTTCCTCTCAGAGTATGCTGATAAAATACCTCCATATTTAGCAATTATATTCAACTACTCGCTCACAGAAAGATACGTACCTAAAGACTGGAAAATTGCTCAAGTCACACCAATACCCAAAAAGGGAAATAGGAGTAATCCGCTGAATTACAGGCCTATATCACTAACGTCGATTTGCAGTAGGGTTTTAGAACATATACTGTATTCGAACATTATGAAGTGCCTCGAAGAAAACGATTTATTGACATATAGTCAGCACGGATTCAGAAAATATCGTTCTTGTGAAACACAACTAGGTCTCTATACTCATGAAGCAATAAGTGCTATCCACAGGGGATGTCAAATTGATTCCATATTTTTAGATTTCCAGAAGGCTTTCGACACCATTCCTCACGAGCGTCTTCTAATCAAACTGAGTGCCTGCGGAGTATCGCCTCAGTTGTGCGACTGGATTCGTGATTTCCTGTCAGAAAGTTCACAGTTCGTAGTAATAGACGGAAAGTCATCGAGTAAAACAGAAGTAATATCCGACGTTCCCCAAGGAAGTGTTATAGGCCCTCTACTGTTCCTGATATATATTAACGACATAGGAGACAATCTGAGTAGCCGTCTTAGATTATTAGCAGATGATGCTGTCATTTACCGTCTTCTAAAGTCATCAGATGATAAAAACGACTTGCAAAATGATTTAGATAAGGTATCTGTATGGTGCGAAAAGTGGCAATTGGCCCTGAATAAAGAAAAGTGCGAAGTTATTCACATGAGTACTAAAAGAAATCAGCTAAATTTCGATTACGCGATAAGTCACACAAATATGAAGGCTGTAAATTGAACTAAATACTTAGGGATTACAATTACAAATAACCTAAATTGGAACGATCACATAGATAATATTGTGGGTAGAGCAAACCAAAGACTGCGATTGGCAGAACACTTAGAAGGTGTAACAGGTCTACCAGAGAGACTGCTTACATTACGCTTGTCCGCCCTATTCTGGAGTACTGCTGTGCGGTGTGGGATCCGCATCTGGTGGGACTGACGGATGACATGGAGAAAGTACAAAGATGGGGCAGCTCGTTTTGTATTATCGCGAAATAGGGGAGATAGTGTTACAGACATGATACGTGAATTGGAGTGCCAATCATTAAAACAAAGGCGTTTTTCGTTGTGACGGGATCTTCTCATGAAATTTCAATCACAAGTTTTCTCCTCCGATTGCGAAAACATTCTGTAGGCACCCACCGACATAGGGATAAATGATCATCACGATAAAATAAGAGAAATCAGGGCTCGCACGGAAAAAATTTAAGTGCTCGTTTTTTCTACGTGCCGTTCGAGAGTGGAACGGTAGAGAGACAGCATGAAGGTGGTTCATTGAACCCTCTGCCAGGCAGTTTACTGTGAATTGCAGAGTAATCACGTAGATGTAGATTCACTCATATGGGAAGGATGCCCTAGAACGACATTTTTATTTGCTACAGTTGCAACTTGTCTTGCAGTACTTGTGTTTAATGATAGGAACATAGGGAGGACGAAGGTATTAGAAAGAAGGGGTTTAAGATAGGTAATTTGACTCAAGACATCTTGAGAAACAGATTTACAGAGCCTCTCTGCAGCTGAAAAGTCAGTTGGAGAACTGTTGAAGGAAAGAGGGCAGAAAAAGAGACACCAGAAGAGAAGTCTTGAAGAGAAAGAGGACCCTGAGTACGAATCTGGGGCCTTCTGAAGAAGTGACGTAAGAAGAAACGTTAGGTTGAACTTGAGGGTTAGAACTATGAAATTTGTTACACTTGTTTCTATAAACCCAACAAATGAATTTTCTAGAGTAAATTTTGAAATTCTGAGTAAGATGAGATGGGGCAAAGTGCTCGGAATTTTATATGAATTTTGTATTGTACTTACAGAATTATAATAAAAATTATTAAAATTCTCCTATTCGATATTTTGAAAAAAACCTCATGAGAGAAGTTTACTATATTCAAACGGTTAAAAGGAGAAAATTTTGTAGAAATTTCTTCAATAGTTTCCGAGAAAAAGGCATATACATTTTTTTCGAAAATAAAATTCTCAAATTCCATAAAAAGTTAAATATATATATATAACGTAAGAAACTTAACAGTAAGTGTAGCACTCTCATATAAAACATGGTATAAAATTTCGTTGCCATATCTTCAAAATTGTGTATGTGGCGCATCTTTTAAATAGTGTGTTTTTCAGTAACGTCCCTCCTTAAAGATAGAAACTGGGCGATGGTGATACCGACGCTGATTAGCTGAGAGCTCAGGATGCCATTTTTCCCTTCTGTCGTGTTAACTGTGATGGAGTTGTGTGCACAATGCTAGCGTAGACAGATTTTAACGTCACAATACCTGTTGTGCGGCATAATTATTTACAGGTAGAAATTCAGCACGTCTTGGTGCAATACCGCAAACCGTTTGTCAGCTCTTCAGGAGAGAAATCAGTGCAGGAAATGATTGAAATCTATGTTTATTAAAAACTTTGTGCCTGTTGTGTCTCACATTTATTGACAAAAGACCATGAAGTTCGGAGGAGAACTATCATCCGGAGGCTTCTTCAGAGTTTCGGAAATGAAGAAGACTAGTTTTTGATGAGCTTGTGGCATGTGGTGAAAACTACGTCCATCGCTGTAAGCCTAAAACAAAACGCAAAAGTATGGAATTGCCGTCCGCAGCTCGTGGTCGTGCGGTAGCGTTCTTGCTTCCAACGCCCGGGTTCCCGGGTTCGACTCCCGGCGGGGCCAGGGTTTTTCTCTGCCTCGTGATGACTGGGTGCTGTGTGACGTCCTTAGGTTAGTTAGGTTTACGTAGTTCTAAGTTCTGGGGGACTGATGACCATAGCTGTTAAGTCCCATAGTGCTCAGAGCCATTTGAACCATTTTTTTATGGAATTGCCCTATTTGGATTCGCCATCGAAAAACGAACCAATGACAGTGCGGTCCGTTGGAAAAATTATGGGCAGCGTTTTCTGGAATGCAGAAAGCTGTCTTTTGGGGCATTGTCTTGAATATGAACGTGCCATAACTATTGTCTGCAACATTCAGACACTTCTGAAGCTCCAACGTGCCTTGCACGAAACGTGCCTGCGGTAGATCATCCCGTGGCACTATAAAGCGCGGCCTTACACTTCGGAGAATCGGTGGCAAAGCCTTCGACATGTCCCCCTACAGTCCCATCTCCGAATGCCACATTTTCGCTTTCGTGAAACAATAGTTACGCCACCACTATGAGATGCTGACGGACATCCAGAAAGTGGTGTATCAACATCTTCCGGCAGCCGCAACGTTCTTCTTCTTTACGGAAAGTTCAAACGTATAAATGATGGGAAAATCTGTGCAAATAAATGGAGACTATTATGAAAACTGACAAAAAATTATGCCACTTCAGATGATGTCCATGGCTTGTCTAAAAAGCAGTAATCAATATTTTTAATAATAGTTGGCTCATGACTTTTCGTTTGACCCTCGTATGCTATTGTTGGACGCGCCTCCGCAGATGAAGTTACTAACGCGCGATGTTGCGTCGGTGCCTGAGCAAGAGACCGCCGTCTCGAATCATGAAACTAAGAATCTTCAACTTTCAAAATTTGAGCAAAAGAGAGGAGTGGTGTTGATATTTACATCAGTGTCTGGTCACCAAGGTGTACATCAATGTGTTGAATTACAGAGTGTGGCCAACGCTCAGGCGCCGCCATATCTTTTCAGACAGCACAGCCCTTGGACAACTAGCGTCGTAACGGTGGAATTCAGTCACCTACCGACTACAAGACGTGGATCTAACAACTGACACCAAAGCAACACTTCAAGCTTTCCTATGTAGCTAAAGCTAATATTATTCCAGCATTGTCATACATTTACTGTGGAGTAAACTCAACAGTCTGGTATGAAGCAATCTATGTGTCTGACGAAAGCAAAGACTCATGAAATATTAATAATTTTCTGCGCTTCTATTGGCGATCTAAAAATAATGGGAATCGACCAGAAAAATATTCATACGCTTTCTTTCAGAGGCTCTGAAGTGATAAAACTTTCGTGCTGGAATACTCATCGTTGTTAACCTGCAAGTTTTTAATATATATTTTTCTTCCCCGCACAAAATATATTCGATGATTCATTGTCTTCTTTGGTTATTTATTATAGAGAGGATTATATATCGGGCGAAAAGAATAATCACTATCAGAGGTAAAGGAAGTGATAGAATAGAATGTGGAACCGACTGATGACTGGACCTGAGACCTACATAATCTATACACTTAAAGACAAGCTGCAGTTTAACGTTGCTACCAAAAATAAGGAAAAGTTCTTCACCGATTTACTTCAAATTTATACAAGATACTGTAAAAGACGTTCTAATGGCGATAGGCAACATATATGGTTCATATATATGTATGTAATACAGAAAGTGGAAACTTTGTTAGTAAAAATCTCTAAAAGTTATTGACCAATTTATTTCCTATTTTTACACGACACTCCAACAAACTTTCGGACGGACGTATATATATATAATCAGGTAAGGGGCGAACGTTGTTAGTAAAAACCTCAAAAAGTTCTTCAGCAGTTTATTTAAAATTATAACACGATGCTACAGTAAACATTCGGACAGACCCTGGTTGTACTTTTTAAGTGTATGCAATAAATAAAAATATACTTACTATATTAGGGACAACGTTGTTAGCAAAAATCTTGAAAAGTTCTTGACAGTTTTACTTCAAATTGTTACACGATATTCTGCTAACTTTGAAACGGACGTTGGCAATATATTTTTTTAACCAATAATGTACAGAATTTCTGTTAAAACTGGCTGCGAGAAAGAAACAATTGCGCTATGAAAAAGTGCAGTTTCACTTCATTTCTCGCAGTCCATTTTAAATTAGATATCAGGCCATTTAATACATTAGACAAATTGTTTCTTTCGCATATATCCTTTCTCTTTGTGTACAGGGTGGATCGCCTAAAAATTGCACCGCAGACATTGCGGACATGGAGAGTGCTATTGATGTGCGGCTTTCACAGAGTGGATTGCTAGTCAGGGCCTCGTATTGTTAATCAACAAACAGATCGTAATAATACTTAGAAAATGTATTTTTCATGCAAACATACACTTTTTAAAATGGAACAATACCTATTGACATCAACAAATTAAAAATGGATAAATTGGAAGGTCAGTGGTGTTTGTTGTAAGGTTCTAGTGCGAGTCGTTTATGAAATATCGTATTTTGTAAGTTTCCACACCGACACGTGTTTGTACCACACAGCATGCATAGTTGCGAGGTATGATGATGTTATTTTTGCTTACAGTGTGTCTGTGTGTTCACTGAGTGCGTTGCGACTTGCTAGTCAGTGTCTGACAGTCCAGGCAATAGTTCTTGAGTGGACGATGGGAATACCAACGCAGAAAAAGCCGACACGCCCAAGGTATATGTATGGAAAGTGTAGGAAGAATGCAGTTCATTCATGTAGGGCGTATGCTGCAAGATAACCCAATAGACGTCAACCATCTCGGCAGTTATCTATCAACCTCTTCAATCAGTTACGTGGATGTGATAGTATAACACCTAAACAACATAACAGAAGGAAACAAGTGACCACTGAAGAGGGCGAAATTAATGTTCTTGCTGCTGTTGCAGTTCATCCGCACGTTAGGAAGTGGCAGAGTGGGCAAGTTTGTTGTAGGGTTCTAGTGCGAGTCAACGTAAGTTCCATCCCCGTCACATCTCTCTCCATCAAGAGCTGGATGGAAACGATTATGGGAATCGTGTTAACTTGTGTACATTGGCATTAAGACTGAATACTTCAGATGTATCTTATATCTTTTTTAGTGATGAAACCACATTTTCCAATCACGGAGAGGTAAACGAGCGAAATATGCACTACTGACTATTCGCAGTTGCCGCTGGCTTCGTCAGGTGGAACTTGAACGTCTATGGAGTTTAAACGTTGATGCGGGACAGTGAACTATCAGCTCATAGGTCCATTTTTCATAGACAGAACACTGAACACGCACAAGTATCGCAGCCTCCTATCATATCACCTTAGACGGATGCCAGAAGACTTGCCTCTGGAGGGTAAGAGGAACCTGTAATACTAATATGATGGCTGTCCAGCCCACAGTGCACCAAGTACTACAGCATGTCTTCACGAATTGCTGGATTGGACTCAGAGGAGCTGTACCTTGGCTGGTCTGTTCCCCGGATTTGACGCCTGTACACTTTTTTCTGTGGAGAAAGCTGACAGACGCTGTCTACAAGGACACACCAACCACACCCGATGATATGCAACGACGTATTACTGCAGCCTTCTCGGACATCTCCACTAAAATGCTAGCACGAGTGTTACAGTCGTTCCATACCGACTGGAATCGTGTAGTGCCGCTGCCGGTGGTCATTTCGGACAACCTGTGATGGTCAGTTGTCTCGTTACTGGTCAGAATACACATAACTAGTGTATGCACTTGTGTGCTACCACAGGTATCGTACAAGTGTCGGTGTGGATATCTCGTAAACGACCCTCACTAGAATCCTGAAACAAACACCACTGACATTCTAATTATCCTACTTTTAGTCTTTTTGTGTCAGTGGCTGTTGTTCCATTAAAAAACGTACATTTTCTAAGTATTGTTGCAGCTAGTTTTGTAAGTAGGCTGTTTATGTTTTCTCTATGTAAGTAGGCTGTTTATGTTTTCTTATTGGCAACGTTACGTAGCGCTCAATATGAAAATCACTGGCTGTGCTGTGTGCAGTCTGTGGTTGCTTTGCATTGTTGTAATACTCGCCATTGTAGTGTTGGGCAGCGGCAGCTGGATGTGAACAGCGCGTAGCGTTGCGCAGTTGGAGGTGAGCCGCCAGCAGTGGTGGATGTGGGGAGAGAGATGGCGGAGTTTTGAAATTTGTCATGAACTGCTATATTTATACATGATGATATCAAGATTTGCAACGCTAATTCTTGACCTGTGAAATATTTTTATGTGAGACTGTCACTGTAGCGGAAACTGCTGTCGTAAATATTTCCGTAAGAAAGTTAAGTGACCACCTACACGTAATGCGTCGCGGGCACCCACCTGGGCGACAGCCGCCCGAAAAAAAGCCATTAGCCTTTCAGTGGCACAGGTAAAAAAAAAAAAAAAAAAAAAGGGGGGGGGCCATTATACTCGCTATTGACATTTCCTTGTTGAAAGCATACTGTGGAGCTCGTAATTTATGATATTTACTGAAATGCCTCATGAAACGATGAGAAACATTTCATGGCTATTGTCTTGCTAGTTGAGAAAAATGCCATATGGCTTGCTTTATGTATTTATTTACACATTTTGTTTAATATTAAGTTTCTAGCTGCACTGCAGCATTGGTTAAAATAAAATTTAATGTATGTACTAATATAGTTATTTTATGCCTACAGATCCAGTCAATAAGAAATTTATGATCTACTTCCAAGAAAACGAGGGCACATAAATATACATTTCCCTTCACAGGAATTGCATAAATAATTTCTTTACGATTTGGTAACTTATCTGCTAGTGTAAGTTCACGTGATGCATCACTCTAGTGTTAAGATGTGACATAGGTATTAGACATGGCCATTTTAGTGTAATATTTTTTCTGCTTGAGCTATGTCATGTTTAGATATAAGCTGCTGTTTGCCAGGCATAGTGCTACTGAACTTTAATTTGTGTTACTCTGCTAAGCCAGATTTATTTTTTTGTTTGCTGCGCATTGCCTCATATTAGTTGTAATGTTGAATTGCTTGGTAATTTAGATTTACTGTAGCTTGCTTTGCAATTTTCCATTTTTTTTTGGTCATTGCTGCTTGTGTTACTTGTTTTGTGCTGCTGCATTGCCTCGTCCCTTAGTTTAGCATCTGAGCTCAGTAGATTTAAGTTAGTTTAAGAGGGGGTAGTCTCTAAGAGAATGAGTTGCGATGAATTGGAAGAAATGCATTCAGAAGTTATACGAAAAAAAAGTACAGAAAACAGGTTTAGGTAGGATTTTCTTGGAAATAAGTGTTGAGGTAAGAAATGTGTGAACATATAAATACAGAAAGCATGCTTAGATAGAATTTTTTTGGTGGAAACAAAGGATGAAATAAGAGGAAAGATATATGAAGTTTTGGGTTGGACTGCAGTACCACATGTTACACTGAAAACGAACCCTGTCCTTTCCGATTGGTGTTATCCCACTATATGTTTGTGTACCCTTGTGTATTTGTTTTCTTCCTGTCTCTGTGTACTGTTTCATAGAACTTTTTTCTCTTCTAATACTAAGTTACATTCACTATGATGAGGAATACTGTTATCTTCAAATACAATTGGCATTAATAATGTGTTATTTACTTTGTAAAGATGTTTAGACATTATTTACTCTGTTTTGTGTTAATGCTCATGTGTGAAGTTGATGTTTCGAAAGTTATTCTGATCTTTTATCTATGTACTCATGTCATAATTCCTGTAACACTGATGTATATGTTTATTTCTATTCTTTTGTAAAGCCCCTATTCCTACAAATGTTATCTGTATTATTATGTTTTTAGTGATGTATTTTGTACCTTTGTAATTGTATTCTCATGTTATAAAATTGTAATTGACACCAGTTCATCTTATTATTAACTTGTAAGTTACATTTCACTGCACACATTTCTGTTGGTCATAGTATATGGACAATATGTGAGAAGTAGGGACTGTTAGTGTTTGCACATGTGTTGATAATTCAGCAAGGGACTGGATAACAGCATTGCTCGTTCTAAGGACAATTCCAAAAAACTTTGTGAGTGCACAAGTGGTGGTTATGGACTTGCTATATTAACTGCAAGACTCTTCACTGGTGATTGTGCACCTGAACAATCACAACAGATGGCTGCTGGTCATCTCTACCAGGACTACAGTGGGCCTGTCCACACTTTCTACAAGGACTGCAGTGGGTCTGCACCTCTGGTGGCCCACCAATACCATACTCTCTACCAGGACTACAGTGGGTCTGCTCTGTGATGACTTACCTACCAATATTCTTCAAAACATCGAATGACTCTGCTGTGGGTTTGCTCTGTTGTGGTCCATTATCTGTCTGCATGTCGAGAGTCAGCACTGTCTTTCCATTGGAAGGACAACACTACTTCTTCAAGACTGCATGGAAATCCACTACTTCCGTGTGCATTTTCTTTTACTGCTCAGACTTTGAGAAAAACACTGCAATGTTACTGTGATGAATGATCAGGACTGTCTTTATGGACTGTGAGAAAATTTTAGCTTTTGACCAACATTGTATCAATAAGTGTGTGCATTTGATTTCTTTGTTATTGTAATTATGAAAAATTTTATCAAATCATTATTGGCCACTGCCCAAAAAAAATTTGTAAAATTTTTTGTGGGGAGCATGGGGGCTATGTAAGTAGGCTGTTTATGTTTTCTCTATGTAAGTAGGCTGTTTATGTTTTCTTATTGGCAACGTTACGTAGCGCTCAATATGAAAATCACTGGCTGTGCTGTGTGCAGTCTGTGGTTGCTTTGCGTTGTTGTAATACTCGCCATTGTAGTGTTGGGCAGCGGCAGCTGGATGTGAACAGCGCGTAGCGTTGCGCAGTTGGAGGTGAGCCGCCTGCAGTGGTGGATGTGGGGAGAGAGATGGCGGAGTTTTGAAATTTGTCATGAACTGCTATATTTATATATGATGATATCAAGGTAAATACATTGTTTGTTCTCTATTAATATCTTTCATTTGCTAACTATCCCTATCAGTAGTTAGTGCCTTCCATAGTTTGAATCTTTTATTTAGCTGGCAGTAGTGGCGCTCGCTGTATTGCAGTAGCTTGAGCAGCGAAGATTTTTGTGAGGTAAGTGATTTGTGAAAGGTATAGTTTAATGTTAGTCAGGGCCATTCTTTTGTAGGGAATTTTGAAAGTCAGATTGCGTTGCGCTAACAAAATATTGTGTGTCAGTTTAAGCACAGTCATGTATAATTGTAAAAAGGGGACGTTTCAGTTTATTGGCTAACAATACAATCTCTGGAAATCGCACACCGACAGCACTTTCCATTCCCGCAATAACCGCCGTGCAAATTTTAGTGATTCGCCCTGTATGATATTAAACAAAAACTGTATACGAAACAGTATGCTGTTTTGTTTCCTCCGTCGCAGGCAGTATTAAGAGGATAGAGGACTGTTGTATTTACGGCTTATTGACTTACGATTAGAATACTACTGTGGAGTCTGGATCACACGAAACTTTGTAATCGTACCCGTTCACAGATTAAAACTATGAGAAATATTGCCATTGAAATTACTATCCTCACAGATCCAGCAGCTGGGGCGGTCTCTCCTATGTCCCTTATATAAATGATCCCAACCGATTTACTCTTTCATTTTAAGTGACTACGTTTTCCAATCGAGGTTTCGTTTGCAGTAACAATAAAAAACTCTAAAGGTCAAAAGGAGGGTGGAAGAATAGATGGAGGGAGTGAGTGGGAGGGGGGGATGGACAGAGAGAGGGATGAGGAGGTAATGGAGAGAGATTTGGGAGTTGCGGGAAGCTATCAGGAGATGGACAGTGAGAGGAGGGAGGAGGAGAAAGAGATGGATAAAGAGAGGGAGAAGAGGAGGAGATGGACAAAGAGAAGGGGAGGAGAAGACTGACAGAAAGAGGGGGAGAAGGAGATTAGGACGTATATGCAGTTCCCATACATATTTAGCAATTACGAAGCATTGCCGGGTTCGCTATGATTAATAAAACTGGTTACAGTCACGGAATAAGAGCAGTACTGCTGCAGTTGGATACGTTTTCGTATCTTGTGTTCTTTGACTCTAGTTATAAGAGTATATAGTTCTGTGCAGGGCCAGTTTAAGGGCCAAGCGACTCAAGCCTCCGCTTAGGGTGCTATATACTCAAAGGGGCGTAAGAGACGCCACAGCTTAGTGACTTCCGTACAGGACACATCGCAGTTAGTAGCAGTCGCTTGGGGCATCAAGCTGAGAGGGTAGCTAAGGGTGCATAAGCGTAAGATTTATATACAGTGCGCATCACAAGTAGTCGCGAAAGGTGACTCGACTCAAAGTGTGCGAGAGATAATAGGGGCCGCCAAATGACAAGTCGCTTGTGTGGAAATACGTTCTCAAACCTGCCCTTGCTGTGGCAAGTTATTAATAACCTTATGCATCTTGTAGTTTGTCCCTGGTAACTTCAGATTTTCTGAGCTTGAGAGTGCATAAAGCTTTCTACAGTTACCGACGCGAGATCAATACAGGGGGGCGACTGATCGTCCTTAAAGGAAAGAACGGGGAGATGTGGGGGCTAACAACATCGCAACATCGCTCCCCTTCCTCAGATTTAGTGGTAAGATGGCCCATCAAAAACTGAACGCAGATGAAGCATGAAAACAGGGAGGTGTACTGTACTGTGAAAAAAAATATATATATATAAACAATGCACGGTCCATGCTCAACAAGGGAAATACTCAGCGTAACTAAACAGCGGTGGCGTCGTGGTCAATTGGTGACACTGGTGGACTGTGAAGGGGACGAAACGTGTTCAGAACGCCATGTTATGTATTTTATTTTACAGCGTTATGAGCTCTCCGTCCGGTCACTGAGATGTTTGTTCCCTTTCTATACTCCTGGCAGTTGTCATACGATACGTCGGTTATGGAGTACGAGTCATGTGGTAAGAAAGTGTTACAGTCGCAAGCAAACGTGATGAACAGCGAGAACAGAAATGAAAAAAAAACGAATACAGGAAAGGAATTGAAGAGCCAAAACTTCAAAAACGTTAAAAACGTATGTTTTCACAGAGCACAGAGAAACTGTGTGATTGCGAAACTGTTGCAGATTACGTGAAAAACTATTATTTTTCATCATTTTCTTGGGATTGATCACATTCACATACCTACGAACATATAAATCGGACAGAGAGGCAAACTTACTCACTTATCAGGCGTACAAATTAGGTGCAGCAGTAAGAGATTCCTGTCATATGACACTCGTACTGTCACTAATGTCATGTATGACACGCCAGACGTGTTTTCCGGTGGAGGATTCGGTTGATTTGTTGCCTTGTCATCAAATTTTTGCGATTCCCATTCGAAAGCCGCTTCCTTTCGGCAGCTAATAGAGTAGTTGTGCTGAAGCAATTGTAATTATAGGTCCCTTCCTTACACCTTGCTGTTGCAAATGGACGTTACACCTCGGCACAGACAAATTTGAATACAGCGAACAGCGGAAAAAAGAAAAATATGGCATTTCAGTCTTTGATAGCTATTTTTTATTTTCATTGACCGGTTTCAGGCTAGCTGCCCATCTTCAGATCTGTTAGACAAAGTTAAAAATATAATTAACAAGAGAGATACATTTACTGATAGAAATATCTTAGTTTACAAAAAGAAGAAATTTTGGAATGTATTAAATGCCAACATACCATATATTGCAGTTACAGAGTAACTTGTCAGTACAGAACTATCGGTTCACTGTCATAACTGAAGTAAATTTTAATCTGTTAAAAGCTTATATCGCAGTTTTGGAGAAACCTGACTGGAAACAGTAAAAAGTGCCCTCTACCTATAAGAATTCTGCATGTTATTTTCTCACCGTACATATTAATGGTGAATATACTTTTTAATAAAACAATTTCTTTTGAGTGGGCCATGAACCGAAATAATTTACACTAATGTAAATTTTTTTATGAAGCAAATTAAAAATATGATTAAAATGTAGATATTCTTTCGAGAATTATTAAGCAAGTTGCAGCAGCTAATGGATACAGGACATAAGATGTTACGCGTATGTTGAACAAGATCAAAAACAAATCCGCGGGTATCAATAATGATTCTAGGAAAATTAAAGTTAAGAAGAAGTTTTTCACCACGACATACAAAGGGCGTGTGTCGGAAAGAGTTGCTAAATGCTTTCCAAAAAACATCGCTGTGGCATTCCAGAATGAAGGGCAAATGGCACATAGATTAAGACATAAACCAGCAACGACAAAGCAAATCAAATGCAACAATTCCGGAGTATATAAGATCAAATGCGCTGAATGCGACAGTTATTATATAGGACAGAGAGGATGGAATTTTGAAATTCGATACAGGGAACATTGCAGCCATAGCGATCGGACAGCATTTGGAGCACATTTCAACGATAGTAAACATTAAGTGAATAATATAAATGAACAAATGGAGGTGCTACATGAAGCTCCAAAAAGTCTCTATCTTAACGTGCTCGAAGAGATTGAAATATACGCTAATCAAAGAAAAAACCCAGATCTACTACTTAATGAGCAAAGTGATTTTATGCACAGAAGTTATTATGAGATTTTTAAAGACCTGGCCGGCCGTGGTGGCCGTACGGTTCTAGGCGCTCCAGTCCGGAGCCGCGCTGCTGCTACGGTCGTAGGTTTGAATCCTGCCTCGGGCATGGGTGTGTTTGATGTCCTTAGGTTAGTTAGGTTTAAGTAGTTCTACGTTCTAGGGGACTGATGACCACGGCAGTTGAGTCCCATAGTGCTCAGAGCCATTTGAACCATTCTGTAAAGACCTGTTTTACGCGTACTCCTGAATGCAACAGCACGCTCCAGTAAGAACAAGCTGCAGCGGAACGGCCCTCAGCGTACTGGCAGCGAGGTGAATTGGGCGCGGCGGAAGAGGACTGGACGTGCCGTTGTATATATTCTGACGTTGGAAAACCCTCTCCTCCACCAATCAATACAAAGAAGAGGAAGCGCACACTCTCGAAAAAATATCTACATTTTAATCATATTTTTAATTTGCTTCATAAAAAAATTTACATTAGTGTAAATTATTTCGGTTCATGTCCCACTAAAAAAAAAAAAAAGAAAGAAAGAAATTGTTTTCTTAAAAAGTATATTCGCCATTAACATGTACGGTGAAAAAATAACATATGCACAATTCTTATAGGTAGAGGGCACTTTTTACTGTTTCCAATCAGGTTTCTCCAAAACTGCGATATAAGCTTTTAACAGATTAAAATTTACTTTAGTTATGACAGTGAACCGATAGTTCTGTACTGACAAGTTACTCTGTAACTGCAATATATGGTATGATGGCATTTAATACATTCCAAAATTTCTTCTTTTTGTAAACTAAGATATTTCTATCAGTAAATGTATCTCTCTTGTTAATTATATTTTTAACTTTGCCTAACAAATCTGAAGATGGGCAGCTAGCCTGAAACCGGCAATGAAAAAAAATATAGCGATCAAAGACTTAAATGCCACATTTTTATTTAAAGAACGGTCGCGGAAATCCCATTAAGACAATCATGTCTAGTTTTGAACAAAAAAAAAAAAAAAAAAAGGCACACAGGAAGTTTGATCACGGATTGCCCGTCTATCACCATGGCTACTGAACCACAACACTGTCCATTAAAGCCTGCTCCATATTGCATTTCTTGGGCCGTTCATTGTTTCTATTTGCTTTTTTTCCACAGTTTAGTACGCCTTCTTCCTGTTTTCACACTTGATCTGTGTTCAGTTTTTGACGGGCTGTCCACTAGCCATCTTACCACTAAATGTGATGGGGGGGGGGGGGGGGGCTGTGATGGGGAGTTTCCCTTGTAAGTAGTGCAAGTAGCATAGAAACAAAACTCTGGCACGGAATGCAATGAATCACTCAGTTTTTATTTTGAGTCGAACAGGCTCGGTAAGCAATCGCCGCTTACCTAGTGTCGCAAATCCGACGGAAGAATGCAAGAAAATTGGACTGTGTTACACTTTGAACTATTTCCAACGCCTAAAAATCATAAGTACAGGTGTAAGCCGTATGTCGGCATTGCACAGAATGTAATACTTATAGACAAATAAGAATTTCTGCACCTACCTTTTTCTACCAAACCATAACACACGACAGGTGTGTGAACTTTTTGCACCGAACTAACGAGAACTTTATTGGAAGTTGGTATAACATCATGTGTGCTGGACTTCTGTTGAAATTGCTCATCAAGATTTTATAAAGTTTTAGTCTTAAGTTACTTATTTTAAAGTTTATTTGTGTTGTAGCGGCACCACCATTTAAGACAGGAAAAAGTTAGATTCGGGGCAGTATTTCTGAGCACACGAGTTACAGCCAGTCGCGGGCCTCTTGACAGTAAGTTGCACTACCAGCGGTTGCAAAGTAGAATGGAGGCCACAGGGCTGTAGACCTGCTGAAAAGAGTAAACGCAGCGGTGTACATGGCACAAGTTACAGGCAGCAGGGGCCCACTGGCCTACCTAGGTGTTATAAGCACATGACTCGGAGTGGTGCATTAGCAAAACAGAGGCACAGACAGCGTTCCAGTTCACGGCAGGTCGCTGGTTCGACCATCCGAGTCCAACACGGGGTCCACAGCCAGCCAGTGGCGGGTCACGCCACGGCTCCCAACACACGCCGGAGGCATCCTGAGCTGAGGGCCGCAGGTTCAGATGCTGGGTCGCGGGCGCTTGTTGTCGCTGCAGTCTTAGGTTGGCGGGGAAGCATACCACAGGCACTTTGCAGGTCCCAAGCTCCCAGTGGGTGGCGCTGAGGCAGCAGGGACGGAGACCACTGAGTCAACTGCCGGCGCAGCCTGTTGTCGGCTCAACTCCACGGCCGCACAAGGCCAACACGCAGCAGTGCGCTGCACGGGTCGCTGAGGCAGCCATTCCGCGCCGAGCCGTTTCACAGACAGCAAAGTGGTATCCTCAGCATTGCAGGACCTGGTGATTCAGATCGAGAGGAACGGGGGCACTGTAGCTGGAAATAATAAATCACTTGGGAAACTCGAACGAGTTTTAACACGGCACATCCTGACAGTTCCCATCCGTGTCCAACACACCATCTACAGTGTTAATATTTGCTGTAGAAGTGACTTATTAGTGGATTTTCATTAATCTCAGTCTTTCTTCCTCTGTTATTTATTCGAGTGTCCTTACTATTTGCGGCGTGCAATGGCACCTGTAGCACTTATAAAGCTAAGTACTGAAAAAGTTTCTTGTGCACTGTTATACACTTATTAAATTTAATAGTTTTCTGCAGTGTTTTGTACTGTTTGTGGCGAAATAACGATTTATAAATTTTTGGAAACGTTCACTCGCTGTGTTTTTTAGAGTTCTCTGTGCGTTGAAGTCATTTAGTAATTGCGTGCTTTAGTTTTCAGCTGGCGTTTCTTATAGTTTCTAGTGAAATATTTCAGTAAATTTTTCACGCAGTGTCTTAACTTCGTTGGGTGTTCCAGTGGCTGCTTGAATTTCTGGTTTTAGTTAATAGCTTTGTGAAGTTTTGTTGGCATTGGTATTAGTTGTGGTTTAGTAGTATTAATACAAGTAGTGGTTTTAGTAGTAGAGAGAGAATTTCGAGACCAGTATTGTTAGTTCTATAAATAGTTCTGCTGATGTAACTGAACTTAGATGTAGACGTACAATTTTTTGCAATAACTGTAAAATTTTACTATGAGTGAGAAGTGAGGGCTCTGTCATAGGTTTGTGAGTGGTGGGTTACGGAGTGGGACTTGTTCAAAGTATTTTCACTGGGGGGAATGCAGTGAGGATGCCAGTGGGTATTCCAGCCAGATCCTCACCGGGGAATGCAGCCTCTGCAGTAGAAATAAGTTGAGAGAGGAGCAGGAGCGTAGGATCTGTGCCCTTCGGGTGCAGTTACAACACGCAAAGGAGGAACTACATAGGTTGAGGAGGGTGAAGGGTGGTGGGGAGTGGGAACTGGCAGTTGACAAGAAGGCATCTAGGAGGAGAAGGTATTCAGACAGTTATACTTTGCATATATGCAATAGTTTTGACCAACTGTCAGAGTGGAGTGGAGAGGAGCCTCTTGTAGCTGTAGCTATAGGTGTAGGAAACATGCAGCAGTCCTCAGAAGTTGGGAGGCCTAGGCCAGTTGCAAAGTCCAACAGAAAGAAGAAGGTTCTGCTGCTAGATAGTTCGCACAGTAGAGGTGTGGGCCAGCAGTTGCAGGAAGTGTTGGAGAGTGAGTACCAGGTCACCAGCAGTGTGAAGCCTAGTGTAGGGTTGGCTCAGATGACTGACAGCATAGGGGAGTTATGAAGGAAGTTTACGAAGGAGGATCACGTAGTGATAGTGGATGGAGCAGGGAACAGTCTTCATAGGGATGGGGGATATGATGTAGGTGGTGACCTGGTAAAACTAGCTACTCAAACTGGTGGGCATAATGTGCATTTCCTGCAATTGTTTCAGCATCATGGTCGACCTCATCTTAAAAAAATGGTTCAAATGGCTCTGAGCACTATGGGACTCAACATCTATGGTCATCAGTCCCCTATAACTTAGAACTACTTAAACCTAACTAACCTATGGACAGCACGCAACACCCAGTCATCACGAGGCAGAGAAAATCCCTGACCCTGCCGGGAATCGACCTCATCTTAATGCAGGTGTTAGCCACATTAACATGGGGTTGGAGAAGCCACTGATGGCAGAGGGCATGGGTCACATTTCAGTGGTGCCAATCGAGTCCATCAGTATAATGGCTCTGAGCACTGTGGGACTTAACTGCGCCCGCATCTCGTGGTCGTGCGGTAGCGTCCTCGCTTCCCACGCCAGGGTTCCTGGGTTCGATTCCCGGCGGGGTCAGGGATTTTCTCTGCCTCGTGATGGCTGGGTGTTGTGTGATGTCCTTAGGTTAGTTAGGTTTAAGTAGTTCTAAGTTCTAGGGGACTGATGACCATGGATGTTAAGTCCCATAGTGCTCAGCGCCACTTGAACCATTTTTTTGACTTAACTGCTGAGGTCATAAGTCCCCTAGAACTTAGAACTACTTAAACCTAACTAACCTAAGGACATCACACACATCCATGCCCGAGGCAGGATTTGAACCTGCGACCGTAGCGGTCGGGTGGTTCCAGACTGGAGCGCCTAGAACCGCTCGGCCTCTCCGGCCGGCCCATAAGTAGATCGGGTTCCACTAGACATGGCCCGCACCTCAATAAGTACGGGGAGGGGAGGCTGGCAAAGCTTATAGGTCACAGTGTAGTGGGTGGTGGTGGGATCATACATGGAAAAATTCCTGTAGTAATTGGTGTTAGATCTGCACCTTTTTTAGACTGAAGTCAGCTGATAGGTATACCAGCTTAAAGAAAGTCCCTCTAACTAAGGGCTCGCCTTCAGAGGAGGTCATGTTTCCAAGTAGAGAAGGCATTAGCATATTTAATCAAAATATGAGATATTAAAGATAAAGTTAGTGAACTGCTTATAGATGCTGACTCTGGAATTATTGGTATATCGGGGCATCACTAAAATAATTTGACAATTTAGAGGCTTCCTTTACCAGGATACATATTAGCTGGTTGTTTTTCAAGTAGTTCCTTGGGGGGTGGGGGAGTGGCCATGTACGTAAAAAACAGTATTCCATTTGAGTCCATGGACGTATCACGGCACTGCACTGAGCAGATATTTGAATGTTGTGCAGGAGCAGTTGAATTTAGTGAAACTAAACTTCTAATTTTTGTTGTTTGACTTTTGAGCATTTCTGATCAAGCTAGAGAGGGTTCTTGATTCACTTTATAGGAAGTACCGGAAATTAATTATATGTGGTGACTTCAATACAAATTTTGTATAGGATTATGCAAGAAGAAGGGCGATGGTAGATCTCCTAAATTCATATGATCTGATGCAGACTGTTTTTTCCAACTAGGATGCAGGGGAACAGTAGCACAGCCATAGACAATATTTTTATTCATTCTTCATTACTAGATGGGCATTCCGCTAGTAAAAGGGTGAATGGCCTTTCAGACCATGATGCACAAATTTTAACACTAAATGGCTTTTGTACTCAACCAAGTGTCACATACAGTTACAAACTATGTAGGAAAGCTAATCAAATGGTAATAGAGAGTTTTTCAAACCTCGTCAAGGAACAAGAGTGGCAAGGATGTTTATAGTGCCGATAACATAGATGACAAATATAATGCTTTCCTGAACACATTTCTCATGCTATTTGAGAGTTGCTATCTATTAGAACATTTTAAACGGGATACTACTAATAGCAGTGAAAGGCAGCCCGCATGGCAGACTAGTGGAATAAGAATATCATGTAGAACAAAGCAGGAATTATATCAAAATGTTAGTAGCCACAGTCAGGCTGCAGTAGTCCATTACAAACAGTACTGTAAGGTGCTTAAAAATGTTATTAGGAAGGCAAAGAGTATGTTGTATGCAAGTAGAATAGCTAATTCACAGGATAAAATTAAAACCATATGCTCAGTTGTGAAGGATGTCTGGCCAGCAGCACAAGGCCGACGACATAAAGTCAGTTCATAGTAAAAATATTTGTTACTGATAAATCAGATATACGTACAGTATCATTTTCTGAGCACTGCTGGTGTATTAAATAAAAATTTAGTTTCTACAGGGAATCATATAACTTCCTTGGCAAATGCCTTTCCGTGATTGATGTCTGAAATCACTGAAGACTAAGGCCTCTCATGGTTATGATGGAGTGCCTGGCAGAATATTAAAGTATGTACTGTGCCGCACATGTTAGCCCTGTATTTACCCATATCTGTAATGTTTCCTTTAGGAATGGTCAGTTTCCTGATCGATTAAAGAACTCAGTAGTAAAGGCGCTTTATAAAAAGGGAGAAAGGGATAATGTAGACAATTTTAGTCCTATCTCTACGCCATCAGTGTTTGCTTAAGTTATTGAAAAGGCTGTGTATGTAAGGTTAATTGATAATTTTATATCACATGATTTGCTATCAAATGTACAGTTCGGCTTTAGAAGTCGTTTAACAACTGAAAATGCTATATTCTCTTTTCTCTTTGAGGTACTGGATGGGTTTAATAAAAGGTTTCAAGCGCTAGGCATATTTTTTGATTTAACTAAGGCCTTTGATTGTGTTGATCACAAAATATTGCTCCAAAAGTTGGACCATTACGGAATACAGGGAGCAGTTCACAGTTGGTTCAGCCCTTACTTTAGCCACAGACAGCAAATGGTCATTATTCACAATGTTGAGAATGGCTGTGATGTGGGGTCTGAGTGGGGTACAGTCAAATGAGGGAGGGGTGTGGGGGTGCCCCAGGGATCAATGTTGGGGCCACTCATGTTCCTTATTTATATAAATAATATGCCATCTAGTATTACAGGTAGCTCTAAAATATTTGTTTGCTGATGACACTGGCTTGGTAGCAAAGGATGTTGTGTGCAACATTGGCTCGGTTTCAAATAGTGCAGTTCATGACACACGTTTATGGCTTGTAGAAAATAAACTAACGCTAAAGCACAGTGAGACTCAGTTTTTACACTTTGTAACACATAAGTCAACAAAACCTGACGTTTTAATATCACAGAATGGGCATATGGTTAGTGAAACTGAACAGATCAAATTTCTAGATGTTCAGATAGCTAGTATACTGTCGTGGAAAGCCCACGTTCAGGATCTTGATCAAAGACTTAATGCTGCCATTTTTACTATTCGAACGGTATCTAATGTAAGTGAATGTTCGACACGAAAATTAGTTTACTTTGGTTATTTTCATTCGCTTATGTCGTATGGTATTATATTCTGGGTTAACTCTTCCCATTCTAAAGTGGATGTTTTTGGCTCAGAAACGGGCGATTCGGGTAATAAGTGATGTAAGTTCACGAATCTCTTGTCGACCCCTGTTCACGAGTCTGGGTATTTTGACATTGGCCTCTCAATATATATATTCCTTACTGTCATTTCTTGTTAACAATATTAGCTTATTGCCAAGAATAAGCAGCTTTCACTTAGTTAACACTCGGCAGAAATCAACATGCATTTCCATCGGACTTCCTTAACTCCTGTGTAGAAAGGTGTGCAATATACTGCTGCATCCATTTTCAACAAGCTACCACTAGATTAAAAAATCTTAGCAGTAATCCACGTGGTTTCAAATCGAAACTGAAGAGTTTCCTCGTGCGTCACTCCTTCTATTCCGTCGAGGAGTTCCTTGAAAAATTAAGCTGATTCTTGTTGTATGTTGATTGCGTTTACTTAAACTTATAGCTTGACTTTTTCGAGGTTCATAAACATTTCATTTTTATCTGTTATTACTTTTATGTTGTAATTTCATGTACTGTCACGTTCCACGACCTTGAAGATTTGCTCATCAATTTAGTCCTACGGAACTTGACGCGTAAATAAATAAATAAAAAAGATTTAGCGTCGTAATATTGTTACATTCACGTTGGCAATATGTGTTCCTGAATTGTTCAGTATGAAGTTACCATAATTAGGTTAATTGTTAGTTCTCTGAGGAAAAGTTACCCCATATTGTGTCCATAGCTATCATAAATTGTGGAAAAACATCGGCCCAGGAATTCGTGTTGCATTAATTGCGAGGCGCACTCCTGCTTTTAAATTATGGAGAGACTTGTAACGCCGGAAATGCATATCCTCCTATTTCCATCTATTGTACTATAAATTTTTTTCCTTATTTTGTTACCTGAAGATATGACATTTCTGTGTCTTTATATATTGTAGTAGTTTTACTATTTGTATATATATGCATTTATGTCGATGTATAATTGGTTTGTTTTGTAAATATTATTTGTATTTTTATGCTGGGTCTGGCCTAGGGAAAACTATGCTGTCGGACGAATTCATCGATAGGTCGTGTGGAGAACCAAAGTGTTTAAGATCTTTGGTAGTGTTAACTCTGCCGCATGGAGCGCGGACAGAGGGAGTCTGGCTGGAATAGGGCGGTGGAGCAGGTGTGTTGTGTGACGCTCCCGCGAGTTGCCGCGCTTTCGGGGTTTGGCAGCATGTAATTGCGCTTGACTTGCTATGATAGTTTCTGACACGGTGTCGCGGACGGGAAGCATTAGCTGGCGCACATCAAGAGCCCATTTCGCCTGATGACCGTGTCGAGAAGAAGGCGCGCCAACATCCAGCTTCTGCAACAGCGACGGCCGACAATGAGTGACTGTCGCCACCTCCTCGATCGACGACTTCAAACCTTCAATCAACCAGCAAGGAAGACTGGAAGCACGTAAAGTTTTAGAACTGTATGGCAGACCTCAGCTTTTCAAACTGTTCAATTTGTCTCAAAAAAATTACAGCAAGGTAGCATGAACCTTTGTTGCTCATTGTCCCAATTGCATTACCAAGCAGGGTCCCTTCCTTTTCCGGAATGAACCCGAGTGTCGTTGAAATTCAAACGCCAGCATTAAAGTAATATCATTCGATTTCACTGCTTTAATTTCGAAGTTCAGTTAAGGTATTCATAGCTGGCTACAATATTTAGGTTAGACAAGCACAAATTAAGAGTGCGAGTTTTGTTACCATATTTTAGCTTACCTGTGGCTGCAGCTCAGCTTGGTACGTACTAAATTTTACTATTGTTAAATGTTCAGAATCATTTAATTCAAGTTCAGAGTTAAATATCTTATTTCTAAATTGCGTAGATTCAAGTAGCTTTTGAAATGATTGTTGAGGTAGCCCAAGACTAACCTTATTTTATTGAATTTCGTAGTGCTTCAGAAACAAAGTGCACTATTAATTTCAGTCACTAAATTAACTTTCAATTTTCCGGTTTTATTAATTCTTTTGCTAAATTAAGTCAGAGTGTAGTGAAATTTATTACTTCTGACAAGCATTCAGTTTTCACACAACACGTGTCAACCTTCAGTTGCCACGCTTTTAGTGCTAATTATATGTGCAATAACCTTTCCTTCTCAGTTATTATAGTAGTTGTCCATAGGACTGGCGACCGTAATTTTCCCCAAATCTCAAATATCTAATTAACACCAATTAATTGTTAGCGTGACGACCGCACATTTACTTTCTTTATTAACTTTACCACTTTTCAAAATTAATTTCCACCAATTTCATTTACATTTTTCCTTTCATTTAGATATAACCCTTTCCTCCCTCTTTACCGACAGATTAACTTCGGTGACGATTGCTTTTCCCAAATTTCCATTAGGTACACGCGGTTTAATTTTTCACTGTCATTAAGGTCGATAAGTGAGGGGGGATGATAATTTTCAGAACTGCAACGTCGATTGCGTTGTGATATCACGTATTACTGTAACCATGCTTCATCAGAGGGAAAATAAACGGCGTATCAGGATGAAGCAGGAGCTGCAATAGCTAGCTGCAGCACTGACGGAGAGCAACAGTATCTGAACTGGACAGTCCAAGTATTAGCGTTGCTTGCTAAGACTTCAGTTTGCGTTTGGATGCTGCTCCGTTAGCAGATGCAGCTGACAGTCCAGTGCGAAGTGCTAAATGGCACAACGATTTTTCGGAATTTTTTCCTCCAAAACTGTTCTTGACTCTCGTTCAGCTATGCCACCTGCTAATACCAGAGGACTGTGGTGGTCGGAGCCTCTCTTGTAATAATCACCGTACAACGCCGGACACAGAATTGTGAAACACTGTGTAAAGAGAGCTACCTACGTCTACATAACTACTCTACAAATCACACGACAGTGCTGGGCATAGGGTTCATAAAACGCCTTTGAGACTATTTCTTGATCTTTCCGCTCTCGAGCAGCACTTGGAGAAAATGAGCATCTAAACCTTTCCGTGTGAGTTCTGACTCAGTTACGATGGTCATTTCTCTCTATGTAGAGGAGATGAAAAGAAATATTTTCATAGAGAGAGGAGGAAGTAGGTGATTGACATTTCGTGAAAAAATATCACCACAACGAACGACGGCTTTGTTTTAATTATTGCCACCCCCAACTCGCCTATCACACCCGCGATATACTCTCCCATGTTTCTCGATAATAAAGAACGAACTATCTTACTTTGAATTTTTTTTTCGATGTCCTCCATCGATTCTTTCGGGTTATCATCACATACCGTGCAGCAGTACTTCACAAGAGGACGTATAACCGTAGTGTAGATGAGTTCTTTAGCAGATTTGTTGCATTTACTAAGTGTTCTGCCATAAAACACAGTCTTTGGTTCTCCAATTATTTTCAATTTAAGTTGTTTGTATTTGCAATACCTAGGTATTTCGTTGAATCTATAACTTTCAAATTTGTGATATCGTTCAGTCGAAATTCAACTAAAGACTTATAAACTTATAAACTGTCAGAAATCGGAATGGTGTAAGATATAGTAATTTATTAAATCATTACCTGATTGATTTTAGGCAGTGAGCGATGACTTTTAGTTTAGTACATTAAATGGATTCGCAATTGCGAATGAAGACAACCATCAGCTATAGAATGGACTGGCGACAATGAAAATTTGTGCCGGAGCGGGACATATTTTCATTGTCATTCCATTCTACAGCTGAGGGGTGTCCTCATGAGCATTTGCGAGTTCGTTTAATGTATTTCATAAAGGCCGTAGCCGCCGCAGTGCCTGTTCCTTTGAACTTCCATCGTAATCAGAACAACACAGGCACTGCAATATCATTTTAGTCTATTCGTCCAAATACTGTGAATCAAGATGAAATCTACAGCAACCAAAACCATTGTACCTCTACATCTACGTGATTACTCTGCTATTTACAATTAAGTGTCTGGCAGAGTGTTCGATGAACCAGCTTCAAGCTGCGCCTGCGCGTGAAAAACGAGCACTTAAATTTTTCTATGCGAGCCCTGATTTCTCTTATTTTATCGTGGTGATCATTTCCCCCTATTTAGGTGGGCGCCAACGGAAAGTTTTCGCAATCGGAGGAGAAAACTGGTGACTGAAATTTCACGAGAAGATCGCAACCAAAAACGCCTTTGTTTTAATGATAGCCACTGCAACTCACCTATCATGTCTGTGGCACTATTTCCCCTAGTTCGCGATACAAAACGAGCCGCCCTTCTGTGAACTTTTTTGAAATCATCCGTCAGTCCCACCTGATGCGGATCACACACCGCACAGCAGTACTCCAGAATAGGGCGGACAAGTGTGGTGAAAGTACTCTCTTTAGTAGACCTGTTGCACCTTCTAAGTGTTCTGCCAATGAAACGCAGTCTCTGATTTGCTCCACCCACAACTTTATCTATGTGATCGTTCCAAATTAGGGTATTTGTAATTGTAGTCCCAAAGTATTTAGTTGAATTTACAGCCTTCAGATTTGTGTGACTTATTACGTAATCGAAATTTAGCGGATTTCTTTTAGTAATCATGTGAATTAACTTCACACTTTTCTTTACTCAGGGTCAATTGCCACATTTCACACCACACAGACATTCTAACTAAATCATTTTACAATTCGTTTTGGTCATCTGATGAATTTACAGGACGGTAAATGACAGCGTCGCCTGCAAACAATCTAAGAGGGCTACTCAGATTGTCTCCTATGTCGTTAATATTGATCAGGAACAATAAAGGGCCTATAACACTTCATTGGGGAACGTCGGATATTACTTCTGTTTTACTCGATGACTTTTCGTCTATTACTACGACCTGTGGCCTTTCTGACAGGAAATCACGAATGCAATCACACAACTGAGGCGATATTCCACAGGCACGCAGTTTGGTTAGAAGACGCTTGTGAGGAACGGTGTCGAAAGCCTTCTAGAAATCTAAAAATATGTAATCAACTTGACATCCCCTTCCGGCCGGAGTGGCCGAGCGGTTCTAGGCGCAGCAGGTTCGAATCCTGCTTCGGGCATGGATGTGTGTGATGTCCTTAGGTTAGTTAGGTTCAAGTAGTTCTAAGTTCTAGGGGACTGATGACCTCAGATGCTGAGTCGCATGGTGCTCAGAGCCATTTGAACCTGTAAGCAGGCTGTTTAGGTTTTTATGTTGGTAACGCCACGTAGCGCTCTGTACGAAAATCACTGGCTGTGCTGTGTGTAGTCTGTGGCTGTTTTTGATTTTGTTCCATTGGGTCTAACTTTTGAAGATTTTGTTCCATTGTGTCTAACTTTTGCTGTGTTTGTCTCTGATTTTGTTCCATTGTGTCTAACTTTTGAAGATTTTGTCCCATTTGTTTCTGATTTTGTTCAAGCGTTGTGTCTAACTTTTGTAGCCTTTCTCCCATTTGTTGCATTAACTGTAATAACAATGCACTGGTGTCTGAAACATGTTCCTCAGTGCTATTCGGCAGTGCATTTGAACCGGCAATATTCGCATCTTGAAAAGCAGAAAATATGTCTTGACTTATTTGAGAAAACGGTGAGGACGCAAAACCTGACTCTACAGTATTTGTAAGATTGTGTCCTGTCATTTCGGATTCCTGAGGTGAGCTGTTGCCGACCGATCGATCGATAATGCTTCCCTGTTCACTAATTGTTTCACTGGCTACACCATTATTTTCCGCCCGCTCCATTTCCAAATGTACATTTACCAAATTACTACTTTGAATGTCTGTTAATTCATTACACGGTGGTGCCGATAAGTTACGCTCGTCGTCACTATCATTTCTCAATCTACTTTGGAGCCTAGTGTTACGTTTTTCACACACCATTATTTTCGCAATATTTCACACGATAACACAGAAAAGCACAATTTGAAGAGCAAAATAAAAAAAACACATTAACATAGCACCGAAAATAATATCTCGTTAATTGCTAGTGACTTCACCGCTGTTATCGGGCAGTGAAGGTATTGATTGGTTGGTTTGGGGGATTAAAGGGACCAGACTGCCATGGTCATCGGTCCCAGTGAAGGTATTGATTGCGTCTTGCCGCTGGTGTGCTTTATATATGACCAGAATCTCCATGGGTTTCTGCCAGATTCCGAGACAGAGTTTCGTTATGGAAATTATTACAAGCATCTCAGATTGAAACACGCGCTATTTTGATTTCTTTTAAATTTGGCATGCTTTTTTCGTTGGTTCTGCAACAGCGATCCGACTCGTTTTGTGTTCCATGGGGGATCAGTACCATCACTTATTAATTTATGTGGTATATATCTCTCAACTGCCACCGGTACTATCTGTTTGAAATCATTCCACATCTTTTCTACGCTTACGTGATCAGATCGGAAGGAGTGGAGACAGTCTCTTAAAAAGGCGTTAAGAGCATTTTTATCAGTTTTTTTAAATAGATATACTTTGCGTTTCTTTTTAATGGTTGTGTGTGTTACGGTATTCAGCCTAGTAGCAACTGCCTTTTGGTCGCTAATCCGTGTATGCGTCATGATACTCCCTATTTGTCCAGGATTATTTGTTGCTAAGAGGTCAAGTATGCTTTCGCAACCATTTACACTTCGAGTGGGCTCATGAACTAATTGTTCAAAATAATTTTCTGAGACAGCATTCAGTACAATTTCGGTGTCGTTTTATGCCTGCCGCGGGCTTTAAACGTATAATTTTTCCAGCATATCGAGATTAGATTGAAGTCGCCACCGACTGTAATTGTATGAGTGGGCTACCTATTTGAAATGAGACTCAAGTTTTCTTTGAGCTGTTCACCAACTATATCCAATGAATAGTTTAGTCCGATTGTCAGGTATAACCTCTGCCCAGGAACTATCTACTTCAGTTTCACTACAAGGTAAACTATTTCTGGCAGCAATAAATACACCAGCACCAACATTATTTAATCTATCCTTTCTGAACACTGTTAGGTCGTTTGCAAAAATTTCTGCTGAACTTATTTCCGGCCTTAGCCAGCTTTCCGCACCTATAACTATTTGAGCTTCAGTGGTCTCTGTTAGGGATTGGAGCTCTGGTTCTTTCCCTACACAGCTACGACAATTTACAACTACAATACCTATCGTTTCTACAACTACTTTACTGTGTTTCCACTGTTCAAATGGTTCAAATGGCTCTGACCACTATGAGACTTAACATCTGAGGTCATCAGTCCCCTGGAGCTTAGAACTACTTAAACCTAACTAACCTAAGGACATCACACACATCCATGCCCGAGGCAGGATTCGAACATGCGACCGTAGCGCTCGCGCGGTTCCAGACTGAAGCGCCTAGAGCCGATCGGCCACAGCGGCCGGCTGTTTCCACTCTATCCACTTCACGGATCGGTGGTTATGATTCAGTAAATCGTTATGTTTATTCAGCATACAGTACACAAGAAAGCAATGTTAAGACACAGCCATGTGTTTCGAGAGCCACGGTTTATCATGTGGCTGCCCGTGTTTAAATCATGAATCAGACATACTTGAACATATATGAACATACATTCTTTAACGTATGTACCTTTACTTAAAATTCCTCCCTTGTTCATATTTTTAGGTGCAGACTTGAATTTTCAACGTAACCCGGTTTCCGCATTCTAGTGGCCAACATGGCAAACGTCATGATTATGAGTTAGCCGTGTCTCTAAACTAATACTGGGTAAAGCGTGTTTCATGTGATTTTTGGTACATACAATGCTCCATACCGTTACTTTTTTACTTTTGCAATACTCTGTGTTCATTTGCCGCAGTAATTGACGGGAAGTGATCTAGTGAAACGAAAGTGACATCTGGAGTTCCCTAGCGAAGTGTTGTAGGCCTGCTGCTGTTCTTGCGACTACATCCAAATTATAAGAAAAACCGCAACAAATATAACGCTGTGTTCCCCATTTTTAATTAGCCTTGTTGGAAGAAGCAAGGAAAGGTGTTTCTGAAACAACAATTGCGGATAACATAAACTATACAGAAAGTACCAGGATTAGGCATGTAGATGACCGTCACCGCAGGATCCAAAAGGTCGACCTTGGGATTAAAACTGCAACTTCGACTTTGATTCTGGCTACGATAGTTTTGAAACTTCATTCTTGAAAAACGAAAACTCATACAGGAGCAACGACGTTATCAGTCGTATACCCTGGGCTGTAGAGGAACGTTGCTGTCTCCCCAGCTGTCATAAATCGCCTCATGATTGAAGAAGTTTAGAGGAATTTCATATTCTTACACCCTCGGTATGAAACCAAGCTCTCCAGCGAAGCCGTTGTAGGAAACTTTCACTACCGTATTCATGTATTTGATTGATATCCAAAAGCTAGTAAGAATAGGATCGTCTAGAGGTAATACAGTAGAAGCTGCTGAACTAAGAAACAGTTCTGAAACGGTGACAAAAAGCGGTAACATAAAAGTCCAGGCGTTGTTTTATGATTTGCGATGAAGATAATGATAACACTACGGCTAATGAATATCTTGTCGATAAATTAGTTTTAAAGTAAAGCTTTGAGTATAACACAGTACTGTAGGGAAGCAGCATACTCACGCCTTATAAAATTCACATCAGTCTTTCCATTGTGTGCCATCCTAGTCCGCTGTAACTAGCTCTGACGTCATAAATGTTGCGCAATACTTTAAAAATCAAGTAAATAACCTGAAACGTATCTAGCATGTCAGGAGTAATACTAAATCAATATGTGTTGAATATCAGTTCAATAACTTTAACCATTTTCGAAATTTGGACGTTTTTCTGTAAAAATCATTGGCGCAACAGAAAAGAGCTAGAAACTTAAAAAATTATATTTAGATTCCTTTTGCATAATAATTTAGTAGAAACAGTATTCTGGATCTCACAAATTAAAATTTTAGTTGAAATTCATTATTTTCTGCTTTTTGTCTTAGAAATTAAGGAAGCAAGATAGATTAAGTAGGCGAATAAATAAAGCTAGGATGTTTAAATTTAAGTATAAGGGAGATCCGCTATAATCATATAGATGTGAGAAGTACAACTGAATAACTATAAAACTATAGCGATAGCGTATCTCCAAAGGGCAAGTTCAGAGCTCGTCTACTGCGTGTAGTGTAATTAAATTAATTCTCTCGCCCAAAATATTTTGACTTAGCCAAGTCAGACTTTTATTATGATTACTTACCTGTGTGCTGATTGCACATTTAATTTGAGAGCTTCATCGGCCATCAGCAAAGGAAGCAATGATTTATTCGATAACTTAAAGTGGTGCATTACTAGCCCAGCGGCTAGTCGGGAGAGCGGATTTGATCAGGCGTTCCCTTAGCCGTCCGCACGCGGCTTTATATGTAAGAACACTGCGCGAGGGAAGAAGGCCCCAGTTCTCTCCAGACACTGATTAGCGCACCACCTATGCCGGGAGTCGCGTCGCGTCGGTATCGTTGATATAAACAGCCTCGGATGCAGTAATAAGTTACTCGGGATACGCGTAACCATGAAATAGTTTTCGAGTGAAGTGTTAATTCTGGGATCTATCTTCAGTTTGCGTATGTCGTATTTTCACGTGCCGCCGCAGGACAGACATTCTACCATTATTTAGCGTGGCGTTTGATGAACATTATCATCAAATTATGGCGAGCATTCACTTAAAACATTTAATTTGAACAGTTATAGTTGCATCAGCGCATTAGACTCTGAACTGCTCTGGTAGTTGGATTGTGTGGATCCTTTTTGGTCTGTGACTTTCAGAATATAGTGAACATTTTAGAGAGAATGGTTTTTGATTATGAATCCCAGACAATCTCCTAATTGCTCACACCTATAAACTGTAGCTATAAATGTATTTCTCAGATGAAGTGGGCACTAGGAATTCTAATTACAGGCTTCACGTTTTGCTAATCACTTTCTGGTTGCCAATATTGTAGTTAGAGAGCCAGTGTTGAGAATGGCAGACAACAGCATTAAATAAATAATAGGAACATTTAACAATTATTCCACCCGCCGCCCCACAGTACGACATACACTCCGACAAAGAAAAAAAAGAAAATAAAACCAACGCACCATGAAGGAATTATCAAAATGGTTCAAATGGCTCTGCGCACTATGGGGCTTAACTTCTGAGGTCATCAGTCCCCTAGAACTTAGAAATACTTAAACCTAACTAACCTAAGGACATCACACACGTCCATGCCCGAGGCAGGATTCGAACCTGCGACCGTAGCGGCCGCGCGGTTCCAGACTGTAGCGCCTAGAACCGCTCGGCCACCCCGGCCGGCAAAGAAATATTCGAATGGGGCTTAAAATCGGTACATGTGATGTAAATGTACAGATAAATTATTACAGTTCCAGAAAAATTGGATGATATAGTCAAGAGAAAGAGTTTCACAGATTGAGCAAATCAATAATACGTCTGTACACCTCTGGCCCTAATGCAAAGTTGTGATTCAAGCTTTTGACAAGTGGTCACATTAATGCGACTAGGCAGTGCGCACTTGAACGTTGTTTGTTTGTGAGGAAATCGTGTTATGCCTCGTGTAACAAAGAGAACGTTTAGCAGCACGTGTCGGTATTCCTCGCCGGGCGAGACTGCGGTTTGTCGAGTTACGCTGCTCGCGTTGGTCGGGGTGCCACGACTGTCTTGTAAATATCAAAACGATTGGTCCAGGAGTATCATTCTCTACACGATGCAGTATCTCAACGGCACTACGCAGCACCCAAGAGGACGGAAGTTTTGTTCGCTCTGCCGTGCAGGATCGTACAGCAACGCCACTTACCACGAGTCAGCATTACGATTGTTTGTCACGAGACAAGTATCCACAGGGACAGTCCGACGGTGTCTGGACTGACAATCGCGATGACTACTATTGCAGCTTCCTTTGACGCGGCAGCAGGCAGCAGAGACAGGCGCACTGGCAGTGATCCGCACAGCGACAGCACGTCGTCTTTCAGACGAGTCCTGGCATCACGAAGGACGTTTCCGTCTGGAGGTTCTGAGGAGAACAAACGTTGACTTCATTCGTCGTCGTCGTACGGGCGTGATAGTATGGCGTGCCGTTGAGTACACAAGACGATCACCCCTGGTTCGGATGGTTGGTAATTTCAGCAGGAAGCCATATGCTTCTGATAAGTTAATGCCAGTGGCAATGCCTATCTTCGTGGTCTCCGTGACGTCAATTTTGAACACGATAACGCATGTTTCCCGTGCTCTCATGACCTACCTCCATTCAGAGGGCGTCCAACTTCTGCCAGGTAAGCACGTTCTCAGAACTCTACCCGCTGGAAACGTCTGACAATATGTTGCCGAGAGACTGGCACGCCTCAACTCTGGTATAGAACTGAAGCAGTATGGAATGACGTACCCCTACCTCTCATCCAAGCTCATGTCGTATCGATGCCCCAGTGAGATTAGTATTACTGTTGTTTCCAGAAGTGGGCGTACTGTGTACTTTTGTATTTTGTGTGTTTTGCATTCTGTATACTCCAAAATCTGCAGATTTATTCTAGCATTCTTCCTGTTATACTGCAAACACACAATAATCCGAATTTCAAAACTGCGTATCCTTCCCGGTGCTGTAATTTTAATGGCCAGCAGTGTACCTTGTAATTGTTAATTCTTCTTCTTGCGTACGTATTTTTTCAGTAGCGTCTCCATGTTCGCATATGACTCCGACAAAACAATTGTGCAGCCATAGACTCAGACTTCGGTTCCAATCGAGTCACCTGCCTCACATCTCGTCGTACCGCTGCAGAGAAGCAGTACCACTTTCTAAATTCTGTAGTGTTTCGAGACAAGGTGGCTAAACACCACAGCTGAACTAAGTATTCGTACATATATCCCTTTCACCTGTTGCCAAATCAGTGAAAAGCTTCTCACCAAAAGCATGTCATAACGGTGTCCCGCAGCATCGAAATGTGCTGATGTTTCGATAGTGTGACTAGACGAGCAGGTAGATTTGAGCATACGGTAAAAGCATCTACCTTTACAGCTGAAAACACAGCAACACTGGAGGGACTCAGTTACGATAAAGAATTCTCGGAGGGCAGGATTACGGTATGATCAGACTCAACAAGACTATTGTAGCACCATACTAACAAAAACGGAAGTATTTATTGTTTATAACTATCCCAGAAAACTCACAGAACGTTTCAAGCCAAAATAAAACCGTCATGTTGTGGATGAAACTCACAGTGGACTTAAGGTCAATGAAGAAGTCAGTGCTTGGACTAAGAAAGCAGTGTACTCTGGATCAATGATGTACAAGAAACTACCACCGTAAAACTTCCACTGCACCATCAAACCCAAAGAATAAATCAGTGAAATGACGGCTAAACCTATTACAAGAAAGTACGAGAAGAGATTATGCAGCATTTGTCCCTATTTTGCCACATTCTGGGTATGATAAAAGAAACTGCAACAGTATTTCCAAATGACAACATCGAGCCTTAGATATAATCACGGGAGATTCAGCCCGTATACCGACTCAATACGGTTCCATTTCCCTACTATGACTGAGACACCGAAGAAGCCCTGAAAGATGTTTATTTTGACTGTCTCCTACGATACCATAAGACCAAGAAATTACTGCAGAATATGGTGCCTTCGGGAAACGAACGACTAACAAATGTGGCAACCTTATTAGCGACAAGCGATATAACCACACGTAGATACATAAACAACTTCTTGTTAAAGTGTCCAACAAAGGCATAGGCAATACTTCAGATTCGTAAATCGCCAGGTGATTAGCGCGTACCAGAATATTAGTGCTGAACTATGACGCTTTAAGTAATAATAGTTTTATTTGTTGAGCTGCTCATTGTTAAATAAGGGCCGATCAAAAAATTTCCTCTCGAAGCTCGTACTGTTCAGTATCAGTACGCCAATTGGGGGAAATGGCCGTGAGCATTGAGACAATTGTCCCATAGACGTACCAGGCAGATGATACCCGCACGGTAAAACTCTGTGCTCTGCTGCAGTGAAGATGTCCGTAACTGCCTGCTGCACATCGTCGTCCGACAGGAATCGTCAACTCTTCGAGGCCTTTTCTAAGGACCGAAGGAGTGAATGAGGACTGTACACAGCAGAGCGGATGCTCCAGTGTGTCCCTCGTGTAACTTCTGCTTTACGACTTTTGAGATAATGGGGACGTGCGTTATCATGAAGCATCAGCACATCTTGTCCCGCACCGTTCCACAACCCTGGTTTCCGACAGACATGCTGGCTCATACACTGTCTTCAGTTTCCTATGGATGTCTAACGGTGTTTGTCCTTCGGCATACAGGAAAAGCGTAACTAAGTTCACGTTGATCCTTCTCGGATGCATTTCGTAATAACGTCACCATAGTTGATGTTTCCGCATTTATCGAACTCAGGTCGGAAAGACACGAATGCCACGCTAATCCCTTACCTGCACGTTGGTGCTTGTATACCCGCAACGGAGTCTCGCTACGCTGCAGCAGCGCCCTCAAACGGAAACTTTTTGCCGCCCCTTCTACTATATGCCTTCAGAGGCACACTAACATAAACTACCTGACAAAAAAATTGAAAGACTCAGAACGGGAGAATGAAACTATACATATTGAGACGGCATCTGACGTAATTTCAGTGATTACAAAATACAATTTACAGTATGAGTCCATTTATCAGTACGGCGTTGAACCCACTCTCGCCTCGATCCATAAACTAATTCGGTTGGCAAGAGTGTCGTAAAGCTATTCTACCCTTTCCTAAGGCAAGCTAGGACACAACTGTTGTAACAGGCCCTTGATATTTTGGATACTGGTACTGGAACAGCGTTCATGTCAGAGCTGGTCTCAGTCATGTTCTGTTGGGGACAGATGTGGGATCAGATGGCCAGAGGAGTACTTCAGCATCACACTGACTATTTATAGAGACATGTGCCATGTGTGGGCGGGCATTGTCCTGTTGAAAAATAGCACCGCGGTATTGTCTGGTGGGAGGACGCAGGATGTCTGTGACGAGCCGTTGTGTCGTCGAGAGTTCCCAGCCGAGACCCGACGTGATACTCAGAGGCTGGCCAGAAGTAACACCGCTGTGCCTCTCCGTATCATTGTGACAACGGGATCTCTTCCCAGGTCGGCGCCACGGGCACTCAGGGCAGAGCACAACCGCGATTCATTGCTGAGCACGATACGACGCCGTTCATTACCAGTTCATGTTTCCCACTCCAAACTGTCGTCTTAACGGCAGTTACGCATGGGGCGGTAATTCCCTAGTCCGGCTGCTACCATTCTCCGACCAATGTTGCTCTGTGACACAGAATGATGCAGGACGTTTTCTGATGGCAAACGCTGATGTGAATGGGTTACGATGTACTTGGTACTACATCTTCATACATATTCCCCAAATCACCTCATGGTGCATTGCAGAGGGTACCTTGTGCGACTATTATTCATTTCTCCTTTTGTTCCACTCACAAAGGGAACGAGGGAAAATGACTGCCTAAAAGCTCTAATTTTTCTTATCTTCACGATCCTCTACGTTGGTAGCAGTAGAATCGTTCAGTCGTGCTCAGCTGCCGGTTCTCTAAATGTACGCAGTGGTGTCTTGCCGAAGGAGCATCATCTTCTTTTCAGGGATTCCCATTTGAGATCACGAAGCAGCTCCTTAATATTTAAGCGCTCATCTAACCTACCGGTAACAAGTATAGCTGCCAACATCTGAATTACTTTGATGTCTTCCTTTAATCCGACCTGGTGGAGATCGCAAACACGCGAACAGTACTCAATAACGGGTCACACTAATAATAAAAAAATAACAATAAAAATAATAAAAAACTGATTAAATTAATCCTTTTTGTGAGGCAAAATCGTTATTGGATGATTTCCACTCACAAGAGAATCATATACTCAATGGATCACAGACTTTCCTCCTCTTTCGCACCGTTTGTTGTAAGAAATGGTGCTGTAGTACGATACGCTTCTCAGTCGTTTTCGAGAAATCGAGTTCAATGATTTAGGCCCCTATAGAATACTAAGACACTAATTTTGTGACTTGTGGGTTCTCAGCTACAACGAAATTTTTAAGTGCCAACGTGGTTCAGAACTGACTGAATTTGTAATCTTTATTTGTGTTGCTGCCGAAACAGCCGAAATTACAGTAACTTAAATTAAAGTTGAAAATTCAGCTAGTTGTGGAACCAGGATCTCATTTAGAGCGCCTGTCGTCGGGCAGCGGCGTTAGTGCAACAGTCTAATGCCGAACACTAGAGATCTGCCTGTACTGCGTTCGAACACTTGTGTGGCTGCAAACGAATCGTGCTTCTTCGGAAAGGGACAATAACAATAATAATGATAATCGTTGTGGTTGATTCACGGTGATAGGAAGGTGCAGGGCACACACACAACGCGGACCACAGTCTGCTTCCATCTTACGAACGAAAACACAATTCCGTGCACAAATTAAGGACGAAAGTGACTTTCACACGATGTGTCGCTACAGCATTGCTCGATGCAACTTGATTCGTACATAGGAATAACTGCTAAAGTGTGTTACAAAAGGTAATTGAAAGAAATATGCAACGAGACAGTCGGAAATGACACTTTTTATTCGAAGGCAATAATTACACTGAAATCACCGCGATTCCTGGTGGTCCCCAGAACACTGCGAACGGCGGTACACGGTTTTTAAGAGGGTGTGTGATCACCACGGTACATGTGGACATGCTCCAATACATGTCCTTATCGCATTCCACACGTGCTCGCTGGGATTTAAGTCGGGGGAAGTAGAAGGCCAGCCCATTCCCTCAATATCTTTTCGTTCCCAGAGGTCCTCCACCTGCGCCGTTCGATGCGGTCGCAGATTGTCGTTCACAAAAGTTAGGTCAGGGCCTAAAGCATCCCTGAAGAGAAGGAAAAGAGTGCAGCGTCAAAGATGTGGATGTCAGTACGGCCCTGCAACAGTATGCCTCCCACACCACAACACACGAACCATCAAAACGATCATGTTCGCCTATGTTCCTGCGTGCATTACTACCCTCATACGACGAGAGGTGAGAACAAGTAATGCACCGAGGAACACTGTCGAACGTGGTCGTTTCGGTGGTCCAGTTATTTTGGTGTAGGGAGGCATAACGCTGCATGGGCGCAGCCACCCCAGAATCCCCGAACACAGTACAGTCACCAGTAACCCGACTGTGACACTGTATTCCTTCCCCAAGTGCGTCTTTTCACGGGTGCATTAGACCCTCACTTCATTTTTATGAATGAGAATGCGCGTCCGCATCGATCAGCGCAGGTGGAGGAGGATATTCGGCGAATGGACTGGCCTGGCCGTAGCCGTAGGGAGACGTCCACATGCAGCAACGACCATCCGCCAGTTACCCACCATCCTGGTGGAGGCGTAGAACACTCCACCCCAAGAACTCCCTGTGGCCAGCGTGGGATGCGCTGCCATCTCTGGTTACCACACACCCCATCGTCTACCGTCTTTTGTAATATCCAGGGGGGCCATCATGAGTTCCGATGTTTTCAGGGCAATTGTTATCTTTCCGTAAATGCGTCATTTCTGTTCGACAGATTGCGTATTTCCTTCACATACCTTCTGTACTATACTGTAGGAGTTCTTTGTACGCATGGTCCAACTTTCGTCTAGCTATGTGACTTGACAGCGACACATCATGTGAAAGTTACTTCCGCCCTTAAATTTGCACGCTATGGTAGTTGCAATGTGGACATCCTTCTGCCAAATCCGGATATAAGCAGACGCAAGTCTCCGCTCAACAGTATGTATAGACGTTTAGTTCGACAGTGTCAACACTGTGCCTGAAGGTAGGATCACGATTTACAGTCGTCCCCAGAAGAGTCCAACTGAACATTGTACTAGTTACGTTAGCTATTGCTCATTGGATTCAGGACTAGGCCAGTGTTAAGAAGTAGATCAGTGCAAATGAACACTGTTGTGCACTGACACAGATCCCCTTCACACTCACGATACGGATGTATAATTTCTTTTACTAAGCTGTTTAATTGTCGCCAATCGGCGTTTCCGCAATTTTTACAGTAATTTGCCTAAACGTATTTTTCCTTGTGGAAAGGCTTCGTGCAAGCGATCCACCTCAGTAAGAGCAACTACTTCTCTTCTTGCCACATTTATGTTGGATGCCAGTTGTATTTGGTGTATAAAACAGTAGTCTTGTTGTATGAGATGTTTTACTTCCCTGAAGATTCCCACTCTGCGGGTCTATGCAACAAAAAGTATATCCATTCTAATCTAAAGCAGTCACACGCGAATGGCAGTAAATTCATACCAGGCTAAACCTGCTTTCAATAATGTACACTCTAGTTGCGATATACACTTGATAATATCGATAAACAAATATTCATTTCATCAAGACTCTTTATTATACAGCACCACGAATGTACCAAAATGACTATCATTATTGTTCCGTTCCGAAGGAAAATGATTCGTTGTAGAGATGCAAGTGTTTGGTGGAAGATTAGGAAAAAACAGTTGAGAGCAGTACGCGTCCAGTTTTGAGGGGGGGGGGGAGGGGGGGGGGGGCTCTTCTAGCATATGCCAAAGACGTTTGCCAACACCAATCACATAATTACCTAATTAGGCCTATAAGACAAAGTTAATCAGCATATTAGCTTTGGATATTAAGTACTTGTCGCTGGCAATGTGGAGGAGGCGGAGGAAATTAATGCTTACCGTGTCGTCGACAACGATGTCATTAGAGAGGGGGTGCAAGCTCGGACTAGGAAATGATGGAAAAGGAAAGCGTCCGTGCCCTTTCCAAGAAACCATCCCAGCATTTGCCTTAAGCAATTTATCGAAATGACGGAAAACCTAAATCAGGATGGCCGGACGCGGGTTTGTTTCAAATGGCTCTGAGCACTATGGGACTTAACATCTATGGTCATCAGTCCCCTAGAACTTAGAACTACTTAAACCTAACTAACCTAAGGACATGACACACATCCATGTCCGAGGCAGGATTGGAACCCGCGACGGTAGCGGTGGCGCGGTTCCGGACTGCAGCGCCTCTAACGGGCCGGCTACGCGGGTTTGAACCGTCGTCCTTCCTAAGGCGAGTAACCGCTGCGGTACTCTGCAATGTGCTTCACATCAAAGATATTTCTTGAGTTGTTGATTTCATAGCGTATAGTTAGTTACATGTTCCATAGTTCATTTCAACGATTCTTTTATCGAAATGATGTGGAACGAGTCAGTTTACAGGATATGTATACATGTTTACTCTTAACCTTAATTAACATATTATCATTTTATTGTTAATCGTGCAACTACACTTAAAAACAAGGTTTTTTCTGCCTGCCAGTTTTTAGGTAGAAATTCGTCAATAGAGTAGGAGGAGTTGTCCAGGAGAAATAATTTTAAATTAGATTTAAAACTTGCTTCGCTACCTGTCAGACATTTTATATTACTTGGAAAATGATCAACAAATTTTATTGTTGCGTATTGAACTCCTCTATGAACTACTGACACCTTTAACAACGGGCAATAAGGCATTTTCCCCTCTAGTGTTGTAGGTATGTACATCATCGTTCTTCTCAAATTGTGATGGATCTTTACGACGAATTTCACTAGCGAAATTATATAACTTCGTTTCAAAATTGTAGCTTATTATCTTTGTTAACGAAGTTTCTAACAAAGAATGTATTTCAGCACTAAATATTTATGAAAGTATTGGTGAAATTTTCGACAAACGTTGTATTTTTTAGTTCGGTCTGTCCGTTGTAAGCAATGTTAGGATGTTTAGTCAAATATGTGAAAATTTCTATTTCTTCCAGAAAACTGCTTACTGTCCATCCTACATATATTTTCTCGCAGCTATGTCTTATAGACACGAGAATGGGTGAATTTAGAAAAATGTTGTAGGAAACAGCTAAATCGTAATCGTACTGAGTTGTGTGTTATGAAGCTTTTTCTCAGGTCGGTTTTTTGAACCGCAAGTCTCATTTTACCTGGCAATTTTCTCTGGTATTATATGACCGTGAGTAGAGCTTTTTGGTTATCGTGTCGTTTTTGTTAGGGTAATGCTTTAACATACCAAGTCCGCAGCTCGTGGTCGTGCGGTAGCGTTCTCGCTTCCCACGCCCGGGTTCGATTCCCGGCGGGGTCAGGGATTTTCTCTGCCTCGTGATGACTGGGTGTTGTGTGATGTCCTTAGGTTAGTTAGGTTTAAGTAGTTCTAAGTTCTAGGGGACTGATGACCATAGATGTTAAGTCCCATAGTGCTCAGAGCCATTTGAACCATTTTTTTTAACATACCATAAATTTGTACAGCATTCGCCCAAAAAATTGAATTCTACGTGTGCTAAGTAACTGATTTAATAACTATAATAGCGACAAACTCTCACACTTTGACATCTTCCTAAACTACAAAGTATAAAATAGTAACGTGCACTCACCACTTGCAAAATTTCACTAACAGGGGCACATTACCAATTGTCAATAATCGATCTTGATGAAACTCGGCGCGCGTGTACAGAGGGCAAAACAGTGAAATTCACAGTTTTTGTTTGAACACAGTTTCACTTTTAAGGGGTAAAACATACCCAGAACGGTAATTTGGCATTTTAGGTTTAGAGGGATATCATCGAAATGATGATATATAAAAATGTTTTCCACATAAAAATTGGTATTTAATTAATTTTCTTGAAAACTATAATCAGCTTTTATAATAATTTGAAATTTTGCAAGATATTCCATCACCATTAAATAATTTTAGAAAATGAAAACTTTTGTTACAAAATAAATTAAAGCAGCTCTCAAGCCTCATTACACCGCTTTGTAATAAAGTTGGTTTCTGAAGTACTTTTTCGGAAATTGAGCTGTACACAATGTGCTACCGGAGTATTTTCAACATAGCTAATTAAAATTTCTAAACATTCATTACTCTTATAATTATTTATTTTAGTTGTATTTGGTTTGTGTTTTAAATTGTTATTTTGTTTTGCGTTCGTTTTTTTAGTTTATCGTTTCACATGCATGTATTTTCTTAATTTAAAATAATAAGTACTTCGTTGTTAGGATAGAAAATAATTACAATAATGATGATCTGTAAGGATATACTTAAAATATAATGTTCTTTAGACCATGCACATAAAAAAACGAAATTTCTTCATGTAATATACACGACAGAGAAAACAATATAAAATAAAATTCAGCAGGATTTCAAATTATCAAAGGTGATCCTCTAAACATCATGATTTGTGTCAGTCTTACTTTAGTACAGTGTTAAGTCTTGGCGAAGGGAACTGATTATGTACTAGTGACTTCAACTTGATTGGATTGTTCGTCAAATGGAGACTGACATCATAATCATTTAACATGACTAGATCTGAAAATCTTCTCACAAAAATCTTGCAACATCGAAAGCCGTATGTGTTCCAACGCTCTACCTGTACCATCAAGCCCTTTGGGATCAACAGATGTTTCTTGTCCTCGGGTATGACGCTCAAAACGGTTTTTCCTCACACGGACCATCCGCCTTTTCATAGTTTTAAAAGAAATTAATGGTGAGTTTGGACCGACAATCTGGGAATCGCTTTTTGACGCCCTAAATATCCTTGGCAGCATCGGGATCTGGTAGACAAACACCTGACCAGGTCAAGAGATATGTGAAAGCTGTTTTTTTTCCAGTGAGTGAGAATTGTCTGTATTATTATTAGATTCTTGCGGTGGTCAATGTGAAAGAACCGTTTAGAGCATCGTATCTGAGGACAAGGAACTCGTTCGTCTGGTAATCCCAAAAACCTCGACGGGACAGGTACAGCCAAAGGACGAATACAGCTTTTGATGTTAGAAGAACTTTGTGGGAAGACTTTCAGATCTAGTTCTGCTGAATACTGTAATTATGATTTCAATCTCCACTTCAGAAATAATATAATTAAGCTTTAGTCATAATAATGACTTATTATTTTTAATTAACCAAATACACGTATGTAAACAGTAAGCTAAAAAAATATAAATGTAAAACGTAAAATAGTAATTCAAAACATCAGAAAAATACAACTTAACTAAAAAATTAGTATTGCAATGAATGTTTAGATATTTTAATTAGGTATGTTTAAAATATTCCTACAGCACTTTGTGTACAGATTATTTTCCAAAAATGGTACTTCAGAAACCAGCTTTATTACACAGGGGTTCATGTGGCTTGAAAGCTTCTTTAATTTATATTGTAACACAAGTTTTCACTTTCCAAAATTAATTAATGGTGGTGGGGCATTTTGCATTAATTACATATCAACTTACATGTAAAATCATTTTTTTATGGATCATCGTTTCGAAGATATTCCCTCTAAACCTAAATTGCAAAATTACCTTTCGGTGTGTGTTCTACTCCTTAAAATGAAACTGGGCACAAAGAAGAAAATAGGTATTGCACTGTTTTGCTTTCTCTACACACCCGCGAAGTTTCATTAAGATCGTTTATTTACATTTCGAAATATTCCCTTCTAAACTCAAGGGTGGTGAACACAGGGGTGCAGCCTATAGCCAAGTGAGCATGTGAGATGCTGTTTCCTTCAGTCGTTTTCGCCTACATTTGGGAAAGTCAGTGATTCTCGTGTGGACTCACGAAACGTATCGGGTTTGCTGGTTGTGTCCGCCTGTGATCGTGCGCCTTTTTCACTTAGACTGGTCTCTGCAGACGGTCAGGCCACAACCCTATACACGTGAGCAGGCTCTCAGCCAAACAACTGGACAATAACCTACGCTAAACAATGCTTGTCATTTTCTAGTATCTTTGGCACTTTCTAGACTCCTAGCTTCCACGTTGTTTTATTCTCCGACAGTTGATGGGGGAAATTTGGAAATTGATACATTACGGGAAAATATAAAGGCCATTAGTAAAATTTAGGGTCAAGGGGCTCACCCTCTCGTGCCTACGGGGAGACCTGTAACCTACAGGATGACACTGCTGCTCGCCGACGCCCTCCCGTGTGGTGTTCGACACGCTCGTATAAATTTGACCCTCGATTTCTAGAGTACAATAGAGAAGCTGTCGTATTAAAGCAGCATTAGTAACATCTAAGTACGTATTAAAATCGGTGATACGTTGGCTGAGTCTCCCCTACGTCTAAAGAGGAAGAAGTGCAACTTACTCACCGCGATCTGAGCGTTGCCGGTGGCCGCAGCTATTTCCCAGAGAGGCTGTTCGGAGCTGGCGGCGAGGCCGTGTACGAATCCTGACATCTCATTCGTCCCACGTGGCCGCAGTCGCAGACGGCAGCTACATGGCGAGTGCCGCCGCTGCCTGGCCCGGCGTCGCACCGCCCCTCCGTGGCGCCGGCGCCTCGGCCGGCCAACCGCGACCCGCCGTCCCGACAGGCCACGCCCCCTCCGCCCGCCGACATTGATCCTCCAGTGCCGACACAATCTGCACCGCTTTATGTGACAACTCTCCTCTAATTGCGTGCGTGCTCTGCAAACCAGTGTGCACTACGTGCAGATGGTGCTTCTCTACGTACCAAATATTACGGTTCCTTTCCGTTGCTTCGTGGATGAAGTACTGGAAGAATTACAGTACAAATTCCTCTGTGCACAATGCGAAATCAAATAATAAGGCGTACAATAGTTCTAATAGACGTACCATATTACCCTATACAGGCTGTGCCAAAAGTCGCGAAGGCGATAGACCTGTGAATAACTATTCGGGTTATCATTAGTTTCCATTGATATTTCACAGAATTAAAGGGTGGGAGATAGAAAACACGCGTCGAATATAGTCTCGTGTAGCTTCCGCCATTAAAGTGGGGCAAGATTGCGCACTTAAGGTTTAAATAGCGATATACTGAAGGAAACGTCACAAATTACAGTTATATTTTAACTGGTATTTCATCTGAATTTTGCCTGTTATATGACAGAGTCCGAAAGTCGTAGAAACAATTTAAACTGTAATTCGCAACTGTAATACCCCGACCGTGGGGTAAGAGTGCGTTTCTAGTGGGGTAAATTTGCGCATTATTCTCAAATGAGAAAAACATATGTGTCATTTAGTTCTTCGTCTTTTATTTAATTTATAGCGTACATAAACGTAATATACCTTGTTTCTCGGCATATAATAGTTACTGTTGATACAATATTTGACCTAATGAACAAATCTGGGCCTGTCATCAAAAACATGCAAAAATATTCCTGTCGGACGAAAATCTTTTTAACAGAGATCACAAATGAAGTGTCCAGAACCTTCATAACAAGAGCAGGATTCATGCCACCACTCCTCGCACTTGAGACAATGAATCCAGTCTTCTGTTGGTGGATTATTGTATTTTTCAGTGCAACCTGGACAGTGAAAAGTTTGTGAATTTTCCCTACACGTATTTAAGTTTTGCTTTGCTTTCTTTTTGTTTGCTTGGTAAGAATCAAACAGTTTCCTCCTTGGTTTCTTTATTTCTTGTTCTGTTGATTGGGATTCCAGTTGCTTCTTGAATTGGGTCTCAGATACTATTTCTGACTCCTTTCCTTTCTTCTGTCTTTTTTGGCAATCTTTTCTTCTCGGCAAAGGAATTATTTCTTTTGGGGAAACGTAGGTATTTGGTCCTGGTTGTGGTTCATTTGTAGATGTCTCTGAACTTTGGCTATGGAGAGATCCAGTTTCAACTGTGGATGCATCATTAAATTTGTCACTTTGGTCTGTAACAGTCGAAGGCAGAAAATATTCCTCGGTGAATATGTGACTATCGATTGGATAAATGCCACATGTCTCGAACGCCTTTGTTGCCTTCGTTCATTGTGGCCGTCCTTCGATAAGCGTTTCCAAACAATTCAGCGATACATTCTTGCGTAATTACATATCCAGGGTGGTTAATGAGCCACTGGTCGCATTCCTGAGAATAAAAGTCCTTCAGTGGCTTGAAACAGCAGCGATCCAGTGGCTGCATTTTGTGGCTGCTGTGTGGAGGAATGGTAAGCACGTGAATGTTATGATCTCTGCAGTAAAGAACGGCGTTCAGACTCAAAGGTGGCGAGTGATTGTTCAAAATTAACAAGACTGGATTATCTTCTGTTGGCTGTGTATGTTTTTTCAGAAAGGTTGTAGCCATGTGAGATACAAATCTGAGTTGATGTATCCAGTGTCCGAACACATCATTAGTGACCCAGGAGGGGCACCGTTCTTAAAACTCTCCTTCATCCTTTTCCGAGGAAATATTATTCCTGGAGGGATGTAACTCCCCCCAGCTCCCATACAACATACAACCGTTATCAGCTGACCTCTTTCTGCAGGTGCTATTTTGCCTATGTGCTTCTTGCCGCATGTTGCAATCACTTTCGGAACTTTGTTAGGAACAGTTGTAATTCCTGACTCATCCATGTTATATATGCGATGAGGTTCAAATTTATATCTCTCCATCAGCGACGAAAGATTATCAAAGAAGGTGCTCGTTTGCTGCTTGGTGAACCCCATCACACGTCCGAGACTAGTTTTCTGTGGGATCCGAGAGCTAAGATTTCGTCTCTGCAGGAAATCATAAGCCTAGACCTTTTCGGCCATCTTAGTGTTTTTGTCAAATTTTGTTGTTATGTTATTCCTCTCATAGTAGTCATGAACTAATCTCCTGAAATCTTTCCAAATATCTGCAGTGTTCCGCGAGTTCCAATTCATGTTCATCATTGAAAGTTCTTCCGAATCTTCCCAGTTTGTTTACCCCAAAACCCTGAAAAAAGTGGGGGTGCGAGTATTAATTTTAAGCTTATCCCTACGTAGGCAAAAGTTTCCAAAATAAAAAATATAGAGATAAAAGTATACTTGCAAGGGCCTCGTACCTCTTTAAGGCTATTTCTGAGGGCAGCTTCACTTATTCCAAGCTCCCTCGCTATTTGTCGTTTAGACTTGCCATTTTTCAAGCCCTCTTTTGCAGCTTCCAGCATTTCTGGAGTGCATGGTTTCCGTTCGATTTTCCTTTTGTAGACGCTAAAATATAAAAAAGGATTTTTAAGGGACTACTGTCGATGTATAATATCCACGTCAACGTTAATAAATATTTCTAGGTCTATGAAAAAGCTGATAATTATAACGCGTGGGATAAGAATACGCACCGCGCAGTTTTGCCCCACCTGCAACGCGTAAACTTTCCCCGCACTACGACACTGCAGCTTTTGACTGCACATGGAAACCCTTTGTAGGAATATAGATGTGTTAATATACCACAAGGCTGACAATGCATCGTAGTACACAATGGAATAAAGTTAACATTGATAATCCCATTATTGCCTGAGTTATAGCTTATTTCCGGAACATGAAATATTATATGAAAATAACGTAAAACAGTTCTTACCGCATTGCGCAGCCGTTAACACCAGGACAACAATCGAACTACGGCAATAAAGGGTCAGCCACAGAGGCTATTTCGTGCCCTGCAGAGTAGCCAACTGCTGCGTTACTAAAACTGAGATACAAGCCTTGCGCAGTCTTACCCGCCGCGCAATCTTACCCCACTCTACTCTACTGGTCCTGTGTAGTACGTGATTCGTGGCAGGGGTCAACACTTCCGGTCCAAGTACCCGCATTTCTGCACAAATATTGACTTTCAGCTTCTGCATCGTTTGTCGTCTCCTCACATACTCTGTTTCATGTAGACATCCTAAATACACTCCTGGAAATTGAAATAAGAACACCGTGAATTTATTGTCCCAGGAAGGGGAAATTTTATTGACACATTCCTGGGGTCAGATACATCACATGATCACACTGACAGAACCACAGGCACATAGACACAGGCAACAGAGCATGCACAATGTAGGCACTAGTACAGTGTATATCCACCTTTCGCAGCAATGCAGGCTGCTATTCTCCCATGGAGACGATCGTAGAGATGCTGGATGTAGTCCTGTGGAACGGCTTGCCATGCCATTTCCACCTGGCGCCTCAGTTGGACCAGCGCTCGTGCTGGACGTGCAGACCGCGTGAGACGACGCATCATCCAGTCCCAAACATGCTCAATGGGGGACAGATCCGGAGATCTTGCTGGCCAGGGTAGTTGACTTACACCTTCTAGAGCACGTTGGGTGGCACGGGATACATGCGGACGTGCATTGTCCTGTTGGAACAGCAAGTTCCCTTGCCGGTCTAGGAATGGTAGAACGATGGGTTCGATGACGGTTTGGATGTACCGTGCACTATTCAGTGTCCCCTCGACGATCACCAGTGGTGTACAGCCAGTGTAGGAGATCGCTCCCCACACCATGATGAAGGGTGTTGGCCCTGTGTGCCTCGGTCGTATGCAGTCCTGATTGTGGCGCTCACCTGCACGGCGCCAAACACGCATACGACCATCATTGGCACCAATGCAGAAGCGACTCTCATCGCTGAAGACGACACGTCTCCATTCGTCCCTCCATTCACGCCTGTCGCGACACCACTGGAGGCGGGCTGCACGATGTTGGGGCGTGAGCGGAAGACGGCCTAACGGTGTGCGGTACCGTAGCCCAGCTTCATGGAGACGGTTGCGAATGGTCCTCGCCGATACCCCAGGAGCAACAGTGTCCCTAATTTGCTGGGAAGTGGCGGTGCGGTCCCCTACGGCACTGCGTAGGATCCTACGGTCTTGGCGTGCATCCATGCGTCGCTGCGGTCCGGTCCCAGGTCGACGGGCACGTGCACCTTCCGCCAACCACTGGCGACAACATCGATGTACTGTGGAGACCTCACGCCCCACGTGTTGATCAATTCGGCGGTACGTCCACCCGGCCTCCCGCATGCCCACTATATGCCCTCGCTCAAAGTCCGTCAACTGCACATACGGTTCACGTCCACGCTGTCGCGGCATGCTACCAGTGTTAAAGACTGCGATGGAGCTCCGTATGCCACGGCAAACTGGCTGACACTGATGGCGGCGGTGCACAAATGCTGCGCAGCTAGCGCCATTCGACGGCCAACACCGCGGTTCGTGGTGTGTTCGCTGTGCCGTGCGTGTGATGATTGCTTGTACAGCCCTCTCGCAGTGACCGGAGCAAGTATGGTGGGTCTGACACACCGGTGTCAATGTGTTCTTTTTTCCATTTCCAGGAGTGTACAATGAGGTGACAAAAGTCATGGGATACTTCCTAGTATTGTGTAGGATGGTTCAAATGGCTCTGAGCGCTATGGGACTAAACTTCTGAGGTCATCAGTCCCCTAGAACTTAGAACTACTTAATCCTAACTAACCTAAAGACATCACACACATCCATACCCGAGGCAGGATTCGAACCTGCGACCGTAGCGGTCGCGCGGTTCCAGACTGTAGCGCCTAGAACCGCTCGGCCACACTGGCCGGCTATCGTGTAGGACTTCCTTTTGCAAGACGCAGTGCAGCACTCGACGTGACACGGACTCAATAGGTCGTTGGACGTCCCCTGCAGAAATATTGAGCCATGCTGCATCTATAGCCGTTCGTAATTGCGTTAAATGTTTTCGGAGCATAATTTCGTGCACGATCTGATCTCTCGATTATGTCCCATAAATGTTCGGTAGGATTCGTGTCGGGCAATCGGGATGGCCAAACCATTCGTTCGAATTGTACAGAATGTTTTATAAACCAATCGCGAATAATTGTAGCCCCGTGACATGGAGCTTTGACATCCATAAAAATTCCATAGTTGTTTGCGAATTTGGAGTCCTCGAATAGCTGCCAATGGTCTCCGAGTAGCCGAACATCCAGAGGATCCAGTGTAAACACAGCCCTCAGTGTTCTGGAGCCGTTACCAGCTTGCACAGTGCTTTTTTTACAACTTGGGTCCATAGCTTCGGGGGGTGTGCGCCACGGTCGTACCCTACCATCAGCCCTGACCAACTCGTCTGACCTGGCCACGGTTTTCCAGTCGTCTAGATACAGAGAGGCGTAGCAGGCGATGTCGTGATGTTAGCAAAGGCACTCGTGTACGTCGTCTGCTGCCACAGCCCATTAACGCCATATTTCGCCGCACTGCCCTAACGGATACGTTCATCGTACGTCTCACATTGATTTCTGCGGTTATTTCACGCAGTGTTGTTTGTCTGTTAGTACTGACGACGCTACGCAAACACTGCTGCTCTCGGTCGTCGAGTGAAGGCCGTCGGCCACTGCATTGTCCGTGGTGAGAGGTAATACCCGAAATATGGTATTCTCGACACGCTATTGACATTGTGGATCGCGGAATATCGAATTCTTAACGATTTTCGAAATAGAAAGCTCCAACTACCATTCCGCTTTCAAATACTGTTATTTCTCTTCGTACGGCCATAATCACTTCGAAAACCTTTTCTCGTGAATCACCGAGCGAGGTGGCGCAGTGGATAGCACACTGGAGTCGCATTCGGGAGGACGACGGTTCAATCCCGTCCCCGGCCATCCTGATTTAGGTTTTCCGTGGTTTCCCTAAATCGCTTCAGGCAAATGCCGGGATAGTTCCTTTGAAAGGGCACGGCCGATTTCCTTCCCCATCCTTCCCTCACCCGAGCTTGCGCTCCGTCTCTAATGACCTCGTTGTCGACGGGAAGTTAAACGCTAATCTCCTCCTCCTCCTCCTCCTCGTGAATCACTTGATTACAAATGACAGTTCCGCCAATACACTGCCAATCTTGTGTACGCGATACTAATGCCATCCGTATTTGTGCCTAGTGCATACGACGACTTTCGTCACTTCACTGTAAAACAAAGTAGGGGAGTGAGGTGCCCGCATCTCGTGGTCGTGCGGTAGCGTTCTCGCTTCCCACGCCCGGGTTCCCGGGTTCGATTCCCGGCGGGGTCAGGGATTTTCTCTGCCTCGTGATGGCTGGGTGTTGTGTGATGTCCTTAGGTTAGTTAGGTTTAAGTAGTTCTAAGTTCTAAGGGACTGATGACCATAGATGTTAAGTCCCATAGTGCTCAGAGCCATTTGAACCATTTTTTTGGAGTGAGGTCATGTGAACTGTCCCTCAATATGATGCGATGCTGCCTCGCATCTTCCTTCCAAGAGCTTTGTGCCTTAAGATGCTTTTACAGAGACTATATTTTACTGCAGTGTATGGCTGAAATAGTGTTACCATCAACACAGATACAGTGTGGATGCAATATTGTGATATAGTAGGGTAATATTTATGATGTTACGGGCTGTTGCTGGTAATTACCGACGTATTGTCGAGGTGTTATCGGTATTGTCCACCAAGGACGGAGAAAATTTCACCGGCCGGAGTGGCCGTGCGGTTCTAGGCGCTACAGTCTGGAGCCGAGCGACCGCTACGGTCGCAGATTCGAATCCTGCCTCGGGCATGGATGTGTGTGATGTCCTTAGGTTATTTAGGTTTAATTAGTTCTAAGGTCTAGGCGACTGATGACCTCAGAAGTTCAGTCGCATAGTGCTCAGAGCCATTTGAACATTTTGAGAATATTTCGGATGGCCAGGCTATATTTTTGTCAGTCCTTATCTGCATACGCTTTCCTCTCACTCTCAGCCTTGCTTCCTCTTTGTCTACGTTGACAGCGCTGAAGTGCCAAGTCACGTGAAAGACTGTTATTTCACTTCAGGTCGAGAGTTGAAGCGTGTACATAGAGGCGCTTGATTTGCTCGTTTTCTACAGGAACGTACAGGGTGGGGGAAATAAAAGCGGCCAGGAGAACAGAGTTCCAGGGTACAAAGAAACACAGCAGAGAAAAGGGAATAATATACTAGCCCGATTGTCGCAGATGTTGAAATTGACCACCATTCATCTCTTGGCACTTTGGGGCCCTGGTCATCAAGTTGCTGAAGGCGGATAGAAGCTGGACCGCTGGAATTGCTATAATCTCATTCGAAATGTTCTACTGCAGTTCTTGAAGACTATGAGGGTTGTTACAATATACCTTAGACATGAGGGCTCCCCACGCAAAGTAACCGCACACTGACAGATCACGTGACCTGGGTGGCCAACTAGGGCCGCGACCAGACTGGCCTTTGCTAACAACTCTGTCAGGCATGAAGATTGTGTAAATGTGATCCAAGCTTCGGCCGGCTGTACGAGCAGTTGCTCCATACTCTTGCAAGTAAGTGTAGGTCTTTTCCTCCTTCGTTAATGCTGCCACAGATGGTTTCAAGATGTTGGCAATGTAACGCGCCGAAGTCAGCGTCAGATGAAAGAAGATGGGACCAATAATGGGCGTGGAGACACTGCACACCAAACACCAATTTTCTGGTCATGCAATGGTGTTTCGTGGAACTTATGCGGATTATCCGTGAGTTGACATCACTCAGGTGAAACCAGTCCCCACCAGACATAGAGAACAGATCCATGTCCAAGCCATTCATTCAAAAAATGGTTCAAATGGCTCCACACACATCCATGCTCGAGGCAGGATTCGAACCTGCGACCGCAGCGGTCGCGCGGTTCCAGACTGAAGCGCCTAGAACCGGCCGGCCACTCCGGCCGAGAGCCCGGAAGGCCTGGTGTCAAAAACACAGTACATGGTCATTGGACCAGTGGTCCCAGGTTATGTTCACGGACGACTCCAGGTATAGTCTGAACAGTGATTCTCGCCGGGTTTTCATCTGGCGTGAACCAGGAACCAGATACCAACCCCTTAATGTCCTTGAAAGGGACCTGTATGGAGGTCATGGTTTGATGGTGTGGGGTGGGATTGTGATTGGTGCACGCACACCCCCACATGTCTTTGACAGAGGAACGGTAACAGGTCAGGTGTATCGGGACGTCATTTTGCACCAGTATGTCCGCCTTTTCAGGGGTGCAGTGGGTCCCACCTTCCTCCTGATAGATGATAATGTAAGGCCCCGCCGAGCTGCCATCGTGGAGGAGTACCTTGAAACAGAAGATATCAGGCGAATGGAGTGGCCTGCCTGTTCTCCAGACCTAAACCCCATCGCTGCACGTCTTCAAACCACTACGACACTTCAGAAGCTCCGACAGGCAATGGTGCAAGAATGGGAGGCTATACCCAGCAGCTGCTCGACCATCTGATCCAGAGTATGCCAACCCGTTATGCGGCCTGTGTAAGTGTGTATGGTGATCACATCCCATATTGATGTCGGGGTACATGCGCAGGAAAAAGTCGCGTTTTATAGCACATGTGTTTCGAGACGGTTTTCTCAACTTATCACCAATACTGTGGACTTAATAGATATGTGTCGTGTGTGTTACCTATGTGCCTATGCTATTAGGGCCAATTTTCTGTAGTTCCACGTTGCGTGGCACCACATTCTGCAATTATCATTAATTTATGAGCATGAGTGCACTAGAGATCAGAAATGAGCTCCGTAAACTTGCTGTAAACTTGCCAGCGGATCCTATGACGCTGTCGCTGTTTCTGTATGCTCGGAGACCAGACTCGCCGCTCTCCGCGGGTGCCGCTTTAACCGAAAACTCGTCGCTTTAACCTGTTGTCGGTTACAAGTGGACTATACCAACGTGGAAAGTAGAGCGAGTACGCGAGTTCACAAATCTATCCGAGGACTTGCGGCACTGAAGCTACACACAGGACGTTTGGGCACCACGATTACCTATAGATATTTTGAAGTTCCCGCAGTATTTCGTCTGTGTATGAAGGCTAATCTCAGGAACTATTGCAGTAATTTTGACACGAAATAAGCATCAAACGAAAAAACTACAAAGAACTAAAATCGTCTAGCTTGAAGGGGGAAACCAGATGGCGTTAAAGTTCGTCCCCTAGATGGCGCTGCGTTTTTTAAAATAGGAACCCCCATTTTTTATTACATATTCGTGTAGTACGTAAAGAAATATGAATGTTTTAGTTGGACCACTTTTTTCGCTTTGTGATAGATGGCGCTGTAATAGTCACAAACGTGGTATCACGTAACATTCCGCCAGTGCGGACGGTATTTGCATCGTGATGCATTACCCGTGTAAAAATGGACGGTTTACCAATTGCGGAAAAGGTCGATATAGTGTTGATGTATAGCTATTGTGATCAAAATGCCCATCGGGCGTGTGCTACGTATGCTGCTCGGTATCCTGGACAACATCATCCAAGTGTCCGGACCGTTCGCCAGATAGTTACGTTATTTAAGGAAACAGGAAGTGTTCAGCCACATGTGAAACGTCAACCACGAACTGCAACAAACGATGATGCCCAAGTAGGTGTTTTAGCTGCTGCCGCGGCTAATCCTCACATCAGTAGTAGACAAATTGCACGAGAATCGGGAATCTCAAAAACGTCCGTTTGAGAATGTTACATCTACATTGATTGCACCCGTACTATATTTCTATGCACCAGGAATTGCATGGCGACGACTTTGAACGTCGTGTACAGTTCTGCCACTGCGCAAAAGAGAAATTACGGGACGATGGCAGATTTTTTTGCACGTGTTCTATTTGGCGACGAGGGGTCATTCACCAACAGCGGTAACGTAAACCGGCATAATATGCACTATTGGGCAACGGAAAATCTGCGATGGCTGCGACAAGTGGAACATCAACGACCTTGGTGGGTTAATGTATGGTGCGGAATTATGGGAGGAAGGATAATTGGCCCCCATTTTATCGATGGCAGTCTCAATGGTGCAATGTATGCTGATTTCCTACGTAATGTTCTACCCATGTTACTACAAGATGTTTCACAGCATGACAGAATGGCGACGTACTTCCAACAATATGGATGTCCGGCACATAGCTCTCGTGCGGTTGAAGCGGTATTGAATAGCATATTTCATGACAGGTGGATTGGTCGTCGAAACACCATACCATGGCCCGCACGTTCACGGGATCTGACGTCCCCGGATTTCTTTCTGTGGGGAAAGTTGAAGGATATTTGTTATCGTGATCCACCGACAACACCTGACAACATGCGTCAGCGCATTGTCAATGCATGTGCGAACATTACGGAAGGCGAACTACTCGCTGTTGAGAGGAATGTCATTACACGTGTTGTCAAATGCATTGAGGTTGACGGACATCATTTTGAGCATTTATTGCATTAATGTGGTATTTACAGGTAACGACTCTGTAACAGCATGCGTTATCAGAAATGATAAGTTCACAAAGGTACATGTGTCACATTGGAACAACCGAAATAAAATGTTCAAACGTACCTACGTTCTGTATTTTAATTTAAAAAAACCTACCTGTTACCAACTGTTCGTCTAAAATTGTGAGCCATATGTTTGTGACTATTACAGTGCCATCTACCACAAAGCGAAAAAAGTGGTTCAACTAAAATATTCATATTTCGTTACGTACTACATTAATATGTAATAAAAAATGGGGGTTCCCATTAAAAAAAAAAGCAGTTGATATCCGTTTGACCTATGGTAGCGCCATGTAGCGGGCCAACCATAGCGCCATCTGGTTTCCCCCTTCAAGCTAGACAAGGTTTCGTTCTTTGTAGTTTTTTCGTTTGACGCTTATTTCGTGAATATTTGGCCCGGTCACGTCCAATGGACCAACCTGTATAATGTGTGTGTGTGTGTGTGTGCGTGCGTGCGTGCGTGCGTGCGTGTGTGTGTGTGTGTGTGTGTGTGTGTGTGTGTTCGTGCGTGCGTGCGTGTGTGTGAGAGTGAGAGAGAGAGAGAGAGAGAGAGAGAGAGAGAGAGAGAGAGAGCACTTCAGTAAAACTTTTTCGAAGACTGTTGCAAATTTATTTTGATATACGCGCTCTATTTAGAGAAAGCCTTACAATTATGTTGACACATACAGAGTCTGTGACGACAGTACAAGAAGACAGGACACGAAGATGAGGTGTATTTGCTGAATAGCGGTTAAAGATTAAAACAAATTTACAGCAGTCTTTGAAAAATTACAGAAATTTATGATACGCTATTAGCCTATAAACGCAAGTTATCATGACAATAAGAATACAAAAACTTACGCACTTGACTTGCTAATGTACATTAGCAATCTCGTTCCATTACTACTGTGCATAGCATTCTACCTTGCGTAACCACAGAAGCTGCTAATAAGGCAATTCCCAGCTGCGTGGGTTGATATTCGCAACTTCAATATCTGCCGCAGTATACAAGTAAATAAATATTTCTTTTAGCTGAAGAATGTAATTTTTAAGGGCAATCGATAGTTGATTAAATAGGAAGCGGTGTGGGTTTGCAAAAACAGAAGTGACGAAATTAGGCTTTTACTTTTTACAGAGCATGAGCTTTTTCATAATCTATTCTCCCGTTGTTTCCTCTGCTGCTTGTTTAATAAAACAGTTTCATGATTCCGTCACAATTACAACTGCATTAACATATTAGCGAGATTATTCTTTGTAAACTGTTCTGAGCTTTGCTAAAAGACGCAAATTTCAACATAACAAGAACAGAAGTGCAGATGCTACTCAAAACTCGCCATTGATGACACACTCCTAGATATTTTGTACATAAGACAGAGAAAATGAAAGAAATAGCAAACAAAAGCAAGCAGAAAACTTGACTAGTGCGTGATTACTTCATCAGATACCACTTGTTACACACTACGGTCGCAGGTTCGAATCCTGCCTCGGGCATGGATGTTTGTGATGTCCTTAGGTTAGTTAGGTTTAACTAGTTCTAAGTTCTAGGGGACTAATGACCTCAGCAGTTGAGTCCCATAGTGCTCAGAGCCATTTGAACCATTTTGAACCACTTGTTACAGAAATGCAGTTCATTATGTTCACAAGCCGGCCGCTCTGGAAGAGCGGTTCTAGGCACTTCAGTCCGGAACCGCGCGACCGCTACGGTCACAGGTTCGAATCCTGCCTCGGGCATGGATGTGTGTGATGTCCTTAGGTTATTTAGGTTTAATTAGTTCTAAGTTCTAGGCGACTGATGACCTCAGATGTTAAGTTCCATAGAGCTCAGAGCCATTTGAACCATTATGTTCACAAACACCTACGTACCACAGTAAAGCACAAAAGTTTTTGTAGGTATTTCACCGTACCATTACCGGCGTCTAACGGTAAGTCATGACACTAACTCTACTAACAACGCAAATCCTCCAGCGTACAGTCTGAACATCTTTCTTATAACATTACGGTAAACAGTTTTCCTTCTACACCGGCTCAAGTAGCGAACGTTTAATTACAACCACCATGTACTTGTTGCCGTGACTTAATGATTCTCAGAAATAATGTGACTGATTGCTTTTTTCAATACCCAGACATTACCAGGCATACCAGCTACATCTCACTTTATAACTCGACACCTCTGTCCACCACACTAACGTAAACACACATAATTTGTGACACTGTATTTTAACTTACTCCTCCTGAAGGCTTTAACCCCGATCTGTCGTTACTTTACACTTAATTACGACAAATTGCACCAACACGAACGCGTTTTAGAGATTATCGATATTGAAACAACGTATGAAGGGCTTATTTCAATAGTGGTACAAGTCCATATTTGTTCCTTTTGAGATACAGAGTCTTAAAGTTAAATGAGCGCTGAGAAATCTGCAGTTGAGATACGAGAAATATTCAAGCGTATGGCTTCTTGCTGGAGATGAGCCTTTCTTTCTGTTTGTTTGGATCATTAATTTCAGAAGCATTATGGGCAGAAAAGTGGAGGTGATGGACTTGTACCACTATTGAAATAAGCCCTTCATATATTCATAGAAAACAAGTTATAGCATAAAACTAATCAAATATGAGGTTCATCTGAGACAGCGAAATCCAATATGTCGTCTCCTAATAACTCGATACGACCACGAAAGTCGATAAACATCCCAAACGGTCGAAAGTGGACCTGTACAAGTGCTATAATAGTAACGTCAAGAGAAGTATGACAGCGGAGATCCAAAAGCCGTCGGCGCACGCTCCGTGTATTCGGACGTCAACGCTGAGCGTGCCGAGATCAAACGTGCTGCTGAACGCTTAAAAACGATGCGGCTTGTGCATACGGTGCGTGTTTCTCAATGGTATACGCGATCGCCGCGCGCTCCACCGGCAAACATTTGCTGTATCTGGCTCGCAAACCAAACAGTTTACTAAATGGAGGGGTGTAAAATTTCTGTCAGCTCTATTAAGACGCATATTTCCTCCCTTGTCCATTTGCTAATCATGTTGTTCTGTCTGTAGTTTAGATAAATAAAAACGTCAATATGCGTGAACATATTACAAGGCAAAAATGAAAGCTCTATGTTCAACGAGTAAGGACATCGGCCTACAAGAATTCCGTTACAAATAGTGCGATAGAAATTTACGATAGTTCTCCACATACGATAAAAATGATTCCATCATTCCCTCTTTTTAGGAAAATCCTAAGGTCATTCTTATTTTATCGCTGTTTCTATTCAGTAGCAGAATCTTTAGATCAAGTGAAATACGAGACAAGACAAGTACAAAATATCTTACTGCAAGGAGTGCAAGCTCTCTGGTAGATAAAGCCAATCGAACATGCACACTCCTGAGAGGAAGTGCGCTTACATTTACAAAACATCAAATATTATAGAATATGTTTGAATTAAATTAATACGAATGTATTAGGAAATGCGAAAGCGAATAAAAGACATGTGGATGTAGTGGGACGTGACCTTGCAACACTTCAAGCATCGTGTTTAACTCTGCGTCTCTATTCATTAAATTACACTGAAATACCGTAACATGCGGTCTTGTCTTCTTTGTTACTATGTCCTGAAGGCTTTGATCGCAGATGCGCCATTAATTGACGTTTAGTTATAATGTGTTTTTATGGTTTGTTTTGAACGTCATACTTACGTAGCATACAAGTTACAATCCGAAAATTATTTAATCATCAATATGACGTTTCCCGTCATTTTCTCACAACGATTCCTCAAATAAACGACGCCTTTTCAAGACATAAATTGCTAGTGCTTTAAAAAGGCTTATATCCATAGGAGGTAAGGTGTAATATAAACATCCCAAACACGGGCTTCAGCTGAAAGCTAATATGATCTCTACAGGCTCTTCACTGAAAAAGAGATTGCGTGCATGTGACGTAGGTGACGTTTTTCCATCTCTTTGGTCTGCATTCAGACGCATGTTCAGAATAGGCCTATCTGTCATGCTTGATATTGCTCTACACCAGTTTTCTCAACCTTTCTTAGACTACTACCTCTGAGTGCAATGAGATATTGGCTAATACCCAACCCCCTCCCCTCCAACAACATTAGCGCCTAACCAAACTTTAGAATGAAAAAGAATTTTCTTTGAACGCTTTTATTTTTTAAATGATGGAAGATTAATGATATTTGGTTTTCGTAGGTGTCTTAATAAACCCAGAAATAATGAGTCCATGAGACAATTGGTACCGCTTAATTTTAACAATATTTTATTGATATTTATAGATTGATATAATAATTCTCGGTGCATCGCGAGTGATACCTACAACTTCTCCTCTGAAAAGAAAGCTAGTTATCCACATTGATGGTAGATACCCTCTCTACAGTCTCCTTCTGCCTGTGTACCACTAGATTCCTGGATTCCTTATCCCTCAAACGGTACAAATTGGAAGACTTTAGGCTGCCAGTACTTTGCGTCTGACTGCTCCCGCACAGCAATGCAGTAGCATTACACAATTACAGCTGTGTTGTGATCTCAATTGTAGTCAAGTGGATAATGAAGCAATTTAAAGTCCATTGTGGGAACTACACAGAACTCGTAGAAGGCATTTTTATGAGATATTTAAGCATATATCTATCAATTTTACTGTCACAGTGTATATTTGCAGTAGGTGGACTATGTGAGGAACAAGGAAGATATTCATACATTCGTTTCATAAGCTGTAACCTCCATCGCATTATCTCACGCGGTAATACTTGTATTTAGAATAAAAATGTAATTATCTGTAACTTATGTAATGAGTCTTAACTTCTTACGAAATAGTGATGATAATAATGATGTCCGCAGCTCGTGGTCTAGTGGCTAGTATTGCTGCATCTGGGTCATAAGGTCCCGGGTTCGATTCCCGGCCGGATTGGGGATTTTCTCTGCCCGGTGACTGGCTGTTTGTGTTGTCCTCATCATTCGTGTCACGGGCTGGCGACAGGAAGGGCATCCGGCCGCCCCTTAAATTAACCGAGCCAAATCCTACCCTAACCGTGCCGACCCTGCGAAAACTGTTGGACAAAGACACAAGAGTGATGAAAATAATAATGATCTTTTGAAAACAGTTTCGAGACACAAACACTAGTGAACCCTTCTTTTTACCACTTAGGAAATTTCATTTCACCCCTCGGGGAGTAATTACGTCCAGGTTGGGAACCAGTGCTCTACACGTTCCGAAAGACTCCCCAACGTGTTTGTTTTTTCACGCTATGACGTCAGAAACTCGGCGCACTCAACGTTGACATTCGAATGCACGGTCCGTGTACCGACGGCATGATGTTTCCCGGCGATCACGCAATGGGCCGTCCTTATGACGGGCTACTAGTGGCTCCGGCATAGGTCGCTTGCGTCGCGGAGGCCACTGATCGTCTCTCCAGCTCGGTCCCCACTGTTGTTGTGGAATAAAGAAAGGACTAATTCAACCAGCATTGTTTTCATTGAGGATTGCCACCCCACACATGCCACCATTCCACTGCAGCCACGTCCGGGGACATGAACTTATATACATCCTGACCTATCACAGCTAGTTTCCGCTTCCATCGTAGCGGTCGGTCACCCTGGACTCCATGATCTATTATTTACTGATTATTGGTTCAAATGGCTCTGAGCACTATGGGACTTAACTTCTGAGGTCATCAGTCCACTATAACTTAGAACTACTTAACCGCCGGCCGCGGTGGTCTAGCGGTTCAGGCGCTCAGTCCGGAACCGCGGGACTGCTACGGTCGCAGGTTCGAATCCTGCCTCGGGCATGGATGTGTGTGATGTCTTTAGGTTAGTTAGGTTTAAGTAGTTCTAAGTTCTAGGGGACTGATGACCACAGATGTTAAGTCCCATAGTGCTCAGAGCCATTTGAACCATTTGAACTACTTAAACCTAACTAACCTAAGGACATCACACACATCCATTCCCGAGGCAGGATTCGAACCTGCGACCGTAGCGGTCGCTTGGTACTGATTATTAATGGAGTTAACGCAATTTTAAGGAGGTCATGGTTTTCGATATTTCTAACGGGGAAATTTAGAGTAAAATTCGCTTAGCTGTTGCAATAACGACTTCCAGAAAATCAGCTTTCCGTCTCACTACCTCGTGTCAGTGATTTTGTTACCTCCGTTTCATCCACATTTGTTTCAAACGATAACTTCTATCAATCTATAGGTTTACCAAGTATTTGAGTAATTCTGCAAGAAGGAACGGAGTTAAAATAACGGGAAAAGTAGTCGGTAATATTTTTTTCAGGAAACTGATGACTGAAATTTATCCTGAAAAATTAATACTTCAGTTGCTGAAAATTAAAGCCATGCATAAAATAATAGTCCGTAGTACCTAAATGATTGATATTACAGGACCGAACGTATCTTTGATACCACGCGCTGCATCAAAACCCTGAACGCCGTGGTGTGTAATCAAAGAGGGCCACGAAATTTTGAAAAGAATTCTCACCACACATTTGGTATGGAACGCGCAAATGTACAGTCTTTAGGTCTAGATAATATCAAAAAAAGCTACACGCGCCTCAAATTCCTAAAATTCCGTGAGCAACACCTACAACAGAAGAACAAGTTTATATGCCTATTAACTTCGTAGATGATGAAGGCACTAAAATAATGCCCGATGAGGTAAAGTAAGTTATTCAGAATGTTGAGGGAGACGAAATTGTAATAATGGTGAGGGGAGAGGCAGAGAGGGAAAACAAGGAGAGTATCGACTGCGGAAAAGGGATGAAGGAGGAAGTCGCCTGGTAGAATTTTTCACAGAGCATAATTTAATTATCTCTAACAATTGGCTTAAGAATCAAGAAAAAAGGTTTTATATGTGAAATAGACGTGGGAACACTAGATAGATTATAAGATGGTTAGAGATTTCGGAACCAACTTTTAATTTTTTAGACATTTTTAGAGGCAGATGTGCACTCTGACTGCAATTTATTGGTTATGAACTGTAGCTTAAAACTGAAGAAGTTGTAAAAAGGTTGGAAATTAAGGAGATGGGACCTAGATAAGCTGGATAAACGAGAGGTTGTTGGGAGTCACAGGGAGCATTAGGCAACGATTGACTAGAATAGACTAAAGGAATACAAGATGAATGGGTAGCTTTGAGAGATTAAATGGTGAAGACAGTAGAAGACCAAATAGATAAAAAGACAAATGGTTCTAATGGCTCTGAGCACTATGGGACTGAACATCGGAGGTCATCAGTACCCTAGAACTTAGAACTACTTAAACCTAACTAACCTAAGTACACCACACACATCTATGCCCGAGGCAGGATTCGAACCTGCGACCGCAGCAGTCACGCGGTTCTGGACTGAAGCGCCCAGAACCGCACGGCCACCACGGCCGGCGATAAAAAGACAAGGCCTCGTAGAAATCCTTGGATGTCACATGTGATATTGAATTTAACTGATAAGGAGAAAAATGAAAATTCAGTAGACGAAGCTGGTGTGAGGGAAGCCAGACGTCTAAATAGTGAGGTTGAAGGACAATTCGAGACTGTAAAAGCGTACATAACTAAGGGAAAGATACATCCACCTCTAGGAAAATAGGAGACCTTTGGACAAAAGAGAAGCAGATGTATGAATATCAACAGGTCAAATAATAATCTTTTGTTAACAAGGGAAACTCCTCATCGCATCGCTTCAGATTTCGTGGTAAGATGGCGCAATGGATGGCCCGTCTAAAACTGAACACAGATTAAGCATGAAAACAGGAAGAAGGTATACCGAACTCTGAGAAAAGAAGCAAAATCCAAACAAAAAAAAAAGGTTCAAATGGCTCTGAGCACTATGGGACTGAACAGCTGTGGTCATCAGTCCCCTAGAACTTAGAATTACTTAAACCTAACTAACCTAAGGACATCACACACATCCATGCGCGAGGCAGGATTCGAACCTGCGACCGTGGCAGCCGCGCGGTTCCGGACTGCGCGCCTAGAACCGCGAGACCACCGCGGCCGGCAAAATCCAAACAGTGAACGATACGAGCTCAAGACGTGCAACATCGAGGCGAACTCAAATAGCCACGGCGTCGTGGTATATGGGCTAGGCTTTCAACTGCGAAGGAGGAGATCCGTGTTCATATCTCCCTTGTGCCCCATTTTTTCACAAAATTGTGAACTGTCCGTCCGGTCATTGAAGTGTCTGTTCTCTGTATTCAAATCTGTGTGTGTGTCGTAGTGTGACGTCTGTTTGCAACAGCGAGGTGTAAGGAAGGGACCTCCAAAGGTACGTTCTACACAAATACCACATATTATGACTCTTGCTTTCCGTTTTGGAAGTTTTGATCCTTGAATTCCTTTGTTGCAACATAGTTCACACTATTTTATTTGTTGTTTTCATTTCTGTGAGAGGTGTATGCGGCATCTCGCCTGCACTCACTATTCATCACATTTACTTGCGAAGGTAATATATTCTTACCTCATGACTCATATTCTATAACCAATGAATAGGATGACAATTGCCAAGACTAAATACGGAGAACAGACACGTCAATGACCGGGCGGAAAGTTCATAACTATAAAAAAAATCGAACACGAGAGAAAGATACCTCACGCTTTGTAGTACAACACCGTGGCCACACAAACACTGCACCGGGATTCTTGCAATTCGCTCGACGTTGCACATCTTGAGCTTGGACCGTTCACTGTTTCTATTTTGATTTTTCCCAGTTCTACGCCTTCTTCCACTCTTCATGCTTGATCTGTGGTCAATTTCTGACGGGCTATCCATTGGACCATCATACCAATAAATCTAGGGAGGTGCGTGGTCTAAGGCGCTGCAGTCGTGGACTGAGCGGCTGGCCCGGCGGAGGTTCGAGTCCTCCCTCGGGCATGGGTGTGTGTGTTTGTCCTTAGGATAATTCAGCTTAAGTAGTGTGTAAGCTTAGCGACTGATGACCTTAGCAGTTAAGTTCCATAAGATTTCACACACATTTGAACATTTTTTTTTTTTTTTTTTTAGGTGCGATTGGACGTTCTCCTTGTAAGCAAAGAAGCGAAAGCTGAAAGGTGGAATGAACATATAGAATGGCTTTACAGGGGAAACGAACTTGAAGACAATATTAGAGAAATGGAAGAGGAAATATATTAAGATGAGACAGGAGACATAATACTGCAAGGAGAATTTGACAGAGCACTGAAAGATGTAAGTCGAAAAAAGGGACCTGGAGTAAACGACATTCGCTCAGAGCTATAGAGGTCCTTCGGAGAGTCATCCATGATAAAACTGCTCCAACTGGGGTGCAAGATATGTAAGAAATCCAAAACAGTCGCAGACATAAAGAGCGATGTAGTATTTCCACTTTCAAAAAAGGCAAGTGCTGACAGGAGTGAATATTACCTAACCTTCAATTCAATAATTCATGGCTGCAAAATACTGACGCGAATTATTTACAGAAGAATAGAAATACTGGTAGAAGCTGACATTAGGAAGATCGTTTTGGGTTCGGGAGAAATGTACGTACACACGCGGCGTTTCTGATCCTATGGCTTATCTTAGAAGACACGTGACGAAAGGCAATCCTACTTTTATATCATTTATAGATTTAGAAAAAACTTCTGACAATGTTGGGTGGACTACAATCCACGAGACTGAAGCGGCAGGGACGGACAAAATACAGGTTATTCACAGCTTGTGCGTAAATCAGGCTGCAGCTAGAAGAGTCGAAGGATGTGAAAGGAAATTTGTAGCTGTTGAGAGACGGTTGTTGCCTATCCCCGATGCTATTCAGTCTGCACATTGAGCAAGCAGTAAAAGAAACGAAAGAGAAATTTGGAAACGAAATAAAATTTCATGTAGAAGAAATAAAAACTCCAAGAATGGCTGATAGCACTGCATTTGGTCCAAGACTGCAAAGCGTTGGGAGCGGAAGTTGAACGGAATGGATAGTGACTAGTAAAGATGTTAAAGATGAACGGCAACAAATGTAAAACAATGGTAATGCAATGTAGTTGCATTAAATCAGACGTTGCCGAAGGAGTTAAATTATGAAATTAGACATTAATACTGTCGATGAGTTTTGCTATTTCAGCAGCAAGATAGCTGATGTTAGAAGTTGAGACGATATAAAATGCGGACTGGTATTAGCGGGAAAAGTAATACTGAAAAAAGATATTTTCTAACATCATTTATCGATTCAAGTGTTAGGGAGTCTTTTCTGAAAGTATGAGTCTTTGTTTGGAGTGTATCCCCATACGGAAGTGAAACATGGTCGATAAACGGTTGGGAAAAGAAGAGATTAGGAGCTTTTGAAATACGTTGTTACTGAAAAATGCTGAAGATTACGTGAGTAGATTAAATAACAGATGAGGAGATACCGAGTCGGATTGGGGAAAAAAGAAATTTATGGCTCCACTTCACTAAAAGGATACTTTGGTAGGACACATCTTGAAGCGTCAAGGAATGGTTACTTTGTTAATGGACAGAAATTTATATGTGGGAGGGGGGAAGGGGGGGGGACTAAAAGTTATGAGAGAGTCAACACTCGTATACATTAAGCAGGTTCAAATGGATGTAGGTTGAAATAGTTACGCAGAGCTGAAGAGGCTTGTACAGGGGGGGACTAGTGTCGAGAGCTTCTTAAAACCAGTCTGCTGACTGAAGACCACAATAACAACAGTCTTCTGTGGCTCACCCGGAGATGTGTGGCAGGTGCCCAGATGAAAATGGCGACTGACTGCTCCACAAAGCCTCATCGAATACTGGTATCAGAATGTATCGCCTTGTAATCTATAACTTTCATAATGTGAATAACAACATGCGCAGGGCTTAACACGCAATTCTTTTACATTCGTAGATCTATATCAGAAGATTACCCGTCAGAGTTTAAATATGTACATAACATGGTTGTTGGATGCAGACTCGTATACGTTTTACAACAAATATTTCTTAAACCTGAAAGATGGTTCGATATTGCTCTAGAAATAATATGCGTGGTTTACGTATTTGATGCGCTTACACTACGTGGGTTTAAGAAACTTTGCAAGTGTTGACTTGGTTATAACGTGATCAAATGCGTATTTGTAAAGTAAAATTTTATATCGTCGAAAGATATATCAAAATGAGAATGTGAAAACAACACAAAAGAATAATCTCTAATGTGATTTAATCACCTGTCGTATGTGTATACTGGCTGAACCGAAATTCACCACACCACGATACCTTGCGTACTAACGGTACAGAAACGCCTCTAACAAAAATTTTTCCCGTGGAAAATGGACGTCAAAAAAAAGCACGTTGCAAGACTGTAATTACATACATTACGAGATCTTTATTCTATACTCTGCAGTTATCCTGCCCACTTAGTGCAGTGGGTATAGTTTTGCGTTAGTGTGGTGTGCGTACTGTAACACCTTCGGTACACACACCATCAGATTATTTGACTTGTCGCTCTAACGAAGTGGTCTTATCGTGGCGTGTTTATCTTCTGCCGTTAGGTCAGAAGATAGAAATGCCACTTGCACGCTTTGAGTAGCAGATTGATGGTGACCAACTTTAAACAGAACTTGATTAATTTTCACACACATTTATGAAAATAATAAAAATCATAGATATTACGTAACTTGATTCTGGATGCTGTTTACAATTGACAATCTGAAGTTCCTTTGGTCTTGGTACGTTAATCTTATTCTCACATATCTCTGATACTTGACCAAGTGTCTATACATTTCTCTTCATGGCTATATACAGGAATATGATAATCTTATTAGGCGCAGACTGAAACTTGACTATAGACTGGTACAGAATAATGTAGACTGGTACAGACAGGTGCAGATAAACGCAGACTAATGCAGACTGACTAATCGGAGGCCTGTACACTCGTTATAATACCTCGAGCGTTCAGATATCACCGCGCGAGTGCGATCCGCGAGGAGAAAAGGTTCTACGTTAGCAGCAATCTCATTGGCTGCGTTACATATTAATACGCGGATCGGCGGAAGCAGAATTTGGTCCGTCTCTGACAGCGCCATCTCGTAGTGCGGAGCGGACGAGCGCTGCGCCTGCGCTGTTGTGCTTAGCGGGGCGCGCTCTAGTGGGAAAGTTGTGTACGCGCTGACTACGCGGAACTATGTACACAACAGTTAGAATAATGGCTTTCGAGGGATTGGTACTGGTGCAATTTTTTGCTTCATAATTTTAGGCTCCTTGATATTGGATCTGGCTTCGTCATCGTTATATAGCAAGCCTAATGTAAAACACACACAATTACATAATACTAAAACAGAAATGAGAGGACAATCGTTTCTATTACGCCATTCTTGAAGGCATATTTTTCCTTTAAACGTTTGATCTGTTTCTTCCACACACTACACCCCTCCTACACATTTTCAGTCCATTATTAGCAATGAAAAAAAAAGTGACGCCACGGCTCAAGTCCTTGGTCCACCCCTGGTTCTTTTATCCTTGGTGGTTCCTCTAACCATAAAAATTACATAGCCATGTTGTCTGAGTGTAAGGTTTCACACTACTTCATTGACTGCACTCCAACCCAGTTTTCGGTATGTCGCCCTGCCATTGGTGCTATTCATTAGTACCAACTATCACGCTTCCACTTTCATGTCCGTTACACTTCTTCAACAGAATGTAAACCAGAAGGTCTAGCAACCCGCTTCAAAGGTAATTAGCAAACTCTGTTACATTTATTGTACTCCGCCGAGGAATGGAGAAGGACCGGTAGTGCACTTCCATGCTCCTCTTGTAACTGTGCGTTGTTACGCGAAGAATTAGAGAAGCACGAAACAGCGAGTCGCTAAATGTTAGGAGATGTAGGGAGCATCTGCTCTGAGGACTGTGTATGGTTTCTGAAGGACTTGCTGTCATTGATAGTGTATTCAAAATATTACAGCTGGCCCCTCTTACTGAATGTAGTATGTGTATCATGTTCACAGGGTTAATTTTTATAATTTTTGCTGTCGTATGACACTTAATTTACACTGTATACTGGTATAGGCCTGCGTATTCAAATACAGAGTTATGTCAGCAGTCAGCATACGGCGCTCCGATCGGCAACGCCTATATAAGACGACAAGTGTCTAGCGCAGTTGTTAGATCGGTTACTGCTACTACAATGGCAAGTTACCAAGATTTAAATGAGTCTGAATGTGGTGTTATAGTCGGCTCGCGGACGATGGGACACAGCATCTCCGAGGTAGCGATGAAGTGGGGATTTTCCCTTACGACCATTTCACGAGTGTACCGTGAATATCAGGAATCCGGTGAAACATCAAATCTCAGACATCGCTTCGGCCGGAAAAACATCCTGCAAAAACGGGACCAACGACGCCTGAAGAGGATCATTCAACGTGACAGAAGTGAAACCCTTCCGCAAATCGCTGCAGATTTCAGTGCTGGACCATCAACGTCACTGTGCGAATCATTCAACGAAACATCGTCAATATGGGCTGTCGGCGCCGAGGGCCCACTCGTGTACCCTTGATGACTGCACCACGCAAAGCTTTACGCCTCGCCTGGGCCCGTCAACACAGACAATGGACAGTTGATGACTGGAAACATGTTGCCTGGTCGGACGAGTCTCGTTTCAAACTGTATCGAGAGGATGGCCGTGTACGGGTTTGGAGACAACCTCATGAGTCCGTGGACCCTGCATGCCAGCAGGGGACTCTTCAAGCTGGTGGAGATTCTGCAATGCTGTATGGCGTGTGCCGTTGGAGTGATGTAAGAGCCCTGATACGTCTAGATACGACTCTGATATGTGCGTAAGCATCCTGTCTGATCACCTGCATCCATTCATATCCATTGTGCATTCTGACGGACTTTGACAAATCCAGCAGGACAAGGGGACACCCCACACATTCAGAATTGCTACAGAGTGGCTCTTCTGCGTTTAAACACTTTCGCTGGCCACCAAACTCCCCAGACATGAACATGATTGGGCATATCTGGGATGCCTTGCAATGTGCTGTTCAGAAGAGATCTCCACACCCTCTTACGGATTTATGGACAGCCTTGCAGGATTCCCTCCAGCGCTACTTCAGACATTAGTCAAGCCCGTGCCACGTCGTGTTGCGGCACTTCTGCGTGAATTTTTAACTCATTATTTTTCTTCACGAACATTGCTCACATGTCTGAACAATAACTGTTATGTTCAGTGTTAAAAAATCTGCTGTTTTATGATATGTATCGTTTAAGAAAAAGTGTATACTACAGCATTATTGCGCATATCATTGTTGAAAAAAAAGCCCATACCCGTTCTCCAACTCATGTAGTCTAACGAAAAATGGTACACACTGCATCAACTGGGCACGACAATTACACAGCATTGAATCGAAATATTCATTGTGATGTGATTACAGTGTTGGAAAATTGTTTCTTTGACGTCGTTTTTCTGCCGATAATATGCGAGGAGCGTTCGAAAAATAATGCAACACATTTCTTTTTCTCGGCCAATTTCGATTGCAAAAATGCGGAATTTGTTGTAGGACATCGTGGAATATTTCCGCTTCAGCATCTGTAGTTTGATGAAGTTCCGACAGGTGGCGGCGCTATATGTAGCCTTGAAAATGGCGCCTGTAAGGGAGGTGTGTTCCAGACGGAGCTGTCGTTGAGTTTCTTGTGGCGGAGAACAAGCGCATCGCGGATATTCATAGGCGCTTGCAGAATGTCTACGGAGAGCTGACAGTGAACAAAAGCACGGTGAGTCGTTGGACGAGGCGTATGTCAGCATCGCTACGAGGTCGGCCTCCCACGTGCCGGCCGGCCGCACACGGCTGTCTCGTGCAATGGTGGAACGTGCGGACACTCATTCGAGGTGACCAATGGATCACAGTCAGCCACCTCACTGCTCAGTGGACATTTCTGTTGGCATTACTGACGCACTCGTCCACTCAAATGTGTGCACCCTCTGCGTTCCTCAGCGCCTAACAGAGGACCATAAAAAACAACGAAGCACAATCTGTGCGAAACTGCTTGCTGATTGTGACAATTTTTTGTCGAACATCGTCACAGACGATGGAACGTGGGTCCATCACTTCGAACAGGAAACAAAACGGCAATCCATTGAGTGGCACCACACCACCTCTCCACCCACAGCCAGTGAGGTCATGACGACGATCTCCTGGGACTCTGAACGGATGTTCTCCCTCACGGTGGAACGAGCAACCAGGAAGTGTAGTGCGCTATCCTCAGGAAATTGAAGAAATGACTTCGGAGTATTCTTTGCCACAAAAATGCAAACCAACTTCTCCTTCTCCATGACAACACGAGGCCTTACACAAGTCTGTGCACCCGAGAGGAGCTTACAAAACTTGACTGAACTGTTCTTTCTCATCCACCCTACAGCTATGGTCTCTCACCTGCCGACTTCCAACTGCTTGGCCCCATGAAGGAGGCTCTCCGCGGGAAGCAGTTGGTGGATGACGGGTAGGTTATTGATGCGGCAAGACGTTGGCTCCGACCTCGGCCAGTAGAATCGTACCCTCCCAGCAAGGTGGCGTAAGGTCGTCGCATCGAATGGAGACCATAGTTGAAAAATAGGGTTTTGTAGCCTAAAGAGTGGGGAATAATATACTGTATTAAAATCCTGAATAAAACCAACCTGCTATTAGGAAAAGTGTGTTGCGTTACTTACTGAAGGTTCTTTGTATATGGGCTGAAATTTTGTTAAAATTTTTTTATTGTTGTGTGCAAGGAATCACGCTGTGGCGTCCTTGTAACATCCAGAAGGGGTGGAGCAAATTAAATAAAATTTCACGGCTTGAGAGTGCGTATAATGCTACTGCAATGATTACAAAATCGAGTCAAAGTTGTAAAGAACTTGACAGTATCAGTCCACTTAGCAGTGTGTCATTGTATCCCCACTGTCCTGGATGCGTGCACTGATTCGATAGGGAAGGGTGTCACAATGTTGTATCCTCTCCACAGGCAAGCTGGTCGCTGATATCCCAGATACGTGCAGCGGGATGTAGTAGTTGATGTTTGGGGTGGTCCCACATCTGTTTCGTCCGGTACAGACCTGTCAATCTTACTGTTTGTGTGGACGTGCATTGATCTGTTGAAAAATGACACCATAATATTATCGCATATGAGGTAACACATGACGACGCAGACTGTCCGTGATGTAAAGTTGTGCCGTGAAAGCTCCCCCAATCACTACCAGCCGTGACCTGAAGTCACACCGATGGCTCCTCACCCTTTGAAGCCGGGAGAAACAGCACTTGGCCTCTCCAAAACACTGGAAGAATGAGATCTCTCCCCATGTCGCCACCGTACTCGCTGACAATGATATCCGGAATACTGCAGAATCGTGATTCATAGCTGAACATAATGCGTCTCTGTTTATGTTGTGGTGTTAACAGCAGCCTACATATGCCCCTATTCAGATTGCTGCTAGTTTATGACACAGAATGTTAAGGGAATCCACCGCCTGTTATCGGATGGCGGGCAGAGACGCGCTCGGTGCACAATAGGGCGATCTCCCCTAATAGTGGTGAACCGGACACTTGACGACGAGTATAGCTACCCTCACAGTCCAACATCGGGCCACTGTCACATCCAAATGCCCCACCAATCTGCATATTGCAGCATTTGTCCATTCTGTCAAATGGAAACACACAATGACACCCCATTCAAAATGTCAGGCTCACACGAGTTCTCGGCGTCTCTGTATCCTTCACATTGATCACTCAACATATGACGCTGTTCACGTCCTTATATTTCCTACTAGGCCTGGTAAAAGCTCTGAACACGAACAACACTAATGCTCTTGGGTGGCCGTTCTACTTGTCATAGTGAACTGCAACTCTTATCATTTACAGATTGTGTGGACTTGTACGAATTTACAGTGACATCCGACCATTTCTTCTGGGTGCTGCACTTTTTTTGTCGGGAAATCTATATGTAATTTAAAGCAGTAAATGTTTCCATCCCTCACTGTCCAACAACTTGTTGAGCCTTCGAGGGACGAAGAAGGTGGTGTGCCGACTTCTCTTAATGCTCTCCTATACTGCGAAAACATGATTCCGAAGTCTCTGAAGTACGCTCCTGACACAGCTTTCAGTTTCGAACCATCAGTGCCAAAACATTCCCAGTTAGATATACGTGTGAAGAAAAAAATGGTTCAAATGGCTCTGAGCACTATGCGACTAAACTTCTGTGGTCATCAGTCGCCTAGAACTTAGAACTAATTAAACCTAACTAACCTAAGGACATCACACACATCCACGCCCGAGGCAGGATTCGAACCTGCGACCGTAGCAGTCGCGCGGTTCCGGACTGCGCGCCTAGAACCGCTAGACCACCGCGGCCGGCTACGTGTGAAGATTTCATGGGCCATTACGACACTGAAAATACTACAATTTTTGGTTGTTGTTGATATGACATGCTGCTGTTGTCGTTCACGAATGGGATGATTTTAATTTTCTATAGGAAAAAGGGATCGATCGATTGGCAGCATATATTCTGCTAAAGCGATAGTGTAGCCCTCCGAGTCAATACTGAATCAAACTTCAACCAGGTCTCCCACTCCAGCTGAAATCATCCAACGCGAAACAGTCAAGCTTATCCTACCATTACTAGGAGCAGAACACTACTCGTGTTTCTCGATGACGACATGAAAAGGCTTTTTTCTTGCAGTCTTGCGGTAACTGAAACCAGCTATAATCGCACTCCCTCCCAGATCGAGATTTATGCACTCTTCGCGATGCAGATATCTACAGTGGCTAGGAGTTGCTTTGCCCTTCCTGGTGTTTTGCACGAGCAAAGACCTTCTTTGCCCTCCTTCTCTTATCAACATCTTCGCCGGTTGATATCGTAATAGTAGTGATAGTGCTACCGTACTCTCGCATACCGACAATGCGATTCCTAGTCACCTCAGTTAAGTGTGGCACGGATCGAAGAGAATTAGTTTCCGTTAATCAGTCCTCGTCTTCATACAGGATGAAGCACAATTCGTACTGTCGGACTTCGCAGTTCGATTTCTTGCACGGTAACAATGCAACATTATCTGTGACGAAAATGGACTTGGAAGAATGGCAGTTTGATAACAATGAAATCACATGTATGGCAAGTATCCTCACTCAAGACATTAAAAATGAAATACCTTGTTAATAGACTGGGGGTCAGTGTGGGTCAGAATAATTAAGGCGAAGACTACTTTCCAGTTATAGTCACGTTAGTTATTATTTGGTAATTTTATACTGGGTGGTAACGTGTATGGCTTCTTAATTATTATGCAGCAGTTACAGCACATCTTTTTACAAACTACGTGCAAGTAATGGACACTAACACAGAAACTAGTGTACAGTTGTTTTCAATTATTCCACTTTTCGATGCGTATTTTGCCTTGAAGCGTCCACCTTTTTTGTTACCTAATGCTACAATTGTGTGGGCTTTCCTGTCCATTGTCGGCGTTGCTTATGGGTTTTCCTAAAGTAAAAAACACCAATCCTACTAATATTATTTTTCACCTTGCGCTGATTCTCTTGCTCCCTACTATTGAAATCATATTTTCTTAGGTAGGTCGCTTTATATTACAATTATCACACAGTCACGCGATTTTAAGCGTTCTTTTTCACACTAATTCATCTGATACATAGGATTCCAGCGTCCGATACGTCTTAAATGAAGATACTTGCTGTACATTTGCTTTCAGTGTTGTCAAACTGCTTTTTTGACGTCTATTTTCTACTGGAAATTTACACAGTTTGAAATTTGGAAAAAGCAATTTTGTTTTGCTAGTGTGCTAGGGATCACGCTTTGAAGTCAGAATGCGCGATTTTTTCTACAGCATGTACAGCTGTCGACTCATCACACGGTCGCAGGTTCGAATCCTGCCTCGGGCACGGATGTTTGTGATGTCCTTAGGGTAGTTAGGTTTAACTAGTTCTAAGTTCTAGGGGACTAATGACCTCAGCAGTTGAGTCCCATAGTGCTCAGAGCCATTTTTTTGACTCATCACACACGTATTACTTGAGGAAGTCTCTCCATACAATGCTGGAAGTACTGAGAACCATGAGAACGCGTTTTTTAACGAATCCGAGCAATAAGGGCTGCGCAGTCGAGATTGAAACTACTTGCCGCCGAAAGATACCTCTGTTCCTGACTGCACGATGGTTACCTTATGGACGAGTTTCTAACTCTTGTCAATTATCAGTACAGCCTGATAATTATTTACCACCGTTTGCACTGTAACGATATGGTTTTGATGTGGAAGCGTACGCCGCATTGTTTCCAGCCGGGAGTATTGATCTCAAACAGGCGCCAGCACTCCATTGGCGTAGGCATACGAGCAGCTGCAATGTGAATAAAGTATTGCTCTTCAGAGCTACGGCTTCAGAGATCTCACTTCGAATAATGTGTGATGGCCTTTTGTAACAGAAATCTGAATTAAAATACATGCTGTGAGTAATTTCGAAATGACACGAAAGTGACTGAATGTAAAATATTGTATAATGTCAAGGATTTTTGAGAATGCGAATACCGACTTGACATACGCGAATGATAGCATTTTTTTCTTGCAGTGGATAAGAGTGAACAATAGGCCAGAGGTTCTTCTCTAAACCTAAGCTAAATGGTACCTGACGCCTATTAAATCAGATGAATTTCTCTCTTTCGTGAATTTATTTGTGTATGAAGCTCAGTTCCGAGTAATGCTGTGGTGTAAAAGAAATTGAGAATATACATAAACTTCTGCAAATGTGCATAGTACGTTGTTAGGTGACAACAGAAACAGAAGGAGAAATTGCACACTTGTTTTTATTTTTGACACAATCGCATAATGCGATAACAGTCATAACCAGTTATGGCTATACGTTGGCCACCAAATAGTTTACACGTTACAGGTGGAATACGGTGAACAAAGTGCTTTCAAATACCACTTATGACGTATAGAATGGTTCAAATGGCTCGGAGCACTATGGGACTTAACGTCTATGGTCATCAGTCCCCTAGAACTTAGAACTACTTAAACCTAACTAACCTAAGGACAGCACACAACACCCAGCCACCACGAGGCAGAGAAAATCCCCGACCCCGCCGGGAATCGAACCCGGGAACCCGGGCGCGGGAAGCGAGAACGCTACCGCACGACCACGAGATGCGGGCTGACGTATAGAATCCAAAGATGGCCATCGAATGAATGGAACTGGTTATGATTGTTGTCATACTATGTGACTGTGTCGAAAACAACAATAATTTGATAATACGCCAGTTCACTGTTCTCTATGGACAGATTACTTTTTTTCAACGGAATTTGTAGGTGAGGAACTACAGAAAGAAAACGCAGCAATAAAATTTGCTGCGTGTGAAGTTTCAAATCATTTTTTGGAAATTGGTGCCGATTTCGCTCTTCATCAAACCGTAATTCAAGTATGTAATCCAAATAATTCGGGATCGCTGATGGCCGATAATACGACTGCTGCGAGCGATACATCGCTGTAAATAATTATACTAATCTACAACTAAGCAAATAATATGCAACGTCCTCAGCGTTATACCATTTTAAAATATGTCTATCTTTTATTTGTCATCGACGTGGCGCACTGAGGTGACAAGTCATGGGATAGCGATATGCAAAACTACAGATGGCGGTAGTACCGCTTACGCAAGGCATAAAAGGGCAGTGGGTTCGGAGATTTGCCACTTGTACTCAGGTGATACGTGTGAAAAGGTTTCGGAAGTGGTTACTGTCACAAAACGTGAATTAACAGACTTTGAACGCGGAATGGTAGTTGGAGCTAGACGCATGGGACATTTCATTTCGTAGCTCGTAGAGGATTCAATATTCTGGGATCCACAGCGTCAAGAGTGTGCTGAGAATACCAAATTTCATGCATTACCTCTCAACACGGACAACGCAATGGCCGACGGCCTTCACTTAACGACAGAGAACAAAGGCGTTTGCGGAGCGTTTTCAGTGCTAACAGACAAGCAAAGCAACACTGCTCGAAATAACCACAGAAATCGATGCGGGACGTACGACGAACGAATCCGTTAGGAAAATGCGGCGAAATTTGGCGTTAATAGGCCGTGGCAGCAGACGAGCGAGCGAGCGCTCTTGCTAGCAGAACGACATCGCCTGCCGCGCTTCTCCTGGGCTCGTCACCATACCGGTTGGATCCTAGACGACGGGAAAACCGTGGTCTGGTCAGAGTGTCCTGATGCTCGTTTATAAGAGCTGATGGCAGGGTTCGAGTGTGGCGCAAACCCCACGAAGCCATGGACCCAATTGTCAACAAAGCACTGTGTAAGCTGACCGTGGCTTCATGGAATGGACTGGCTCCTCTGGTCCAATTGAACGGTTCATTGGCTGGAAATGATTGTGTTCGGCTACTTGGAGACCACTATCAGGGACTTCATGTTCCCAGAAAACGTTGGCCGTTTTATGGATGTCAATGCGCCGTGTCACGGGGCCACAGCTGTTCGAGATTGGTTTGAAGGACATTGTGGACAGTTCGAGCGAATGATTCGGCCACCCAGATCGCCCGACATGAATCCCAGCGAGCATTTACGGGACATAATCGAGATGTGAGTTCGTGCACCGGCAACACGTGCGCAAATTATGAACGCTTATAGAGTCTACATCGCTCAGTGTTTCTGCAAGAGACGTCTAAGGACTTGTTGAGTCCATGTCACGTCGAGTTGCTGTACTACGTCTTGCAAAAGGAGGGCCGACACGATATTACGGGGCACCGTATCCTGTGACTTGTGGCACATCGGTGTATAACTCAGTGAAATCTTTAATCTCAGTTGTTGAAAAGTTTCTTAGGATGTAACTGAACACGGTGTCATTCAAAGTGAAGCCTTAAATAGTGTTCTGATCGAGCGAAAGAAGAAAGCAGTTAAGAAGTAAACATTTAATTTTATGTTAAATGCTTCGCTTCGATATACAGGGTGGTTCATTGATAGTGTCCGGGCCAAATATCTCACGAAATAAGCATCAAACGAAAAAACTACAAAGAACGAAACTCGCCTAGCTTGAAGGGGCAAACCAGATGGCGCTATGGTTGGCCGCTAGATGGCGCTGCCATAGGTCAAACGGATATAGGAACCCCCATTGTTTATTACATATTCGAGTAGTACTTAAAAGAAATATGAATGTTTTAGTTGGACCACTTTTTTCGCATTGTGATAGATGGCGCTGTAGTAGTCTGTGGTGTGCGTACTGTAAGACCTTCGGTACACACACACCATCAGATTATTTGACTTGTCGCTTTAACGAAGTAGGCGAGTGTCAGCAATATGTCTCGTGGTCTTATCGTGGCGTGTTTATCTTCTGCCGTTAGGTCAGACGATAGAAATGCCACTTGCACGCTTAAAGTAGCAGATTGACAGTGGTCAACTTTAAACAGAACTTGATTAATTTTCACACACATTTATTAAAATAATAACAAGCATAAAAATGACTTAACTTGGTTCTGGATGCTATTTACAATTGACAATCTGAAGTTCCTTTGGTATTGGTACGTTAATCTTATTCTCACATATATCTCTGATACTTGGCAAAAGTGTCTATACATATATCTTCATGGCTATGTACAGGAATATGGTAATCTTATTAGGCGCAGACTGAAACTTGACTATAGACTGGTACAGACAAATGTAGAACTCGTACAGACTGGTACAGAGTAATGCAGACTGGTACAGACTGGTGCAGACAAATGCAGACTGACTAATCGGAGGTCTGTACACTCGTTATAACACCTCGGGCGTTCATGTATCACTGCGCGAGTGTGATCCGCGAGGAGAAAAGGTTCTACGTTTGCAGCAATCTCATTGGCTGCGTTACATATTAATACGCGGATCGGCGGAAGCAGAATTTGGTCCGTCTCAATGGTAGCGCCATCTCGTAGTGCGGAGATGGACGAGCGCTGCGCCTGTGCTGTTCTACTCAGCGGGCCCGCTCTAGTAGGAAAGTTATGTACGCGCTGACTACGCGGAACTATGTACACAACATAGTCACAAACGTATAAGTACGTGGTATAACGTAACATTCCGACAGTGCGGACGGTATTTGCTTCGTGATACATCACCCGTGTTAAAAATGGTTCAAATGGCTCTGAGCACTATGGGACTCAACTGCTGAGGTCATTAGTCCCCTAGAACTTAGAACTAGTTAAACCTAACTAACCTAAGGACATCACAAAGATCCATGCCCGAGGCAGGATTCGAACCTGCGTCCGTAGCGGTCTTGCGGTTCCAGACTGCAGCGCCTTTAACCGCACGGCCACTTCGGCCGGCTTACCCGTGTTAAAATGGACCTTTTACCAACTGCGGAAAAGGTCTATATAGTGCTGACGTATGGCTATTGTGATCAAAATGCCCAACGGGCGTGTGCTATGTATGCTGCTCGGTATCCTGGACGACATCATCCAAGTGTCCGGACCGTTCGCCGGATAGTTACGTTATATAAGGAAACACGAAGTGTTCAGCCACATGCGAAACGTCAACCACGACCTGCAACAAATGATGAACCCCAAGTAGGTGTTTTAGCTGCTGTCGCGGCTAATCCGCACATCAGTAGCAGACAAATTGCGCGAGAATCGGGAATCTCAAAAACGTCCGTTTGAGAATGCTACATCTACATCGATTCACCCATACCATATTTCTATGCACCAGGAATTGCATGGCGACGACTTTGAACGTCGTGTACAGCTCTGCCACTGCGCACAAGAGAAATTACGGGACGATGACAGATTTTTTGCACGCGTTCTATTTAGCGACGAAGCGTCATTCACTAACAGCGGTAACGTAAACCGGCATATTATGCACTATTGGGCAACGGAAAATCCGCGATGGCTGCGACATGTGGTACATCAGCGAACTAGTCGGGTTAATGTATGGTGCGGCATTATGGGAGGAAGGATAATTGGCCCCCATTTTATCGATGGCAATCCAAATGGCGCAGTGTATGCTGATTTCCTATGTAATGTTCTACCCATGTCACTACAAGATGTTTCACAGCATGACAGAATGGCGATGTACTTCCAACATGATGGATGCCCGGCACATAGCTCGCGTGCGGTTGAAGCGGTATCGAATAGCATATTTCATGACAGGTGGAGTGGTCGTCGAAGCACCATACCACGGCCAGCAGGTTCACCGGATCTGACGTCCCCGGATTTCTTTCTGTACGGAAAATTGAAGGATATTTGCTACCGTGATCCACCGACAATGCCTGACAACATGCGTCAGTGCATTGTCAATGCATGTGTGAACATTATGGAAGGCGAACTACTCGCTGTTGAGCGGATTGTCATTACACGTGTTGCCAAATGCATTGAGGTTGACGGACATCATTTTGAGCATTTATTGCATTAATGTGGTATTTACAGGTAATCACTCTGTAACAGCATGCGTTCTCAGAAACGATAATTTCACAAAGGTACATGTATCACATTGGAACAACCAAAATAAAATGTTCAAACGTACCTACGTTCTGTATTTCAATTTAAAAAATCTACCTGTTACCAACTATTCGTCTAAAACTGTGAGCCATAGGTTTGTGACTATTTCAGCGCCATCTATCACAAAGCGAAAAAAGTGATCCAACTAAAACATTGATATTTATTTCACGTACTACACGAATATGTAATAAAACATGGGGTTTGCTATTTTAAAAAATGCAGTTGATATCCGTTTGGCCTATGGCAGCGCCATCTAGCTGGCCAACCATAGCGCCATCTGGTTTCCCCCTTCAAGCTAGACAAGTTTCGTTCTTTGTAGTTTTTTCGTTTGATGCTTATTTCGTGAGATATTTGGCCCGGTCACGATCAATGGACGACCCTGTATATATTTCCCAGAACATATATATATGGGAACGACCTCCTTTGCCTTGAGACCAAAATTGAGGAAGCGTTGGTAACATATTACACATTGTTACATGGCCCAGAATCAAGGTCCTTCGAAGTTAATGTTCTTGTTATGTAAGTTGTCAGTTCTGTCTTTGCATTAGCTGCATGCGAAGGATAGAAGTCACTATAAAGAGGGGAAATTAAATGTGGTTAAGATTCAAACTTCTTGACATATTGAAAGTGTGTGCTAGATAGATATTCGATCCCAGAACCTTACCTTTCTAGAACATAATTCTAAGACGCCCCTTCACAGCTCCATTTCTATGTGCATTCCCCTTCTATCTTCCAAACTTCATAGACCCTCTCCTGTATATCTTGTTCCTGGCTTAGAGTCACAGTCTCTGACACGGCTTTAATCTGCCCGAAGTTACAAAATAGTACAAACTCCGCTGCAAGGATAAATATTGCTTGTGAAATGTGACAGTTGTAACATATTTTTGTCAAGCAGATCAGGACGTTCGTTGCCCTAATTGAGTTTGTCGCGGGATCCAACGTAAACAGAGCAGCCTATGGATATCTTCCGCTCTTGTCACATTCCGTACGATGGTACAATGCAAGTTTTCACGTCAATCACGTGTACGTTTGAAAATGAAGTGACCAGGTCTTTATATACCCTGAGGAGTCTCCCGCAATGGGCCGTGAAACGATAGCCACAGAAACATGTCGCAGAACGCGGCAAAATGGCCTTAAAACCGATGATGTCAGAGATTTGACTACTTGGTGAACTTATTGATGCCAATGATGACACGTGACCACCTGCCTAAGGTTGCGCTGCCGCATTTTACGCTGCTTGTACAGCAGAAGAGTTGGCGCTGTCTACTTACTGTACCACTAGTGTTCCGAACTTGTCTAATTTCAGTGCTTCTTCTTTTCAGGTAGAGTTGTTTTTGTATTTTGGAATTTCTATAACCTCTCTGTACGTCCTAGCCTAGTAACCTATGTGTGCACCTACATCTATACCCTGCAAGCCATCTTACGGTATACAGCGGAGGACACTACTGGTGCTGCTATCTCCCTCCCCCCCTCCCCCGTTAGACACTGGACTCGCATTCGGGAGGACGACGGTTCAATCCCGCGTCCGGCCATCCTGATTTAGGTTTTCCGTGATTTCCCTAAATCACTCCAGGCAAATGCCGGGATGGTTCCTCTGAAAGGGCACGGCCGACTTCCTTCCCAATCCTTCCCTAATCTGATGAGACCGATGACCACGCTGTCTGGTCTCCTTCCCCAAACCAACCAACCAACCCCCTCCCCCCCCCCCCCCCGCCCTCTACCCCTCTTTTTCCTTTTCCAGTCACGAATGGCGCGTGGGCAGAATGACGATTGTCGGTAAAGGTCCGTATGAGTTCTCATTGTAGTCATTTCGTGAGACGTACGTAGGAGCAGCTTACTCTCTTTGAATTTCAATAGTAAATTTCTCCGCGATGTACAAAACCTGTCTTGCAGTGTCAGCAACTGGAGTTTGTTGAACATCCCCGTAACGTTCTAAATGATCCCGTCACAATACGCGTCGCTCTTCATTGGATCTTCCCTACATCTTCCATTAATTCAACCTTATATGGATCCCTAACTGATGAACACTATTCAGCAGTCGTTCGAAAAAGTGTTTCGCAAGCCAGTTCTTTCATTGATGAATTATATTTCATTAAGATTTGCCCAACGAATCTCAGCCTGTCATCTGTCTTTCCTAAAATTTGTTTTATGCGGTCTTTCCACATTAGGTTGGTCTAAATTATTGTTCCTAGGTATTTCACAGTGGTTACTACTTTCAGTCATTTGTCGCCAATAGTTTAACTGAGATGTAACGGATATTTTCGCCTATATATACGCAATATTTTATATTTATCTACATAAAGATCAACTGCCAGTTAACCTTGACAAAAATTAATATCGGGGAATCCCTTGTCCCGGTATAATATCTGCTACTGCCGATTTATCAGTGTATCCCGAACGACAAGTGCTCTTCTGTTCTTCGAGCACAGTGTTGATGCTTCGTTTAGCAGTTCCTATGAACATTTGACCTCATGTGCAAGGGATTTTGTAAATTTTTGCTGTGGCAAGCGGCGGACGTACGTCCTTCGCAGTATTCAAATATTCATGCACCTTTTTTGTCTATTCGGGCACTTAGTCAAAAACGCGTCTTCTAAGCACTATGCTAATGAGGTCAAAACCAAAGTCACCAAGCATATTCCAAACGACATCCTGCGCTAGGCGGTTTACAGATTTCCTCGAAACAACAATCGTGAGAGACAGCACAGTGCTCACAGAGTCGGTATATAACACTACTTCGTCGGCTTTTAACTCTCTTATAAAACAGTAAATAATTCTGTTGTTAGCAAGGACTTTCCTATGGGTAGCAAGAAGCTAGCTACCTCATCGGAGATTACAGCTCTCGTAAAGAAGCTGGAAACACTTTGTGCCACCTGTCCCGAGAGGAATATAATGTAGACACACCTGAGACGCTGAAGTTACTTGTGTATGCTGTCTAATTCTACTGTTATACACTGTCTGATCCAAAGGATCTGAACACATATTAGTGGACATTAACATGGGATACGTCTACTCTTCACCTTTATGAAGCCTGAACTATGCTTGGGACACTTTCAGTGAGGCGTCTGAATGCCTATTAAGGGATTGCAGCCAATTCTTTCTCAAGAGCTGAAACCAGATGAGCTAGTCATGTTGGACGTTGAGTTAGGGAGTGAAGTCGACGCTCTAACTTACCTCAAAGGTGCTTCACTGCGTTGACGGCGGCAATCTGGACAGGCTGTTCCATTTCAGGAATGTTACTGTCTACAAACCATGGCCTCACAGACACTGTTTTATGACAGGCTGCATTTTCATGCTGATAGACACTCGTTGTATTCGAACTGTTCCTCTATACAGTGCTGTAAAACGTCTGCATGTCTTTAGTAAGAAAAATAAAGGGACCAAACCCTAACTACAAGAAACACCCCTATTCCGTAACGTCACCTCCTCCGTACTCCGAGTTGGCCATTGAATGGTGGCAGTAGCTTTCTGCTCCCAGGAACCAGTTGTCTGCACTCAAGACGTCCGTTGACGTAGCGTCGCACCCGGTTACCCCACAGACACAGGGAGAGAATAATCGGCAGTTATCACGCCAAAACAAAACCCGCGCCGCCACATCATAGAACACATAAATAAAAGTCACGCACTAGTGAGTTTGAAACAGTGCAACGATGTTTAATACACACTCATTTATGGAGACACTAATAAATCTCTACACAATTCAAAGTACTGAAGGTCATCACTTGTTATCATTCGAAATTAAACACGAAATATCTTCGTCTTCCTTTTCCAGTCGCTTTTTCTCTTCTTCTTTCCGAATTCAGTGCACGAGCCTTTTTTTGTCTTCTTCTCGCTCTGTTTTTCGAGCTACTGTTCCACTTAAATTTCTTCTCAAAAATGGTTACGAAGTTCTGATTGCGGTTTTTGGCATGATCGTCGTGGCTTAATAAACTGCTTACCTTGTTTCGTTGAACCGTGGTCATATAGCCACTTGCGAATGTTGGTTTAAATATTGTAGATGTGAATTTTTCCAAACTGAAATTTCTCACTATGTGGTTAGTAACATACGTTTTCTGTCCACAAAAACCGATCTTATCTGCCTCATTCGACTTTCGTGAACGCTAAACTTTAAACTGTCCGTTTATATGAAAAATCGCCGTTCATCACGCTGAAATAAGTCCTCATTGTAGCTTCCTTGCATCAACAACTCAAAATCCTCTTATGTCGAATTTCGATCACTGTCGACAATGCAGTTTTGTTTGGTTTCGACAAATTTATCCATTTTTTAATGGTTCAAATGGCTCTGAGCACTATGGGACTCAACATCTGAGGTCATCGGTCCTCTAGAACTTAGCACTACTTAAACCTAACTAAACTAAGGACATCACATACATCCAAGCCCGAGGCAGGATTCGAACCTGCGACCGTAGCGGTCGTGCGGTTCCAGATTGAAGCGCCTAGAACCGCTCGGCCACCCCGGCCGGCCATTTTTTAATGTTAAGTTCAAAATCAGAAGGACGTCGTCGTACATAAGAAATCTAGTTGGTGTCTGCATCACTTTCATCTCGTGTCCTGTGCATGTCAACAGTTGCATCATGAATCACCGTATTCTGCTGAACTTCTTGTTGCTGTCAGACTGAGAATGAACTTCCACCACCTCATCTTCTTTCTCTGCATCGTATTGTTTACTATCCTGATTGTCATCAGAATGTTCGGTTTTCGTTGATCCTATAATAAAACTTTCCAAACTTGTTCTCAGCTCTTGATAATAATCGTCTACCATTTTGTCCAGTTTCTCTATTATCTTGCTCCAATGAACTAGTTTTTCGTTTTAGTTTTCAAATCTTCTGTTCAACTATACGCTCTTTTTTTATTACATACACTTAATTTTTGACTATCGGTCTTCAGTTCTCGTAACCATTTCAATATCGTATCACACCTTCATTCATTCTCAACACGAATGTTGTCTATTCCTGCCTCACGCGATACAGTGCTTACGTCCAAATTTAAATTGAAATTTTCTGAGCATCTAGAGTTGGAATTCTGTTCTATTCATCGATGAGCTCCGCAGCAGTACTGTGTTCGTTAACATTGTGCTCTCCGATAGTTACACTACCATTTTCAGATTGACTTACCATTATTATTCAAACATGTGCACTGCTCGCTCAATTTATAACTAACACTTCACTGTCCCTGTCCTTCGTCCTGTCAAACGTTGCTTGAAGAATCGAGGAGCCGCTGAACATTTCCAATTCACTCATCATACGTTGAGGCTCGAAGTCAAGCTCGGGATCTGAGGATGCGACATCCTTGTCACCGGTCTTCCTGTGTAACAAGACCACTAGATAGCCTGTTTTACAATGATGTTGCATCTCCCCACTGCAAGAAGTTAACGGTATATTTATTTCATTTACTGATAATTCGAGGAAGCGGATCGTAACTGATCGATTAAGAACAGTGACTGTTAGCGTATACTGTTAATTACCAAAATCATTACTGATTTCAAACACTTTTAAATACACTCCATTTTATCAACATTCCTCATGACAACGTACGACACTGATCATTTCACAATGAAACCTTAAATAAAACAGCAAGCGTCGTAAATAATTCCATCGAATGCAAATTAGCAAGTACGTCCGAGCAATGTCGGCACGCAGATCGCCTGAACTCCATTACCCGTCTAGTGCCACGCTAAGCGCTCATGCCAAGCAACAATAATCACTTACACTGAAAGAACTGACAGCGGGTAGTGATTTCTCTGAAATACTGGTATCGGTTAAAGCAGCAGTAGTTGCATTGACGTAGCATACAGTCGGCGACGGAGGAGATCGATAAGTTTACGACCAAATGCCACGAAGAATGACAAATACACTGATGGATAAAAAACAACGCAAAACCAATATGTGTTTCTAGATCTGAAAGATAACGTCTACTCAAATTTCGCACCAGCCGCAAAAGAGTAGCTTTAGTAGCGCGACTATGAGGATGCAAATCAGGTTTATTTCAAATACACGCTGTAAAGGTCTTGAACGCTAGTTACCTTTGAGATTGGACGTGGTGAGTTGACGTGAGTCAGGAATGCCTTTCAGACGACGAAGATGCCACTATCAGCACCTCACTGAGTTTGAGCGAGAAGGGCTACGAGAAGCTAGATGTTCCTCCTGCGATACTGCAGGAAGACTGGACAGCAATGCAGCCACTGCACATGGCTACAGGCTGCGGTTGTGAAGAGAACGCCGGGCTCTGGACGGCCACGAGAGGGAAGGCCATCGTGTTCGGCGTAAGGCTCTGGCGCATCACGCTGCGACTGCAGCAGCAATTTGAGCAGCAGTTGCCACCACAGTGACGCAATCAAGTGTTACAAATTTGTTACTTAAAGGACACCAGACGACCTGTAGCGTGCATTGCACAGACTCCAAACCACCGACATTTGCGACTTCAGTGGTGTCAAGCGAGAGCTTACCCGAGGGCAGACTGGAGGTCTGACGACAGCTGGCTCTGCTCCGGTGCCGTGTATCGGCTAGGAGGAGGGCCTGGAACCGAGCTGTTTGCTATTACACACACTGGATTATGTTCTGCGGTGCGATTTCACAGCAGGGGTACTCACGTGGTTACCCCACGCCCCCGACTGCAAATTTGTACGTCAAGCTGGTATTCGACGTGTTGTTCAAATGGCTCTAAGCACTATGGCACTTAACATCTGAGGTCATCAGTCCACTAGACTTAGAACTACTTAAACCTGACTAACCTAAGGACAACACACCACATCCGTGCCCGAGGCACCAGAGGTACCAGATCGGGTTGACGGAGGAGATAGAGAAGATCCAAAGAAGAGCGGCGCGTTTCGTCACAGGGTTATTTGGTAACCGTGATAGCGTTACGGAGATGTTTAACAAACTCAAGTGGCAGACTCTGCAAGAGAGGCGCTCTGCATCGCGGTGTGGCTTGTTCGCCAGGTTTCGAGAGGGTGCGTTTCTGGATGAGGTATCGAATATATTGCTTCCCCCTACTTATACCTCCCGAGGAGATCACGAATGTAAAATTAGAGAGATTAGAGCGCGCACGGAGGCTTTCAGACAGTCGTTCTTCCCGCGAACCATACGCGACTGGAACAGGAAAGGGAGGTAATGACAGTGGCACGTAAAGTGCCCTCCGCCACACACCGTTGGGTGGCTTGCGGAGTATAAATGTAGATGTAGACCTGCTCGATCACCAGATCCGTCTCCAATCGAGCACATGCGGGACATCATCGGACAACTACAACGTCGTCCACAACGACCATTAGATGTCTCTGTAGTGACCGACAAAGTCTAACAAGCGTGGAACCCCATCCCACAGACTGATACCATGTACAACATAATGCATTCACATTTTAATGCTTTCATTAAACATTCTAGCGGTTACACCGATTATTAATGTACCCGCATTTCACATTTACAATGGCATATCTCGCGTTTACATTAACCTGTGACCTTGCAATGTTAATCTCTTAAATACACGTTACCTATGCATATGTATTCCCGAAATTTCATTACTGTACATTAATTATTTTTTGGTATTGTGACTTTTTTCTGTCAGTGTATATCGATATGGGAGGATATATGATCCTTCCAGTTTCATGACAATATTATTGTTAACATGCATCTTAAACTCGAAAGCTACCGTCTCAGAGCAAATGGAGATGTCACCAGTTCAGTGTGCATGACTGAGATTGTAGGTGATATGAAACTTTCAGCGCATAAGAAGAGACAGTCATGCAACATGCAACCATATACCCTCTTGACTCGGATTAAAACTCTTATATGTGCGACTGCGTCGCAGGATCGGCTCCCTAAGTAGTATAGGCTAGAGATTTTATGATGTTAATCCTCTTCAGGATTTTAGGCTTGAGTTCTACCATGTCTCCTCATGAAGGTATAGAGTCACGCATAGGAACGCAGGGATATTATGGATGTTGATTAGTAAGGAAATGACACCTGGGGTAACTTATGCCTGGTGAAAACGGCGAGTTGACATTTCCCAGATGCCACTTACGTTTATTTATCGTGCGGTGTGCATATTACCACTCTGACACCTTTTTGCAGACAATGAACTTGTTTTTGAAATATATTACGAAGTAGTTTGCAAATTGTAGGAATGGGAGAGGATACCGTACTCCTTTGTCATTTTCTAGTGTATAGGTTGGAAAGTATCGTTTTAAAGGCTTATCTTGTGATATACTCCTGAACAAAGTTCTGTTAATCATTTGACCATCAGTGGAATTTGTTCTTCTAGTCCTATGTGGGAAGCAGCGATAGCAACAGTTGACCAATTTGGATGGTACATCCATATTACACAAGCTATGTCGAGTAACAACCAAAAGCAAATTTTTTCCTGTAGACGGTCCTGTGCAGCTTCAATTTAATTAAAGACCAGAATAATGAAACCACAGAAGTTGTTAATAAATATTTATTCACTGACAATTACATTTGATCAGGCGACCATAATCAGACCACGGATCAACACCACATCAAATTTATGGAAGGCTCCTTGACATGCGACATACACTTGTGTCTACTATCTAATTGCGGAGAATATCGTACCTTGGAACACTTTTCAGACTTTCAACCTGTAACAGAAGTTTAATTATCGTTTTAGTCTCATTTGTACATGATAGCATTCACTTTTTGCGCCCTTAAGCTTTTTTTCTGCAATTACAAAAATAACTCCGGAAAAGTAAGCTTTATCCAAATACGAAAAAAATGTTCCAAGATATAACACGGTCATGTACCTAGGAACAAATGCAAACGTAAACGTGAACTCCTCACACAGGCCCTGGCAGGTCCATCGGTACCGACCGACAGCCGTCTCGTCTTCTTGCAGTGGCGTCATTGGGTGATGTATGGAAGGGAGTAGGGTGAGCTCTCCCAGCCGTTGTGTTTTCGTGACTCCTCTGCCAAGTAGCTCCTCCGTCAACATCACCAGACTGACTGCACCGCATTCCAGTCCTCCCGCCAAGGAAAAATCCCTGGAAATATCGGGAATGCCAATAAGCCGCACTGACCACTCAGCAACGGAGGCGAACAGGAACAAATATTCTATTCAAATTTAAAAGTATTTCAATCGAGAAAGCCTTGCAAATACTGAATTTAAGGAGGGTAGGAAATCAGACTGTCCGACTTGGAGCAGGCGATGCACCACAGGACATTTTAATTTCCACTGTCTATACTTTTACAAATGAATTCATAAAACTTTGTCCGCATCACCAGGAAGGATTCAGAATTATTCACATTAATAGCAGTGGAAGTTCAAAAACATAACAAAATATTTTTTTTTACATGTGAAATTTCACCATTCTTCCACTTACTATTGATTGCATTTGTTGCTATAGTTACACTTTTCTTCATAAGTAAGAGATTCTTCGATGAATTTTGCACAACATACAAACCATACTTACAGGTGTATGAAACTCGAGAATTTTACAAATCTGTAAAAAACTGATAAAAAGTGATATAATTAACCATAAAATTTGAGGTTGAATTTTTTCTAAACATGAAGTCTAAAGTGTAACAGCTCATTCATTTTTTCAAAGATTAAATAAATTCTCGAGTTTTGTACACCTGTAAGTATGGATTGTATGCTGTGCAAAATTAATCTAAGAATCTCTCTTACTTATGAAGAAAAGTGTACCTATAGCAACAAATGCAGCCTATAGTAAGTGAAAAAATGATGAAATTTCACGAGTAAAAACTTTTTTTTGTTATATTTTTGAACTTCCATTGCTATGAGTGTGAATCCTGAATCTTTCCTGGTCATGCTGAAAAAGCTTTATGAATTTATTTGTAAAAGTATAGACACTGGAAATGTTCTGTGGTGCCTCTCCTGCTCCAAGTCAGCGAATTTGACATCCTACCCCCCCACCCCCCCCTTAATTGTCTATATGTCTATATGTTACATTATTACTCTACTACACACCGATAATCAGTAATTGAAATCAAAATAAAGTATTATAAAAAACCAGATACAAGTTAAATTCACTTTGAAAAATGAAATGAAATGTTGCGTGGCTAGGGCCTCCCGTCGGGTAGACCGTTCGCCTGGTGCAAGTCTTTTGAGTGGACGCCACTTCGGCGACTTGTACGTCGATGGGGATGAGATGATGATGAAGACAACACAACACCCAGTCCCTGAGCGGAGAAAATCTCCGACCCAGCTGGGAATCGAATCCGACCCCCTTGGCACGGCACTCCGTCGCGCTGACCATTCAGCTATCGAGGCGGACATTTTGAAAAACAAGCAATTGGAAACCAACAACAGTTTCCATTTTCAAGACAGATAAAATTGTCAAGACATTAAAGAAACTAAGTTAAATAGCAAATACCACATGTTCCGTGATAAAAGGCCTCATTCCGTTTAATGATACAAGATGGTGCACAACCAACGAAGTATGTCATAATAGTCCACACGTTATAAAACTATTTTCAAAAATATATAGAATTTTAATCACTATAAAATATTGTAACAGAAGAATTAACAATATTTTCAAAACAGTTTTAATATAGTGTAGACTGCTTAAGTGTGAAGAACTCCAAATACACTCCTGGAAATGGAAAAAAGAACACATTGACACCGGTGTGTCAGACCCACCATACTTGCTCCGGACACTGCGAGAGGGCTGTACAAGCAATGATCACACGCACGGCACAGCGGACACACCAGGAACCGCGGTGTTGGCCGTCGAATGGCGCTAGCTGCGCAGCATTTGTGCACCGCCGCCGTCAGTGTAAGCCAGTTTGCCTTGGCATACGGAGTTCCATCGCAGTCTTTAACACTGGTAGCATGCCGCGACAGCGTGGACGTGAACCGTATGTGCAGTTGACGGACTTTGAGCGAGGGCGTATAGTGGGCATGCGCGAGGCCGGGTGGACGTACCGCCGAATTGATCAACACGTGGGGCGTGAGGTCTCCACAGTACATCGATGTTGTCGCCAGTGGTCGGCGGAAGGTGCACGTGCCCGTCGACCTGGGACCGGACCGCAGCGACGCACGGATGCACGCCAAGACCGTAGGATCCTACGCAGTGCCGTAGGGGACCGCACCGCCACTTCCCAGCAAATTAGGGACACTGTTGCTCCTGGGGTATCGGCGAGGACCATTCGCAACCGTCTCCATGAAGCTGGGCTACGGTCCCGCACACCGTTAGGCCGTCTTCCGCTCACGCCCCAACAACGTGCAGCCCGCCTCCAGTGGTGTCGCGACAGGCGTGAATGGAGGGACGAATGGAGACGTGTCGTCTTCAGCGATGAGAGTCGCTTCTGCCTTGGTGCCAATGATGGTCATATGCGTGTTTGGCGCCGTGCAGGTGAGCGCCACAATCAGGACTGCATACGACCGAGGCACACAGGGCCAACACCCGGCATCATGGTGTGGGGAGCGATCTCCTACACTGGCCGTACACCACTGGTGATCGTAGAGGGGACACTGAATAGTGCACGGTACATCCAAACCGTCATCGAACCCATCGTTCTACCATTCCTAAACCGGCAAGGGAACTTGCTGTTCCAACAGGACAATGCACGTCCGCATGTATCCCGTGCCACCCAACGTGCTCTAGAAGGTGTAAGTCAACTACCCTGGCCAGCAAGATCTCCGGATCTGTCCCCCATTGAGCATGTTTGGGACTGGATGAAGCGTCGTCTCACGCGGTCTGCACGTCCAGCACGAACGCTGGTCCAACTGAGGCGCCAGGTGGAAATGGCATGGCAAGCCGTTCCACAGGACTACATCCAGCATCGCTACGATCGTCTCCATGGGAGAATAGCAGCCTGCATTGCTGCGAAAGGTGGATATACACTATACTAGTGCCGACATTGTGCATGCTCTGTTGCCTGTGTCTATGTGCCTGTGGTTCTGTCAGTGTGATCATGTGATGTATCTGACCCCAGGAATGTGTCAATAAAGTTTCCCCTTCCTGGGACAATGAATTCACGGTGTTCTTATTTCAATTTCCAGGAGTGTATTTACGAAAGGTGTTCAAAACACGACCTCATGTTTCACAACAACAAAAACAGCAGAAAATACTGCAAAGTGTTATAGCGGTCTCTAGTGCGCGTTCCTTCGTGTGATTCTAAAATCGGTCGCTAGATTGAAATATAGACTAGGAAACATCCTGACTTCTTAGGTACACTATCCTCCATGTACAACACGCTCCTCTAGTTATATCAGATGCTACAACTAAATGCAGGTATTATTATTGGCAGATATAGATTTCAGCTAGAAACTAGCCATTCTCAATGCACTATCATCTTTGCACAATGCATGTAATGCCTGTCGATCGGGCTTTGTCCACAGTTCATTGAATAGATCTGCCAATAAAAATTCCTAAGGACGACTGATAGCTGAAATCTATTATTTACAAGTCAAAATAACAGTCACTGCGTGCAACAACCACTGAATAGAGGGTAACCTGATAAAAGCAGGTATCTATTTGACGCTGACGAACATTTCTTAAACTTGTAGTGTTATTCTGTGACGACCTTTAAATAGGCATATTTTATAGCTAAGAAAGTTTCGAATGTGTAGATACTGTCAGGACAATTCAGCTGCACGTTAGTTATATTTGTGCATAGAGAAGCAAACGCACTGAATTTTTTACAGAAATCCAGTATTTAATTATGAAGAGTTTTATTATGTTCAACGAACCATTTCCATCTGTTCTTGATCACGTTGCAGAGTCAAGAAATTGGATATTAAAGGAAAACTGAGCACCTACCTGATTTGGACACGTACACGGATACGATATAGATTAGTGACCAATATTCAGGTGCAAGGGCATCTTGTAACAGGCCGGCCGGTGTGGCCGAGCGGTTCTAGGCGCTTCAGTCTGGAACCGCACGACCGCTACGGTCGCAGGTTTGAATCCGGCCTCGGGCATGGATGTGTGTGATGTCCTTAGGTTAGTTAGGTCTAAATAGGTCTAGGGGACTGATGATCCCAGATGTTAAGTCCTATAGTGCTCAGAGCCATTTGAACCGTCTTGGAACAAATCAGTAGGCATTTCTAGAAGTATGCCTTTCACTGCACAAGGCATGTTGAAATACTTATTCATATCAGATCTGGGGGCTGTATCTCACTGTTATAGGCTGTGTAGGAGTCATTAAAACTAAAGGTTTTGTCTGTGAAGCAGAGCTGGGAACATACATTGAAATCTGGTAATTCTTTGAATTCTTTGATACTGCAAAGAACGGAACCTGGCGCTAGTAAGTGCATGAATGTGTTTTCCACTGGCTTGCTTCGCGTTATTATCTTGTGTAGGTTCTTAAAAATTACTTTTCTCTTCAACGCCTGTGAGGAAATAGTCGACCAAGTTGTCGAGAAAACTTGATCTAGCTTTCCCTCTTTGCTTCTCGTGTTATCCTCCAGGTTTGTGTCGTCTTTTGTCTCGCAACTGTGAAGCTTTGATAAAGAGGATCTAAACTAACGTGTGCATCACAAGCCGTCTCCAGGAGTCCACCATGGCTTGCGGCAGTCATATCTAAGACTACCTGACGCACTTTGGAAAGTGATGTCATATTCTGCTCTTAGAACTGCTTTGAAAGTCGACACAATATATTCATGGTCCGGAGAGCTCGGATATTTTTGTCTGGAACCTTGCAATTCATACACTGGTGGTTAAGCATATCGTCATATGTACCAGCGTGCTGATGTTGGGCAGAAATACTCATAGAAATTTTAACGACATAATTTTAGAGAGAAAGAAGAAAATGATAACTCGATATCAGGACACCTGAAATGGAGTACTTAGTCTGTCTGGCTTTTTGTGTCCAGCATAACTAAATGTGAATGGCCAATGGAACGTATTGGCTCCGTCACACCAAAACTGTTTATACAATCACCGCACTGTCAGTTAGCTATATCGTCTTCGAAGAAACGTGTATTCGGTAACTGAACAGTTAAATTCAAATAACTCCGGAAAGAGGAATGTGAGGAGGACAATACATGATTTTAATAATCGTGACACCATGAAAATGCATAATATCAAATGACAAAATATCAATGCATACCTTATTAAGCCGTTGATTACCGGGAACGTGGATTATGTTTTCTTTTCTTTCCTAACGGTGACTCCAACGCCGCCGTTAATCATGTCTGTTCGATAAATTTTGTAAAGATCGTCCCTTAAATCCACGTTGCCCGTTAACCGCGTCTCGTGACATACAAGGCGGCCATCATAGATATCAAGGCATTACAACTCCCGGCAATGCACTGCAGTACAGTGGTCCCTTTACTGTTCGATCCGTGGGTGTTGGTATTATGGACATTCTTGTTCAAAATGTGTGTGAAATCTTATGGGACTTAACTGCTAAGGTCATCAGTCCCTAAATTATCCTAAGGACAAACACACACACCCATGCCCGACTCGAACCTCCGACGGGATATGGACATTTTTGTGCTGCATTTAATATTTTATTAATGTTCCGCTCCTACTATATTCTCTATTATCACGACTATATGTAGCTGAGAAACATAACCAGCTAAGTTTTTTGTTGACGCGCTCGACTTTTTGTTGCAATGCGTTTCGTTATTCGTTACTAATCTGTTTAGGGAATGCGGAAACGTTACAGAGATCCTCATCCAACTCCATTGGCAGACGCTACATGAGAGGCGTTGTGGTCACCGTGTGGTTTGCTGTGTACTTCCTATATGAGTTAACCAATATTTTGCTTCCTCCTACACATACATCGTGAAAAGACCTGGAGATAACGTTTGAGAGATTTGAGCTCACACTGTAACATACCAACAGTGGATCTTCCCGTGCACCATTCACGACTGGAACAGAAAATAAGAGCACTGACAGTGGCACGCAAAGAACCTTTCGTAAGGTGGCTTGCGAAGTACAGAAATAGACGTAGATGTAAATGCTATGGTTTCCCGGGGGACTAGTGGGTCCTGCGTAGCAGGCGCTTGCTGCAGATGGTCCAGTATCGATCGCAGTAGGATCTCACTTTTTCAGTGCCACGCGCCCTCCATTTGACGGCAGCAATATTACGTACTGGCAAGGGGACGGCGCCTATTCGTCGTCGCCGATTTCGTCCAAATTTATGGCATATGAAGGTCGTCGACACTTTTTTCCGAATCGAAAGTGACGCCAGATGGCCAAGCGTTGAAAAAATAAAATTTTTGGAGCGGGTCAGACGTGGCGAGAACCATTTATGCGACGGCAGTTTCCAGACAGCTAAAAGAGTACAATTCCTAAGGGTATTTTTGTTCCGTCGTTACAACTACAAAAAAAATGCGTGCTTTTCTCATCAAACGCGTTTCGTTTTATTGAGATAAAGCATCGTCAGCGGTCCGGAATTAAAGATATTTACAATTTGATTTGTTTTTAAGATCGAAAAGCAGTTCGTTAATAATTTTTTGGTTTTTACTTACGGTAGTTTCTGCTTATTTTTTCGCCTACATCAGGAGCACGTCTTTGGTTTCTTTCTTCAGACGTGATAGCAGACGGGATTTCCTGATGTAGGCGAGAAACCAAGAAGAAATTACCGCAAGTAAAAACTAACAAATCGTTAACGAACTGCTTTTCGATCTCAGAAACAAATCAAACTGTAAATATCTTTAAGTACAAACTATTGATGACGCTTTACTTCAATAAAGCCAAACGCGTCTGGTGAGAAAAACACGCATTTTCTTGTAGTTGTAACGACGGAACAAAAGTGCCCTCAGCAATTGCAAAGGGACTACAGACGACATGGCCACATAGATGGAGAAAAGCATACAGAACGGTAGTCCGAGGGTGGTGGGGTCGAGTCCCTGTGCGGAAACACTTTCTTTTCTTCAATTTTTATGTTACGTACGCTGAAAATAAACAGAAATGATGTTCAATATGTTGTATTTATTAATATTTTCGTAAAAGGCATGAAAAGGAAAGGTCAACGAAAACTTGGGATTGCAAACTAATTTCCAGGATGACATTGTAAGGTGTACACGAGAACTTCGTGTGTAAAATTAGACACTTTTTCCATTTTACAGTAGATGATTCACACGTGTTGGGGTAATATTCATCCTAGAAACAGGGGAAGCAGTAATTTTCTTGGCGTATTGTACACGTTATAAACGGCGTATTTTTACAATTACACGGTTGCTTTAAAGTTTCTACAAACAAACGTGGTTTACATTCGTAGAAGGTTCTCTCTGATCGCACAGCGTGGCAGCAAACCTCAAGTAGCGCATCATTTCTCCAAATATTGTCAATGGGAAGTATTCTGATGCAGTCTTCTCCGGATGTGATTTCTTTTTCTCTCTCGATGAGACACGAGCAGTTTTGAAGCTATTTGACTAAATTCTTCACCTGCCTACAAAAAATAGACATCGCACGGTTGTACTTACGACTGCATTTGGGGGTAATCACATTAATACTGCATGATGGCAATCCTTCTTCGTCTTCAAAAATCTCGTCGCATTATTGTGGCTTTGTTTGTGCTCTCCAAGTTAACAGAAGAAATTTGTTCTGCTGTATGTAAGGCTTCATCATATAAGTTTAAAAAAAATTATAAGATTTTTGTAAGTTTGCGAGATTTTGATGAGTGCCGACATTCCTGTATTTTGCCACGTATTTCTGCCAAATTCTCCTTTGCCTTTCATTTTCATGTCGTTTACGAAAATATTAATAAATATTGTATACTGAGCATTCTTTTCGTTTATTTGTATCGTACTAACTTAAAAAAATATTCCGTGCAGGGACTCGACCTCACGACTCTCACATTATCAAGCTGTAGTCTTCCCGCTGCGCTAATAGCTGCGTGGAAAATTCGCTAACACAGAAGACTCAAGCTTCACGCGACCCGCTATGCTGTCTTTTCTAAACGCTCGCCCGTCTGGCCCTCCCCCTTCTGTCGCTTTTATTTTTGGCTGAGCCCTCCACACACCATAAATCTGGACGAAATCGGTGATGACGACTAAGCGCGGTCCTCTTGTGAAATACTTCCAGTGAAGTCACGCTCGAACTGAACCAGCTAGGTATCCTGACCACTCGTTCGCTTGCACCAGGAAAAGAGAAACAGCTCGCTCATGCCGATATTCGTGCGTAAATTAACTCGACAAGACTCTTCTTCTTCTGGTTCTTGTGCCTTCGTCCCGATCGGCGCGGGGTCGGCACGGTTATGAACGAATCTGTCGCGGTTCACTTAAGCGGCGGTCGGATGTTACCTCCCGGAACGGAACATGTGTACCCCAACTGCCTGCGTGTTGCGTAATTTATGTGAAAGAGGGCGAAAATGTTTCTAAATGTTTGCGGATCGTGTACCTGAGGTAGGTCTTGAGTACCAGTCCGGTAGTCACCGTCTAAAAACCACATGCACACTGGCCGGCACGCCGACCCACCTCGTTAATCCGCCGACCGTCACGGAAGTGGCGTTTTAACACGCGTGGCTATCCGGGTCGATTAAATGAGCTCACCGAGATTCCACATTTAAAAAAGGACTGAGCCCTCTGTGAAATATTCACCTGAAACTAGAGTCGTGCTTTATCAAAACTGCGTTCATTAGTTTTAACATTTTACGTAATTGACGCGGTAAATGACAGGATTATCGGTAGTACTGGTAGGATTGGTAGGGAAAGAAATGTGTGAGAGAGAAGCTATGAGCCGACGACTTCTCATTGTTGTTTGTTTGTTCGTTTTGCACAAAATGAGAACCGCACATCGTTCCGTGTTAAACCATTGTGTATTTTATCTCCATACAAATACAAATGACATTTTATAAGTAACGAAAATTAGTTGATCGCGTAATTTCTGCACCTTTACGTAACGAAAAACAATTAAGTCCACAAATATTTTTAAAAATCTATGTAATTACTGTTGTTATTCTGTACTCCCTACAACATGCTTCACGATGATCAAAGGCAATAGTTTCGACCAACTATTGAAGTGATGTTGAGATGTTTCTATTCAGTTTGAAATGTTTTTCTCTAATTTTACCTTTTTTTGAGGAAACTGTGTTTTGTAGCGCTATAGGATAAATCTGCACCTTTTTTTCATTTTTACTACAACATCCCTCTGTTTCACATTACAAATGAGCAGCTTTCGAAGAACACCTAAATTTGAAATTGAATATCTCAATTTTCCTACAAATGCTGTTTATTTTTGCCTAATGTTTGATCGCACAACGTATTAATTCGCTTCTTTTTCTTCTCCTTAACACTAATTTTGGTGGGCAGTATATGGGCTCACAGGCGCTTCCTCTGTAATTCTGACTTCTTGATTTGGTTGTATAGCATTCATGAACGAGTCTTGGGATTTCCTTCCCGGTCTTTCTCCGTCTGCTCATCCAGATTTAGGTTTCCTGTGATTCCCCTACATTCCTTAAGGCGAATGCCAGGACGATACCTTTGAAAGGGCACGAATGCCAGGATGAAATCTTTGAAAGCGCGTGGGTGGTTTCCTTTCCTATTCTTCACTACTCCGGGCTAGTTTTCCGTCTCTCATGAAGTCGTCGTCAACGGGACGTTAAACCCTAATCATCCTTCCTAGGCCGGCCGGTGTGGCCCAGCGGTTGTAGGCGCTTCAGTCTGCAATCGCGTCACCGCTCCGGTCGCAGGTTCGCATCCTGCCTCGGGCATGGATGTGTGTGATGTCCTTAGGTTAGTAAGGTTTAAGTAGTTCTACGTTCTAGGCGACTGATGACCTCAGAAGTTAAGTCCCATAGTGCTCAGAGCCATTTGAACCATTCATCCTTCCTTTCTTTCTCGTTGCTCTTTTAGCTTCAACTTTCCTCTCAAAAATATTCGTACATCAGCTGGAGTGGCACTGAAGATAGGCAATGAAGATCTGTTTTCTTTTCTTTAAGCTTAATTTTTTTCATTTGTTCCCAAAACTTTTCATTTATCATCCAACTGCCCCGTGGTATTGGTAGTGCTAGACACCATCTCCACATTTCAAAAGCTTCCAATTCAGTTATTTCATTTTTCGCGCCCACCTCCCGAACATCATCTTCCACAGGCATGATACACTCCATGGAAAGGCTTTTATTGACTTCTTCTTCCGCAGTTGTCGATTTGGATGTCCATAAAGTCACTTTTTTTTATTAAATGCCCGTTTGCACTTGGCAATTCTCTAAGTTATCTTTAGCTTATATCTTGAAGAACTTCTTGAAAATGGCTGAGCTTCAGCAGCTGTCCATGCAAGAGCTTCAATGCATTAGAAACAACAACCAAAGAGTTGTAAAATACAGGTTTATTAAACCTTGACCATGGTTTCCAAGTTTTTAAAACCTTCTTCTTCAGAAAATATAGGACGCAAAATCACATTATCTATAGTCAATGTAGGAATCGTTGACTTTGTCTAGTACATGTCATCCACTTAATAACCATTTAAATACATTATACGCTGAAGAGCCAAAGTAACTGGTGCACCTGCCTAATATCGTGAAGAGCCCCGCAACACAACATTGCATGGACTCGACGTATGTCTGAAGTAGTGCTGGAGGGAATTGACACAATGAATACTGCGCGGCTGTCCATAAATCCGTGAGTACAAGGGATGGAGATCTCTTCTGAACAGCACGTTACGAGGCCACAGTAATGATCATGTCTGAGGAGTTTTGTGGCAAGCCGAAGTGTTTAAATTCAGGAGAGTGATCCTGGAGCCACTCTGTAGCAATTCTGGACGTGTGGGGTGTCGTATAGCCATGCTGGAATTTCCCAAGTCCGTCGGAATGCACAATGGACATGAATGGATGCAGGTGATCAGACATGATGCTTACGCTCGTGTCACCTGTCAGAACAGTATTTAGACGTGTCAAGGGTCCCATATCGCTCAAACTACACATGCCCGACACCAGCTTGAACAGTCCCCTGCTAACATGCTGGGTCCATGGGTTCATGAAGTTGTCTCCATACTCACACACATCCATCCGCTCGATACAATTTGTTATGAGACTCGTCCGATCGGGCAACATGTTTCCAGTCATCAACAGTCCAATGTCGGTGTTGATAGGCCCAGGCGAGGCGTAAATTTTCGTGTCGTGCAGTCATCAAGGGTACACGAATGGGCCTTCGGCTCCGAAAGGCAGTATCGGTGATGCTTTGTTGAATGGTTCGCACGCTGACACTTGTTGATGCCCCAGCATTGAAATCTGCAGCAATTTGCGGAAGGGTTTCACTCCTGTCACGTTGAATGATGTCAGCGTATTGTCATATCGCTGGCTTAGTTGTGAAGTATCGTTCACGTCTGACGAGCCGAACACCGGGCACGGAACGGTCATGTAGCTCTGCATGTCACAGCCATCGGTAGTTTGGAAGTTGAAGTGATGCTACGAGTGCTATTACAGTAAAGTGATAAAATAAGCAAATGATTCAGAGGAAAGTGCGTCAATAAGTAATTTAAAAAAATGAGCAGTGCTGCTGATAACGTTTTTGTGTATCCTCTCGTTGCGTGTCGTACCGTACAATATCAAACATCCGCGCCGTCTTCAGTATCCAAGAATGAACTAATGTGAATCAGTAATACTATTTACCACAAAAGAGACTACTTAAGTGCCAGTGTCTTGTAGCCGTTTCCGCATTTTCAACAATCAGCCGCGCCGCGACGGTTCGGCGCACGCTAGTACAAGTGAGAACTCAGAACTGAAAAATTAACTTTACGAACAGTGTTATATCATTACTAGTGTCAAGGAGGACTATTACCAGAAATCTGTATGTGTGATTAGTGTAGGAACTTTCGTTCGATCGCCGTGCGGTTCTAGGCGCTTCAGTCTGGAGCCGAGCGACCGCTCCGATAGCAGGTTCGAATCCTGCCTCGGGCATGGATGTGTGTGATGTCCTTAGGTTAGTTAGGTTTAAGTAGTTCTACGTTCTAGGCGGCTGATGACCTCAGAAGTTAAGTCGCATAGTGCTCAGAGCCATTTGAACCATTTTCGTTCGATCTTTCCGCTTTCGCATCATCAACAATCACCCGCGTCGTGTCGGTTACGCGTACGCTCGTCAGAATGATATCGTGGACACACAGTCATCGAGACTGTCAATTGGGATAAATATTTACGACTTAGAGTGTAAACAGTGCAACCTGTGATTTCCATGTCGTCTCAGAATATACTGGGTGAAAAGCATTTAAACCGACAAACTCTGGGAGGTTGCAGGGGACATCAAAACAAATATTTTTCTCTAATGTCATTTTTTCCTATGAGGATTATTTAAACCGGTGGAGGGCGTATTACGCTCTTCAGTTGTTAGAGGCCGTATTACGATCTTCAGTTGTTAGAGGGCGTATCACGCTCTTCAGTTGTAGGCAACTGCTGTCCACCAATGTAGTAGTGCATTGTCTCTGTTTACTAATGGAGCGATACGCCTCGAGTGAGTACACTGATATGGTTGGTGCGTACTGCGTAGCGCACCACAACAGACGAGCTGCAGAGCTGGTTTATCAGCAACAATATCCTAATCGCCGTATCCCGCATCACACGACCTTTGCTGCTGTGCAACGTCTGCTTGAGACTGGGTCATTTAGCAGATTACCTGGACAGGGACACCGTCGCACGGTAAGAACGCTGAAATTTGAGGAAGCTGTCTTGCAGCATTTGGAGTGGGATCTTTCATTCAGCACTCGTGCAATTGCACGTAACATGGGGACGAATCAGACGAATGTAAGAACAGTCCTTCGAGAGCAGTTGTTACGTCCATTTCACTTACAGTGTGTCCACAACCTGGAAGCAGTTGATTGTCCACCCAGGGCACAGTTCCTCTACCGGTTTAAATACTCCTCATAGGAAAAAATGACATTAGGGTAAAATATTTGTTTTGATGTCCCCTACAACCTCCCAGAGTTTGTCAGTTTAAATACTTTTCACCCTGCCGATATTCATACCAGACGTAGAACAGTGTCGTGCTTAACGTTGAGTGGCTCCCCTTACTCGTTTGCACATTTAGACAGATAATTTCAGGCAAGCCAACAGCAGTGTGGAGCAAGACAATACGACCGCCGCTGGATTATCAGGTACGTGGTGTGGACAGGGCGCACGGTCAAGCAACGTCAAACAGTTCAAAAAGTACCCCACCCCCATTTGTGTTCCCGGGCGTGTTACAATGATACTCTTCAGTCGTTGCTGGTCCCGTTCTTGCAGGATCTTTTTCCGGCCGCAGCGATGTCGAAAATTTGATGTTTTATCGGATTCCTGATATCCACGGAACTCTCGTAAAATGATCGTACGGGAAAATCACCAGTTCATCACTACCTCGGAGATGCTGTGTGCCCCATTGCTTGTGCGCCGACTATAACACCACGCTCAAACTCACTTAAATCTTGATAACCTGCATTGCAGCAGCAGTAAACGCTCTAAGAACTGCGCCAGACACTTGGGTTACGTAGGTGTTGCCGACCAAATGGTTCAAATGGCTCTGAGCACTATGGGGCTTAACATCTGAGGTCATCAGTCCCCTAGAACTTAGAACTACCTAAACCTAACTGACCTAAGGACATCACACACACCTATGCCCGAGGCAGGATTCGAACCTACGACCGTAGCGGTCGCGCGGTTGCAGATAGAAGTGCCTACAACCGCTCGGCCACCCAGGCCGGCTGTTGCCGACCGCAGGGCCGTATTCTGCCTGTTTACATATCTCGGTATTTGAATACTCATGCCTATACCAGTTTCTTTGGCGCTTCGGTGTATACAGTAGTAGCCGTCTACTGTACCGCTTTGTCTCAAAACTTAAAATATTTTTAAATATCATATATATGACGCAAGATACAGCAACATATAGTATGCCACTTGAAAGATTTGGATAAAATTGGAACTTAAATGTAAAACGTGGCATCAGATCCCACAGAGCATCAATATATCACGTTCAGAGCTAGTGAGATGCACCGAGGCGGCGACGTCACGTGACATATTGACGCTCAATAGAATCTGATGCCACGTTTCATATTTAAATGCCAGTTTTATGCAAAACTCTTAAGCGACATACTATATGTTGCTGTATCCGGCGTCACGTATGTCATATGAATTTTTTTTTAAGTTTGAAGACAAAGTGGATGGCTACTAGTTTTATATCATGTATTTAAATGGTGATTAAGTGAATAACATGTACTAAACAGTCAATTATAGATAATGTGATTTTACGTCCTATATCTTCTGGAGAAGACGGTTTTAAAAACGGCGACACAATGGTCAAGATTTAATAAACGTGTATTTTGCAATAGATGACATAATGTTGCCTAAGTATCTGATTCTTTTTTACTTCGCTGAATTTCATACCTGTGAGTATGAATTGCCATTTTCAGTCAGGCACTATGAGACCTCATAATTTTTGCCCTTGGAGATTTTTATGTCCACTTTACGGTTTCACGTGCCGATATCGAACCCTTCTTATCACTATCGAGGCTATGCAGTAACCAGACAGGATCTTCCAGTCAACTATCCAGTCCTGCAGTCCACATGATGGCGATAAGTTCGTCCTTCAAGACGTAGTGCAAGAACATAGCGCGCCCACCTACCAAACATCTTCTTCCAGAAGCCAGGAATCAGTCGAATGGAATGGTCAGTGGTAAATGCAGACGTGAAGTGAGTTGAGCATGTTTGGGATCAGTACGCTGCCACAGGTACCCTACCCACACACTGGAACATCTCAAGTGGACCTCCGGCGGTTAGTGAGACGCCACGACCGCCTTCTGCACAACGTGTCAACGAGCGTCCAAGCATGTTACACTGCACAGGATGTATCAACAAGGTTTAGAATTTTTCCCAGCATCAGATTTTTGTGTTGCTGATGTGCACTAGGGGACTTCAACAAGTAAGTTTCACGTGTCGTCCCATGCCAAGACCATCGCGCAACAACATTGAAGCATTGTTAGAAGATTTCCTGCAGACACAGTTATTTTGCGGTACGGATATCAGCTGCATCACAGTGTGCGAGTGAAATGGCGCGGCAACTGGAAACGTACTCCAAAGTCGAAGTGCGCGGAACAGTACGATTCTTGTTGGAAAAACGTCTAAACTGCACACAGACACACAGTAAAATTTTGACAGTATGCAATGTCACGTCCACATGTAGAGAAATGGTGTCAACAATTTGAGCAAGGCTGCACAGACGTGGGTGGTGCCAATAGGGAATTGAACGATTGGTAGAATATGCCGACCGTTGTTTACGGGGACTTGTTGACTATGATAAAAATTAGTGTCTTGTATCTGTTTCACTTTGAAGTGTAATGTAACATTTAATAAAAGTTACTTTGCATGTGTTACTTATTTTTTGAAGTAGCCTCGTGATTTCGAACACGCTGCCTTTATTATGATTATTGGTTTGTGTTAGTTTCACGGTAAAGTTTTTTTTAGTTCCATACGTCTTATTCTTTAATTCCCTGCTCCCATTGAAAGTATGACCACATTCAATAACAGATATGCAGAGGACGTAAACCTTTTTCTGAGTCAGTTGTTTTTATACATATTGGTTTTATGGGAAAGCATAACTGCAAATTTAATCCAATGTGGAGTGTTATTAAGTTAAAGAAAGAAGAAGGTAAGCATTTATTTAAACAAGAATTGTAATTCATCTCCCAATTTACGAAGACGGTTCCTGCTATTTCTTTGGTAAGCGAGTTGGAATTGCATCGACGCTGTTTATACCCGAGTTTGTCGCATCTCTCCTCGCATAAATTTGCTAGGTGGACACAGGGGTAGTTCTCATTTTTCAAGTTTGATTTCTTTTTGACAAATCTAGTATGGTTCCATTACACGGAAAAATTAGTTGTGTATAATTTGGGCTCAATAGGAAAAGACGAAGTAGTACTCTGTGGCCCCGACGTTTGAAACAAAGGAAAAAAATTTATTTATCTTAAAAAACACGTCGTAATTAGCTGATTAAACACTAGCTCCATTACTTTCGTCTTAACTGTTAATATTGTTGTACTAACTTTGATAAAACAATCTATAAAGGTACTATGCACACACACACACACACACACACACACATATATATATATATATATATATATATATATATATATATATATGTATATATATCGTTTGGAAGACAAATATGACGAGAACATCATATTTTCTTTTAAAATTGGTATCCCTTGGTAAATCTTCTTTTTTCATGCACTTGAAACCTATGGTGCCACATACAGCCAGAAGCACATACTGCTTCTGTTTCGCGTTTTTTTTTAATTTTTTTTATAAATTACTTATTACCGATCTTTATGAGCTTGGCGCCTCTCTCAAGCAGGTTATTTGAAATTTATATTTTAACAATTAGATGTAGAGGACTGACGAAATCTGCATCTTTGTTTCATCGTGAAGGATCTGCATTAAGGTACTCTTCACACAAGTCGACGATAAAAATTACTATTACTTTATTAGAAATAAACTGATTAATACAGTTATTGGGACTTCCGTGATATAATCGAGTAGTTCTTGAAACTTTTTAATATTTTCATCTCAGTCAGAATTCAATGTAATGACAGTTTTCATTTTTGAGTTAGATGAAAAATAGGGATCAAACATAGCCAAGGTGACATTTTTTGTAAAGTAACAGGAGAGAGATCAGTGCGACAACCTGATATACAATTTTGAAATGATAATGAAATCCAGATACGGTGTGTTGGCTTCAGACGGGGCACATATCATGCTTCGATATGGACTGTGATAAGAAAGATACAATTATCACTAAATGTGTTATCTTTTGGTGAGGATAATTCAAATTTATCAGGTAACTTGAACAATTTCAAGCATTAAAAACTTTCGCCGTCCACCTTGCATGACGGATAGTCACTGGAGCACGAATACGTAGTGCACGATATGTTGCTTTGGATCACGAAAACATAGTGCGTGAGATGATGCATCAGCAAAAGAGATTCTTCCTCTTTTTGTTGCTCCTCTGTCCCGCATCAGCTCAGAGACGGCATGATATCAAGCGGATTTGGCATGGTTCATTTAAGGGATGGTCAGATGCTCCTCGCCACCCCGTTAACCCCGGGATGGAATATGTGTACCCCAACTGCCTCATGTGAAAGCGAGCAAGAGTTTTCGAGATGTTTGCGAATACTGTAAATGAGGAGAGACTTGGGTACCAGCCCAGCATAGCGGGCTAAAAACCACAATAGGCAGGTCGACACACCGATTCTCGACATTCATCCGGCTGTCAGTGCAACACCTCATCCCGCTTTAAGACGCTTGGCTATCAGGGCGGATCGTCACGAAAAAGATGATAGATATTTTTAAAAATTCAGTATAATTTTCACTACGTTGATGCCCTCTCAAAGTACCTATAACAAAATCAAGAGTTTGAGGCACATCGCCTTGGATTACATGTTCATTGACCTTCCCGTGCTGAATTTCAGTTCAGAATTAATCAAGATCATCGAAGCCCAGACGTTTTGAAAGCTTTTCAACAATAGTGACTCTAGAAATGTTTTGGAGAAATTAGAACGTTGGAAGTGAAAATCTGACAACAGTTGTATTTATGACGTGGTGAAATTAATAATGAAATCTTACAAAGAAAATAAAATGTGGTTAAAGGGGCACTCAGGTGTTCGGCACAAGGCCTTAGTAGACATCCTTGCAAAAGACAGCATCAGAGGATGGAATTCGCCTTGTATACATTTTCGTATTCCAATCTTCCCCACGTTTCAAGGAAAGGGCATACCAGCAAGGAAGAAGCAGCAGCTTCGGTCCGGCGTACCTTACCAGCAAATCCATGGAACACCTAGAAGAATTCTGACGAGAGGCGGAACATTAATTATTCAGATAGGGTTAGACCACGCATGTTTCTCGGTGCATGTCTATAGGATCAGAATGAAAGACTGTCCCAAATGTAGTGAACACCCGGAAGACGACGAATATCCAAACTACGTCTTGGAATGTATTACAGTTGACCTACACTAAAACAAACTGTGGGAAAACCTCTCAAATAAGTGCGGATTCACTTGCCAACGTATCTTAATAATATTAAAACACTAATGCCTCATAATAACCTCGAAATTATCTGTTTAATAGCACGGTACCTGCAAGAAACGGACATAAACATCAGACGTGCTCATATAACTACGCGTAAAATTGAATTCTCTTCGCTAACCATAATAAGCACTTGTAAATGACTATATTATTTCCAACAACAAGCCAATACAATACATTTAAAAAAAGATTTGTGTGGTCGGATACGTGTTTCTGCAGCTCATCTTTTACCCAAAAAAAGCTTCTGAGAATGACTTCATATATCTGACACCTGCAACATAAATATCAGCGGTCTTTTTCCAAAAAAAATTTAAATCAAAACACATCCAACTCTAAAAGCACTCTCTTCAGTGCCGTTGTGCCAGAAGCGCACAGTTAGTGCGGCACTTTGATTCGTAGGTTAATTTATACACTCACAAATTGTAAAAGAAAATTATTTGTTTGACAGATGGCAGTTCGGTTCCAGTTATATCACCAGAGTGACACCCGAGCAAATAAATTATCTCGGGTAAAAGAACTAAAGACAAGTATGTTGTACTTGCTATGACTGCTACCTTCACTCGGAGACGAAAGTGGTGGTCCTGGTTGGATCGTAAAAATAAACGACTCAGTTGGCTTTGCCCACTGTCTTTCGATCACTAAACCACCACGTCACGAGACCGATACGATCTGGGAAGTGAGAACGTTTTCAGTGAAGGATACCGATGTAAATAACATGTTCACATTACGTAATGAATGACTTTCTCATGCAGAAGTTGGCTTATTTATCTTTTTTTAATTTTCAGACTTTGAAGGTCGAGAGCACCCATTCGCCGTACTATACTACTGAGCCCAAATTTCACAAAAGTAATTTTTACGTGTAATGGAACCAAACTAGCGGATAAACCCAAAAAATTATAAAGTACCATTATAGTTAGGCGTACATGAGCAACTTTCCGGCGAGCGAGGTCCGCCAACCGAGCCGCCTGGGGCAGTAGTTTGCGTACTGCATTCACACTTGGGAGGATGACAGTTCAACCCCGCGTCCGATCACCCTGCTTTAGGTTTCCCGCGATTTCCCTAAATCGCTCCAGGCAAATGCTGGGATGGTACCTTTGAAAGGGCGCGATCTATTTCCTTCCCCATCCTTGAATCAGTAGGAGCTTGTGCTCTGTCTCTAGTAACCTCAATTTCGACGGGAAGTCAGAAGCTAATATTCGTTTCTTCCTTATTTAGATCCGCGAGTCACACCCGTGGATATTTTTACGGTTCTGGCTCTGCGAACTCCGACTCGCGTTTTCCACTAACGTTCAGGTCCTTCCCGTCGGATATACTCTGTCAAATGTGTCTGCATTTTCTATCCTTTCGTGTGTAGTGTAAACTAACCGATGTTGCGTGATTTGTGCGCAAGCTCAGCACTGCCGTGTATGGTCGACAGATCAAGGGCAACAGGTGACAGGCGAGTGAATGCATTACTACTATTAACTGTGTACCGCTGAAAGTATATTGTGATGAGCGATATTTTTAGTGGTCGTTTAATTCTAGCACATTTTTGGAGCTCGTTACTCCCCACAAGGTAAAGTTAATGCAGACTACAGGAGGAGGAAATCTGATTTAGTCGCCGGCGATTTTTAAGCTACGTGCTTCTGTACTACTCCAAAGAAATGTTGGTCATACGGGGAAAAACGGGTTGGCAAAAGGCAACAGTTTAGTGACGCGAGTCTAATTTACAACCTTAGAGTGACCGGAAATCACATCTGCATATCAAACATCTATAAGAACTGCTAAGAATGAGGAAGAATAATGTTGATGCTCTTCTGAGTAAATACATTCCATTTTTCTTAGCACTCAGTAGTTTGTCTATCATGACAAATTGCACTTTCACATCATCCTTCTGTTTTTGTGAATGATGGGCGCTAGTTTACAGAAATAAGACCCATTAATACGTTAGAGGATTCCACCGAAAAGGTTATTCGCTACACTTAGTTAGCTTATTTAGCTACAGGACGGAACCTCGAAGATCTAGCATCACTTCAAGATTTTATAGTAAAAACGTTCTTGTACGTGATTCCCGAAACGTGCTGAATCATTTATGAGAACCTGATGGGCAGATATGTAGCTATATGTAACTAAAGTAAGCTGTAAGAAGTAAAGTGCATTTGTATTGTACAAAATGAAAATAATACTATAAATAAGGAAAAGAATGAATGTCACGACACCTATTTCAATCTCTTTGCGTGCTTTTTTAATAAATAATTTGTTCTTTCATATGACACAGACCAAAGCAGAATGAAAATAGAGGTACTTTATTTCCCGAGGAAATGACAAGTTATAAACTGTGAAGGATGTTGTACAATGGTGCTATTCCGCCTGAAATAAGAAATGTTGCAACAGTGCTCTGGCTCCTCACAGAGTCAAAGTCTTTTCGCCTTCAGTGTGTTCCACTATCTCCGTGACGCGACGTGTATTTGTAGTAAGGGTGTTTTCTGTTACATTACTAGCAGGACAGAAGAACAAACTCAGAGATAAGCAAATTGTGATGGGTGATTGCATCATCAACCTAACAAATTAAGGTGTACCACGCAAATGTGAAATTTTAAACCCTTACTGTTACTTACAAGAACACAGGTTATGCAGGGTCTATATCAACCAATATTGCTGGCTTTTGTCCACAAAGGTCCGATTTCCTGTGTCTTTCGAAACGTCTGCACATGGGGCTATTTCGCCCCATACACGTGGGGCTATTTTCACTCAGTCAAATTATTAGTTTAGTTGAAGTTTTACTGCGAAATTCTAGAGAACACATCCTCTTTGTTTCTTTTAAGATGGTCCATGCGTACAAAAGGAAAAAGCCAATTGCTTTATGATCCATGAAACATACGAAGCAAGCAGTAATAAGTGTTACGGGCAGCTCCTCTGGATAAAGTACCAGCAACATGCTATATGATTTCACGAAGTGTGTGTGCGTGCAAAAATACGAAAATGTTTACTTGTGGTGAGTGCTTGTGATTTTGTCACTGCAGTATGCTGGCCCCAATAGCCTCTTGCCTGTGCGGAACAGCCCCACTATTTTTATATATTGTGATTTCTGCCTTCTTCAGATATTTGTTTAATATTCTGTTCGTGTAAAGTAATTTCGACTTTGATGTACTGGAATGTATTCACAATTAAAACACCATAATTGTATAACAGTAACAGATTGTTTAAAAAGTCCCTTATTACATTAGAAAGGTGTTTCAGAAGTGATGGTCAACATTCAGGGATATGATACGCGTGGTGTCACCGCCAGACACCACACTTGCTAGGTGGTAGCCTTTAAATCGGCCGCGGTCCGGTAGTATACGTCGGACCCGCGTGTCGCCACTATCAGTAATTGCAGACCGAGCGCCGCCACACGGCAGGTCTAGAGAGACTTCCTAGCACTCGCCCCAGTTGTACAGCCGACTTTGCTAGCGATGGTTCACTGTCTACATACGCTCTCATTTGCAGAGACGACAGTTTAGCATAGCCTTCAGCTACGTCATTTGCTACGACCTAGCAAGGCGCCATATTCAGTTACTATAAGTACTATCTTCAAGAAGGTATTCTGAACAGATAATATTGTGACTCATGTACCGTCAAGAGCGACGTTCATCATTAATGGATTAAAGTTAAGTATGGAACTAATTACGTCCGCTTTCTGAATTCTCATTCCTTGACATGTTCCAGACCTCACGTCAGTATGGTTCTTCCCTCCTCACACCAGCCTGCGTGAGCTAAAATGCGTGCATTTCGTCCTCCACTCGTAACACGGTGTTGGCTCTTCTGCTAACACAAAATTGGCGATGAAGAGTAAAAACGGCGTTCTTACCTATACTGACATATTCGTTGAGACTGCCCAGATTTAATTGTGTAATGGCTTCGCCACAATCTCCAGATGTACTGTCGGAATTTTATCGCTTACAGAATCAGCAGACGCAGGCATTACTGGATGCCCTTGGACAGCTCGTCCAGCGTCAATGTGCAATGCAAAACGATGCGGCAGCCGCCGCTCCACCGCTAATGCGGCCACAACATGCAGTTGCACCAACCTTCAGACCTTTTGATGCTGCACTGGAAAGCTGGATGGAGTGGTCATGCCAATTTGAATTCCATCTCGCCACCTACAGAATTCAAGGTAACGAGCGGCAGCCTTTTCTTTTGTCGTCCGTCGGTGTGCAAACCTACCATGTGATAGTCAAATTATTTCCCTGATGCGACGTAGCAACTCTGTCCTACGAAGAAATTTTGTCTGCATTAGATGCATATTTCAAACAATCAGTCAATGTAGTTGCGAAATGGTATACCTTCTTTCGTACAAAACGTACGTCAGGTTAGACTATCCGGGAGTGGGTTGCCACCTTGCAAGGCCTTACTAGGGATTGTGCTTTTGAGTGTCAACATGGACTCCCATATTCAGATACTATGGTACGTGATGCAATTGCACAGAACGTTTCTGATGTTCCTATAAGGGAACAGATTTTGAAACTAGTCAATCCCTCCCTTCAACAGATGATGGAAATATTGAATCGGCAGGACACACGTGACTTTGCTCAGGAATCATTTGAAACTTCGCCAGCCGTGAGTCAGGTTAGCCGGCGCGCTGGGCGAGCTGCACGGAGCAGTAAACAGCCCTCGCGCCCGGCCGCGCCGCTGCCGCCAGGCTCGCAGCCACGTGTGCTGCGCCGGCAAGCAAATGCAGTGAAATCATGCCCGCAGTATGCTACTAAACATTCGCGTGAGAATTGACCGTCACACCAAGCTATTTGCTTTTACTGTAATAAAAAAGGGCATGTTCAGAGTGTTTGCCACAAAAAGCTCGGATTGGAAACTCAAAACCATTGCAGGCCCTTTGCTTCGCGCCGGAATCTGAATCGAACCAAGGATACTCAGGCTCTTGGAACTTCGCCCATGGAAATTCATGTCGTTCATTCCACTCCGCCCAGTGCCACTCTCTCTTACAGTGACTGTGTTCGTCCCACAAATAGTGTGCGTCGACATTTCTGGAACTCCCGTCAAGTCGCACGTGATTTTGTACCACTGTCAGTTCACATTGCACGAGACAGTCGCTCTTGTTGTTAGCAGGACAATAAACTTTTTGTAGGCTTGGACATTGACGGCAAAGTGATACCATTCCAGCTCGATACTGGAGCTGCAGTTTCACTGATCAATCAAGACACTTACAAACTGCTGGGCACACCTCCGTTGCGTGCCACGAATGTTAAGTTAACCAGTTATTCACGTCAAGAGATCCCTGTGTTAGGACAGTGCAGCCTTCTTGCAACATACAAAGGACAAACAAAACTTGTGTCATTTTATGTCCTTCGTTCTTCTTCTGCAGTGAACTTGTTTGGTTGTGATTCATTTCAGTTGTTTAACTTGTCTATAGTAAATCAGGTCCTATCAGTGAACCAGACTGTGCCTTCAGACAGTCTTTCTCGTCTATGTGAAGAATTTGCAGACATTTTTGCACTGGACCTCGGTTGTGCTAAGAGCTATAAAGCACATTTAGAACTGAACGTAAACACGCAACCGAAATTTTTCAGAGCGCGCAATGTTCCCCATGCATTGCACATGATGAGGTCGCAAAAACATTACACGATTTGGAATCACAAGGTGTAATTGAACGTGTGCAGGCTACTCTCTGGGCATCACCCTTAGTAATTTTGCCAACACCTTCGGTAAAATTGAGACTTTGTGTGTGTAGGGAAGCAGCCTATTCACACTGTAGTAAGTTCACATCAGTCTTTCCATTGTGTGCCAGCCCGTCCGCTGTAACTAGCTCTGACGTCATAAATGTTGCGCAATACTTTAAAAATCAAGTTAATAACCTGAAACAGTTCTAGCATGTCAGGATTAATACTAAATTAATATGTGTTGAATGTCAGTTCGATAACTTTAACCATTTTCGAAATTTGGACGTTTTTCTGTAAAAATCATTGGCGCAACAGAAAAGAGCTAGAGACTTAAAAATTTGTATTTAGATTCCTTTTTCATAATAATTTAATAGAAACAGTATTCTGGATCCCATAATTTAAAATTTTTGTTGAAATTCATAATTTTCTGGTTTGTGTCTTAAAAATTAAGGAAGCAAGATAGATTAAGTAGGCTAATAAATAAGGCTAGGATGTTTATATTTAAGTAGAATGGACATCCGCTATAACCATAAAGATGTGAGAAGTTTCATTTGAATAACTATAAAACTATAGCGATAGCGTATCTCCAAAGGGCAGGTTCAGAGCACGTCTACTGCGTATAGTGTAATTAAATTAATTCTCTCGCCCAAAATATTTTACTTAGCCACGTCAGACATTTATTATGATTACTTACCTATGTGATGAATGCTCATTTAAATTGAGAGCTTCATTGGCCATTAGCAAAAGAAGCTATGATTTATTCGGTAACTTAATGTGGTGCATTACTAGCCCAGCGGCTAGTCGGGAGAGCCGATTTTATCAGGCGTTCCCTTAGCCGTCCGCACCGCAGCTTTATATATAAGAACGCTGCGCAAGGAAACAAGGCCCCAGTTCTCTCCAGATGCTGAATAGCACATCATCTCGGATGCCGTATTAAGTTACTCAGGATACGCGTAACCATGAAATCATTTTCGAGAGAAGTGTTAATTCTGGGATGACTTTAATGATATATCTTTAGTTTGCGTATGTCGTATTTTCACGTGCTGCCGCGGGACAGACATTCTACCATTATTTAGCGTGGCGTTTGATGAACATTATCATCAAATTATGGCGAGCATTCATTTAAATATTTAATTTGGACAGTTATAGTGGCATCAGCGCATTAGACTCTGAACTGCTCTGTTAGTTAGATTGTGCGGATTCTTTGTTTTTCATCTGTGACTTTCAGAATATAGAGAAAGTTTTTTTTTCACGATCGTTTTTGATTGTAAATCCCAGACAATCTCCTAATTCCTCAGAACTATAAGCTGTAGTTATAAGTGTATTTCTCAGATGAAGTGGGCACTAGGAATTCTAATTACAGGCTTCACATTTTGCTTAATCACTTTCTGGTTGCCAATATTGTAGTTAGAGAGCCAGTCTTGAGAACGGCAAACAACAGCATAAATAATAGGAACATTTATATATATAACAATTAATTCCACCCGCCACCCCTCATATGGTTAATCGGCCTTGAAGTGTTTCAACATTCAAACATTTATACAACAACAACATAATTCCACCCGCCGTCCCACAAATGGTGCCTCGGCCGGAAAAGGAAACAAACTGAGTAGAAGTGAAAGTGATTTTTAAATATTTGTATTCGGGAGTGAAATGCGACACGCAACTGAGTGACAGAACAGTGAAAGTGTTACGTGTGTATGTGGACGACGCAATTGGATTAACAACGCATCTGGATTGACGGAGCTGGCGCTGAGTATAGCGGCGCTGCCAGCATCGCGAGAAGCCAGTTTCGCCTCATCGCAGTCGTCCGCCGGAGCAGCTGGGGCCGCGCATGCAGTTGCGAGCCACGCAAACACACAGCAGCCGTCGGAGTGCCGTCTGCAGTTCAACGCGCTGCGTCGCATCAGTAATCCTGGTACGCCGCGCTGGCAACGCCATACGTCGTGCAGAAGGAACTAAGTTAAGTGAAAAGCTGTTAAAAATTTTACTAACCTGCACTAAAAGACTGTCGGAGATGGAACCGCCAAAAGAAACTGAGGTTAAACTTAAATCAGAACCTATGTCTGTTGAGGGAACTGTAAATCCAGACAACGATTCAAGTCTAAATATGTATGAAAATAGTAATGTTAAAGTGAAATATGAAGTATTGTCTCCTGAAAGTAGTGTGAAAAGGGGCAATGATTCAATAATAGAGACCCCTGTAGTAAAGCAGAAATCAGAAATTGTTGATGTATTGGATGATAGTTTATCTGATGAGTTAAAAACGAAAAAGTCATCAGAGGTAGTAGAGTTTAAACAGGAGAAGTTAGATATGACTGATCAATCAGAAGTTTCATTTAGTTTGGATGATTCTGGTGTTGGAGCTAGTTTTTCGTCACCTGAGGGTGATAAAAAGCCAGCTAGTGAGCAACCCAAAGATACTGGGGCTATTGATTTAAATGTTATATTACAAGCAATAGCTGCCAGTAATGCTAGAATGACAGCTGAGTTAAAATCTGATATAATTGAGGTAAATAACAGGATTGTGGCCAGCCAAACCAATTTTAATAAACGATTAGAGGTAATGGACGATACCTTCAAGGCTGGTTGCAATAAGTTGAAAGAGGATCTGGACAGTTTGAATTATAAAATTGATTACAATCATGAGGATATTAAGAAAAAGGTTGCTCAACAATTTTCTGAAATGTATAAAACAGTCAAATTCAAAGTTGCTGAGGTTCGCAAAGACTTCCAAATGGAAGATGCGAAGCTGGAGCACAAGTTAACAGAAAAGATCGAGGCGGAATCTGAACTGTGCTCAGATAGGTTTAAAGATGTTAATATAAAAGTAAACATATGTCAAGCAGAAGTAGATGCAATCAAAACTGATACTACTCATACTGTGCAAAGAGTAGATAATGCTGAAATGAGAGTAGAAAATATTAGTACTAACATTGCTAACATTGAGAGTAAAGTAGCTTCAGTAACTTCTGGTAATGGTCGTATACAACAAGTTGCAGCTACAAACGCCGCTTTTATCGGGTGTCGGCAGTTCTTGCAGTTCGATCCAGATAAAAATATCCACCCGCTAGATTTCTGGAACGATTTTGAAGATGTGATTCCACCAACTTGGTCTGAACGAGAGAAAATCTCATTTATTAGAAGCCATTTAGCAGGTGACGCCATGCGTTGGTCAGCTGATGTTATGCTGAAGTGTAAAACATTAGCGGAATTTAAAACAGCTTTCATTAATGAGTATTGGTCTAGTAATAAGCAAAATGAAGTGTTGAGAGAATTTTGGAGTGGAAAACGCTTCAATGCAGGCAAGGAATCCATTAAAGAGTTTGCTAGGTCATGGATCTCACGTTTGTCACATTTGGCCGAAAAGCTAAAACCTGAAATGATAATACTAGGTCTTGAAGCCAAACTGCCATGGTATTGGCAAACTAGAATTATATCTGCCCCTAGAGACAATCTGGATCGTTTCATTGAGTATCTGGAACGTGTAGAACGTGTTGCTGCCAATGAGGAGCAAGCACGTAATAACAGAAATGCTAATAACAATAGTAGTAATTTTAAGAACGAGCAGAATGGCAATGTAAACATCAGAACAGTAGGTGTTCGCCATCCTAAGAGGGGTAGGAATTGGAGAAATAATTGTCAGAACCAACAATGGCACCCAAATGATAGTAATTTTGTTCCGAACAAAATTATGCAGGTAAACAACAGTACCGAAATCAATGCTGTGCCAGTTAACTATAATGGAAATAAAGGAAACAGTAATAGGCCGAGGCAGGAAAACTAGTTCCCGTCTATGAGGACACTGGCGCTCACCAGGCGGTTACTTTTCCTAAGCCAGTAATTACAATAATTGGTAAGACAGATCAGAATGCTCAAACTGAATATGTGGATGAAGGGTCGGTGGCATCTAAGGATACAGCAGAAATATTAGATCACTCACAGTATTTGATAGATACCGTGTTAGAGACGCTTTCTAAGTGGGAAGAGGAAGAGAAGGCGCAGCAGTGTAACAGTAGGGAAGAGCTACAAAATACTGAATTGTCAGGTGAAGAAGCAGAAGAAATTCATGCTTATATTTACGATGAGGATGATGTGCTCTTATCTAAAGTGCCTGTGCAGAATGTTGATAATGTACTAATAGATTTAGGAAAGGAAGTAAGTGAGAATGTAGAAGGTAGCCTGTTGTGGTTCGATGAACCCAGTAGCTGTGACCAGTTGTCACTTGAGAAAGAACCCGACGATAATAGTGAAAGTGGTTTAGCTGTAACTAGTGTTATGCCCGGTCTGGAGGCGCAGAATCGCTCAGACTACAGTAAATAGGGTCATGTTCAGCAAACTAAATGTAATGAAGTCGTGAGGTGTTTCGATTTGAAATTAATAGATCGACTGGAAAAGGCAGCTGAAAATGTAATACGGGAAACCCCTACACACTTTGACCTAAATGTAATGAAGACAGATGTCGATCACTTTAGTTGGAGACAAATCCAAAAGGAGCTATCGGATGAGTTTGAGGAAACACCTGTACAAACTAGAGTAAGCCACCCTATAATAATAGTGAATATGTTGGGTATCAATGTACATTGTCTCTTAGACAGTGGAAGTGAGGTGAGTGCGATATCTTAGTCCTTCTTTGATGCATTACCTGGTAAAGACAAGCTTACAGTAATGAGGGTATCAGGACTAAGAATAATTGGTGCTACTGGCAAGGTGTTAAAAACGGTAAAGCAAGAAGCTTTGATGCCCTTTAACATTAATGGTAATTTAATTGATCATCCATGTTTAATCGTAAACAATCTCAGTATTGAGGTTTTAATTGGCATAGATTTCTTGTCAAAATTTCAGAGTGTTGTTGACTTTGAAAGAAGCCAGTTAAAAATGGTCTTGCCGATAACTGGAGTAATTACGGTACCTTTTAGTGATAAACATGTAGTAACTAATGATGAAACTTGGGAGCTGCCTATACGAGTTCTGAAAAATAGGAGATACTGGGACGAAGGTGTTAATCTTAGTAAAAGTAAGCTAAACACAGAGAAAGAAAGGAAGAAGCGTCATGACGCAAAGGTTGTACCCACCAGTTTTGAAATAGGTCAGTTAGTCCTTGTCAAAACCAAGGAAAAATCAAAGAAAATAAATGCTGAAACAAAGAAATTCATGTTGGTATACCAAGGACCTTTCAGGATCATAGGAAAACCTCATGCCAATGCATATAGGCTAGAATACCCTAAGAGTAAAAAGCTATTAGGTCTCAGGAACGTGATCGACCTAAAGAAGTTCACAGGTAGTGAATGAATTCTGTAGCGAGGAGGTTGTTCTGTAACCTCTACACAGTGTGGCAGCTGTGCAGTCCCAGCTGTGTGAGATCTTCTTTCCTTTTCAGGTCTCACTCACTCTTCATCTTTGCTATCCACCTAAAATTTCGACCTCTTCTTTCCAACACGGTAAATTTTCCGTTATGATTATCAAGCCAATAATAAACTAATGAATTCTGTAGGGAGGAGGTTGTTCTGTAACCTCTACACAGTGTGGCAGCTGTGCAGTCCCAGCTGTGTGAGATCTTCTTTCCTTTTCAGGTCTCAATCTCTTCATCTTTCCTGTCCACAAAAATTTCGGCCCCTTCTTTCCAATATGAAAATTTTCTGAAACCAATGAATTCTGTAGGGAGGAGGTTGTTCTGTAACCTCTACACAGTGTGGCAGCTGCGCAGTCCCAGCTGTGTGAGATCTTCTTTCCATTTCAGGTCTCACTCATTCTTCATCTTTACTATCCACCAAAATTTCGGCTCTTACTCTCAAACACATTAAATTTTCCGTTATGGTTATCAAGCCAATAATAAACTAATGAATTCTGTAGGGAGGAGGTTGTTCTGTAACCTCTACACAGTGTGGCAGCTGTGCAGTCCCAGCTGTGTGAGATCTTCTTTCCATTTCAGGTCTCACTCATTCTTCATCTTTCCTATCTACAAAAATTTCGACTCCTTACTTTGCAGTACAAAAATTTTCCGTCATAACTATCAAGCCGTGAGTTCTGTAACCATTCTATCCACCGATTAGTGAAAAAAAAAACCTAATGTGACAAACCTAACAGTGACGTAAACAACAGAGAAGTATGACGTAATTAAGATACAAATGTATTTGAGTAACAAGTATGTATAGAACCCTGGTAATATTATAAGTACAACGTGTTGCTTTATTGGAAATGGTCTACCAACAGTAATATAAAAAAGATATACAAGTTCGTGTATAAGCAGGATCTGAAGTGGCAGTGAAACCTAGTGTATGCATTAGAGCTAACTAATAAATAATAAGAGAGAGTGCTTAGTGTTATGAAAATATGCAGATAAGTTGTAAAAATGAACTCACCTTGTGTAGCAAGAAATGGCAGTGTAATAGAATTGAACAGTGTTTGTGGTTGAAACGTGAAGGACACGTCTTTGAAATATTTATAATGTTGGAGCTGGACGTTATTTGGTGTAGTGTGTGACAGGACACACCTACACATATTGAGGTTATGAGTTGGAAGCGTGAATGCGACCATAGGTACCCTTATGTTAGATGAGACAGAGCAGCTCATGGTGTCCTATAGGTTTAAGGAATTTAGCATTACGCTCGTCCATAATTACTTAATGCACTATAGTGGTAGGTCGAGAGAGACTACCTGTGGTTTCAGCGTCCGATCGAGTGGAAATGGATTGCCACGTGAGCAAACTGATCAGCTGCTATACACTATAGATATGGAATAAATGTGCTATCCTATGCTGTAAAATGTTAATGGAGTGAGTATTACTTAAGTTCATACACTAGCAAAGTAAGTAAGTACATAATGGCAGACGTGAAACATTATTTATAGCTCAGCATAAATACACTTCGATGAAGTAAGTACCTAATTGCAGATGTGGAACTGACACAGCAGCAGAGGACCAATAAGTGGATTTAGTCGTCAACTAAACATAGTGTGTTTTGAACACTCAGAACTGTACTATTACCACAAGTTACTCACATGTACAAAGAGGCTGAGAAGACAACTACTAATCAAATATACTCATACTATCTCTAAGAATATGGTAATCAAAGATGAGTCAGTTAAGTAAATAAAATACACATTTGTCAGGAATGTACCGCGCATTGGTTCAGTGTTCCGGCCCAGAAATAATTAATTCAGATTAAATAGGATTTATGATTGTATGCCTTGAGCATAAATTTTCTCTAGTACGTCACTAACGGCGTTTTAAGCCATTTGTTTACCGATTTTATGACAATTAAGTAACCGCGAGAGTAAAATTGAAAAAGTTCTGTTAACTTTGTTCCAGTAAAATATTGAAGGATAAAATGTGTATATCCCCATTTCATTGTGACCCACCCATAGATATTAAGTGAACAGAGTCTGAGGCACTCTTTTTGTTTGTTCTACAGGACAAACCAGATAATGGCAGCCTGGTAGCTGCGTGAAAACGTGGAGTGACTTGGACACAACTCACAGTGACCCCTCCCCTTTCCCCATGTAATTTAGAGTGAAGGACGCACACCATAGCAACTTCCCCTCCTCTACCCTTGTGAATGGAAGTGTAGAACGCCAGCCAAAGCTGCTACAACCACGTGTGTAAAAATTATTTGTGAAATTTTCTTTCAGGTTTAGAAAAGACTGCTAAGATATAATCATCTGTTTATGTATCTTGAATAACTGTTATTTTCTTTGAATTTGTGTATGTAAAAATGTATTTAATGGATTTAAGATTTTCATAATTTTACATATTTTTGTGTGTTTTTCTAAGGCAATATGTATGCCAAAGTGTTTCATTGATTTTGCTTAAATTTTGAGCGATAATATTGTTTAAGAGGCAGTGAACATGCCAGTAATTTAAATAATTAAAGTAGGTAATCAGTTTTCTTTTAATATTTCTACATGTTTAAATTTCAATTTTAATTTTCATAGTAAGTTAAGCTGTACTCTTGCTTCCCTTTTTGTAATTAAATTTTTTTTCGTTCATTAACATTCAAAAACAAAAAATTTAAGTAGAGGGTGATGTTGGGAAGCAGCCTACTCACGCTGTAGTAAATTCACATCAGTCTTTCCATTGTGTGCCAGCCCGTCCGCTGTAACTAGCTCTGACGTCATAAATGTTGCACAATACTTTAAAAATCAAGTTAATAACCTGAAACGGTTCCAGCATGTCAGGATTAATACTAAATTAATATGTGTTGAATGTCAGTTCGATAACTTTAACCATTTTCGAAATTTGGACGTTTTTCTGTAAAAATCATTGGCGCAACAGAAAAGAGCTAGAGACTTAAAAATTTGTATTTAGATTCCTTTTTCATAATAATTTAATAGAAACAGTATTCTGGATCCCATAATTTAAAATTTTTGTTGAAATTCATAATTTTCTGGTTTGTGTCTTAAAAATTAAGGAAGCAAGATAGATTAAGTAGGCTAATAAATAAGGCTAGGATGTTTATATTTAAGTAGAATGGACATCCGCTATAACCATAAATATGTGAAAAGTTTCATTTGAATAACTATTTAACTATAGCGATAGCGTATCTCCAAAGGGCAGGTTCAGAGCACGTCTACTGCGTATAGTGTAATTAAATTAATTCTCTCGCCCAAAATATTTTACTTAGCCACGTCAGACATTAATTATGATTACTTACCTATGTGCTGAATGCACATTTAAATTGAGAGCTTGATCGGCCATCAGCAAAAGAAGCTATGATTTATTCGGTAACTTAATGTGGTGCATTACTAGCCCAGTGGCTAGTCGGGAGAGCCGATTTGATTAGGCGTTCCCTTAGCCGTCCGCACCGCGGCTTTATATATAAGAACGCTGCGCAAGGAAACAAGGCCCCAGTTCTCTCCAGATGCTGAATAGCACACCATCTGTGTCGGAAGTCGCGTCGCGTCGGTATCATTGCTATAACAGCCTCGGATGCCGTATTAAGTTACTCAGGATACGCGTAACCATGAAATCATTTTCGAGAGAAGTGTTAATTCTGGGATGACTTTAATGATATATCTTTAGTTTGCGTATGTCGTATTTCACGTGCCGCCGCGGGACAGACATTCTACCATTATTTAGCGTGGCGTTTGATGAACATTATCATCAAATTATGGCGAGCATTCATTTAAATATTTAATTTGGACAGTTATAGTGGCATCAGCGCATTAGACTCTGAACTGATCTGCTAGTTAGATTGTGTGGATTCTTTTTTTTTTTTCATCTGTGACTTTCAGAATATAGAGAAAGTTTTTTTTTCACGATCGTTTTTGATTATAAATCCCAGACAATCTCCTAATTCCTCAGAGCTATAAGCTGTAGTTATAAGTGTATTTCTCAGATGAAGTGGGCACTAGGAATTCTAATTACAGGCTTCACGTTTTGCTAATCACTTTCTGGTTGCCAATATTGTAGTTAGAGAGCCAGTGTTGAGAACGGCAAACAACAGCATAAATAATAGGAACATTTATATATAACAATTAATTCCAGCCGCCGCCCCTCATATGGTTAATCGTCCGTGAAGTATTTCAACATTCAAACATTTATACAACAACAACATAATTCCACCTGCCGCCCCACATGTGGATTTCAAGGTAACAGTGAATCCACAACTAGTGATTGCAACTTTTCCCTTACCCCGCCTGGAAGATCTTTTTGACAAACTGTGCCTGGGCAAATATTTTTCGAAGTTGGACCTAGCAGATCCGTACTTGCAAATACCGGTGGACGAAGAATCCCAGCTTGTTTTGGTAGTTAACACGCATCTTGGCTTGTATCAATTCAAACGACTGCCATTCGGGTGTGCATCTGCCCCTATATTGTTTCAGCAATATCTACAAACTATTTGTGCGTCGGTCCTTACTGCAGCAAACTATCTGGACGATATTGTGATCTCCGGAAAGACGGAAGAAGAACATTTAGCTAACCTCAGAACATTATTTCAGGTCTTGCGACAAAATGGTCTTCGCTTGCGGAAGGACAAATGTGTCTTTTTTGCTCGTGACTTGCCCTGCCTGGGTCATGTACTCAATGCCCAAGGCATACATCCCAGTCCCGAGCACCTCCGTGCCATACAAGACTTGCCTTCGCCGCAGAATTTGAGGCAGGTACAAAGTGTGCTGGGAAAAATCAACTATTATCATAAATATGTGCCACATGCCTCTTCCATTTCAGCTCCGCTTCATCGCTTACGTCGTAAAGGTGTTCCGTTCGTCTGGACGACGGAATGCGAACGCGCCTTTCGCCAGTTGAAATCGGCGTTGCTTTCCAATACTTGCCTTATGCCATTCGACCCCCAGAAGCCCCTTTTGTTGATGGTGGATGCATCGGATTTCGGGATCGGTGCTGTGCTTGCGCACAAAGATGGATCGCACGATCGCCCTATTGCCTTTGCGTCCAAATTGCTCTCGTCAGCACAAAGAAACTATTCACAGATCGAGAAAGAAGCATTGGCTCTCGTGTTTGGTGTTACAAAGTTTCATGATTTCTTGTATGGTCGTCACTTTACCATACTCACAGACCACAAACCTTTGACATTGCTTTTTCATCCGAACAAGCCTGTACCTCCACGTTCAGCGCAGAAATTCATTCGCTGGTCTATTTTCCTCTCGCAGTACTGCTACGATATCTTGTATCGTTCCACTGCTAAGCACGGAAACGCCGATGCGTTGTCCCGCTTGCCTGTTACTGAGGATAGGGCATTCGATTCCTCCGAACTTGCTTGCATGTTCATTGATGCGGAAACCGATGATGCGGTCGAATCGTTTCCGATTTATTTTCGTCGTGTAGCTACAGCCACAGCTGCTGACTCTGTCCTTGCTACCATTCTGCGTTTTGTTGCTACGCAATGGCCCTTGTCAAAGTCACGGATCGGGGACCCTTTGGTTCGCCGATTTTTTGTTCACAAGGAGAGACTTTTTGTTCGACGTGGTGTTTTGCTGTTGCGTTCTGATAATGATCAGTCCAGGGTCGTGGTCCCACGTTCGTTACAGTCCTCTGTCTTAAAGCTTCTCCACCAAGGACATTGGGGTATAGTGAGAACGAAACAACTTGCTCGTCAGCACTGTACTTGGTTCGGAATCGATGCCGCGATTACGAATATGTGCTCTTCTTGCATGGTGTGTGCCGAACAACAATCAGCACCACCGCGGAAATTCTTTGCATGGCCAAAAGCCACTTCCCCTTGGCAACGCTTACACATCGATTTTGCTGGTCCATTCTGGAATGCTCGATGGTTGATTGTGATAGATTCATTCAGTAACTTTCCTTTTGTTGTCCGGATGTCTTCCACGACATCATCTGCCACCATCCAAGCATTATCTGCTATCTTTTGCATTGAAGGTCTTCCACAGACTATTGTTTCCGACAATGGCCCACTATTCATGTCCGCAGAATTTCAGTCATTCTGCAAGGCCAATGGTATTCAAAATCTGATGGCTGCGCCGTTTTCGCCACAGTCAAACGGTGCCGCTGAACGATTGGTCAGTACTTTCAAGTAACAGATGTTGAAGTTGAAAGAGTCACATTCTCGGGAGGACGCGTTATTGCTCTTTTTGTCCTTGTATCGCTCTCAGCCCCGTCGCTGACTTGCTCCACGGTCGCCGACTGAGTTGCTCCACGGTCGCCATCATCGAACCTTGATGTCTTTGCTACATCAGCCGCATCCGGTTCCTATACAGCGGCAGTGACCAGTTGTCCGCCGACATGGAACTCTTGCCCGCTCCGGACCATATGCCGTCTTCACCCGTCGGGTGCGCCGGCCCGATGGAGGTCGACCCTTCGGCCCCTCCTGTCTCTCTACGGGCGCATACACCGCATGTTGGCATGCACCCTTGAGTAGGTTTTCAGGCGTTCCCTAGCTCCCCGCGGTCCGAATGGCAGGGTGCGGGTGGCACAGCCTCGCCTGTTGTTAGGCTTCCCACCTCGTCGCATACGTAAACTTGGGGTCCTCCCCACGCAGGGCGGAGGCCTTATACCACACCCGTCCGCCGATTTGTGCGGGAGTAATGTGGTGTCACCGCCAGACACCACACTTGCTAAGTGGTAGCCTTTAAATCGGCCACGGTCCGTTAGTATACGTCGGACCCGCGTGTCGCCACTATCAGTGATTGCAGACCCAGCGCCGCCACACGGCAGGTCTAGTCTAGAGAGACTCCCTAGCACTCGCCCCAGTTGTACAGCCGACTTTGCTAGCGATGGTTCACTGTCTACATACGCTCTCATTTGCAGAGACGACAGTTTAGCATAGCCTTCAGCTGCGTCATTTGCTACGACCTAGCAAGGCGCCATATTCAGTTACTATAAGTACTATCTTCAAGAGGGTATTCTGAACAGATAATATTGTGACTCGTGTACCGTCAAGAGCGACGTTCATCATTAATGGATTAAAGTTAAGTATGGAACTAATTACGTCTGCTTTCTGAATTCTCATTCCTTGACATGTTCCAGACCTCACGTCAGTATGGTTCTTCCCTCCTCACGCCAGCCTGCGTGAGCTAAAATGCGTGCATTTTGGCCTCCACTCGTAGCACGGAGTTGGCTCTTCTGTTAACACAAAAACACGAATGATCATTTGAACTGTAAGCCCAGTGGACGTTGTCAACAAAATTAAAGACCTTCCAATACCAAGTAGAGCAAAACTAGTATCCTTTGACGTCAGTAGCTTATTTACAAACATACCTACACCAGAATGCCTTGATATTCTGACAGAACTATTATACAGAGCAGGTGTCAACCCAGTACAAGTAGAAGACATAAATTTTGCCACACAAACATGTCTGAAACAAAATTATTTGCAATTTGAAGGTACCCTATACAAACAGCTAGAAGAATTGGCAATGGGGTCCCCTCTCAGTCCCCTCTTAGCTGAAATATTCATGGACGATTTCCAAAAACAGTTAATAGAAAATGAACCCCTCAGTAATAATATTAAATACTCGTACAGGTATGTAGATGATGTACTGTGTATGTGGATGAGTACCAACAGACAACTGAACATATTACTAGAACATCTAAATTCACAACACAAATACATACAATTCACCATGGAGCTAGGTGAAAAATCCATTAACTTTCTAGACCTTAACATAGATATCACCACAAATACACATACTTTCAAAATTTACAGAAAACCCACAACAGACACAGTAATACCCTCATGTTCACAACACGCAATAGCACACAAACGTGCAGCCTTCTATTCTATGGTACATCGCGTCACAGCCATACCAATGTCAAAACAGAATTTCCAAACAGAAGTAGACACCATTAAATATATTGCATATAACAATGGCTATAAGACCGAATTAGTTGACAAAATCCTACACAAGAAAGAAAGAGGGAAAATCGTGCCCTACATTTATGCCCCTCCTACAATAACAACTACACCTAAAACCAACTGGTGTACTATTCCCTATCTAGGTAAGCTATCAAACTAGTCAAAACACTGAAATCTCAAAACTATAAAACAGAATTTTATGTAAGAGGCACTACAGCTAATCTACTATTCAACAGCAAGGACAAAACAGATAAACTAAGCAACAGTGGGGTCTACAAAATAACCTGCACTGACTGCAATAAACAGTATGTTGGTCAAACAGTCCGGGCCATAGCAACAAGGCTGACTGAACATGAACACAGCTGCAGATTAAAAAAATCAGACTCCACCTTTGCTGAAAATGTGCTCAAAGGACACAAATATCTAACAGACATAGAAGTGCTACATATAGCCAACAAAGGCAAAAAACTCAGCCTATTAGAAGCACTTCAAATTAACAAACACTTAGCCCAAAGCTTAGCAAGTTCTAAATGACCAATTGCAACTGAGCGCATCACCATTCTTAAACTTTACACAATACAGTAAACCTGCTACTAACCACAAAGTGCCCCAACGGCAAACAAATTCACACCCCACTATAATGTAATATCTCTTATGTGTTTGCATTCCTAACTGTAACTCAACTGTAACAACGCAATATTTGGTATTTATTAATTCACTAATGTTAAAAAATTCTAATAACAAAATGTAACCCCCAAAGAAAACATCGCTTTTAAAATAAAATAAATGTCGTGTGACTGGGGCCTCCCGTCGGATAGACTTCTCGCCCGGTGCAAGTCTTTCGGTTTGACGCCACTTCGGCGACTTGCGCGTCGATGGGATGAAATGATGATGATTAGGACAACACAACACCTAGTCCCTGAGCGGAGAAAACCTCCGACCCAGCCGGGAATCGAACTCGGGCCCTTAGGATGACATTCTGTCGCGCTGACCACTCAGCTGCCGGAGGCGGACAACATCGCTGTTGTACAACCAACAATTAGTGCCCAATGCAACTGTTCACAACAAATACCAAAAAATTGTAATTTTGGAATTATGTGTATTCTAAATAATTCTAATTGTTATCATACATGGTACTGATAAACCGTAAAATGTGATTTATTATGTTAAAGAACAGTTTTACAGAACAAAAAGTCAAACGACCCGTTTGACAATTCCAAAGACAGTACCACAACTAAAGATCGTATGTAAGTGCGTTGTATCCTATTCCGGAATGTTTGGTTCGTAAGAACACAAGCTCCTTGTAAATAACAGCCAGTAGTTTTCTGAAGATGGCCTAATAAGCCGAAAACTAGTTCATATAAATAAAAATCAGTAGAACAAAAAATCGCCTAAGTGTTATTCAACCCACAATTATTTAAATCACTTGACCCATATAAAGAAACTTTTTGTTTCCTGTTCTGTAGGTATGACTTAAACCGCTCATATGCTATTCCATTTATACCATAGAACTGTAATTTCTGTAACATAATGTCATGGTTCACACAATCAAATGCTTTGGACAAGTCACAGAAAATTCCTATAAGTGACATTTTTCTAGTTAAAGACTCTATTATTTGGAGAGTGAAATTGTATATTGCTGTCTCAGTGGAACAGCATTTTTGAAATCCGAACTGTGATTTACTAAGTGTCCCATTACTGTTGAGATGGCTAACCACTCTTGAGTACATTATTTTCTCGAAGATTTTATCCTAAGGCTTAAATTTCACGTGTCTACGAGTCGCAGCATTAGCCTTGCACAGCAATATTTTGAATCTATGCGCTCAGAGGACTCTCAATTATGTGCAGATATTTACAAATACAGAATGTTACATGAGAGAAATGTTATGTCGTGTGACTAGGGCCTCCCGTCGGGTAGACCGTTCGCCTGTTGCAAGTCTTTCGATTTGACGCCACTTCGGCGACTTGCGCGTCGATGGGGATGAAATGCTGATGATTAGGACAACACAACACCCAATCCCTGAGCGGAGAAAATATCCGGCCCAGCCGGGAATCGAATCCGGGCGCTTAAAAATGGTTCAAATGGCTCTGAGCGCTATGGGACTCAACATCTTAGGTCATAAGTCCCCTAGAACTTAGAACTACTTAAACCTAACTAACCTAAGGACATCACACACACCCATGCCCGAGGCAGGATTCGAACCTGCGACCGTAGCAGTCCCGCGGTTCCGGACTGCAGCGCCAGAACCGCTAGACCACCGCGGTCCGGGCGCTTAGGAATGACATTCTGTGGCGCTGACCACTCAGCTAACGGGGGTAGACAAACCTGGATAGGTAAAAGGTGACAACTGAAGTGAAGATTCAGGACACCAATGAACTCCCAGTATATCATAATTACAGTTTTTAGATGCAACGAATAACAGAGAGAAAAATCTGCTTTAAAAAATAACACAAGACTCTCGATAGTATGAAATGACGAATAAAAGAAAAGTTTTTTACTTTCCTGGTTCTTAAATCTTCACTAACTACCGTACACCAGATGTGACTTTCGTTTCGCCGGCCGAAATGGCCGAGCGGTTCTAGGCGCTACAGTCTGGAGCCGCACGACCGCTACGGTCGCAGGTTCGAATCCTGCCTCGGACATGCATGTGTGTGATGTCCTTAGGTTAGTTAGGTTTAAGTAGTTCTAAGTCTAGGGGACTGATGACCTCAGATGTTAAGTCCTGTAGTGCTCAGAGCCATTTTTTTTACTTTCGTTTCACGGAAGGCTTAGTGAGCTCAGGCTCGATTCGACCACGAAAGTCGATAGACAACCCCAACGGTCGAAACTGCGCAACATACACGTCATAGCGACATCACGGAGAGGTATCACTGCGATGAACCAAATGTGTCCAGTGTTCCCCAGAGTAATGTGGAGGTGCTGGGGCCAGCACAGTAGTAGGCGGTTGCTAGTCTGCTGCTCCATCTCGGCGACAGGCAGGTGGGATCAAACTTGATCCTCTGCATGGCTTATGACAATGATAACTAGATGACCCAGGCTCAAACCCCGTTCGCCAGAGGTTCATCGGTGATCGGGGGCAGATTACAGTCACCCAGCAGGTGAGCCATCTTTGGAAAGACGCCAAGTCGACAGCATTTGGACTCGTCTCAGGCAGTGTCGTGCAGCTGTTGACGGCAGGGTGTGGTGACAGTAGCTGGCTGATGAATCTTGGTGCACAGACTGGCGTGGACCTCCCCTCGGCTAGCAGCTGGTGATGACCGAGGATGAGTTCCTAAATTTGGCAGCATTAGTGTTAGCCAGATCTGCTTCCGTTTCTGAAACACTAGCGGTTCTGGTCTCCAGCCAAGGCGCGAGGCGCAGCCGCTGAGCATCGTGCTCCAGTTCTTCCATCGTACCAGCAATTTCACAGCCCTCGCGGTACTGTAGAGTTTTCTCAACTTCCCCTTTCGTAAGCCCCGTTCCGCGACTTCGGCACTTTCAGCTTTCTGAATACTGGTTCTTCCATACTGAATGCATGTTCCTGCGACATGGCACCTGGTTACAGAGGTAGCCAGCGATGGCCTCCTTGTGACGTCTTGCTCAGTCGTTGCAAGAGCCATCTGCTTCATCAGGCGGAAGCGTGTGCTACAAAATACTCAAATGACACTTTTCTGATTTCATACCAGTATCTCGGGGAAAATTTCAAAAATTTTCCACATTTCATTCGTCAGTAACCCATTTTAGCCAGTTGTACGTGCATGAAAAGCGAAATGTATGGTAAATAATTTTAGCTGAAGCGTTAAATAGCGTACATAAATAAAAGGTAATGTGTCATTTGTTGTTTGTAAAAGTAAATTCATTCCCCTATTTCTCCCATACCAATTTTAAATGTGAATAAAGAGTCCTCCTGTTAATCTTTCACTATGAAAGAAAGACTTACCGGAAGTCCAGTAAATATGCCAGTGAAAACTATATAAAAATGTGTTTCGTTTATCTAATTGGTGCGTTCTTAAACAGAATTTTTAGCATCTGGGTTCACGTATTATATTGATGTCTATTGTCTCCCCTCCGACTCATTTTTTCAACCCTTTGAAGAAATACGTCCTTCAGTTTTAGAATTGTATTTAGTATAAATTCTTTTATAACAGCTACTTTTCAATTTTAATACCATTAATTCACAAGAAAACATTACACATCTTTGTTGTAAAATTTAGATTTTTTCGATATGTTAATCAGCCTGATTGAATTCCTCATAAAGCTGTCAAGATTTCCGTAAAAGAATGTAGGAAAAAGAAACACAAGTGTTGCAGTAGTCAGTCAGATTTCTCCGTAGGTTGACATTAACACAAAGAACACAGGCCATGCTACCTAACGATTTCGAGGAGCTTGTTAGTCATTCGAAAGTACTACTCTGGAAGAGTCTAGGTCACTACGCTTGTTTTCGAAAACCGTCTAGGTCAAAAGTCATGGCACTAGATCCATTTCGGATCAGGTACAATCGTTAGAAGACTCGAAAATAAGAAAACTTCATTAACCCACATCAGGCCCGCAAACTAATTCTTCGATTTATCGTTAACTGCTAGGTTTCGGGACCGATATATGTTAATAAAATTTCCTTACCTTTGAGTGTTCTAACGATTTTACGTTGACCGAAATAGATCCCACTTCATCGTCTTTGATCTCGATTTTTTTCGAAAAGAGAAACGTAGTGACCTACACTGATTCATCGGAATTACTTTACAATAGCACCCGAAGCTCATCGAAATTGGTGGGACACACGATGCGGCCTTACCTTGTGAGAATAGTACACACTGTTACTCGCAGTTCGTTTTAACAGCGAGCATAAATTGCGGAATATAGACACCAGTGTAAAATGCTTGCACGAAAATCCAGGATGCACCCTAAAATCATACACCGAATAGGTTGGCACAGCGATTAATGAATAGGCTCGCGTAAGTAAAAACCTCGATTCAGTTCCTGTGCAACCATCCATATTTAAGTTTTCCGTAGTTTTATTAAATCGCAAATGACGGTATGGTTCCTTTGTAACAGACGCCGTTGATTTCCTTCTCCATGCTTCTCCAATTCCAGCTTGTGCTCCATCCTTATCGATTCGTCCTTGAAGGAGACGTTAAATCCTAATATTCCTTCGTTCCTTGCAAATGCATATCGACTATCCAGCTCGCAGTCAAAGAATAATGCTACGAGATGGCTCCTGGTTCTTTCTACTGTAACGCTGATCTCGAAGGAAGTTAGAGAAGAGCTTGTCTAACCATATCTGCAATGTGTCCCAGAAGGAATGCTGAATATTCAGGTATATGACAGGAAAGATTACGCGAAGCATAAACAGTCTGATAAACATCGGTTCTAAAATGCATACCTTAAGAGCTGCTGTATGAGCACTTTTTCATTAGCAGAAATGTCGAAATAAATCTCGGCTGAACAGCCTGGTATGAGTGTGCACAGGAGACAACGTGGCGCCGGCCCACCGCCGGTCAGCACATCGGCACACCTGATGATGGCAACGTGGTCGATTGCCCAAATATTGTGTCCTATGCGCACTCATACCAGGCTGTCCACTCGAGATTTATTTCGTCATAAAATACGCCTGGAGAAACTGAAAAATCACAGCAGAAATGTGTTTCACAGTACCGAAGATGAAGTAGTTTTCATAGCTCTTAAGGTGAGCGCCTCACCCATGTTTACTAGGCTTTCTTTTCTTATTATGGTCCACACCACCACCTCCCAAAATGCTATTAATGTATGCATTTTAGAACCCATGTTTACTGGACATTTTGCTTCAAGTGATCGTTCTTGTCATATCCCTAAATATTGACCATTCCTCCTATGACGTCATGTTAGATAAAACCCTCAAATTTTATACACACACGGGAAATAAGCTATCGTGCGTTTGACAACCAAACTGCTGCACACGGATGAATTGAGAAACAGAGCTTGTTTATAGTGCATAATTTAAGGCGTTTGATAACGTTTGCAACAGAAAAAATGCCTATCTTTTAAGTTTAATTAATCGTTGTATCGTAATGTAACGAAGCAGTATAAACAATGCTCTCTGTAGGTTAATTCAAATTCAAATGAGAAGAAAGTGATTGTATTGAAATATAGACAGCCCATTTTAATTAATTCTCCGTCGCTTCGCGGTAGGAAAATTAGATGCCACTGGAGCAAAAGAAAATTGAGTACTTTTCTCCTTTAAAGCAGAGAAATTGCTAGCCTCGTCCCCACTTTCCACCTCGGAGAAAAGAGATACACCGAGAGTTGATGCAGGATAAGACAGAACTAAAATTACACTATTCACTGTCATATTACGACGATAGAAATGACATAAAGCTTTGCAACTGAGCGTGGCGACAGTCAGTGCCCTGTGCAATATGCGCTCTCCGTATTCATTCGCTCCTCTCTGGTACCACAAATAGCATGTAACTGTTCCTGTGTGTAATGGGAATGAAGGACTTGTGAGGGGCCTATTTGTACTCTGCCGCATCAAAGCAGAACACTGAGATTCTAAAACTGTCGTTGTCCCTACGCAGAAGTAGCATTTAGGTCACGAATCCGTTGTCCTTATGTGAGGCTATGAAATTTACTAGTAAGTTGGCTAAGGTTCATTAGGCTACTAAATCGGTATCCAAAGTTAACTGAGATGACAATGGCTTTTTGTTTCTTCATAGCACATGGAGCAGCTGGAGCCATAAACTGCTAAAAAGTTATTTTACAACCTTACACTACAGTGTCACACGTAATACATTTCAAGCACAGGGTGACAATTATTGAACTGTATGAAAAAGAAACGTAAATTAGTTACAAACTACGGCGTGCACACACTTTATTCAACATGTAAACGCCGCTACAGATACTCGGATTTAGGTTATGACATGTCGATGATGTGGCGCAGACAAATAACATGACCCACTGAAGTATCGGAACATCGATGCTGTCGATGAGCCCCTGAATGGCTGTTTCCAGCTCATCAATGCTTTTGGGGTTATTGCTGCACACCTTGTATTTAATATAGCCCCACAAAAAGGAGTAGAATGTGTTCAGGCCCGGACAATATGGCGGCCAATCGAGGCCCATGCCAGTGATCTCTGGGTATCAGAGCCAGAATGCGGTCCCCAAAGTGCTCCTCCAGGACATCAAACACTCTCCTGCTTCGATGGGGTCGATCTCCGTCTTGCATGAACCGTATATTGTCGAAATCAGGGTCACTTTGGATAATGTGGATGAAATTATCTTCCAAAACCTTCACGTGCTATTCGATAGTCACCGTGCCATCAAGGAATATCGCGCCGATTATTCCGTGACTGGACATTACACACTACTGTCACCCGTTGAGGGTGAAGAGACTTCTCGATCTCGAAACGCGGATTCCCAGTCCCGCAAATGCGCCAATTTTGCTTATTGATAAACCCATCCAAATAAAAGTGGGCTTCGTCGCTAAACCAAACCATACAGCGCACATTAATTCCCATCACGCCGTGCGGCCAACCATGCAGTTGGAACGTCCTAACGCGAAACGTTCAGGACTTACGACGATTTCATTTCCTATAGTTCAATAACTGTCGACCAGTGTGTAACACTAACGATCCTAGTACATTAAATACATTGCAGAAATTACTCATAGATCAATTTACATACTCTATACTCTGATCAACTTCTCATGGTTGGGGTTCACAGCCATGTAGAATTTTTTTTTAAAGGACATCATATCCGCCGTTGACTGTAGAAACTATTTATTTCATTAATGCAGTTTGGGTCATTTCCGAGTGGTACTGCAAAAGATTATGCTTCAGCACGTGTCAGACTTTAAAATGCTCCTTCCGTATACACGTCATCGTCAAGAGTAGGACTTTTCACTATAGGAATACAGTAACATCAGACGAGTATACAGAGCTTCGCACTCGTCTGATGTTACTGTATTTTTACAGTAAAAAGTCCTACTTTTGATGTTGACATGTACACATGACCGAGCGTTTTATAGTCTGACACGCGCTGAAGCAAAAATTTTTGCAGTACCATTTGAAAATGGTCCAAAGGCCGAAACTGCAATTGTGAAATAAATCATTTCTACAGTCAACGGCGAATGTGATGTCCTTTAAAAAATTCTGTAGTCTGTTCTTCTCTGCATTTCACGCAGTCACGATTTCTTAAGATCATTATACCCGACGAGCAACACAGATCTCAATCTTGCTGTCCTTAGACCGAACTTTACCGAGTGACCCTCCCTTATCGACTGCACTGTTCCGTACGAATCATTTCGCTCGTTGCCCATTTTTGACGGGAGCCGATCTTGCAAGAAGTGCTTCGTCTGCTTACCGTTATTCTAATGTTACTAAAAGTGGTTGTTAAAACGAAATCTGAAGTGAGTGGATGATAGCTTACTACTGAGAGGATAACTTGTATGATTGACGGTTAAATTTGAGTAACACTAACGGAAAAATTCGTAACATCAAAAAATAATTAATGTACAGTAATGATATTTCAGGAATACATTTTTCTAGGTACCATATATAAGTGATTAACACTGTAAGATCACAAGTTAACATAACCGCGAGATTAGCCATTGAAAATGTGAAATGCTGGTACATTAATAACCGGTATAACTGTCAGAGTGCTGAATGCAAGCATGCAAACGTACATACATTGTGTTGTGCTGGTGCCGTGTGTCGGTTTGTGGGATACAGATCAATGCCTGTTACACTTGGTCGCTCAATTGAGGGACGGTTAAAGCTGTTTGTGGCTAACGCTGCAGGTATCGATCGATGACGTCCCACGTGTGGTCGATTGGAGACAGTTCCGGTGGTCGGGCAGGCCAAGGCAATATGCCGAGACTCTGTAGAGCACGTTGAGTTACAACAGCGGTGTATGGACGAGCGTTATCCTGATGGAAAACACCTCCTGGAACGCTGTTGATGAAAGGCGGCACAATGCGTCGAATCATCAGACTGGTGTACACATTTGCAGTGAGGGTGCGTGGGATAACTGTGAGAGTCCTCCTGCTGTCATACGAAATCACACCCCAGACCGTAACTCCAGGTGCCGGTCCAGTGTGTCCAGCAAGCAGACAGGTTGGTAGCAGGTCCTCAACTGGCCTCCTTCTGACCAACACACGGCCATCACTGGCATCACGGCACAACCAGCTTCCATCAGAAAACATAACAGATCTCCGGCCAGTCCTCCAATGAGCTCTCCCTTGACACCACTAAAGTCGCAAATAGTGGTGGTTTGGAGTCAGTGAAATGTCCTTTAAGTAACCGATTTGCAACAATTAAGTGCGTCACTGTGGCGACAGCTGCTGCTCATATTGCTGCAGTATGATGCGCCAGAGCCATACGCAGAAGATAATGGTCTTCCCTCTCGGTAGTCCCAAGTTGACGTCTGGAACCCGGTGTTCTTGCGACCGTACATTCTCGTGACCACCGCTGCCAGCGGTCCTGTACAGTGCTACATATTTTTTAAGTATACACTGACGGAAAAAAATCAGAACACTAAGAAGGAGTTTAACGACATTAATGAAAGTTGGTAGGCGTGTTTCTACATCTGAAAGATGTCTATTCGAATTTCACGCCAGTCGCAAAAGTCTTTCTGCAATATCGCAGAAGAAATATCTAGTTTATCGTAGCCCTGTTACAAAACCTCGTTCAAACTCAGTGAGATGTTGATAATAGGGTCTGTGTCACCTTAAAGGTATTCATGACTAACACCTACGCACTACGCCCAGTCTCAACTGTAACTAACGTTCACGACCATTACGGTGCGTATTTAAAGCAAACCCAGTCTCTATCCTCATAGTGGCGCTACTACCGCCACTCTTGTGAAATTCGAATAGACATTATCTTTCAGATGTAGAAACGCGCCTACCAACTTTCGTTTATGTCGTTCGACTCCTTCTTGGTGTTTAGATCTTTTTCTGTCAGTACACACTTAAAATATATATTTACAAATGAAAATTAGAGACTGGCGGACTGGCCCAAGGGTAATCCCTACATCTCAGAGACTGGCGGGCTGGCCCAAGGGTAATCCGTACATCTCAGAGACTGGCGGGCTGGCCCAAGGGTAATCCCTACATCTGAGAGTCTGGTGGGCTGGCCCAAGGGTAATCCCTACATCTGAGAGTCTGGTGGGCTGGCCCAAGGGTAATCCCTACATCTCAGAGACTGGCGGGCTGGCCCAAGGGTAATCCCTACATCTCAGAGACTGGCGGGCTGGCCCAAGGGTAATCCCTACATCTCAGAGACTGGCGGGCTGGCCCAAGGGTAATCCCTACATCTCAGAGACTGGCGGGCTGGCCCAAGGGTAATCCCTACATCTGAGAGTCTGGTGGGCTGGCCCAAGGGTAATCCCTACATCTCAGAGACTGGCGGGCTGGCCCAAGGGTAATCCCTACATCTGAGAGTCTTGTGGGCTGGCCCAAGGGTAATCCGTACATCTCAGAGACTGGCGGGCTGGCCCAAGGGTAATCCGTACATCTCAGAGACTGGCGGGCTGGCCCAAGGGTAATCCCTACATCTGAGAGTCTGGTGGGCTGGCCCAAGGGTAATCCCTACATCTCAGAGACTGGCGGGCTGGCCCAAGGGTAATTCCTACATCTGAGAGTCTGGTGGGCTGGCCCAAGGGTAATCCGTACATCTCAGAGACTGGCGGGCTGGCCCAAGGGTAATCCGTACATCTCAGAGACTGGCGGGCTGGCCCAAGGGTAATCCCTACATCTGAGAGTCTGGTGGGCTGGCCCAAGGGTAATCCCTACATCTGAGAGTCTGGTGGGCTGGCCCAAGGGTAATCCCTACATCTCAGAGACTGGCGGGCTGGCCCAAGGGTAATCCCTACATCTGAGAGTCTGGTGGGCTGGCCCAAGGGTAATCCCTACATCTCAGAGACTGGCGGGCTGGCCCAAGGGTAATCCCTACATCTGAGAGTCTTGTGGGCTGGCCCAAGGGTAATCCCTACATCTCAGAGACTGGCGGGCTGGCCCAAGGGTAATCCCTACATCTGAGAGTCTGGTGGGCTGGCCCAAGGGTAATCCGTACATCTCAGAGACTGGCGGGCTGGCCCAAGGGTAATCCGTACATCTCAGAGACTGGCGGGCTGGCCCAAGGGTAATCCCTACATCTGAGAGTCTGGTGGGCTGGCCCAAGGGTAATCCCTACATCTCAGAGACTGGCGGGCTGGCCCAAGGGTAATCCGTACATCTCAGAGACTGGCGGGCTGGCCCAAGGGTAATCCGTACATCTCAGAGACTGGCGGGCTGGCCCAAGGGTAATCCCTACATCTGAGAGTCTGGTGGGCTGGCCCAAGGGTAATCCCTACATCTCAGAGACTGGCGGGCTGGCCCAAGGGTAATCCCTACATCTGAGAGTCTGGTGGGCTGGCCCAAGGGTAATCCCTACATCTCAGAGACTGGCGGGCTGGCCCAAGGGTAATCCCTACATCTGAGAGTCTGGTGGGCTGGGCCAAGGGTAATCCCTACATCTCAGAGACTGGTGGGCTGGCCCAAGGGTAATCCCTACATCTCAGAGACTGGCGGGCTGGCACAAGGGTAATCCCTACATCTCAGAGACTGGTGGGCTGGCCCAAGGGTAATCCCTACATCTCAGAGACTGGCGGGCTGGCCCAAGGGTAATCCCTACATCTCAGAGACTGGTGGGCTGGCCCAAGGGTAATCCCTACATCTCAGAGACTGGCGGGCTGGCACAAGGGTAATCCCTACATCTCAGAGACTGGTGGGCTGGCCCAAGGGTAATCCCTACATCTCAGAGACTGGCGGGCTGGCCCAAGGGTAATCCCTACATCTCAGAGACTGGCGGGCTGGCCCAAGGGTAATCCCTACATCTCAGAGACTGGCGGGCTGGCCCAAGGGTAATCCCTACATCTCAGAGACTGGCGGGCTGGCCCAAGGGTAATCCCTACATCTGAGAGTCTGGTGGGCTGGCCCAAGGGTAATCCCTACATCTCAGAGACTGGCGGGCTGGCCCAAGGGTAATCCCTACATCTGAGAGTCTTGTGGGCTGGCCCAAGGGTAATCCGTACATCTCAGAGACTGGCGGGCTGGCCCAAGGGTAATCCGTACATCTCAGAGACTGGCGGGCTGGCCCAAGGGTAATCCCTACATCTGAGAGACTGGTGGGCTGGCCCAAGGGTAATCCCTACATCTCAGAGACTGGCGGGCTGGCCCAAGGGTAATCCCTACATCTGAGAGTCTGGTGGGCTGGCCCAAGGGTAATCCGTACATCTCAGAGACTGGCGGGCTGGCCCAAGGGTAATCCGTACATCTCAGAGACTGGCGGGCTGGCCCAAGGGTAATCCCTACATCTCAGAGACTGGCGGGCTGGCCCAAGGGTAATCCCTACATCTCAGAGACTGGCGGGCTGGCCCAAGGGTAATCCCTACATCTCAGAGACTGGCGGGCTGGCCCAAGGGTAATCCCTACATCTGAGAGTCTGGTGGGCTGGCCCAAGGGTAATCCCTACATCTCAGAGACTGGCGGGCTGGCCCAAGGGTAATCCCTACATCTGAGAGTCTTGTGGGCTGGCCCAAGGGTAATCCGTACATCTCAGAGACTGGCGGGCTGGCCCAAGGGTAATCCGTACATCTCAGAGACTGGCGGGCTGGCCCAAGGGTAATCCCTACATCTGAGAGTCTGGTGGGCTGGCCCAAGGGTAATCCCTACATCTCAGAGACTGGCGGGCTGGCCCAAGGGTAATCCCTACATCTGAGAGTCTGGTGGGCTGGCCCAAGGGTAATCCCTACATCTCAGAGACTGGCGGGCTGGCCCAAGGGTAATCCCTACATCTGAGAGTCTTGTGGGCTGGCCCAAGGGTAATCCGTACATCTCAGAGACTGGCGGGCTGGCCCAAGGGTAATCCGTACATCTCAGAGACTGGCGGGCTGGCCCAAGGGTAATCCCTACATCTCAGAGTCTGGTGGGCTGGCCCAAGGGTAATCCCTACATCTCAGAGACTGGCGGGCTGGCCCAAGGGTAATCCCTACATCTGAGAGTCTGGTGGGCTGGCCCAAGGGTAATCCGTACATCTCAGAGACTGGCGGGCTGGCCCAAGGGTAATCCGTACATCTCAGAGACTGGCGGGCTGGCCCAAGGGTAATCCCTACATCTGAGAGTCTGGTGGGCTGGCCCAAGGGTAATCCCTACATCTGAGAGTCTGGTGGGCTGGCCCAAGGGTAATCCGTACATCTCAGAGACTGGCGGGCTGGCCCAAGGGTAATCCCTACATCTGAGAGTCTGGTGGGCTGGCCCAAGGGTAATCCCTACATCTCAGAGACTGGCGGGCTGGCCCAAGGGTAATCCCTACATCTGAGAGTCTTGTGGGCTGGCCCAAGGGTAATCCCTACATCTCAGAGACTGGCGGGCTGGCCCAAGGGTAATCCCTACATCTGAGAGTCTGGTGGGCTGGCCCAAGGGTAATCCGTACATCTCAGAGACTGGCGGGCTGGCCCAAGGGTAATCCGTACATCTCAGAGACTGGCGGGCTGGCCCAAGGGTAATCCCTACATCTCAGAGACTGGCGGGCTGGCCCAAGGGTAATCCCTACATCTCAGAGACTGGCGGGCTGGCCCAAGGGTAATCCCTACATCTCAGAGACTGGCGGGCTGGCCCAAGGGTAATCCCTACATTTGAGAGTCTGGTGGGCTGGCCCAAGGGTAATCCCTACATCTCAGAGACTGGCGGGCTGGCCCAAGGGTAATCCCTACATCTGAGAGTCTTGTCGGCTGGCCCAAGGGTAATCCGTACATCTCAGAGACTGGCGGGCTGGCCCAAGGGTAATCCGTACATCTCAGAGACTGGCGGGCTGGCCCAAGGGTAATCCCTACATCTGAGAGTCTGGTGGGCTGGCCCAAGGGTAATCCCTACATCTCAGAGACTGGCGGGCTGGCCCAAGGGTAATCCCTACATCTGAGAGTCTGGTGGGCTGGCCCAAGGGTAATCCCTACATCTCAGAGACTGGCGGGCTGGCCCAAGGGTAATCCCTACATCTGAGAGTCTTGTGGGCTGGCCCAAGGGTAATCCGTACATCTCAGAGACTGGCGGGCTGGCCCAAGGGTAATCCGTACATCTCAGAGACTGGCGGGCTGGCCCAAGGGTAATCCCTACATCTGAGAGTCTGGTGGGCTGGCCCAAGGGTAATCCCTACATCTCAGAGACTGGCGGGCTGGCCCAAGGGTAATCCCTACATCTGAGAGTCTGGTGGGCTGGCCCAAGGGTAATCCGTACATCTCAGAGACTGGCGGGCTGGCCCAAGGGTAATCCGTACATCTCAGAGACTGGCGGGCTGGCCCAAGGGTAATCCCTACATCTGAGAGTCTGGTGGGCTGGCCCAAGGGTAATCCCTACATCTGAGAGTCTGGTGGGCTGGCCCAAGGGTAATCCCTACATCTCAGAGACTGGCGGGCTGGCCCAAGGGTAATCCCTACATCTGAGAGTCTGGTGGGCTGGCCCAAGGGTAATCCCTACATCTCAGAGACTGACGGGCTGGCCCAAGGGTAATCCCTACATCTGAGAGTCTTGTGGGCTGGCCCAAGGGTAATCCCTACATCTCAGAGACTGGCGGGCTGGCCCAAGGGTAATCCCTACATCTGAGAGTCTGGTGGGCTGGCCCAAGGGTAATCCGTACATCTCAGAGACTGGCGGGCTGGCCCAAGGGTAATCCGTACATCTCAGAGACTGGCGGGCTGGCCCAAGGGTAATCCCTACATCTGAGAGTCTGGTGGGCTGGCCCAAGGGTAATCCCTACATCTCAGAGACTGGCGGGCTGGCCCAAGGGTAATCCGTACATCTCAGAGACTGGCGGGCTGGCCCAAGGGTAATCCGTACATCTCAGAGACTGGCGGGCTGGCCCAAGGGTAATCCCTACATCTGAGAGTCTGGTGGGCTGGCCCAAGGGTAATCCCTACATCTCAGAGACTGGCGGGCTGGCCCAAGGGTAATCCCTACATCTGAGAGTCTGGTGGGCTGGCCCAAGGGTAATCCGTACATCTCAGAGACTGGCGGGCTGGCCCAAGGGTAATCCGTACATCTCAGAGACTGGCGGGCTGGCCCAAGGGTAATCCCTACATCTGAGAGTCTGGTGGGCTGGCCCAAGGGTAAACCCTACATCTCAGAGACTGGCGGGCTGGCCCAAGGGTAATCCCTACATCTGAGAGTCTGGTGGGCTGGCCCAAGGGTAATCCCTACATCTCAGAGACTGGCGGGCTGGCCCAAGGGTAATCCCTACATCTCAGAGACTGGCGGGCTGGCCCAAGGGTAATCCCTACATCTCAGAGACTGGCGGGCTGGCCCAAGGGTAATCCCTACATCTGAGAGTCTGGTGGGCTGGCCCAAGGGTAATCCCTACATCTCAGAGACTGGCGGGCTGGCCCAAGGGTAATCCCTACATCTGAGAGTCTGGTGGGCTGGCCCAAGGGTAATCCCTACATCTCAGAGACTGGCGGGCTGGCCCAAGGGTAATCCGTACATCTCAGAGACTGGCGGGCTGGCCCAAGGGTAATCCGTACATCTCAGAGACTGGCGGGCTGGCCCAAGGGTAATCCGTACATCTCAGAGACTGGCGGGCTGGCCCAAGGGTAATCCGTACATCTCAGAGACTGGCGGGCTGGCCCAAGGGTAATCCCTACATCTGAGAGTCTGGTGGGCTGGCCCAAGGGTAATCCCTACATCTGAGAGTCTGGTGGGCTGGCCCAAGGGTAATCCCTACATCTCAGAGACTGGCGGGCTGGCCCAAGGGTAATCCCTACATCTGAGAGTCTGGTGGGCTGGCCCAAGGGTAATCCGTACATCTCAGAGACTGGCGGGCTGGCCCAAGGGTAATCCCTACATCTGAGAGTCTGGTGGGCTGGCCCAAGGGTAATCCCTACATCTCAGAGACTGGCGGGCTGGAACAAGGGTAATCCCTACATCTGAGAGTCTGGTGGGCTGGCCCAAGGGTAATCCGTACATCTCAGAGACTGGCGGGCTGGCCCAAGGGTAATCCGTACATCTCAGAGACTGGCGGGCTGGCCCAAGGGTAATCCGTACATCTCAGAGACTGGCGGGCTGGCCCAAGGGTAATCCCTACATCTGAGAGTCTGGTGGGCTGGCCCAAGGGTAATCCGTACATCTCAGAGACTGGCGGGCTGGCCCAAGGGTAATCCGTACATCTCAGAGACTGGCGGGCTGGCCCAAGGGTAATCCGTACATCTCAGAGACTGGCGGGCTGGCCCAAGGGTAATCCCTACATCTGAGAGTCTGGTGGGCTGGCCCAAGGGTAATCCCTACATCTCAGAGACTGGCGGGCTGGCCCAAGGGTAATCCCTACATCTGAGAGTCTGGTGGGCTGGCCCAAGGGTAATCCCTACATCTCAGAGACTGGCGGGCTGGCCCAAGGGTAATCCCTACATCTGAGAGTCTGGTGGGCTGGCCCAAGGGTAATCCGTACATCTCAGAGACTGGCGGGCTGGCCCAAGGGTAATCCGTACATCTCAGAGACTGGCGGACTGGCCCAAGGGTAATCCCTACATCTGAGAGTCTGGTGGGCTGGCCCAAGGGTAATCCCTACATCTCAGAGACTGGCGGGCTGGCCCAAGGGTAATCCGTACATCTCAGAGACTGGCGGGCTGGCCCAAGGGTAATCCGTACATCTCAGAGACTGGCGGGCTGGCCCAAGGGTAATCCCTACATCTGAGAGTCTGGTGGGCTGGCCCAAGGGTAATCCCTACATCTCAGAGACTGGCGGGCTGGCCCAAGGGTAATCCCTACATCTGAGAGTCTGGTGGGCTGGCCCAAGGGTAATCCGTACATCTCAGAGACTGGCGGGCTGGCCCAAGGGTAATCCGTACATCTCAGAGACTGGCGGGCTGGCCCAAGGGTAATCCCTACATCTGAGAGTCTGGTGGGCTGGCCCAAGGGTAATCCCTACATCTCAGAGACTGGCGGGCTGGCCCAAGGGTAATCCCTACATCTGAGAGTCTGGTGGGCTGGCCCAAGGGTAATCCCTACATCTCAGAGACTGGCGGGTTTGGCCCAAGGGTAATCCCTACATCTCAGAGACTGGCGGGCTGGCCCAAGGGTAATCCCTACATCTCAGAGACTGGCGGGCTGGCCCAAGGGTAATCCCTACATCTCAGAGACTGGCGGGCTGGCCCAAGGGTAATCCCTACATCTCAGAGACTGGCGGGCTGGCCCAAGGGTAATCCCTACATCTCAGAGACTGGCGGGCTGGCCCAAGGGTAATCCGTACATCTCAGAGACTGGCGGGCTGGCCCAAGGGTAATCCGTACATCTCAGAGACTGGCGGGCTGGCCCAAGGGTAATCTGTACATCTCAGAGACTGGCGGGCTGGCCCAAAGGTAATCCGTACATCTCAGAGACTGGCGGGCTGGCCCAAGGGTAATCCCTACATCTGAGAGTCTGGTGGGCTGGCCCAAGGGTAATCCCTACATCTCAGAGACTGGCGGGCTGGCCCAAGGGTAATCCCTACATCTGAGAGTCTGGTGGGCTGGCCCAAGGGTAATCCCTACATCTCAGAGACTGGCGGGCTGGCCCAAGGGTAATCCCTACATCTGAGAGTCTGGTGGGCTGGCCCAAGGGTAATCCCTACATCTCAGAGACTGGCGGGCTGGCCCAAGGGTAATCCGTACATCTCAGAGACTGGCGGGCTGGCCCAAGGGTAATCCCTACATCTGAGAGTCTGGTGGGCTGGCCCAAGGGTAATCCGTACATCTCAGAGACTGGCGGGCTGGCCCAAGGGTAATCCGTACATCTCAGAGACTGGCGGGCTGGCCCAAGGGTAATCCCTACATCTGAGAGTCTGGTGGGCTGGCCCAAGGGTAATCCCTACATCTCAGAGACTGGCGGGCTGGCCCAAGGGTAATCCCTACATCTGAGAGTCTGGTGGGCTGGCCCAAGGGTAATCCGTACATCTCAGAAACTGGCGGGCTGGCCCAAGGGTAATCCGTACATCTCAGAGACTGGCGGGCTGGCCCAAGGGTAATCCCTACATCTGAGAGTCTGGTGGGCTGGCCCAAGGGTAATCCCTACATCTCAGAGACTGGCGGGCTGGCCCAAGGGTAATCCCTACATCTGAGAGTCTGGTGGGCTGGCCCAAGGGTAATCCCTACATCTCAGAGACTGGCGGGCTGGCCCAAGGGTAATCCCTACATCTCAGAGACTGGCGGGCTGGCCCAAGGGTAATCCCTACATCTCAGAGACTGGCGGGCTGGCCCAAGGGTAATCCGTACATCTCAGAGACTGGCGGGCTGGCCCAAGGGTAATCCCTACATCTCAGAGACTGGCGGGCTGGCCCAAGGGTAATCCCTACATCTCAGAGACTGGCGGGCTGGCCCAAGGGTAATCCGTACATCTCAGAGACTGGCGGGCTGGCCCAAGGGTAATCCCTACATCTGAGAGTCTGGTGGGCTGGCCCAAGGGTAATCCGTACATCTCAGAGACTGGCGGGCTGGCCCAAGGGTAATCCCTACATCTGAGAGTCTGGTGGGCTGGCCCAAGGGTAATCCCTACATCTCAGAGACTGGCGGGCTGGCCCAAGGGTAATCCCTACATCTCAGAGACTGGCGGGCTGGCCCAAGGGTAATCCCTACATCTCAGAGACTGGCGGGCTGGCCCAAGGGTAATCCGTACATCTCAGAGACTGGCGGGCTGGCCCAAGGGTAATCCCTACATCTGAGAGTCTGTTGGGCTGGCCCAAGGGTAATCCGTACATCTCAGAGACTGGCGGGCTGGCCCAAGGGTAATCCCTACATCTGAGAGTCTGGTGGGCTGGCCCAAGGGTAATCCCTACATCTCAGAGACTGGCGGGCTGGCCCAAGGGTAATCCCTACATCTGAGAGTCTGGTGGGCTGGCCCAAGGGTAATCAGTACATCTCAGAGACTGGCGGGCTGGCCCAAGGGTAATCCGTACATCTCAGAGACTGGCGGGCTGGCCCAAGGGTAATCCCTACATCTGAGAGTCTGGTGGGCTGGCCCAAGGGTAATCCCTACATCTCAGAGACTGGCGGGCTGGCCCAAGGGTAATCCCTACATCTGAGAGTCTGGTGGGCTGGCCCAAGGGTAATCCCTACATCTCAGAGACTGGCGGGCTGGCCCAAGGGTAATCCCTACATCTGAGAGTCTGGTGGGCTGGCCCAAGGGTAATCCCTACATCTCAGAGACTGGCGGGCTGGCCCAAGGGTAATCCGTACATCTCAGAGACTGGCGGGCTGGCCCAAGGGTAATCCCTACATCTGAGAGTCTGGTGGGCTGGCCCAAGGGTAATCCCTACATCTCAGAGACTGGCGGGCTGGCCCAAGGGTAATCCCTACATCTCAGAGACTGGCGGGCTGGCCCAAGGGTAATCCCTACATCTCAGAGACTGGCGGGCTGGCCCAAGGGTAATCCGTACATCTCAGAGACTGGCGGGCTGGCCCAAGGGTAATCCCTACATCTGAGAGTCTGGTGGGCTGGCCCAAGGGTAATCCGTACATCTCAGAGACTGGCGGGTTGGCCCAAGGGTAATCCCTACATCTGAGAGTCTGGTGGGCTGACCCAAGGGTAATCCCTACATCTCAGAGACTGGCGGGCTGGCCCAAGGGTAATCCCTACATCTGAGAGTCTGGTGGGCTGGCCCAAGGGTAATCCCTACATCTCAGAGACTGGCGGGCTGGCCCAAGGGTAATCCCTACATCTCAGAGACTGGCGGGCTGGCCCAAGGGTAATCCCTACATCTCAGAGACTGGCGGGCTGGCCCAATGGTAATCCCTACATCTCAGAGACTGGCGGGCTGGCCCAAGGGTAATCCGTACATCTCAGAGACTGGCGGGCTGGCCCAAGGGTAATCCCTACATCTCAGAGACTGGCGGGCTGGCCCAAGGGTAATCCCTACATCTGAGAGTCTGGTGGGCTGGCCCAAGGGTAATCCGTACATCTCAGAGACTGGCGGGCTGGCCCAAGGGTAATCCCTACATCTCAGAGACTGGCGGGCTGGCCCAAGGGTAATCCCTACATCTCAGAGACTGGCGGGCTGGCCCAAGGGTAATCCCTACATCTCAGAGACTGGCGGGCTGGCCCAAGGGTAATCCCTACATCTCAGAGACTGGCAGGCTGGCCCAAGGGTAATCCCTACATCTCAGAGACTGGCGGGCTGGCCCAAGGGTAATCCCTACATCTCAGAGACTGGCGGGCTGGCCCAAGGGTAATCCCTGCATCTGAGAGTCTGGTGGGCTGGCCCAAGGGTAATCCGTACATCTCAGAGACTGGCGGGCTGGCCCAAGGGTAATCCCTACATCTCAGAGACTGGCGGGCTGGCCCAAGGGTAATCCCTACATCTCAGAGACTGGCGGGCTGGCCCAAGGGTAATCCCTACATCTCAGAGACTGGCGGGCTGGCCCAAGGGTAATCCCTACATCTCAGAGACTGGCGGGCTGGCCCAAGGGTAATCCCTACATCTCAGAGACTGGCGGGCTGGCCCAAGGGTAATCCCTACATCTCAGAGACTGGCGGGCTGGCCCAAGGGTAATCCCTACATCTCAGAGACTGGCGGGCTGGCCCAAGGGTAATCCGTACATCTCAGAGACTGGCGGGCTGGCCCAAGGGTAATCCGTACATCTCAGAGACTGGCGGGCTGGCCCAAGGGTAATCCCTACATCTTAGAGACTGGCGGGCTGGCCCAAGGGTAATCCCTACATCTGAGAGTCTGGTGGGCTGGCCCAAGGGTAATCCGTACATCTCAGAGACTGGCGGGCTGGCCCAAGGGTAATCCCTACATCTCAGAGACTGGCGGGCTGGCCCAAGGGTAATCCCTACATCTCAGAGACTGGCGGGCTGGCCCAAGGGTAATCCCTACATCTCAGAGACTGGCGGGCTGGCCCAAGGGTAATCCGTACATCTCAGAGACTAGCGGGCTGGCCCAAGGGTAATCCCTACATCTCAGAGACTGGCGGGCTGGCCCAAGGGTAATCCCTACATCTGAGAGTCTGGTGGGCTGGCCCAAGGGTAATCCGTACATCTCAGAGACTGGCGGGCTGGCCCAAGGGTAATCCCTACATCTCAGAGACTGGCGGGCTGGCCCAAGGGTAATCCCTACATCTCAGAGACTGGCGGGCTGGCCCAAGGGTAATCCCTACATCTCAGAGACTGGCGGGCTGGCCCAAGGGTAATCCGTACATCTCAGAGACTGGCGGGCTGGCCCAAGGGTAATCCCTACATCTCAGAGACTGGCGGGCTGGCCCAAGGGTAATCCCTACATCTGAGAGTCTGGTGGGCTGGCCCAAGGGTAATCCGTACATCTCAGAGACTGGCGGGCTGGCCCAAGGGTAATCCCTACATCTCAGAGACTGGCGGGCTGGCCCAAGGGTAATCCCTACATCTCAGAGACTGGCGGGCTGGCCCAAGGGTAATCCCTACATCTCAGAGACTGGCGGGCTGGCCCAAGGGTAATCCCTACATCTCAGAGACTGGCGGGCTGGCCCAAGGGTAATCCGTACATCTCAGAGACTGGCGGGCTGGCCCAAGGGTAATCCCTACATCTCAGAGACTGGCGGGCTGGCCCAAGGGTAATCCCTATATCTGAGAGTCTGGTGGGCTGGCCCAAGGGTAATCCCTACATCTCAGAGACTGGCGGGCTGGCCCAAGGGTAATCCCTACATCTCAGAGACTGGCGGGCTGGCCCAAGGGTAATCCCTACATCTCAGAGACTGGCGGGCTGGCCCAAGGGTAATCCCTACATCTCAGAGACTGGCGGGCTGGCCCAAGGGTAATCCCTACATCTCAGAGACTGGCGGGCTGGCCCAAGGGTAATCCCTACATCTCAGAGACTGGCGGGCTGGCCCAAGGGTAATCCCTACATCTCAGAGACTGGCGGGCTGGCCCAAGGGTAATCCCTACATCTCAGAGACTGGCGGGCTGGCCCAAGGGTAATCCCTACATCTCAGAGACTGGCAGGCTGGCCCAAGGGTAATCCCTACATCTCAGAGACTGGCGGGCTGGCCCAAGGGTAATCCCTACATCTCAGAGACTGGCGGGCTGGCCCAAGGGTAATCCCTACATCTGAGAGTCTGGTGGGCTGGCCCAAGTGTAATCCGTACATCTCAGAGACTGGCGGGCTGGCCCAAGGGTAATCCCTACATCTCAGAGACTGGCGGGCTGGCCCAAGGGTAACCCCTACATCTCAGAGACTGGCGGGCTGGCCCAAGGGTAATCCCTACATCTCAGAGACTGGCGGGCTGGCCCAAGGGTAATCCCTACATCTCAGAGACTGGCGGGCTGGCCCAAGGGTAATCCCTGCATCTGAGAGTCTGGTGGGCTGGCCCAAGGGTAATCCGTACATCTCAGAGACTGGCGGGCTGGCCCAAGGGTAATCCCTACATCTCAGAGACTGGCGGGCTGGCCCAAGGGTAATCCCTACATCTCAGAGACTGGCGGGCTGGCCCAAGGGTAATCCCTACATCTCAGAGACTGGCGGGCTGGCCCAAGGGTAATCCCTACATCTGAGAGTCTGGTGGGCTGGCCCAAGGGTAATCCGTACATCTCAGAGACTGGCGGGCTGGCCCAAGGGTAATCCCTACATCTCAGAGACTGGCGGGCTGGCCCAAGGGTAATCCCTACATCTCAGAGACTGGCGGGCTGGCCCAAGGGTAATCCCTACATCTCAGAGACTGGCGGGCTGGCCCAAGGGTAATCCCTACATCTCAGAGACTGGCGGGCTGGCCCAAGGGTAATCCCTACATCTCAAAGACTGGCGGGCTGGCCCAAGGGTAATCCCTACATCTGAGAGTCTGGTGGGCTGGCCCAGGGTAATCCGTACATCTCAGAGACTGGCGGGCTGGCCCAAGGGTAATCCCTACATCTCAGAGACTGGCGGGCTGGCCCAAGGGTAATCCGTACATCTCAGAGACTGGCGGGCTGGCCCAAGGGTAATCCCTACATCTCAGAGACTGGCGGGCTGGCCCAAGGGTAATCCCTACATCTCAGAGACTGGCGGGCTGGCCCAAGGGTAATCCCTACATCTGAGAGTCTGGTGGGCTGGCCCAAGGGTAATCCGTACATCTCAGAGACTGGCGGGCTGGCCCAAGGGTAATCCCTACATCTCAGAGACTGGCGGGCTGGCCCAAGGGTAATCCCTACATCTCAGAGACTGGCGGGCTGGCCCAAGGGTAATCCCTACATCTCAGAGACTGGCGGGCTGGCCCAAGGGTAATCCCTACATCTCAGAGACTGGCGGGCTGGCCCAAGGGTAATCCCTACATCTCAGAGACTGGCGGGCTGGCCCAAGGGTAATCCCTACATCTCAGAGACTGGCGGGCTGGCCCAAGGGTAATCCCTACATCTCAGAGACTGGCGGGCTGGCCCAAGGGTAATCCCTACATCTGAGAGTCTGGTGGGCTGGCCCAAGGGTAATCCCTACATCTCAGAGACTGGCGGGCTGGCCCAAGGGTAATCCCTACATCTCAGAGACTGGCGGGCTGGCCCAAGGGTAATCCCTACATCTGAGAGTCTGGTGGGCTGGCCCAAGAGTAATCCGTACATCTCAGAGACTGGCGGGCTGGCCCAAGGGTAATCCCTACATCTCAGAGACTGGCGGGCTGGCCCAAGGGTAATCCCTACATCTCAGAGACTGGCGGGCTGGCCCAAAGGTAATCCCTACATCTCAGAGACTGGCGGGCTGGCCCAAGGGTAATCCCTACATCTCAGAGACTGGCGGGCTGGCCCAAGGGTAATCCCTACATCTCAGAGACTGGCGGGCTGGCCCAAGGGTAATCCCTACATCTCAGAGACTGGCGGGCTGGCCCAAGGGTAATCCCTACATCTGAGAGTCTGGTGGGCTGGCCCAAGGGTAATCCCTACATCTCAGAGACTGGCGGGCTGGCCCAAGGGTAATCCCTACATCTCAGAGACTGGCGGGCTGGCCCAAGGGTAATCCCTACATCTGAGAGTCTGGTGGGCTGGCCCAAGGGTAATCCGTACATCTCAGAGACTGGCGGGCTGGCCCAAGGGTAATCCCTACATCTCAGAGACTGGCGGGCTGGCCCAAGTGTAATCCCTACATCTGAGAGTCTGGTGGGCTGGCCCAAGGGTAATCCGTACATCTCAGAGACTGGCGGGCTGGCCCAAGGGTAATCCCTACATCTCAGAGACTGGCGGGCTGGCCCAAGGGTAATCCCTACATCTGAGAGTCTGGTGGGCTGGCCCAAGGGTAATCCGTACATCTCAGAGACTGGCGGGCTGGCCCAAGGGTAATCCCTACATCTCAGAGACTGGCGGGCTGGCCCAAGGGTAATCCCTACATCTCAGAGACTGGCGGGCTGGCCCAAGGGTAATCCCTACATCTCAGAGACTGGCGGGCTGGCCCAAGGGTAATCCCTACATCTCAGAGACTGGCGGGCTGGCCCAAGGGTAATCCCTACATCTCAGAGACTGGCGGGCTGGCCCGAGGGTAATCCCTACATCTGAGAGTCTGGTGGGCTGGCCCAAGGGTAATCCCTACATCTCAGAGACTGGCGGGCTGGCCCAAGGGTAATCCCTACATCTCAGAGACTGGCGGGCTGGCCCAAGGGTAATCCCTACATCTGAGAGTCTGGTGGGCTGGCCCAAGGGTAATCCGTACATCTCAGAGACTGGCGGGCTGGCCCAAGGGTAATCCCTACATCTCAGAGACTGGCGGGCTGGCCCAAGGGTAATCCCTACATCTGAGAGTCTGGTGGGCTGGCCCAAGGGTAATCCGTACATCTCAGAGACTGGCGGGCTGGCCCAAGGGTAATCCCTACATCTCAGAGACTGGCGGGCTGGCCCAAGGGTAATCCGTACATCTCAGAGACTGGCGGGCTGGCCCAAGGGTAATTCCTACATCTCAGAGACTGGCGGGCTGGCCCAAGGGTAATCCCTACATCTGAGAGTCTGGTGGGCTGGCCCAAGGGTAATCCGTACATCTCAGAGACTGGCGGGCTGGCCCAAGGGTAATCCCTACATCTCAGAGACTGGCGGGCTGGCCCAAGGGTAATCCCTACATCTGAGAGTCTGGTGGGCTGGCCCAAGGGTAATCCGTACATCTCAGAGACTGGCGGGCTGGCCCAAGGGTAATCCCTACATCTCAGAGACTGGCGGGCTGGCCCAAGGGTAATCCGTACATCTCAGAGACTGGCGGGCTGGCCCAAGGGTAATCCCTACATCTCAGAGACTGGCGGGCTGGCCCAAGGGTAATCCCTACATCTGAGAGTCTGGTGGGCTGGCCCAAGGGTAATCCGTACATCTCAGAGACTGGCGGGCTGGCCCAAGGGTAATCCGTACATCTCAGAGACTGGCGGGCTGGCCCAAGGGTAATCCCTACATCTGAGAGTCAGGTGGGCTGGCCCAAGGGTAATCCCTACATCTCAGAGACTGGCGGGCTGGCCCAAGGGTAATCCCTACATCTCAGAGACTGGCGGGCTGGCCCAAGGGTAATCCCTACATCTCAGAGACTGGCGGGCTGGCCCAAGGGTAATCCCTACATCTGAGAGTCTGGTGGGCTGGCCCAAGGGTAATCCGTACATCTCAGAGACTGGCGGGCTGGCCCAAGGGTAATCCCTACATCTCAGAGACTGGCGGGCTGGCCCAAGGGTAATCCCTACATCTCAGAGACTGGCGGGCTGGCCCAAGGGTAATCCCTACATCTCAGAGACTGGCGGGCTGGCCCAAGGGTAATCCCTACATCTCAGAGACTGGCGGGCTGGCCCAAGGGTAATCCCTACATCTGAGAGTCTGGTGGGCTGGCCCAAGGGTAATCCGTACATCTCAGAGACTGGCGGGCTGGCCCAAGGGTAATCCCTACATCTCAGAGACTGGCGGGCTGGCCCAAGGGTAATCCCTACATCTCAGAGACTGGCGGGCTGGCCCAAGGGTAATCCCTACATCTCAGAGACTGGCGGGCTATCCCAAGGGTAATCCCTACATCTCAGAGACTGGCGGGCTGGCCCAAGGGTAATCCCTACATCTCAGAGACTGGCGGGCTGGCCCAAGGGTAATCCCTACATCTCAGAGACTGGCGGGCTGGCCCAAGGGTAATCCCTACATCTGAGAGTCTGGTGGGCTGGCCCAAGGGTAATCCGTACATCTCAGAGACTGGCGGGCTGGCCCAAGGGTAATCCCTACATCTGAGAGTCTGGTGGGCTGGCCCAAGGGTAATCCCTACATCTCAGAGACTGGCGGGCTGGCCCAAGGGTAATCCCTACATCTGAGAGTCTGGTGGGCTGGCCCAAGGGTAATCCGTACATCTCAGAGACTGGCGGGCTGGCCCAAGGGTAATCCCTACATCTGAGAGTCTGGTGGGCTGGCCCAAGGGTAATCCCTACATCTCAGAGTCTGGTGGGCTGGCCCAAGGGTAATCCCTACATCTCAGAGACTGGCGGGCTGGCCCAAGGGTAATCCCTACATCTCAGAGACTGGCGGGCTGGCCCAAGGGTAATCCCTACATCTCAGAGACTGGCGGGCTGGCCCAAGGGTAATCCCTACATCTGAGAGTCTGGTGGGCTGGCCCAAGGGTAATCCGTACATCTCAGATACTGGCGGGCTGGCCCAAGGGTAATCCCTACATCTCAGAGACTGGCGGGCTGGCCCAAGGGTAATCCCTACATCTGAGAGTCTGGTGGGCTGGCCCAAGGGTAATCCGTACATCTCAGAGACTGGCGGGCTGGCCCAAGGGTAATCCCTACATCTCAGAGACTGGCGGGCTGGCCCAAGGGTAATCCGTACATCTCAGAGACTGGCGGGCTGGCCCAAGGGTAATCCCTACATCTCAGAGACTGGCGGGCTGGCCCAAGGGTAATCCCTACATCTGAGAGTCTGGTGGGCTGGCCCAAGGGTAATCCGTACATCTCAGAGACTGGCGGGCTGGCCCAAGGGTAATCCGTACATCTCAGAGACTGGCGGGCTGGCCCAAGGGTAATCCCTACATCTGAGAGTCTGGTGGGCTGGCCCAAGGGTAATCCGTACATCTCAAAGACTGGCGGGCTGGCCCAAGGGTAATCCCTACATCTCAGAGACTGGCGGGCTGGCCCAAGGGTAATCCCTACATCTCAGAGACTGGCGGGCTGGCCCAAGGGTAATCCCTACATCTCAGAGACTGGCGGGCTGGCCCAAGGGTAATCCCTACATCTCAGAGACTGGCGGGCTGGCCCAAGGGTAATCCCTACATCTCAGAGACTGGCGGGCTGGCCCAAGGGTAATCCCTACATCTCAGAGACTGGCGGGCTGGCCCAAGGGTAATCCCTACATCTGAGAGTCTGGTGGGCTGGCCCAAGGGTAATCCCTACATCTCAGAGACTGGCGGGCTGGCCCAAGGGTAATCCCTACATCTCAGAGACTGGCGGGCTGGCCCAAGGGTAATCCCTACATCTGAGAGTCTGGTGGGCTGGCCCAAGGGTAATCCGTACATCTCAGAGACTGGCGGGCTGGCCCAAGGGTAATCCCTACATCTCAGAGACTGGCGGGCTGGCCCAAGGGTAATCCGTACATCTCAGAGACTGGCGGGCTGGCCCAAGGGTAATCCCTACATCTCAGAGACTGGCGGGCTGGCCCAAGGGTAATCCCTACATCTGAGAGTCTGGTGGGCTGGCCCAAGGGTAATCCGTACATCTCAGAGACTGGCGGGCTGGCCCAAGGGTAATCCGTACATCTCAGAGACTGGCGGGCTGGCCCAAGGGTAATCCCTACATCTGAGAGTCTGGTGGGCTGGCCCAAGGGTAATCCGTACATCTCAGAGACTGGCGGGCTGGCCCAAGGGTAATCCCTACATCTCAGAGACTGGCGGGCTGGCCCAAGGGTAATCCCTACATCTCAGAGACTGGCGGGCTGGCCCAAGGGTAATCCCTACATCTCAGAGACTGGCGGGCTGGCCCAAGGGTAATCCCTACATCTGAGAGTCTGGTGGGCTGGCCCAAGGGTAATCCGTACGTCTCAGAGACTGGCGGGCTGGCCCAAGGGTAATCCCTACATCTCAGAGACTGGCGGGCTGGCCCAAGGGTAATCCCTACATCTCAGAGACTGGCGGGCTGGCCCAAGGGTAATCCCTACATCTCAGAGACTGGCGGGCTGGCCCAAGGGTAATCCCTACATCTCAGAGACTGGCGGGCTGGCCCAAGGGTAATCCCTACATCTGAGAGTCTGGTGGGCTGGCCCAAGGGTAATCCGTACATCTCAGAGACTGGCGGGCTGGCCCAAGGGTAATCCCTACATCTGAGAGTCTGGTGGGCTGGCCCAAGGGTAATCCGTACATCTCAGAGACTGGTGGGCTGGCCCAAGGGTAATCCCTACATCTCAGAGACTGGCGGGCTGGCCCAAGGGTAATCCGTACATCTCAGAGACTGGCGGGCTGGCCCAAGGGTAATCCCTACATCTCAGAGACTGGCGGGCTGGCCCAAGGGTAATCCCTACATCTGAGAGTCTGGTGGGCTGGCCCAAGGGTAATCCGTACATCTCAGAGACTGGCGGGCTGGCCCAAGGGTAATCCCTACATCTCAGAGACTGGCGGGCTGGCCCAAGGGTAATCCCTACATCTCAGAGACTGGCGGGCTGGCCCAAGGGTAATCCCTACATCTGAGAGTCTGGTGGGCTGGCCCAAGGGTAATCCCTACATCTCAGAGACTGGCGGGCTGGCCCAAGGGTAATCCCTACATCTCAGAGACTGGCGGGCTGGCCCAAGGGTAATCCCTACATCTCAGAGACTGGCGGGCTGGCCCAAGGGTAATCCCTACATCTGAGAGTCTAATGGGCTGGCCCAAGGGTAATCCGTACATCTCAGAGACTGGCGGGCTGGCCCAAGGGTAATCCCTACATCTCAGAGACTGGCGGGCTGGCCCAAGGGTAATCCCTACATCTGAGAGTCTGGTGGGCTGGCCCAAGGGTAATCCGTACATCTCAGAGACTGGCGGGCTGGCCCAAGGGTAATCCCTACATCTCAGAGACTGGCGGGCTGGCCCAAGGGTAATCCGTACATCTCAGAGACTGGCGGGCTGGCCCAAGGGTAATCCCTACATCTCAGAGACTGGCGGGCTGGCCCAAGGGTAATCCCTACATCTGAGAGTCTGGTGGGCTGGCCCAAGGGTAATCCCTACATCTCAGAGACTGGCGGGCTGGCCCAAGGGTAATCCCTACATCTCAGAGACTGGCGGGCTGGCCCAAAGGTAATCCCTACATCTCAGAGACTGGCGGGCTGGCCCAAGGGTAATCCCTACATCTCAGAGACTGGCGGGCTGGCCCAAGGGTAATCCCTACATCTCAGAGACTGGCGGGCTGGCCCAAGGGTAATCCCTACATCTGAGAGTCTGGTGGGCTGGCCCAAGGGTAATCCGTACATCTCAGAGACTGGCGGGCTGGCCCAAGGGTAATCCCTACATCTCAGAGACTGGCGGGCTGGCCCAAGGGTAATCCATACATCTCAGAGACTGGCGGGCTGGCCCAAGGGTAATCCCTACATCTCAGAGACTGGCGGGCTGGCCCAAGGGTAATCCCTACATCTGAGAGTCTGGTGGGCTGGCCCAAGGGTAATCCCTACATCTCAGAGACTGGCGGGCTGGCCCAAGGGTAATCCCTACATCTCAGAGACTGGCGGGCTGGCCCAAAGGTAATCCCTACATCTCAGAGACTGGCGGGCTGGCCCAAGGGTAATCCCTACATCTCAGAGACTGGCGGGCTGGCCCAAGGGTAATCCGTACATCTCAGAGACTGGCGGGCTGGCCCAAGGGTAATCCCTACATCTGAGAGTCTGGTGGGCTGGCCCAAGGGTAAACCGTACATCTCAGAGACTGGCGGGCTGGCCCAAGGGTAATCCCTACATCTCAGAGACTGGCGGGCTGGCCCAAGGGTAATCCCTACATCTGAGAGTCTGGTGGGCTGGCCCAAGGGTAATCCGTACATCTCAGAGACTGGCGGGCTGGCCCAAGGGTAATCCCTACATCTCAGAGACTGGCGGGCTGGCCCAAGGGTAATCCCTACATCTCAGAGACTGGCGGGCTGGCCCAAGGGTAATCCCTACATCTCAGAGACTGGCGGGCTGGCCCAAGGGTAACCCCTACATCTCAGAGACTGGCGGGCTGGCCCAAGGGTAATCCCTACATCTGAGAGTCTGGTGGGCTGGCCCAAGGGTAATCCGTACATCTCAGAGACTGGCGGGCTGGCCCAAGGGTAATCCCTACATCTCAGAGACTGGCGGGCTGGCCCAAGGGTAATCCCTACATCTCAGAGACTGGCGGGCTGGCCCAAGGGTAATCCCTATATCTGAGAGTCTGGTGGGCTGGCCCAAGGGTAATCCGTACATCTCAGAGACTGGCGGGCTGGCCCAAGGGTAATCCCTACATCTCAGAGACTGGCGGGCTGGCCCAAGGGTAATCCCTACATCTGAGAGTCTGGTGGGCTGGCCCAAGGGTAATCCGTACATCTCAGAGACTGGCGGGCTGGCCCAAGGGTAATCCCTACATCTCAGAGACTGGCGGGCTGGCCCAAGGGTAATCCGTACATCTCAGAGACTGGCGGGCTGGCCCAAGGGTAATCCCTACATCTCAGAGACTGGCGGGCTGGCCCAAGGGTAATCCCTACATCTGAGAGTCTGGTGGGCTGGCCCAAGGGTAATCCCTACATCTCAGAGACTGGCGGGCTGGCCCAAGGGTAATCCCTACATCTCAGAGACTGGCGGGCTGGCCCAAAGGTAATCCCTACATCTCAGAGACTGGCGGGCTGGCCCAAGGGTAATCCCTACATCTCAGAGACTGGCGGGCTGGCCCAAGGGTAATCCCTACATCTGAGTGTCTGGTGGGCTGGCCCAAGGGTAATCCGTACATCTCAGAGACTGGCGGGCTGGCCCAAGGGTAATCCCTACATCTCAGAGACTGGCGGGCTGGCCCAAGGGTAATCCCTACATCTGAGAGTCTGGTGGGCTGGCCCAAGGGTAATCCGTACATCTCAGAGACTGGCGGGCTGGCCCAAGGGTAATCCCTACATCTCAGAGACTGGCGGGCTGGCCCAAGGGTAATCCCTACATCTCAGAGACTGGCGGGCTGGCCCAAGGGTAATCCCTACATCTGAGAGTCTGGTGGGCTGGCCCAAGGGTAATCCGTACATCTCAGAGACTGGCGGGCTGGCCCAAGGGTAATCCCTACATCTCAGAGACTGGCGGGCTGGCCCAAGGGTAATCCCTACATCTGAGAGTCTGGTGGGCTGGCCCAAGGGTAATCCGTACATCTCAGAGACTGGCGGGCTGGTCCAAGGGTAATCCCTACATCTCAGAGACTGGCGGGCTGGCCCAAGGGTAATCCGTACATCTCAGAGACTGGCGGGCTGGCCCAAGGGTAATCCCTACATCTCAGAGACTGGCGGGCTGGCCCAAGGGTAATCCCTACATCTCAGAGACTGGCGGGCTGGCCCAAGGGTAATCCCTACATCTGAGAGTCTGGTGGGCTGGCCCAAGGGTAATCCGTACATCTCAGAGACTGGCGGGCTGGCCCAAGGGTAATCCCTACATCTCAGAGACTGGCGGGCTGGCCCAAGGGTAATCCCTACATCTGAGAGTCTGGTGGGCTGGCCCAAGGGTAATCCGTACATCTCAGAGACTGGCGGGCTGGCCCAAGGGTAATCCCTACATCTCAGAGACTGGCGGGCTGGCCCAAGGGTAATCCGTACATCTCAGAGACTGGCGGGCTGGCCCAAGGGTAATCCCTACATCTCAGAGACTGGCGGGCTGGCCCAAGGGTAATCCCTACATCTGAGAGTCTGGTGGGCTGGCCCAAGGGTAATCCCTACATCTCAGAGACTGGCGGGCTGGCCCAAGGGTAATCCCTACATCTCAGAGACTGGCGGGCTGGCCCAAAGGTAATCCCTACATCTCAGAGACTGGCGGGCTGGCCCAAGGGTAATCCCTACATCTCAGAGACTGGCGGGCTGGCCCAAGGGTAATCCCTACATCTGAGAGTCTGGTGGGCTGGCCCAAGGGTAATCCGTACATCTCAGAGACTGGCGGGCTGGCCCAAGGGTAATCCCTACATCTCAGAGACTGGCGGGCTGGCCCAAGGGTAATCCCTACATCTGAGAGTCTGGTGGGCTGGCCCAAGGGTAATCCGTACATCTCAGAGACTGGCGGGCTGGCCCAAGGGTAATCCCTACATCTCAGAGACTGGCGGGCTGGCCCAAGGGTAATCCCTACATCTCAGAGACTGGCGGGCTGGCCCAAGGGTAATCCCTACATCTCAGAGACTGGCGGGCTGGCCCAAGGGTAACCCCTACATCTCAGAGACTGGCGGGCTGGCCCAAGGGTAATCCCAACATCTGAGAGTCTGGTGGGCTGGCCCAAGGGTAATCCGTACATCTCAGAGACTGGCGGGCTGGCCCAAGGGTAATCCCTACATCTCAGAGACTGGCGGGCTGGCCCAAGGGTAATCCCTACATCTCAGAGACTGGCGGGCTGGCCCAAGGGTAATCCCTATATCTGAGAGTCTGGTGGGCTGGCCCAAGGGTAATCCGTACATCTCAGAGACTGGCGGGCTGGCCCAAGGGTAATCCCTACATCTCAGAGACTGGCGGGCTGGCCCAAGGGTAATCCCTACATCTGAGAGTCTGGTGGGCTGGCCCAAGGGTAATCCGTACATCTCAGAGACTGGCGGGCTGGCCCAAGGGTAATCCCTACATCTCAGAGACTGGCGGGCTGGCCCAAGGGTAATCCGTACATCTCAGAGACTGGCGGGCTGGCCCAAGGGTAATCCCTACATCTCAGAGACTGGCGGGCTGGCCCAAGGGTAATCCCTACATCTGAGAGTCTGGTGGGCTGGCCCAAGGGTAATCCCTACATCTCAGAGACTGGCGGGCTGGCCCAAGGGTAATCCCTACATCTCAGAGACTGGCGGGCTGGCCCAAAGGTAATCCCTACATCTCAGAGACTGGCGGGCTGGCCCAAGGGTAATCCCTACATCTCAGAGACTGGCGGGCTGGCCCAAGGGTAATCCCTACATCTGAGAGTCTGGTGGGCTGGCCCAAGGGTAATCCGTACATCTCAGAGACTGGCGGGCTGGCCCAAGGGTAATCCCTACATCTCAGAGACTGGCGGGCTGGCCCAAGGGTAATCCCTACATCTGAGAGTCTGGTGGGCTGGCCCAAGGGTAATCCGTACATCTCAGAGACTGGCGGGCTGGCCCAAGGGTAATCCCTACATCTCAGAGACTGGCGGGCTGGCCCAAGGGTAATCCCTACATCTCAGAGACTGGCGGGCTGGCCCAAGGGTAATCCCTACATCTGAGAGTCTGGTGGGCTGGCCCAAGGGTAATCCGTACATCTCAGAGACTGGCGGGCTGGCCCAAGGGTAATCCCTACATCTCAGAGACTGGCGGGCTGGCCCAAGGGTAATCCCTACATCTGAGAGTCTGGTGGGCTGGCCCAAGGGTAATCCGTACATCTCAGAGACTGGCGGGCTGGCCCAAGGGTAATCCCTACATCTCAGAGACTGGCGGGCTGGCCCAAGGGTAATCCGTACATCTCAGAGACTGGCGGGCTGACCCAAGGGTAATCCCTACATCTCAGAGACTGGCGGGCTGGCCCAAGGGTAATCCCTACATCTCAGAGACTGGCGGGCTGGCCCAAGGGTAATCCCTACATCTGAGAGTCTGGTGGGCTGGCCCAGGGGTAATCCGTACATCTCAGAGACTGGCGGGCTGGCCCAAGGGTAATCCCTACATCTCAGAGACTGGCGGGCTGGCCCAAGGGTAATCCCTACATCTGAGAGTCTGGTGGGCTGGCCCAAGGGTAATCCGTACATCTCAGAGACTGGCGGGCTGGCCCAAGGGTAATCCCTACATCTCAGAGACTGGCGGGCTGGCCCAAGGGTAATCCCTACATCTGAGAGTCTGGTGGGCTGGCCCAAGGGTAATCCGTACATCTCAGAGACTGGCGGGCTGGCCCAAGGGTAATCCGTACATCTCAGAGACTGGCGGGCTGGCCCAAGGGTAATCCGTACATCTCAGAGACTGGCGGGCTGGCCCAAGGGTAATCCCTACATCTGAGAGTCTGGTGGGCTGGCCCAAGGGTAATCCCTACATCTGAGAGTCTGGTGGGCTGGCCCAAGGGTAATCCGTACATCTCAGAGACTGGCGGGCTGGCCCAAGGGTAATCCCTACATCTCAGAGACTGGCGGGCTGGCCCAAGGGTAATCCCTACATCTGAGAGTCTGGTGGGCTGGCCCAAGGGTAATCCGTACATCTCAGAGACTGGCGGGCTGGCCCAAGGGTAATCCGTACATCTCAGAGACTGGCGGGCTGGCCCAAGGGTAATCCCTACATCTCAGAGACTGGCGGGCTGGCCCAAGGGTAATCCCTACATCTGAGAGTCTGGTGGGCTGGCCCAAGGGTAATCCGTACATCTCAGAGACTGGCGGGCTGGCCCAAGGGTAATCCCTACATCTCAGAGACTGGCGGGCTGGCCCAAGGGTAATCCCTACATCTGAGAGTCTGGTGGGCTGGCCCAAGGGTAATCCGTACATCTCAGAGACTGGCGGGCTGGCCCAAGGGTAATCCCTACATCTCAGAGACTGGCGGGCTGGCCCAAGGGTAATCCCTACATCTGAGAGTCTGGTGGGCTGGCCCAAGGGTAATCCGTACATCTCAGAGACTGGCGGGCTGGCCCAAGGGTAATCCCTACATCTCAGAGACTGGCGGGCTGGCCCAAGGGTAATCCCTACATCTGAGAGTCTGGTGGGCTGGCCCAAGGGTAATCCGTACATCTCAGAGACTGGCGGGCTGGCCCAAGGGTAATCCCTACATCTCAGAGACTGGCGGGCTGGCCCAAGGGTAATCCCTACATCTCAGAGACTGGCGGGCTGGCCCAAGGGTAATCCCTACATCTCAGAGACTGGCGGGCTGGCCCAAGGGTAACCCCTACATCTCAGAGACTGGCGGGCTGGCCCAAGGGTAATCCCAACATCTGAGAGTCTGGTGGGCTGGCCCAAGGGTAATCCGTACATCTCAGAGACTGGCGGGCTGGCCCAAGGGTAATCCCTACATCTCAGAGACTGGCGGGCTGGCCCAAGGGTAATCCCTACATCTCAGAGACTGGCGGGCTGGCCCAAGGGTAATCCCTATATCTGAGAGTCTGGTGGGCTGGCCCAAGGGTAATCCGTACATCTCAGAGACTGGCGGGCTGGCCCAAGGGTAATCCCTACATCTCAGAGACTGGCGGGCTGGCCCAAGGGTAATCCCTACATCTGAGAGTCTGGTGGGCTGGCCCAAGGGTAATCCGTACATCTCAGAGACTGGCGGGCTGGCCCAAGGGTAATCCCTACATCTCAGAGACTGGCGGGCTGGCCCAAGTGTAATCCGTACATCTCAGAGACTGGCGGGCTGGCCCAAGGGTAATCCCTACATCTCAGAGACTGGCGGGCTGGCCCAAGGGTAATCCCTACATCTGAGAGTCTGGTGGGCTGGCCCAAGGGTAATCCCTACATCTCAGAGACTGGCGGGCTGGCCCAAGGGTAATCCCTACATCTCAGAGACTGGCGGGCTGGCCCAAAGGTAATCCCTACATCTCAGAGACTGGCGGGCTGGCCCAAGGGTAATCCCTACATCTCAGAGACTGGCGGGCTGGCCCAAGGGTAATCCCTACATCTGAGAGTCTGGTGGGCTGGCCCAAGGGTAATCCGTACATCTCAGAGACTGGCGGGCTGGCCCAAGGGTAATCCCTACATCTCAGAGACTGGCGGGCTGGCCCAAGGGTAATCCCTACATCTGAGAGTCTGGTGGGCTGGCCCAAGGGTAATCCGTACATCTCAGAGGCTGGCGGGCTGGCCCAAGGGTAATCCCTACATCTCAGAGACTGGCGGGCTGGCCCAAGGGTAATCCCTACATCTCAGAGACTGGCGGGCTGGCCCAAGGGTAATCCCTACATCTGAGAGTCTGGTGGGCTGGCCCAAGGGTAATCCGTACATCTCAGAGACTGGCGGGCTGGCCCAAGGGTAATCCCTACATCTCAGAGACTGGCGGGCTGGCCCAAGGGTAATCCCTACATCTGAGAGTCTGGTGGGCTGGCCCAAGGGTAATCCGTACATCTCAGAGACTGGCGGGCTGGCCCAAGGGTAATCCCTACATCTCAGAGACTGGCGGGCTGGCCCAAGGGTAATCCGTACATCTCAGAGACTGGCGGGCTGACCCAAGGGTAATCCCTACATCTCAGAGACTGGCGGGCTGGCCCAAGGGTAATCCCTACATCTCAGAGACTGGCGGGCTGGCCCAAGGGTAATCCCTACATCTGAGAGTCTGGTGGGCTGGCCCAGGGGTAATCCGTACATCTCAGAGACTGGCGGGCTGGCCCAAGGGTAATCCCTACATCTCAGAGACTGGCGGGCTGGCCCAAGGGTAATCCCTACATCTGAGAGTCTGGTGGGCTGGCCCAAGGGTAATCCGTACATCTCAGAGACTGGCGGGCTGGCCCAAGGGTAATCCCTACATCTCAGAGACTGGCGGGCTGGCCCAAGGGTAATCCCTACATCTGAGAGTCTGGTGGGCTGGCCCAAGGGTAATCCGTACATCTCAGAGACTGGCGGGCTGGCCCAAGGGTAATCCGTACATCTCAGAGACTGGCGGGCTGGCCCAAGGGTAATCCGTACATCTCAGAGACTGGCGGGCTGGCCCAAGGGTAATCCCTACATCTGAGAGTCTGGTGGGCTGGCCCAAGGGTAATCCCTACATCTGAGAGTCTGGTGGGCTGGCCCAAGGGTAATCCGTACATCTCAGAGACTGGCGGGCTGGCCCAAGGGTAATCCCTACATCTCAGAGACTGGCGGGCTGGCCCAAGGGTAATCCCTACATCTGAGAGTCTGGTGGGCTGGCCCAAGGGTAATCCGTACATCTCAGAGACTGGCGGGCTGGCCCAAGGGTAATCCGTACATCTCAGAGACTGGCGGGCTGGCCCAAGGGTAATCCCTACATCTCAGAGACTGGCGGGCTGGCCCAAGGGTAATCCCTACATCTGAGAGTCTGGTGGGCTGGCCCAAGGGTAATCCGTACATCTCAGAGACTGGCGGGCTGGCCCAAGGGTAATCCCTACATCTCAGAGACTGGCGGGCTGGCCCAAGGGTAATCCCTACATCTGAGAGTCTGGTGGGCTGGCCCAAGGGTAATCCGTACATCTCAGAGACTGGCGGGCTGGCCCAAGGGTAATCCCTACATCTCAGAGACTGGCGGGCTGGCCCAAGGGTAATCCCTACATCTGAGAGTCTGGTGGGCTGGCCCAAGGGTAATCCGTACATCTCAGAGACTGGCGGGCTGGCCCAAGGGTAATCCGTACATCTCAGAGACTGGCGGGCTGGCCCAAGGGTAATCCGTACATCTCAGAGACTGGCGGGCTGGCCCAAGGGTAATCCCTACATCTGAGAGTCTGGTGGGCTGGCCCAAGGGTAATCCCTACATCTGAGAGTCTGGTGGGCTGGCCCAAGGGTAATCCGTACATCTCAGAGACTGGCGGGCTGGCCCAAGGGTAATCCCTACATCTCAGAGACTGACGGGCTGGCCCAAGGGTAATCCGTACATCTCAGAGACTGGCGGGCTGGCCCAAGGGTAATCCCTACATCTCAGAGACTGGCGGGCTGGCCCAAGGGTAATCCCTACATCTCAGAGACTGGCGGGCTGGCCCAAGGGTAATCCCTACATCTGAGAGTCTGGTGGGCTGGCCCAAGGGTAATCCGTACATCTCAGAGACTGGCGGGCTGGCCCAAGGGTAATCCCTACATCTCAGAGACTGGCAGGCTGGCCCAAGGGTAATCCCTACATCTGAGAGTCTGGTGGGCTGGCCCAAGGGTAATCCGTACATCTCAGAGACTGGCGGGCTGGCCCAAGGGTAATCCCTACATCTCAGAGACTGGCGGGCTGGCCCAAGGGTAATCCGTACATCTCAGAGACTGGCGGGCTGGCCCAAGGGTAATCCCTACATCTCAGAGACTGGCGGGCTGGCCCAAGGGTAATCCCTACATCTCAGAGACTGGCGGGCTGGCCCAAGGGTAATCCCTACATCTGAGAGTCTGGTGGGCTGGCCCAAGGGTAATCCGTACATCTCAGAGACTGGCGGGCTGGCCCAAGGGTAATCCCTACATCTCAGAGACTGGCGGGCTGGCCCAAGGGTAATCCCTACATCTGAGAGTCTGGTGGGCTGGCCCAAGGGTAATCCGTACATCTCAGAGACTGGCGGGCTGGCCCAAGGGTAATCCCTACATCTCAGAGACTGGCGGGCTGGCCCAAGGGTAATCCCTACATCTGAGAGTCTGGTGGGCTGGCCCAAGGGTAATCCGTACATCTCAGAGACTGGCGGGCTGGCCCAAGGGTAATCCGTACATCTCAGAGACTGGCGGGCTGGCCCAAGGGTAATCCCTACATCTGAGAGTCTGGTGGGCTGGCCCAGGGGTAATCCGTACATCTCAGAGACTGGCGGGCTGGCCCAAGGGTAATCCCTACATCTCAGAGACTGGCGGGCTGGCCCAAGGGTAATCCCTACATCTCAGAGACTGGCGGGCTGGCCCAAGGGTAATCCCTACATCTCAGAGACTGGCGGGCTGGCCCAAGGGTAATCCCTACATCTGAGAGTCTGGTGGGCTGGCCCAAGGGTAATCCGTACATCTCAGAGACTGGCGGGCTGGCCCAAGGGTAATCCCTACATCTCAGAGACTGGCGGGCTGGCCCAAGGGTAATCCCTACATCTCAGAGACTGGCGGGCTGGCCCAAGGGTAATCCCTACATCTGAGAGTCTGGTGGGCTGGCCCAAGGGTAATCCGTACATCTCAGAGACTGGCGGGCTGGCCCAAGGGTAATCCCTACATCTCAGAGACTGGCGGGCTGGCCCAAGGGTAATCCCTAGATCTGAGAGTCTGGTGGGCTGGCCCAAGGGTAATCCGTACATCTCAGAGACTGGCGGGCTGGCCCAAGGGTAATCCCTACATCTCAGAGACTGGCGGGCTGGCCCAAGGGTAATCCGTACATCTCAGAGACTGGCGGGCTGGCCCAAGGGTAATCCCTACATCTCAGAGACTGGCGGGCTGGCCCAAGGGTAATCCCTACATCTGAGAGTCTGGTGGGCTGGCCCAAGGGTAATCCCTACATCTCAGAGACTGGCGGGCTGGCCCAAGGGTAATCCCTACATCTCAGAGACTGGCGGGCTGGCCCAAAGGTAATCCCTACATCTCAGAGACTGGCGGGCTGGCCCAAAGGTAATCCGTACATCTCAGAGACTGGTGGGCTGGCACAAGGGTAATCCGTACATCACAGAGACTGGCGGACTGGCCCAAGGGTAATCCCTACATCTGAGAGACTGGCGGGCTGGCCCAAGGGTAATCCCTACATCTGAGAGTCTGGTGGGCTGGCCCAAGGGTAATCCCTACATCTCAGAGACTGGCGGGCTGGCCCAGGGGTAATCCCTACATCTCAGAGACTGGCGGGCTGGCCCAAAGGTAATCCCTACATCTCAGAGACTGGCGGGCTGGCCCAAAGGTAATCCGTACATCTCAGAGACTGGTGGGCTGGCCCAAGGGTAATCCGTACATCTCAGAGACTGGCGGACTGGCCCAAGGGTAATCCCTACATCTCAGAGACTGGCGGGCTGGCCCAAGGGTAATCCCTACATCTGAGAGTCTGGTGGGCTGGCCCAAGGGTAATCCGTACATCTCAGAGACTGGCGGGCTGGCCCAAGGGTAATCCCTACATCTCAGAGACTGGCGGGCTGGCCCAAGGGTAATCCCTACATCTCAGAGACTGGCGGGCTGGCCCAAGGGTAATCCCTACATCTGAGAGTCTGGTGGGCTGGCCCAAGGGTAATCCGTACATCTCAGAGACTGGCGGGCTGGCCCAAGGGTAATCCCTACATCTCAGAGACTGGCGGGCTGGCCCAAGGGTAATCCCTACATCTGAGAGTCTGGTGGGCTGGCCCAAGGGTAATCCGTACATCTCAGAGACTGGCGGGCTGGCCCAAGGGTAATCCCTACATCTCAGAGACTGGCGGGCTGGCCCAAGGGTAATCCGTACATCTCAGAGACTGGCGGGCTGGCCCAAGGGTAATCCCTACATCTCAGAGACTGGCGGGCTGGCCCAAGGGTAATCCCTACATCTGAGAGTCTGGTGGGCTGGCCCAAGGGTAATCCCTACATCTCAGAGACTGGCGGGCTGGCCCAAGGGTAATCCCTACATCTCAGAGACTGGCGGGCTGGCCCAAAGGTAATCCCTACATCTCAGAGACTGGCGGGCTGGCCCAAAGGTAATCCGTACATCTCAGAGACTGGTGGGCTGGCACAAGGGTAATCCGTACATCACAGAGACTAGCGCACTGGCCCAAAGGTAATCCCTACATCTCAGAGACTGGCGGGCTGACCCAAGGATAATCCCAACATCTCATGTTGTGGCAGCTGTTCAGATTATCTGACTAATAAATTGGCGTAATGTGTACCCATTCCACTTCTTACATGACACACTGTCAGTCTCAGCTAACATACGAAGTGAAGCCTGGGCTTGAATATTACAGCTGCTAAAGTCATAGATGTTAGAAGATCACACACACGACTTGCCGTCCTCGGGGTAACTTAAGACAGTGGCGACAGGAAGGGCATCAGCCCAAAAGTTAAAATAAAATAAATTAATTTGCCATTTCATGAAGTACAGCATATGACATACAAATGGATAAATGATAGGATGAGAGAGACAATTCGCGCTATGAAATGAGTTCCATTTCATGGTCTGTTGGTACAGCAACTATTATGCAGAATGTGATTGCAGAACTGATTTCATCGTTTTACTTATTCACGATGCGCGTTTCGCCCAATGCAGGGCATCTTCAGAATGACCAGTATAGCGTTGGTTAGTGGGTTTTGGGCGGCACGATTGGGGCTGCGGCAAAAACAGACTGGTCTCGTCATATGTAGCAAAATAAATCGAAATAAGTAATGCTCACGTCATATGTTAAAAGCATAACACGCGATAACCTTGCAGGTCTGTGCAGCATAGACCAGTGGGTACAAGGCAGGATAGGGACTGTACATAGTTCGTCACATGGAGACACCGTTCTTCCTACTCCGGCCAAATACACTATCAGAGACTGATACATGTATGAATGCATGGTTTCGCGGTGATATGAAGTAATAAAATTTTCTCGGGCTTCCAGTCGCGTCAGGTGGTTAAAATCTCAGTATGATACGCTATCAGACCGGGAATGAAGAACGGTGTCCTCAGCGTATTTACCATGTGACGAACTATGTACAGGTCTGATCCTGCCTTGTATCCACTGGTCTATGCTAGACAGACCTGCAAGGTTATCGGTGTTACGCTTTTAACATATGACCTGACCACATCCTTAGATTTATTTTACTGCATATGACGAGAGCAGTCTGTTTTTGCCGACGCCCCAATCGTGCCACCCAAAACCCATTACCAACGCTATTTTGGTCTATCTGAAGATGCCTTGTATTAGAAGAAAAGCGTCGTGAATAAATAAAGCAATAAAGTCAATTCTGCAAACAAGACTGTTGTTTTTACCAGAAATCGTGTTATAACAAAAGCTGATTTTGAATCTAGAGACGTTTTCAAACAGAAGAATAAGGTAACCACATTACAGTGACAAAATCAGTCACCAATCAGCTTTGTTTTCGCACGCTCTGCTACTAGACACCAATATTTCCGCCTGCACGTAAAAATTTTGATTAAGTCTAAACCAATGTTTGTTAGCTCTAGTGACGAAGTGTTTGACAGTGATCGGCGCCGTAACTCAGGAGTAAACAATAAGCTTGCGAACTCACGTTGTTCAATTTTTTGAATACCATGAGATAAATAAATACGTGCCACCACGTTTAGTAACCTCGCTGGAATCGGACATCAAGATCGAGATGAACGCACCAGCGTTGGCCATCGGGTGTTGTGTGATGCGGCCGGTGTGGACTTCGCGTCAGTTGGCAACACACTCTGGCCGCGTAAGCTATAGGAAGTGTGCCCACTTTTATCGTCCGATTTTGTCGATTTTTACGAAGCTTTACGATCGCCGACGTTATTTCTGCATGCAGTTACACGCTTGGTCCCGGATTTTCGCTCGGTTTGCATATACCTAAGTACTGACAAACAACATTTCGACAACAAGTTTGTCGTAACTCGTCAGTACCGTGACGTTCCAAGTTCTCAGACTTGAACTCGTTGGAATTTTTTTCTGGGTGGGGGGGGGGGGGGGTGTATTTAAAAGTTTTGGTGTATTTCAGCCCGGTTGATAGGGTGAATGAACTCCGGGAACGCATGGATTTGGATCACACTTGGGATTTCTTAACGTATACGGGCATCGATGATGAGACGTACTAAAGCCTGCCTTCACATGAACGGTGGCCACTTGTTGTAATGTGTTTGCCGTCAAGTGTATATCTGCAGTCAGGACCCTCGAGGACTCTGTAATAATGTGTTCAAGTAATCAGTCGTAATGCGTAGTATCGGACCTACGTTTGTTAGAATTATTTGCTTGTTTTATTGTCCTCCATTCGCCCCTTTCGTTTGTGCCCTTTCTAAAACGTTTTCCTTGGGAGGATCATGACCCTCACATCCTCCCCCCCCCCCCCCATCTCTTCCTTTAGATCTGTGCCTGGATATCGCGAAAATAACCATCATTTTCATGTAGTAGTAGCTAGACTGATCTGTGTGCTTCAAGTTGTGTTAGCGAGAAAGCATATTGCATTTCGACAGCTTACAGTAGCTGTTCAAAATAAGTGTTCCTGTTGATAATATCGCCAAAGGTGAAAACCATTCTTTAACACGGTAGTTAATGAGAAACAAATGGCAGATTTTAACATTCACTGCGGAATTTGTGCTGTGTATGGGCCGAATGTTATGAGTGAAGATATTGTGCGCCAATGGTGTCGTTTGGTTGAGTAGAAGCTAGAATGTTGAAGATGACACTGTAGTCAACATAGATCTGGTGTAGAAAACTCGTGAAAAAACTGTGGAAACCGACGTCTCACCATATCTCAAATATCTGACCATAGGAAACCCATGTTTCGTCCTCGGTCACGATTCTGTTCGGCAGGCCTTCTTCCACATCGTAACGAAAAAGGAAGTCCAAGGAGGCAGCGATGAATGGATGACTGCCCCTTTGGACTTCCTTTTCCGTTACGATGTGGAAGAAGGCCTGCTGAACAGAATTGTGGCCGAGGGGGAACATGGGTTTCCTATTGTAAAGCGAAGACGTCACAGCAGTCAGTACTATAGACTCAAGCAGACAGGCATAAACATGCCACACATTGACAGCCAGAAAGGTTATAGCTAGTTTGTTGCTACTCTAACGGAATCTTGATAGTGAGATTTTTTTTTTTTTCATCATGGAAGCACAATAATTTCTGAAGTCTACTGTGTGCCATTAGGAAAACTGAGAGGAGCCATTTAAACAGCATTGTCTCATGGCTACTGGTGGTGTGTTTTTGCACGACGGTGCTCGCCCACACTGCCGGCCGCTGTGGCCGAGCGGTTCTAGGCGCTTCAGTCCGGAACCGCGCTGCTGTACGGTCGCAGGTTCGAATCCTGTCTCGGGCGTGGCTGTGTGTGACGTCCTTAGATTAGTTAGGTTTAAGTAGTTCTAAGTCTAGGGGACTGATGATCTCAGATGTTAAGTCCATAGTGCTTAGAGCCATGTGAACCATTTTCTCCCACACTCTGTTCAGCAAACACTAGAACTATTTCTTCACATCGCATGTGACGTTTCTGAACATCCGCTCTACAACGCGATCTAGGTTATGAATTATTCACTCCTGTTTACGCTCATGGAAAATGGCCTGACTCTCAACACTTTCATTCTGACAAACAACTTCAAGATGCTGCCAAGGGCTGACTGCATCTGTCAATAGAATTTTATGCAGGGGGAATTTGCAACTCCTTAAGAGATAAAAGCTAAATTCTGAGGGTGATTATGTAGGTTAGAAATAAAAAGGTGTAGTTTTAAGATAATTGTATTAAATTCACTTTAACTATTTAAGTATTTTATTTACAGGCTAATGATGGCTAATTTAGGATAACCCTCGAATATCTCTAGCAGTGTTTTCTCGCCAGCACAGTTATTATTCTTGAAATGCAGATTTTCACGGCCAGTATTTGCGTTCTTCGTGAGTTTTGTTTTATGTGTATTAGATCGTGGTCCGAGTCGTATTCCTCTGCTAACGTTTGTCTCCTAATACTGGAGACATAATCAGGGACTAAAAAGTCTCAGATAGTAGTTTAAAACTTAAAGAAGCTCAGCAAGCCGAACTGTTTATATGTAAACAAACAACTGTCGATTCGTGACGTCCATCATCATTTTTATTATCATTGACGCGCAAGTCACCGATGTGGCGTCAACTAAAAGAACTTGCAATACGGCGGCCGAACTTCCCTCAATGGGGCCTCCCGGCCAATAGTGCCACACGATCATTTCATTTAGGCCGCTGCCTAAGATCGCAGAGCCGCGCAGACGTGTTATAGAGCTTGTAATAGGGAAGAGTTGGAGCTCTTTGCTTTATTTAGAGCTAAGGCTCACAACCTGTCTAATTTAAATCCTTATTTTCTGTTAAAGTTGTTCTTGTACTTTTAAATTTCAATTACCTCTCTGTACATCCTAGCATAGTAATGATTCGATCTTGATAAAACCATAGAATCGGAGAAGCGAATTTGGTGGTTCCCTGATCCCAGTACGTGATCTGCTACTGTCGACTTATTTGTGTTTCCCAGACTACAGTGCTTAAGTCAGGTGTTAAGGGTTCTTTTTGTAATTATTTTGTTATCTCTCGATATTAGTAAGTGTAGCCTACTGCGTATAACAAGGCGAAAATCCCCATTAATGTATGAGTACAAAATAAATGATCAGTCTTTGGAAGTGGTAACATCAGCGAAGTATCTGGGTGTGACTATTCGAAATGATCTCAAATGGAATGATCAGGTTACACAAGTACGGGTAAGGCGAACTGTAGATTGCGGTTTATTGGTAGAATCCTGAAGTGATGCAGTCCTTCAACAAAGGAAATAGCTTACAATACGTTAGTTCGTCCAGTCTTAGAGTATTGTTCGTCTGTATGGGACCCTTACCAGTTTGATCTGATTCAAGAAATTGAGAAGGTCCAAAGAAGAGCGGCAAGATTCGTGACCGGTACATTTAGCCATCGCAAGAGCGTTACAAATGTCATAGAAAGTTTGGAGTGGGACGCACTTGCAGATAGACGACGCGCTAAACGGAAGGGGCTGCTCACTAAACTCCGAAATCCAATCTTCAGCGAGGATGTAGAGCATATATTATTACCACCAACTTTCAAATCGCGTAATGATCATCATTCAAAGATAAGGGAAATAAGAGCTCGTACTGAGGCGTTCAGACAGCCTTCTTTCCCTCTTCCCTCGCGGGATCCGCGAGTGGAACAGAGGAGGGGGGGGGGGGGGGGGGGAGGGGGAATATGACTTTGGCGCGAATCGTGCCCTCCGCCACACACCGCTTGGTGGCTAGCGGAGTATATATGTAGATGTAGATGTAATTCTTCTGTATACTTAACCGCATATGCAATTGTTTTCATTTATTTCTATTGTGGCAAAGGGCAGGCGTAGGTTTTTTGCAGCTTCTTTTTTTGAACTGTTGTCTGAGAGTCTTTGTAGCCTCTGACGTGTCCGTCACTGAGAGACGAAACGTTAGACAGAGAAATATGCATTGGACCAGTGCCTGATGCCCATAAGACAAAAATTGGGCAAGTGCTAATAGGACTTGCGCACTGAGGATTCTGTGCAGACTTAATTATTTACATCATTCATCCACTGAGGAAATCGAAAATCTCAATGACTTTTGGCTGTTTTTTGATACAGATACCGGCAAGATATTGGTGCCGGAATTAGAAGACTGTATCAAAATCTCTACAGTAGTTCCTCAGACTAGTCAGGACAAACAAAAGAAGCTAGCAGGTGACTTCAGTTTATATAGGTAGATACAGATGATTTAATAAAATATTTATTGTTTACTTACTAAAACATGGCTACAGCTTACGTGTTATGTTTGCATGCAGTGACGTTCGACCATTACGCTGTTGACGGATGATGAATGCAGTATATGTTCTAACTGCTTCTTTCCAAATGTCATGACTCTACGTCAGTGGGAATAGTCTGCCCTATGGGTTTTGATGAGTGAGTTTGCGAATATCAAAATAGGTGACATAAAAGGCCAAATCTTTCGATTACATTTACTTAGAAGCTCACATTTTCTACGCCGCCAAGGGACTACAGACCTTAGTAAATGACATAAATTTGAATTTCACGAGAAAAAGGAATCTTAACAGACCGACAAAGAGAGAGAGGGATAAAAAATGACAAATATTTGTTCGTGTTATATAGTTAAGAGTTAACAATTTTCAGATTTTTTTCCTTTACCTGTACTTTGAAACCTTGCTTCTTGCCGAATTTCACGATTCCAGGTCAACGAGAAGTACCCGGTAGTTTTTGATGAGTGGGTTTGCGAGGTTCAAAATACGACACAAATTGCCATATCTTTTGATTACATTGACAGAAGCTTAAAACTTTTATACCGAGAAGGGACCATAGGCATTAGTATTCCCATAAATTTTGACTTGCTACGCCAATCTTTTCAACAGAAAAACGGATCGTAACAGGCGGATGAAAAATGACAAAAAATATTTTTTCGTGTTATATAACTACAAATTAACAATTTTCGGATTTTTTCCTTTACTTGTAGTGTGAAACTGTGAGTCTGGGCAAATTTCATGATTCTAGGTCAACGGGAAGTACCCCAACACGATCAACATATGTCTTCAAAAACAGCCAAGGTCTCCAATATGTCATCATATGACAAAATTGCCCTAAGGTTTTTATGAATGAGTTTTCGAGTTAAAAAAAAAAGGCTCTGAGCACTATGGGACTTAACTGCTGCGGTCATCAGTCCCCGAGAACTCAGAACTACTTAAACCTAACTAACCTAAGGACATCACACACATCCATGCCCGAAGCAGGATTCGAACCTGCGACCGTAGCGGTCGCGCGGTTCCAGAGTGTAGCGCCTAGAACCGCTCGGCCACTTCGGCCGGCTCGAGTTTCAAAATGTGACATAAATGGTCTTATCTTTTGAATGCATTGATTTAGAAGGTTAAAACTTTTACATCGCCAAGGGTCCATAGACCTTAGTATGTGATATAAGGAACCGCGCGACTGCTACGGTCGCAGGTTCGAATCCTGCCTCGGGCATGGATGTGTGTGATGTCCTTAGGTTAGTTAGGTTTAAGTAGTTCTAAGTTCTAGGGGACTGATGACCACAGATGTTAAGTCCCATAGTGCTCAGAGCCAACCAGCCAGCCGTGTGATATAAATCTGAATTTGATATGCAAACCTGTTCCAGAGAAATAGGGGTCTTAACACTCGGACAACACACAGAGAGACTGACGGACAAAAAAGCGATCCTAAAAGGGTTCCGTTTTTACAGATTGAGGAACGGAACCCTAAAAATCACCGAGAACGATGATTTCTGTTGTATTTTCCAATTCTCATTTATGTTAATGAAAACTGCACCACAATGTGCTGATCACAATATAAGTGCGAAATTTATCTTACTTGTGTTTCATTCTGTCACAGGTAAAGGAGTTTAGTTTAGGACAAATAACACAAATTTTCCGGCGTAAAAATGGGCACTCGAAGTAATAAGAGCCTTTGTACGCCCAGACATGGAATCGGTGCTGTAAGTAAATTCTCCATAGTTAAGCCCACTTTTTGGGCAGCTAGTGATTGGTCGTGACACGTTGCCGTTATGCCTAGCGGGTGCTCGGGGCAGGATTTGCTATCCTGAGAAGAGGCCTTGGGCAATTCAGATTCGTGTTGGGCTCCGGCGCTCATGAACTCTTTCCCGTAAAGGCTGTGTTGAACTTACCGATATAGGACGTCGACTTAAGACGTTGTGGCGTGACGTCATACATACCAAATATATATAAAACAGTACGTTGAAAGTATTTGGTTCTTCTATACTAATTTTTGGAACGGGGATTGTGACGGCAGTGTAATCCGTAGCGTAGGCCATGGAAAGTAACAGTTTGGTTGCGTGTTGGCGAAGCCAACGAATGTGAGTACGAAACTTTAGTTATAGTGGTATACTAATCTGTAGCATAATTCGAGGCTTAGATTATGATGAAAGACGAGCTGGTGAAACGAAAGAATGTGGTGTGATGACATTAACTATCATTATCGTAGTGTCGTGTATTTTACGCACATTTGATTTCAATAAGTTGTTTATGTCAGTCATTTTTATGTCACGAGTAAAAGCTGAACGATAGGTACCGGCAGGCTGAATATTTGTTTTCCTGCTTGACGCGCCGTAGCACCGACGTTGCGCGTTACAACACACATATGCTCGTAGACTCAAGAAGGAAATGATTACCCATTATGTTTTCGGGTAGGCGCAAACGTGTTGCTGTGCCTTTCGTTGCAGAAAACCGACGCCCCTGGCTCACAAATCTTCTCTGTAGATACAGCCACCTCAGCGAATTCTAAGACACCGCCATCACCGTTCTACTACATTTTCCGATTCATTACACACGAGTTCGGAAAGATAAAGCTCACAGTCAGTCAATTACACCATTTACTTGCCAGAAACGCATCACTTTAATCTACTGGCACGGAGAAAGTATACAGGGAAAGCTCCTCAAGATACGAAGAGATATTAGTCGACTTCATTCTAGTAAGGTAATTTCTGAATCAAATAAGAGAATGTAGGAGCTACCCAGCCAGACATTTATAGTGACCATAGCATAGTGATAGGAGAACATGATCTGAAATTTAAAAAACTTAAGAACTTGTGAGAAATGTGGTCCGGATAGACTAAAGAATGACATCGTTAGGTCCACATTCAAGGAACAAACAAACATGTTTACCGTTATGAACAACACCAGAAATGTTGAAGAAAGATGAGAGTACTTGAAAAGCAATATGCTACGGGCAGCAAACTAAATAGTTGAAGGACAGAAGGCAAAGCATAGAAAAGAATGGATTACAGAAAGCATAATAGCTAAAATAAATTTAAGACGTACACTGAAACAAGACAACATTGAGGAAAGACAAAGGCAATCTAGCGCATTGAGGAATAAAATCAACCGAGGGTCAAAAAAGACTAAACAATAATTCTTGGGGGACCAATGCAAAGAGGTGAATGGGATGATCAAGGAAGGAACGCTGCAATCAACATAAGTTAAACAGTTCTTTGGAAACAAACAAATGTCCGCAGGTCGTGGTCGTGTGGTAGCGTTCTCGCTACCCACGCCCGGGTTCCCGGGTTCGATTCCCGGCGGGGTCAGGGATTTTCTCTGCCTCGTGATGACTGGGTGTTGTGTGATGTCCTTAGGTTAGTTAGGTTTAAGTAGTTCTAAGTTCTAGGGGACTGATGACCATGGATGTTAAGTCCCATAGTGCTCAGAGCCATTTGAACCTTTTTTTTTTTTTTTTTTTTTTGAAACAAACAAATAAAATACAGTGGAGTCCAAAATGAAGATGGAGTAGTATTATGAAGATTGAATAGTATTGTACGAGCAGAAAGACACAGTAGAAAGGTGGAAACAATATCTTGAAAAACTGTACGCAGGAAATAGAGGATCTGGAAATGGATAACGCCGAGGAAATCGATCCGGAAGAAGGAGGAGACCATATCCAGTCAGGCAGCTAAAACCCGGGAAAGCAACTGGGATTGATGACATACCAGCAGAACTCGTCAAGGCTGCTGGAGGACAGCTACATGAAGTACTGTTCCACCGAAACCGGGGAGCTCCCAACACACTTTAAACATGTATCACAGTGCCAATGTCCAAAGAATGCATGTGCAAACAGATTGTTGACAAAAGACTAAACAAGCGTCAAGGACACACGCATTGTCTTCATCGAGTTGGAAAAAGTATTTGATAGGGTAAACTGGTGTCAGCCTTTTAAGATGCTGAGAAAGGTTGGCATAAGGTACAAGCACAGAAGAGTAATGTAGAGACTGTTCAAATGGTTCAAATGGCTCTGAGCACTATGGGACTTAACTTCTATGGTCATCAGTCCCCTAGAACTTAGAACTACTTAAACCTAACTAACCTAAGGACATCACACACATCCATGCCCGAGGCAGGATTCGAACCTGCGACCGTAGCAGTCCCGCGGTTCCGGACTGCGCGCCTAGAACCACTAGACCACCGCGGCCGGCAGAGACTGTATAGAGATGAAGTGCCTGTGACAAGGTGTGAAGACCATCTGGAAGAAGCTACTGTTTAGTAGGGTGTACAACAGGGCTCCTCATTCTCTTCTCTCTTGTTTAATGGATAATTTCAAAGAGTAATAGATGAAGTTAGGGAGAAACTAAGAGCTATAGGAGGAATTAAAATTCATGGTAATAAAGTAGATATGCTGAGATTTGCTGATGATATCGCAGTGTTAAGTGAAGATGCATAGCAATTAGAAGCGGTAGGCCCAGATGAAAACCATCCCTAGCTCTTCCTAAAACATGAAAATTGATAAAGATAAAACAAAAATCGTAGTGGTGAGCAGAACAACACCGTTTACCAAAGCTCACTTAACAATGAGCGACTGGCGACTGTCGAATCCTTTGCCTATCTAGGGAGTAAAATTGCATCAGTCGGAAGGGCAAGGAAGGATATAGCAAGCCGAATCCACTAGGTGGAAGCTGCTTTTAAAAAGAGAAGAATCTTTTCACGTCCAGCAGCATAGACGAACATCTCAGGAAAAACTTGTTAAAGACGTTTGTTTGGAGTGAGCTGCTGTACAGAAGAGAAACACGGACACTCGGAGAAGCAGAAAAATATAAAATAACAGCCTTCGAGATATAGTGCTACCCGCAGAGTGCTCAAGATTTTCTGAGTAGACGAGATAAACGTTGATGATGTTTGGTTCGTGGGGCGCTCAACTGCGCGCTCATCAGCGCCCGTACACATTCCAAATCTGTACACGGTCCAGTTTAGCCACTTCCACGAATGACGATGAAATGATGACAACACAAACACCCAGTCCCTGGGCAGAGAAAATCCCCACCCCGGCCGGGAATCGAACCCGGTACCCCGTGATCCAGAGGTAGCAACGCTAGCCACTAGACCACGAACGGAGGCACTGCAGTTGCTAACAAGAAATCACTTGGAAAGCTCGGACGAGTCTTAGTAGGTGCCTTCTACCTCTTCCCGCTAAATTTGGTATTGCTGTTACATTCGGTAGCAGAAGTTGCAACTACATTTGGTGTCAGAGTAGCGGACATCGTCTGTTCAGTACGACGTTCGGGCCCACCGCCCACATTACATTCACAAGATGTGGTGAGGTTTGACCAATTTTCTTTTGAGTATTTGACGTTTTCTTGCCTTTTGTGTTTTTGAGTATGGCTCATGGCAGGCCATTTTAGATGTTTTGCGTAGGCATATAATTTTTTTGGTCGGAATAAGTGTTAGTGTATTTTGGGCAGTAAAGATTTATTATTTATTTTCTAGTGGTATTTAATTACTTTAGTATCGGTTTGAGTATGATGTTACCGAGTATGATGATACTGAGGTGTAGGGAGTCGGGTTATTCTTGTACTTCAATGTTTTGTTTTGGGACTAACTGGGAACGAAAGCAACACAATGGCAGAGCCAGGGACGCGAGGTGTGTCGGAACCGGAAGCGGTACGGATTTTGTTGGAAAAAGTAACGCAATTGATAGCAGACAATACGCAGTTGAGAAATGAATTAACATCTCGAAGTGAGCGGGAACCCGCATCTGATCAGTCGTTGTTGCCTAGGGTGCAGGAGATAGATCCAGCTGCCGCAAGTTTGATTATTCCATTTTCTGGTAAGGCATATGATTTTTTTTTAAGAGGTGGAGCCACTCCACGCCCATACCGGCACGATGGCCAACTCAAAAGGTCTACTGCCATCTCAGCATAAAGGGTTAGTGTTTACTAAAGTGAGGTGTCGCAGGACGTGGGTACTGCGATGTTTGCGTACGTCTGGCTAAGGTTAGTCATTTATACGCGCTCATCTGGAGATAGATTAGGTCAAAAGTCGAACGAAGGGTAGCAGTTTTAAGGGCAGCGGGAAAAAAGTTCCAAGGCGAGCGCCAAGGGAAAAAACCTTTGCGATAGTCAGGTCGGGTAGTAAGAGCAGCAACGGATGTCTTGCTGACTGCGATAGGTCGTGCAAGGGTAGGTTATGTTAGAAGCAGGTATCCTGCAATCAGACACCGTGTCGTGCCGAGTTTCGTCATAAGAGATCAGTCCTAGACGGTGCTGCAGCTCGGTGTGCTATAGCCTGTGCTGGGTTCGTGTGGATTCTCCTGCGCCTGCTGCGGTGGCTTCGTCCCTGTAACAAAGGAATTCAGTGCGGCAACGCGCGCGTCGCCATTACGCCCTGTGCTGCGCCGTGTTCAAATGGCTCTGAGCACTATGGGACTTAACATATATGGTCATCAGTCCCCTAGAACTTAGAACTACTTAAACCTAACTAACCTAAGGACAGCACACAACACCCAGCCATCACGAGGCAGAGAAAATCCCTGACCCCGCCGGGAATCGAACCCGGGAACCCGGGCGTGGGAAGCGAGAACGCCACCGCACGACCACTGCGCCGTGTCGTCAGTGACTCGGCACAGCTGGTGCTGAACGGCGTCCTCCCTTACTGCACGGCGCAGCTCTGCCGCACCGTAGCCTCGAGCACCGAGCGAGGTGGCGCAGTGGTTAGCACACTGGACTCGCATTCGGGAGGACGACGGTTCAATCCCGTCTCCGGCCATCCTGATTTAGGTTTTCCGTGATTTCCCTAAATCGTTTCTGGACTCGCATTCGGGAGGACGACGGTTCAATCCCGTCTCCGACCATCCTGATTTAGGTTTTCCGTGATTTCCCTAAATCACTTCAGGCAAATGCCGGGATGGTTCCTTTAAAAGGGCACGGCCGATTTCCTTCCCAATCCTTCCCTCACCCGAGCTTGCGCTCCGTCTCTAATGACCTCGTTGTCGACGGGACGTTGAACACTAACCACCACCACCACCTCGAGCAGCTCCGCTCGTTCGGCGAGCACCGCCGCTTCAGCGTAAGTAAAATGCGTGCCGTTGGCTCGCGCTTGCGAGATGAAGGCTGCCTCTTTGACTTCTCGGCCCCTTGCGGGAGCCGCCCCCGCGGCGGTCGGCGTCGCCGCCGATGCTGCCGGGGCGGCGGTTGTCCTCTTTGTACCCCTCACCTGGAGCAGCCGCTGGGATAGGCGCGCGAACGTCCTTCTGCGAGGTCGCAGGAGTGTTCACAAGTTTGGCAGCACAGAGGCCTCGGCCGAAGGCTGCACGCAGTTGCCTCGAGGCTTCTTCCTCATCTGCAGCCATGGCGGCTGCGGAGGCAGCCCTCTCTGCCGCCGTGACGGCTTTGAGGGCTGCAGTGGTGTCCTTCGCCCGCATCTCGTGGTCGTGCGGTAGCGTTCTCGCTTCCCACGCCCGGGTTCCCGGGTTCGATTCACGGCGGGGTCAGGGATTTTCTCTGCTTCGTGATGGCTGGGTGTTGTGTGCTGTCCTTAGGTTAGTTAGGTTTAAGTAGTTCTAAGTTCTAGGGGACTTATGACCACAGAAGTTGAGTTCCATAGTGCTCAGAGCCATTTGAACCATTTGAGCCAGTGGTCTCCTTCACGGCGGTGCCGAGTTCAGGCCACAGTTCTTCTCGGGAGCGCGAGCTGCATCCCGACTGCCCGTCTCCGGGCGGTCGTCCCCACTCCTGGCAGGTGGAGCTGCTTCTGCGCTGTCGCTCAGCTGCGCCGGGTTTGTCTGCACCCTCCGTCGTTGCCGACGCGGCCTTCCCTTCTTCCGCCTCGCCGCCTCCGGCACGGTTGCTGCTCGAGACAGCCGGGCAACCGCGCCAGCTGGTGACGTGCGGGCCGCCACACCGGACACAAGTCGGCAGAACGTTACTACCGCGGTCGCAGGCGCGGCTGTCGTGCTCGCTTGAGCACTCGAGGCACCGCGCCGCGTTGCGGCAATACTTCGCGACGTAGCTGTCGCTCTGGCACCTGAAAAAAAAAATGGTTCAAATGGCTCTGAGCACTATGGGACTTAACTTCTCAGGTCATCAGTCCCCTAGAACTTAGAACTACTTAAACCTAGCTAACCTAAGGACATCACACACACCCATGCCCGAGGCAGGATTCGAACCGTGCGACCGCAGCAGTCGCACGGTTCCACACTGTAGCGCCTAGAACCGCTCGGCCACTCCGGTCGGCCTGGCACCTGAAGCACTGGGGCTGGGGGTCCGTGGCGGTCGGGAGAGCCTCTGTCGTAACCGGGAAGCCCAGCAACTTCCGCAAGCCGAAGATGTCGTTCTCGCCGTCGGCCGTTTGCACGGTCACGGCATAGAGCGGCGCCCTCTTCTCGTCGGTCCGGTTGTGCAACCTTGCGGTTGCATTACCGAACCCGGCTCGCAGCAGCCCTTCCCGGACCGCTGCCTCGTCACAGCACCGAGGTAACCCCCTGAGGAGTGCCTCGGTCGCCTTCATCCTTCCTACGGAAGGTGCCTTCTCACGCGCCGGCGGCGCGTCGACAGTGTGGTCGGCCACTGCGACCTCGATCGCCCTGCGGTCGGCCACGTTTGCAGCCAGAACGCAGATCGGCGAGTCTGTACCGACAGACTCGTAGACCACCTCGTTCTTAGCGCAATTCGTCATGGTGTCGAATAGCGCTGGCCACACGCCTTTGCACTTGCCGTACAGAGGGGGGACAGGCCGCGACTCGTCTTCTCGGGAATTCTTTGCTCGGTCGGCAGACTCGGTGAGTTGCACGACCGAAGGACCCTTCGTAGCGGCAGTTTTGCTCTGCGCGTACCTCTTTCCCGTGCTGTGGGGCGCAGAACACGACAGTCTGCAGGCGTTGTGAAAACAACACGCGACAATTTGCTTCCCGCGCCGCCCACAGCACAGAAACCTCTTCACAGGCTCTCGATGGCCGAGTAAGCGTAGCGCGCAACACCAGCTATGCGCACGCCTCGCTAGCTCAGGCCGCTCTCCAACGCGGGCACCTGAGGACGTTCGTTGGTTTGTGGAAGACTCGGACACTTCAGTGGTGATGAATGGTTGGCCTGATGAGCAGTTGTTACATATAGCCAAGATTAGATCAACGGGTGAAGCGAAAACATGTGTAAGGTGTTCTGATGCCTTAAGGAAGGCAGCATAGTTTAAGCAGTTAAAGGAAGGGCTATTACAAAGGTACAAAAAAAAAAAAAAAACAGAATAGCGCTCTGTACTTTATAGAGACGTTAAGTACAATATCAAAGAGACAGGGGGAGACGATGGAGAAATTTGGGGACCGGATAAGGTAAATTAATGAGTAAGTGTACGAGTTGGGTCAGAGCGATGAAGCGAATAGTGTTCTGTTGCAGGAGGACGAGCAAAGGGAACTTGATGTATTTTTGAGAGGGTTACCGGTGCATATGTCACGGAAAGTGCGTGAAGGAACTCGGAAAGATTTGTATTCGGCCATTCAGCTGGCAATTCAATGTCAGGAAATAGACGTGGCGACCCTAAGGGAGCTCCCGTTTAATTACAAAGCTACGAATACATATGCAGAGGTGGAATGTTCAGTGGTAGGATCCATAGGAACTAAAAGGTTTAAGATTTTGTTGGACACAGTGGCGCAAGTGTCAGTGGCTACTAGGAATATAACGGGACCCACCACGTTATAGGTTGCGTCGAGTGGGGAAGAAGGAGGTCACGCCTTTGGGGTCGGTGACAGTCGACTTTCGAATAGAGAAAGTCCGATTTAAGGCATGCATGGAGGTAGTACTATGGGTAAGCGAGGACTATGACGTGATCCTAGGAGTAGATTTCTTGCATCAACATCATGCCAAAAATTACCTTGGACAACGAACTGTGGAACTTGGTGGAATGTTGTTTCAGCTAGCGGAAACTGTTGTCCATCCAGAGCTGTCGCGAGGGGCGTTCAACGTAATGAATAAACCAATTGAACCGCGTACATTAGCATTAAGGCTTAATTCGCATAAGTGTGTGTCTAGTGGCACCGGGAAGTCACTTTGGGTAGGTGTGGAGTCAAATATACCTGTGGGTACACCATGTGTTATTGAACCATTGCAGGATAATGAAGTTTTGGGTCCATTGGGTTGTTTTGTGAAACTTAGTGTTGTACGCGTACAGGAGGGGAACAAAGGGGCGAGTAGCTCCCGTGAACGTGGATAATTTTAGCGCTGTAGACGCGAATTTGAGGAAAGGAATTTTAGTAGCAAATTTGGATGTGCCAGTGACAAAGACTGGTGTTCGAGAGGTAGGCGAAGCGATCAACCACTAACTGCCGACAGAACTGCAATACATGAAAAAATTAAGCATTTGAAAGGAGGAGAATGAGAGAATATGGAAGAATTATTGTCGGAATTTGAGGACTTGTTTTTTCCACAAGGGCCGTTACCAGCAACTCCGTTACTTCGACGTAGGATACCAACTGGGAATGAAGCACCTGTTTACCATACACCAGACAGAATACCGAGGTATTTGCAGCCAATTGTGGAGGATTTCATTGATCAGCAACTTGCAGACAGTATTATGATGATGATCATGATGACGGACCATACTCCGAGGCGCGTAGGGAACGGTGCGGGAGACCCGCACCGCCGTACTAGGCAAGGTCCTAGCGGAGGTGGTTTGCCATTGCCTTCCTCCAACCGTAATGGGGATGAATAATGACGACGATGAAGACGACACAACAACACCCAGTCACCACGAGGCATGAAAAATCCCTGACCCCCCCCGGGACCGGCCGAAGTGGCCGTGCGGTTAAAGGCGCTGCAGTCTGGAACCGCAAGACCGCTACGGTCGCAGGTTCGAATCCTGCCTCGGACATGGATGTTTGTGATGTCCTTAGGTTAGTTAGGTTTAACTAGTTCTAAGCTCTAGGGGACTAATGACCTCGGCAGTTGAGTCCCATAGTGCTCAGAACCATTTGAACCCCCCCCCCCCCCCCCCGGGAATCGAACCCGGGACCCCGAGCGCGGGAAGCGAGAACGCTATCGCATGACCACGAGCTGCGGATGTCGGTATTATAGAGCATAGTAATTGTTGCTAGGGAGCGGGCATTGTTGTTGTGCCTAAAAAATCTATGGATGGAACTAAGAAATACAGGTTCTGTTGTCACTATCCATACCTCAATAATAAAACAGTAACAGACGCATACCCCATTCCAAACATATCGAAGACTTTGAATCACTTAGGACAGTGCCAGTACTTTTCTACGATAGATTTGACTAGTGGTTACCATGAGTTAGATGTGGCTCCAGAGGATCGCCCAGAAACTGCTTTCTCTACTCCTGGAGGCCATTACCAATACGTTAGAATGCCATTCGGTTTGAAAAACCCTCCGGCAACGTTTCAGAGGTTGCTAGACAGTGTCTTGAGGGGTTTGAAACCACGGCAGTGTCGGGTCTATTTGGGTGACATTATAGTGTTTTCAAGTAGTATGCAGCAACATAGACAGCGGTTAAGGGAAGTCCTTATGAGGTTAAAAGTAACTCGTTTGACGTTGAGCCTGGAGAAGTGTCATTTTGGTTCAAAAAATGGCTCTGAGCACTATGGGACTCAAATGCTGAGGTCATTAGTCCCCTAGAACTTAGAACTAGTTAAACCTAACTAACCTAAGGACATCACAAACATCCATGCCTGAGGCAGGATTCGAACCTGCGACCGTAGCGGTCTTGCGGTTCCAGACTGTAGCGCCTTTAACCGCACGGCCACTTCGGCCGGCTAAGTGTCATTTTGCATTAGAAGAAGTGAAATATTTGGGTCATATTATCTGTAAGGACGGAGTGCAAACAGATGCCGGTCAGAGTGGCCGAGCGGTTCTAAGCGCTACAATCTGGAACCGCGCGACTGCTACGGTCGCAGGTTCGAATCCTGCCTCGGGCATGGATGTGTGTGGTGTCCTTAGGTTAGTTAGGTTTAAGTTCTAAGGGACTGATGACCTCAGCAGTTAAGTCCCATAGTGCTCAGAGCCATTTGAATCATTTTTTTGCAAACAGATCCGAGGTCGTTACAGGCTATAAGGGATTTTCGGGAAACAAAAACACTTAAAGAAGTGCAGTCATTCATCGTAATTTGCGATTTCTATCGAAAGTACGTGAAGGGTTTTGCAGGCTTAGCACAGTCGTTGACGCGATTGTCAAATTTGAGTGGACAGAAGAGTGTTCAAATGGTTCAAATGGCTCTGAGCACTATGGGACTTAACATCTATGGTCATTAGTCCCCTAGAACTTAGAACTACTTAAACCTAACTAACCTAAGGACATCACACAACACCCAGTCATTACGAAGCAGAGAAAATCCCTGACCCCGCCGGGAATCGAACCCGGGAACCCGGGCGCAGGAAGCGAGAACGCTACCGCACGACCAGGAGCTGCGGACAGGAGGAGAGTGTCACAAAGCGTTTGACAAACTGAAAGAAGTGTTAACATCAAGTCCGGTTCTTGTGTTTCTAGATTTGGAAAAGGAGTTTATACTAGCAACTTTTGAACGGATGATGGATAATCTTCTATGTCACCTGAAGTGGACGATGTGTCTTTGTTATTTAGATGACATTACAGTGTTCTCAGAGACATGTGATGAGCATATAAAAAGACTCAGGGCCGTTCTTCAGTGTGTCCAACAAGGCGGATTGAACCTTAATTCAAGAAAGTGTCTCCGGAGCAAAAGAGATGAAAATACTTGGACACCTTTTGTCAAACGAAGGTGTGCGGCCAGACTCAGAAAATGTGAGATCTCTGACGGAATTCCCTAGTCCTAAAAGTATTAGAGATGTGAGAAGCTTCCTCGGATTATGTTCTCATTACCGTCGTTTTATCAGAGACTTTTGTATCAAATCCAGGCCACTCCAAGAGTTGTCAAAAGCTGATGCTAAATTTACCTGGGGTGGTGCTCGACAAGATTATTTTGATGTACTGCAAAAAGTTCTGACGTCTGACCCTGTACTTGGTCTGTATGATGAGAGAGCACCTACAGAACTACACACACATGCCAGTGGGTCTGGGATCGGTGCTGTTCTGGTGCAAATTTCAGATGGGTAAGAGAAAGTTGTGGCTTATGCTTCTAGGACACTTACAAAAGCCGAGAGAAACTACTCAACAACAGAAAGAGAATGTCTTGCTGTGATCTGGGCCATGCGCATATTTCGACAGTATCTCTCTGGAAGGCGATTTACAGTCGTTACAGACCATCATTCACTTTGTTGGCTGACGAGTCTTAAGGATCCAACAGGACGACTCGCCAGGTGGGTACTACGTCTTCAAGAGTATGACATTACCATAGCGAACAAAAGTGGAAGAAAACACCAAGATGCCGACTGTCTCCCAAGAAACCCTGTGCAAGGCCATCAAGACTTTGATGAAGATAGTGACTGTCTTGCTGCACTCCAGCATCTCTCTGCTGAGCAGAAGGAGGACGCCAAGATATCTCAAATGATGCTTTCCTTAAATTGGTCACAGGATGTGTAAGGGCAATTTAAGGTAGTTAATGGATTACTTTGCAATAAAAACTGTGATCCGTTTGGAAGGAGGTGGCTACCAGTGATTCCTAAACACATGGGCTTAGCTTTTCTACAGAAATTCCATGACACACTTGAGGCCAGACATTTAGGATTTCTTAAGACATACGATAGAATTTGCAAGAGATTTTTCTGGCCAGATTTATTTACGAGTGTCCCTCACTGTGTGTCGCATTGTCGAGAGTGCCAGCAGAGGAAGCCAGTTCCTCATAAACCACCTGGCCGACTCATACCAATTACACCAGCCGAAACGCCTTTCCAGCGTGTTGGGATTGACCTCCTCGGACGATTTCCAACGTCTGCTAGTGGCAATAGATGGATTATTGTTTGCACTGATTATCTGACACGCTGTCATTACAAAAGCCGTGAAATCAGCCGAAGCATCCGAGGCAGCCAAATTCATCGTGGAAGACATTGTATTAAAACACGGTGCCGCAAGGTCGTTAATTACGGATCGAGGGAAAGTTTTTCAGTCGAATCTTGTGACAGAGATAAACCGTCGGTGCAACATTACTCATCACATGACGACTGCCTACCATCCGCAAACTAAAGGGCTTACTGAACGCCTTAATAAGACCTTGGCCGACATGCTATCAATCTTCGTCAATGTTGAGCAGAACAACTGGGATGAGGTGCTACCTTTCGTGACGTTTGCCTACAAACCGCCACACAAGACACCACAGGATTTACGCCATTTTTCCTGGTGCATGAGCGTGAGGCGTCTACTACCATGGACATCTACATCTACATCCATACTCCGCAAGCCACCAGACGGTGTGTGGCGGAGGGTACTTTGAGTACCTCTATCGGTTCTCCCTTCTGTTCCAGTCTCGTATTGTTCGTGGAAAGAAATATCGTCGGTATGCCTCTGTATGGGCTGTAATCTCTCTGATTTTATCCTCATGGTCTCTTCGCGAGATGTACATAGGAGGGAGCAATATACTGCTTGACTCCTCGGTGAAGGTATGTTCTCGAAACTTAAACAAAAGCCCGTACCGAGCTACTGAGCGTCTCTCCTGCAAAGTATTCCATTGGAGTTTATCTATCATCTCCGTAACGCTTTCGCGATTACTAAATGATCCTGTAACGAAGCGCGCTGCTCTCCGTTGGATCCTCTCTATGTCTTCTATCAACCCTATCTCGTACGGATCCCAAACTGATGAACAATATTCAAGCAGTGGGCGAATAACATCCTTTGTTTTCGGATTGCAGTTCCTTAGGATTCTTCCAATGAATCTCAGTCTGGCATCTGCTTTACCAACGACCAACTTTATATGATCATTCCATATTAAAGCACTCCTAATGCCTACTCCCAGATAATTTATGGAATTAACTGCTTCCAGTTGCTGACCTGCTATATTGTAACTAAATGATAAGGGATCTATCTTTCTATGTATTCGCAGCACATAACACTTGTCTACATTGAGATTCAATTGCCATTCCCTGCACCATGCGTCAACTCGTTGCCGATCCTCCTGCATTTTAGTACTATTTTCCATTGTTACAACCTCTCGATATACCACAGCATCATCCTCAAAAAGCGTCAGTGAACTTCCGATGTTATCCACAAGGTCATTTACGTATATTGTGAATAGCAACAGTCCTACGACACTCCCCTGCGGCATACCTGAAATCACTCTTACTTCGGAAGACTTCTCTCCATTGAGAATGACATGCTGCGTTCTGTTATCTAGGAACTCTTCAATCCAATCACACAATTGGTCTGACAGTCCATATGCTCTTACTTTGTTCATTAAACGACTGTGGGGAACTGTATCGAACGCCTTGCGGAAGTCAAGAAACACGGCATCTACCTGGGAACCCATGTCTATTGCCCTCTGAGTCTCGTGGACGAATAGCGCGAGCTAGGATTCACACGATCGTCTTTTTCGAAACCCATGCTGGTTCCTACAGAGTAGATTTCTAGTCCCCAAAGAAGTCATTATACTCGAACATAATACGTGTTCCAAAATTCTACAACTGATCGACGTCTATAGTTCTGCACATCTGTTTGACGTCCCTTCTTGAAAATAGGGATGACCTGTGCCCTTTTCCAATCTTTTGGAACACTACGCTCTTCTAGAGACCTACGGTACACCGCGGCAAGAAGGGGGGCAAGTTCCTTCGCGTACTCTGTGTAAAATCTAACTGGTATCCCATCAGGTCCAGCGGCCTTTCCTCTTTTGAGCGATTTTAATTGTTTTTCTATTCCTCTGTCGTCTATTTCGATATCTACCATTTTGTCATCTGTACGACAATCTAGAGAAGGAACTGCAGTGCAGTCTTTCTCTGGTGAAACAGCTTTGGAAAAAGACATTTAGTATTTCGGCCTTTAGTCTATCATCCTCTGTTTCAGTACCATTTTGGTCACAGAGTGTCTGGACATTTTGTTTTGAACCACCTACCGCTTTGATATAAAACCAAAATTTCTTAGGATTTTCTGCCAAGTCAGTACATAGAACTTTACTTTCGAATTCATTGAACGCCTCTCGCATAGCCCTCCTCACATTACATTTCGCTTCATGTAATTTTTGTTTGTCTGGAAGGCTGTGGCTATGTTTATGTTTGCTGTGATGTTCCCTTTGCTTCCGTAGCAGTTTTCTAACTCGGTTGTTGTACCACGGTGGCTCTTTTCCATCTCTTATGATCTTGCTTGGCACATACTCACCTAATGCGTATTATACAATGGTTTTGAACTTCGTCAAAAATGGCTCTGAGCACTGTGGGACTTAACTTGTCAGGTCTTCAGTCCCCTAGAACTTAGAATACTTAAACCTAACCAACCTAAGGACATCACACACATCCATGCCCGAGGCAGGATTCGAACCTGCGACCGTAGCGGTCGCGCGGTTCCAGAGTGTAGCGTCTAGAACCGCTCGGCCACACCAGCCGGCTTGAACTTTGTCCACTGATCATCAACACTGCCTGTAGTTGAGACAAAACATTTGTGTTGCGACGTCAAGTACTCTGAAATCTGCTTTTTGTCACTTTTCCTAAACAGAAGAATCTTCCTACCTTCTTTACTATTTCTATTTACGGCTGAAATCATCGATGCAGTAACCGCTTTATGATCGCTGGTTCCCTGTTCTGCGTTAACTGTTTCAAATAGTTCGGGTCTGTTTGTCACCAAAAGGTCTAATATGTTATCGCCACGAGTCGCTTCTCTGTTTAACTGCTCAAGGTAGTTTCCAGATAATGCACTTAAAAAGATTTCACTGGATTCTTTGTCCCTGCCACCCGTTATAGACGTTTGAGTCTCCCAGTCTGTATCCGGCAAATTAAAATCTCGGTTACATCCTGATGAGGTGGACGACGACTACATCCGCCAGGTGTTAACCAGAGCTGAGGAAGCTCGGCAGTTAGCTCGACTCCGCACGCTGCAGGCTCAAGAAAACGAAGGTGTGACGCGAACCACCGCCCTGGTGACCTCGTCTGGATCTTCACTCCTGTTCGGAAGGTTCGTCTCTCTGAGAAGCTCTTCAGGCGCTACTTTGGACCTTACAAGGTTGTAAGACAGTTGTCTGATGTTACTTATGAAGTTGAAGATTTCGATCCGGACGCAAGACGACGAAAGATCAGATACGGTCCACGTCCTTCGAATGAAGCCCAACGGGGATCCTGTCGCCCAGGGTAAATTCGAAGCTCCAGCGACAGGCAACAAGCGGAAAGGTGACGAAGAGCTTAGCGGCAAAAGAAGTTCTAAGAAGACCACCGCCAGGGCAAGTATCAGTCATCGGGAGTCGGATGACTCGTTCCTGGACTAGCAGGACGTAACACCGAGACGCTGTTCTCTTAAGGAAGGGGCACTGTTGCGCTAGAAGCTGAGTAGCACCGTGGTGTAGTGGCTGTGATACTGAACTGTTGCATAAAGGGTCGAGAATTCAAAACTCACTTCTACTGTACAATTTTTATTTCTACATTCGGTTCGAGTACATTCCAGAAGTATCCATAAATGTCAAGAGTCATTGTACTGGAATGTTCTGTAGCTGTATACATACTGTATGTGTTCTGGCCGGTGGCAGTCCGCTCCGCGCTCTTGTATGTGCAAGTGCTGAATAAACCTTCGTTAAGTGAAGTTAGTATTCGTCATTCATATAATTACACCTTCTCCTACGTGACAATAATACTTAATTTATATGACATTTGAACCGTAATATAATAAAAAAATAACGTGCATTTCTACGAAGTATTTGCATCAATTTACAATGTACATTTTTCGTGTTTACACGACAAATACCATCTTGCAACGCGTGATGTCGAGATCACATCCGACGAGTAATTGTACAGTGTGAGACATAAAAACTGACCGCCGGCCTGCCGCCACAGATTAAGGCCGAGTCGTTCACTTAAGGTCGCCAATAAAACCGACTTCCCCTGACAACGCTAAGTCCGGCCATCTGCACAATCTGGCAACACAGTGAGATGTGGAAGTGTCAGGACGAAGTGTTAGCTACTTCCGAGATTTTGTCGCGTTGTGTGAGTCCGTGGTTTAGTGGTAATCGTCGTGCGTTCTAAACTTATAGTCGCGTGGTCACGTCGGACTGTATCTCCCACTTCCTTTTTAACCACATTTCGGCCCTCGTCTAAAGATACTAGTCCGATAGAACATCTAACATAATTCGCTTCACCTTCTACCCACCAGTAATGACAAAGACTTCCAGAAACAATTCCGCAGGACAGCTCGTGGCTGCGTCGCGATCGAACAGCGTTTCCTGGCGCTGCAGCGGCTACCGGCCACCGACCAGACGCCACCCCCTGCCTCAAATCGGGCGTCGCCCATGTGAACGCGGCGCGACGGTGTCGTTGTGTGTATCAACTGTCATTTTCGAATTTGAAGTTCTAGTTATCATCCTGCAGTTAAAGATTGTAGATTATACTTGAAAATCATGAATTACGGTTAAGCGTTGTAAAATTGGGTCGCAAGTGAAGAAAGGTGTAACATCTGCAACAAAATATTTACTTTTAGTATAATAGAGGTGTGAATGCAGACGAAGCAGCTCGAAACATTTGAACTGTGTGTAGCGCGAGTGCTTTTGGAAAAAATACGCCAAGAAAAGATATTCTTGATTTAACAAAGATCGTTCTGGCATGAATGATTTTCTACATCAAGGAAGTCTCAACTACTGATATAAGTGATGGATTATCATTTAACTATCATGCAACATTTGCATTCAACAGGCAAGGTTCAGAAGTCTGGTGTAGGAGTACTGCACGATGTAATTCGAAACAACAAAAATCAACAGAGTGACTATTGTTGCAGGTCGCTCACTGAGCATTCCTATATTAGATTAGTACTTGTTCCATAGATCATGAATACGACACTTCGTAATGATGTGTAACGTGTCAGGTTAATAAAAGGTGTCTATACAAGATATTACATTACACAATATATTACATGACAATATTTTTTTTTTTTTTTTTTTTTTGTAGTGGTTGGGGAAATTACCCACTTACTATATCCAAATATTTATCTAATGAGTAAAAGGAGTTGCCATTAAGAAATTCTTTTAATTTCCTTTTAAATGCTATATGGCTATCTGTCAGACTTTCGATGCTATTAGGTAAGTGACCAAAGACTTTTGTGGCAGCATAATTTACCCTCTTCTGAGCCAAAGTTAGATTTAACCTTGAGTAGTGAAGATCATCCTTTCTCCTAGTGTTGTAGCCATGTACACTGCTATTACTTTTGAATTCGTTCGGATTGATAATATCAAATTTCATAAGTGAATATATGTATTGTAAGGCTACAGTTAAGATTCTAACTCTTTAAATAAGTGTCTGCAGGATGATCTTGGATGATTACACGCTTTTGTCCAATGAACACTCTTTTACTCAGTGATGAGCCACCCCAGAATATGATGCCATACGAAAGTAGAGAATGAAAATAGGGGTGGTACGCTAATTTACTGAGCTGTATATCGCCAAAATTTGCAATGACCCAAATAGCATAAGTAGCTGAACTCAAACGTTTCAGCAGATCTTCAGTGTGTTTTTTCCAGTTCAACCCCTCATCAAAGCATACACCTAGAAATTTTGAATATTCTACCTTAGCTACCGATTTCTGATCGAAGTCTATATTTCTTAATGGTGTCATTCCATTTACTGTGTGGAACTGTATGTACTGTGTTTTGTCAAAGTTTAATGACAGCCCATTTGCAGAGAACTACTTAATGATTTTCTGAAAAACATCGTTTACAATTTCACCAGTTAATTTTTGTCTGTTGGATGTGATAGCTATACTTGTATCATCGACAAAAAGTACCAGCTTTGCATCTTCGTGAATATAGAATGGCAAGTCATTAATATGTACTAAGAACAGCAGAGGACCCAAGACCGAACCTTGCGGCACCCCATTCTTGATTGTTCCCTAGTTTGAGAAGTCACCAGTTTTTTGCATATTATGTGAACTGCTTATTTCAACTTTCTGCAGTCTTCCAGTTAGGTACGATTTAAACAATTTGAGCGCTGTCCCATTCATACCACAGTACTTGAGCTTATCTAGAAGTATTCCATGATTTACACAATCAAAAGCCTTTGAGAGATCACAAAAAATCCCAACAGGTGATTTCCGGTTACTCAGGGTATTTAATATTTCATTATTGAAAGTATGTATAGCATTTTCCGTTGAAAAACCTTTCTGGAAACCAAACTGACATTTTGTTAAAACTTTATTTTCACAAAGGCGTGAAGCTACTCTACAATACATTACTTTTTCAAGACTTTGGATAAGGCAGTCAGAAGAGAGATTGGGCAGTAGTTGTTGACATCAGATCTATCTCCATTTTATGGGGTGGTGGTGGTGGTGGTTAGTGTTTAACGTCCCGTCGACAACGAGGTCATTAGAGACGGAGCGCAAGCTCGGGTTAGGGAAGGATTGGGAAGGAAATCGGCCGTGCCCTTTCAAAGGAACCATCTCGGCATTCGCCTGAAACGATTTAGGGAAATCACGGAAAACCTAAATCAGGATGGCCGGAGACGGGATTGAACCGTCGTCCTCCCGAATGCGAGTCCAGTGTGCTAACCACTGCGCCACCTCGCTCGGTATGGGGTGGTTTAACAATGGCATACTTCAGTCTATCTGGGAAAATACCCTGCTTCAGAGAGCTATTACATATGTGACTAAGAATCCCACTTATCTCTTTGGAACAAGCTTTTATTATCCTGCTGGAAATGCCATCAATTCCGTGTGACCTTTTACCTTGAGAGATTTATTATCTTTCTAATTTCAGAAGGAGAGGTGGGTGGAATTTCAATTGTATCAAACTGTGTGGGTAAGGCCTCTTCCATTAACTTCCTTGCTTCTTCTAATGAACATTTCGATCCTATTTTCTCTACAACATTTAAAAAATAATTATTGAAAATGTTTTCGACTTCCGGCTTGTTGTTTGTCAAGTTTCCATTCGCTTTGATGGTTATTCCGTCATCCTGTACTCTTGGTTGCCCTGTCTCCCTTGTAATACTATTCCAAATTGTTTTGATTTTGTTATCAGAGGTATTAATCTCAGACATGATGCAGATGCTTCTGGACGTTTTAATAACCTTTCTTAATGTAGCACAGTAGTTTTTTTAATATTTGGCTGTTTCTGGGTCATTACTCTTTCTTGTTGTTAGATACAGTTCCCTTTTGTGGTTACAAGATATTTTTATTCCTTTAGCAAGCCAAGGTTTTTTGCATGGTTTCTTATAATTAGATTTAACTACTTTCTTGGGGAAACAGTTTTCAAATTCTCTTACAAGTGTATCATGAAATAATTTATATTTTAAATTAGCATTGGGTTCCTTGTACACATCATCCTAGTCTATCTGCTTAAGATTTTCTCTGAAATTTCTAATTGTTGAGTCATTAACTGAACGCACGTCCTTCGAGGGTAGTTTTGAATTACTGAATGGAGCTACGTCATATACTGTAACTAGCTGAGCACCACGATCAGAAAGGCCATTCTCAACAGGGCAAGAATTTATGTTTTTAAACTTATCTTGGTTTATAAAAGTGTTATCTGTCAATATGCTACTGTCCTTTACTATCCGAGTAGGAATATTAATGACAGATGTCAAATTGAAAGAACCGAGCAAGACTTCCAGGTCATTCTTTCTATTACACTCTTTCAGTGCGTCAATATTGAAGTCCCCACAAATAATAATTTGCTTTCCCCTATCTGACATATAGCACAAAAAGACATCCAAGATTTCCAGGAATAAATGAAAGTTTCCTGAATGGGACCTATATACTGTTACAGTTATAAAAGAGCCCTCCTTCAGTTTAAGTTGACAGGCACATGCTACTATATGATGCTCTAGACAAAACTTTTTTGTATCTAAGCTTTTTACACAGTGATAACTTTTGACATATACAGGGTGAGTCACCTAACGTTACCGCTGGATATATTTCGTAAACCACATCAAATACTGACGAACCCATTCCACAGACCGAACGTGAGGAGAGGGGCTAGTGTAATTGTTTAATACAAACCATACAAAAATGCACGGAAGTATGTTTTTAACACAAACCTACGTTTTTTTAATGAAATCACGTTAGTTTGTTAGCACATATGAACATATAAACAAATACGTAATCAGTGCCGTTTGTTGCATTGTAAAATGTTAATTACATCCGGAGATATTGTAACCTAAAGTTGACGCTTGAAACCTCCGACGTTCAGTTGCGTGTTGTAACAAACACGGGCCACGGTCGGCGAGCAGCATCTGTAGCGATATGTTTACGATGACGACGGTGTTTACGAGTGTGGCTGTAGTGCACTGTTGTGGTTTGGTCTAGCTGTCGCAGTGTCCGCATGTAGCGCTTGCTGCTATTGTTATTCTGCATTCGTCTCCGCACGCAGACCAACTGTAGTACACCGTGTTACCAGACGTCTGTGATAGCGTAGTGTTTTAGGAACTGTGACCATGGTGTATTCGAACTCTGAAAAGGCGGAGATGATACTCATCTATGGCGAATGTCGACGAAATGCAGCTGAAGCCTGCAGGGTGTATGCAGAACGGTACCCGGACAGAGAGCATCCAACGTGCCGCACACTGCAAAACATTTACCGCCAACTGTATGCAGCAGGTATGGTCGTAGCACGCAAACGGGTCCGTAACAGGCCCGTCACAGGAGAAGCGGGTGCAGTTGGTGTGTTAGCTGCTGTTGCCATGAACCCACACATGAGTACACGGGACATTGCAAGAGCCGGTGGACTGAGTCAAAGTAGTGTCATGCGCATACTGCATCGTCACCGCTTTCACCCGTTTCATGTGTCGCTACATCAGCAATTACATGGTGGTGACTTTAATCATCGAGTGCAATTCTGTCAATGGGCATTAACAGAGAATGCGTTGCAGTTCTACCTGTTTACCGATGAAGCGGGTTTCACAAACCATGGGGCAGTGAATCTACGGAACATGCATTACTGGTCCGTGGACAATCCTCGCTGGCTCAGACAGGTAGACCGACAGCGACCGTGGACTGTAAATGTATGGTGCGGAATCATTGGCGACCGCCTCATTGGTCCTCACTTCATTGCAGGGGCCCAAACAGCTGCAGCATACATCGAGTTTCTACAGAATGATCTGCCAACGTTGCTCGAAAATGTCCCACTGGAAACGCGTCGACGTATGTGGTATCAGCATGATGGTGCACCTGCACATTCCGCAATTAACACTAGGCTGACCCTTGACAGGATGTTCGACGGGCGTTTCATAGGACGTGGAGGACGCATAAATTGGCCAGCCCGTTCTCCTGATCTTACACCTCTGGACTTCTTTCTGTGGGGTACGTTAAAGGAGAATGTGTACCGTGATGTGCATACAACCCCAGAGGATATGAAGGAACGTATTGTGGCAGCCTGCGGCGACATTACACCAGATGTACTGAGGCGTGTACGACATTCATTACGCCAGAGATTGCAATTGTGTGCACCAAATGATGGCCACCACATTGAACATCTATTCGCCTGACATGTCAGAACACACTCTATTCCACTGCGTAAATGAAAACGGAAACCACGTGTGTACGTGTACCTCACCCCTCATGGTAATGTACATGTGCGTCAGTGAAAAAGACCAATAAAAAGGTGTTAGCATGTGGACGTAATGTGCTGTTCCAGTCTCTTCTGCACCTAACGTCCATCACCGTTCCCTTTGGATACCTACGTAATTCGGTGCTCTCCGATACACACGATCTAACAGCGGAGGAGTGGTACTCAAGCGTCAACTTTAGGTTACAATATCTCCAGATGTAATTAACATTTTACAATGCAACAAACGGCACTGATTACGTATTTGTTTATATGTTCATATGTGCTAACAAAACTAACGGGATTCCACTTAAAAAAACCTAGGTTTGTGTTAAAAAACATACTTCCGTGCATTTTTTTATGGTTTGTATTAACCAATTACAATAGCCCCTCTCCTCACCTTCGGTCTGTGGAACCGATTCGTCAGTATTTGATGTGGTTTACGAAATATATCCAGCGGTAATGTTAGGTGACTCACCCTGTATATGGCAACTCCTCCTCTCATCTTATTCTCTCTACTCATATGTGGAGCTAGTTTATAACCACTGTTATTTACCTTTTCCATATCAGGCACAATGTGATGCTCAGACAGGTGTAGTATATCTATTACAGTATCAGATTAATTGTCCTATAAACAAACCAGGAGCTCATCTACTTTATCCTTCAGTCTCGGAATATTTTGGTGAAAAATGGTAACATTATTTTTTACTTTACTTTTGTGAGAATCTACTTTTTCCTTTAATCCACCAATATTTTGGTTAAATATGGTAACATTATTATTTACTTTCCTGTTGTGAGAATCTTGTGAGTTTTGGGCCTCTTTAGCACCTGCCTGCCTGAACTTCTCATTGGACACTAATGTTGTTGTTGTTGTTGTTGTTGTTGTTGTGGTCTTCAGTCCTGAGACTGGTTTGATGCAGCTCTCCATGCTACTCTATCCTGTGCAAGCTTCTTCATCTCCCAGTACCTACTGCAACCTACATCCTTCTGAATCTGCTTAGTGTAGTCATCTCTTGGTCTCCCTCTACGATTTTTACCCTCCACGCTGCCCTCCAATATTAAACTGGTGATCCCTTGATGCCTCAGAACATGTCCTACCAACCGATCCCTTCTTCTAGTCAAGTTGTGCCACAAACTTCACTTCTCCCTAGTCCTATTCAATACTTCCTCATTAGTTATGTGATCTACCCATCTAATCTTCAGCATTCTTCCGTAGCACCACATTTCGGAAGCTTCTATTCTCTTCTTGTCCAAACTGTTTATCGTCCATGTTTCACTTCCATACATGGCTACACTCTATACAAATACTTTCAGTAACGACTTCCTGACACTTAAACCTATCCTCGATGTTAACAAATTTCTCTTCTTCAGAAATGCTTTCCTTGCCATTGCCAGTCTACATTTTATATCCTCTCTACTGCGACCATCATCAGTTATTTTGCTCCCCAAATAGCAAAACTCCTTTACTACTTTAAGTGTCTCATTTCCTAATCTAATTCCCTCAGCATCACCCAACTTAATTCGACCACACTCCATTATCCTTGTTTTGCTTTTGTTGATGTTCATCTTATATCCTCTTTTCAAGACACTATCCATTCCGTTCAACTACTCTTCCAAGTCCTTTGCTGTCTCTGACAGAATTACAATGTCATCGGCGAACCTCAAAGTTTTTATTTCTTCTCCATGGATTTTAATACCTACTCCGAATTTTTCTTTTGTTTCCTTTACTACTTGCTCAATATACAGATTGAATAACATTGGGGAGAGGCTACAACCCTGTCTCACTCCCTTCCCAACCACTGCTCCCCTTTCATGCCCCTCGACTCTTAGAACTGCCATCTGGTTTCTGTACAAATTGTAAACAGCCTTTCGCTCCATGTATTTTACCCCTGCCACCTTTAGAATTTGAAAGAGAGTCTTCCAGTCAACATTGTCAAAAGCTTTCTCTAAGTCTACAAATGCTAGAAACGTAGGTTTGCCTTTCCTTAATCTAGCTTCTAAGATAAGTCGTAGGGTCAGTATTGCCTCACGTGTTCCAATATTTCTACGGAATCCAAACTGATCTTCCCCGAGGTCAGCTTCTACCAGTTTTTCCATTCGTCTGCAGAGAATACGCGATAGTATTTTGCATCCATGACTTATTAAACTGATTGTTCGGTTATTTTCACATCTGTCAGCCTCTGCTTTCTTTGGGATCGGAATTATTATATTCTTCTTGAAGTCTGAAGGTATTTCGCCTGTCTCATACATCTTGCTCACCAGATGGTAGAGTTTTGTCAGGACTGGCTCTCCCAAGGCTGTCAGTAGTTCTAGTGGAATGTTGTCTACTCCCGGAGCTTTGTTTCGACTCAGGTCTTTCAGTGCTCTGTCAAACTCTTTACGCAGTATCATATCTCCCATTTCATCTTCATCTACATCCTCTTCCATTTCCATAATATTGTCCTCGAGTACATCGCCCTTGTATAGACACTCTATATACTCCTTCCACCTTTTTGCTTTCCCTTCTTTGCTTAGAACTGGGTTTCCATCTGAGCTCTTGATATTCATACAAGTGGTTCTCTTTTCTCCAAAGGTCTCTTTGATTTTCCTGTAGGCAGTATCCATCTTACCCCTAGTGAGATAAGCCTCTACATCCTTACATTTGTCCTCTAGACATCCCTGCTTAGCCATTTTGCACTTCCTGTCGATCTCATTTTTGAGATATTTTTATTCCTTTTTGCCTGCTTCATTTACTGCATTTTTATATTTTCTCCTTTCATCAATTAAATTCAATATTTCTTCTGCTACTCAAGGATTTCTACTAGCCTTCGTCTTTTTACCTACTTTATCCTCTGCCTGGACACTAATATTAGTCTAAAAAAGAGGTACATCCATGAGTACTAGTGTCCCCCCTTATGGATTTCGCTAACAACCCTGCCAGTTTACCCTTCCCTTTCCTATTGAGGTGTAGGCCATGCCCTGTGAAATCCTCCCTATCAATAGCCTCGACAGGAACCAATCCAATATCTGACAGTGGCCGCCCTACGCAACTGATCCAACTCCATATTTACCCTCCTGACAGAGCGGTTCAACTGGGGCTGATCATGCCGCACGAAAGTAGACACCAGCCCAAAATTGGTATGGGTCGTTGCAGAGGCTATTTTCAGCAGGTCAGTACCGTTGCTGGTGACGAGTTATGATGCCTAAACTCGAGCAAAGTGTAGTGTGAACAAAATATTTTCCATCTGAGAACTCCAAAAAGGTGTTTTACACTAAAAATTCTTCCCCAAGGACGTGTCCATCACAGCTGGAATTTGATGCCAACAATTGAGACACGTTGCGGTCGCAGTTTAAGAAAATCGACTGAAAAAACATCACATGCGCTACTGCATGATAACGCACTCTGTTGATTTGAGAAACTCATTCCTAGACGAAAATGCTCTTCAAACTACAGTGGTTTAATGACATCGTTAGAAACAGTAGGTTTCTACTGGCGTAGAATTTGTAAACTACTTTAGCACTGTCAGATTGTTATAGACATTGTGGAAGAATATACTGTTGCTGATTAATTTCTTTCTGATGGTTACTATTGTATTCAATGTACTAATGGAAAATGCAATTCAAATATTCATTGTACTAATACAAATTAAAATCAGTTTACTATAGAAACATTACGACGGCAGTCTATCTTAATAAAGAATTAAGTGTCTGTAAGACGAAGGTGCCTATTTTAACACGAATTAGTAGGATATTACCGACTTCTGACTTCGAGGAGGTCTGTATTTACTTCATGTCCTGTATCATACTCAAGTTAAATTAAAATCCGGCAGTTCATAGATAAAATTATCTATTCACAACAACGAAAAATATGTCAGCAGAAAACAAAAGTGGCATTATGAATTTAGCAGTACCATAAGGTTTTCGCTCTGACACTATGGAGTACTGAAGGTGGCAAGACGAATTTTGCTCGAGCGTTGTCTTACGATTCGCTTATTGAGTTTCTGTCTGCCTGCTTGTAGCTGTGCTACAAAAGAATTAAAAACCTGGCGTTCAGGGAGTTTCGGAAGGCGAACTAAAGCTGCTTGCAGCTGGTAGACTGGCTCATCGATATAGTTCGTTGCGTTTGGTCTGATCGCACGTCACAAGACATCCGTTCAAGTTGATCGTTGATGCCTTGACTCGGTTTTTTTTTTTAATTACAAGAGAGCACTAAACCCTCTGACCAAACACGCTGAGCTACTGTGCCGGCCCCTCTGAGCTAGCGAGGAGGTGCAGGAGAGAGGGGGCTTACTTATTGGCCCAGTAGCCGCTATGGCAGATAAATCGCAACATAGGAGGCGAGAGAAGTTGTATTTCTCGTGTGGGACGACTTTCGTGGACTCAAAAGCATTAACTGATATCCTTATATCACATCTCAAGAGAAAATCCGCACATTATTCAATTGAAGTGAGTGTAATTATTTGTAATACATCGATGCACTGAGTGCAAACGAAACGTCAAAAATTGATATGTGCGACAATTATTTGTGTTTTACAGTCTTAATCGGACCGAAACCCTTAATATTTATTCGCCAGACGCGATTCACAATTTTGTAGTTTCTTCAGAGGCTGATTTGGCAACTTATCTTTGCTATACAATATTCTTATTGAGATCACTGCCATTGTCACACCTGCAAGAAGACCGGCATGACCTCACTTCTTGTTGTCAGCTTTTCTGACGGATATTATGCCGTTGCTCGAAACGTGAAGACTTAAGGTGAGTTCGAATATTCCATATGGCGAAAATCCGATGTTTCTATTGTTCCAGCTCTAACATTCGAAAACAGTTACAATAAGCGGCAGAAAAGCGCCTGTGAACCAACAATTAATAATGCAGTCGTAATTAGTGGAATCTGTTAAACTCCAGCTGTCATCTGATCATTGTGAAAAACTACATTTTTCGTCTGCACAGCACCGCAGTATGAGGAACTCAAGGGTTTCGTAGAACTCCTATACTTAATTTCCTTGTGTTCGTTTTCAATGGCAGTAGGTGAGGAACAAAGCTATCTGACTTGAAATATACTTTTCCAGCTGGGATTGAGACTTTGGCTATAGTTGCAGTGGCACATCCAGTGAGGTATCAACACTGAGATGATTCACTCACTGCTGTACTATAGGCTAGGACACAGAGAAGCAGGTTTCCCACAAAGTAAACGATGAGAGACACTGTAATTAATGTCTAAAGTAGCCATCTCACAAATGTAAATTTTTCAAGTCGCTGTCACTAATAAAGCATGAATTGTTCAGCAAATTTCAACTACATATAGTGAAATGAGTAGGTTATTCAGCTCACGTGTGTGTGTGTGTGTGTGTGTGTGTGTGTGTGTGTGTGTGTGTGTGTGTGTGTGTTGTGTCTGTTCTTTCGGCCATGTCGAAAAGAACAGACACTACGATTCGAAAGAGACAGGCTTGTTAATCAATCAAATATCAAAGGACGGATGTCGTGGCCGTCACAGGGCGTTAAAATACAGCTACGGCGGCAGATGAAACTTTGTGCCTGACCACGTTCGAACTCGGATTTGTTGTGTCTTTTCTTTCGGACATGGGTGTTGTGTTGTCCTAATCATCATCATTTCATCCCCATCGACGCGCAGGTCGCCGAAGTGGCGTCAAATCGAAAGACCTGCAACAGGCGAACGGTCTATCCGACGGGAGGCCGTAGCCGCACGACATTTCATTTCATTGAGCACAGAGACACAGCTGTCAGTATGTAACCCTACCAAACTCGAAGCTAAGGCAAATGAGGACGTTCAAAGTTGATTTTCAAAAATTCCTCCACCAACTTCAATGCACTTTTGACTTCTCTTGGCCGGCCGGGATAGCCAAGCGGTTCTAGGCGCTTCAGTCTGGAACCGCGTGACCACTACGTTCGCAGGTTCGAATCCTGCCTCGGGCATGGATGTGTGTGATGTCCTTAGGTTAGTTAGGTTTACGTAGTTCTAAGTTCTAGGGGACTGACGACCTTAGAAGTCACGTCCCATAGTGAGCAGGGCCATTTGAACCATTTTTGACTTCTCTTGATAACACCAAGTGTAGCTCTTCTAAGGTTGTCTTTGTATTCTTTTATGAGTGCTGCACTATTCGTAATACGATCACATCGGCTCTTGGGTTTACTTTTTCTTTGTAGACTTCGCCTTTCAACCATCCCCACATGCAAAAAAACCAAAGGGATAAGGTCCGGGGACCTTGGTAGCCAAGAAAAGTGCCCATATCTACTGATCCATCTTCTGGGATATGCTAGGTTTGGATGATGTTTCACCTGACAGCTAGAATGTGCAGGAGCCCCGTCATGCTGGAGGAACATACGCATTCTTGTAGCCAAAGGAACCTCATCCAAGGGCATGGATGTGTGTGATGTCCTTAGGTTAGTTAGGTTTAAGTAGTTCTAATTTCTAGGGGACTGATGACCTCAGATGTTAAGTCCCATAGTGCTCAGAGCCATTTCTGAACCTCATCCGATAATGCTGGAAGCTAATTTTCAAGGAAGTGTAGACAACGGGGTCTTGTAAGGACCATGAAACGAAACGAAAATGCATTGAAACCAGCTGTATGTACTCAATAAAAATTGGACACATGTTATATGGCATTTTTTCTGCAGTTTGTCTACACTACCACCTCCTACAACATTTACTATTCCTCCTGAAAAATCCTTTGTAATTATTCAGGTCACGACGGGCCAAGAGCATTCGTTCGGTAGAAGAGATATGCGCCATTGTAGCGACGACGAATAAGTGCTCATAGCTGTTAAGGTACACATTTTACATCCCATGTTTAGCGGTGCTAGACGCACTTCATCGTCCAAACCCACAGTGTGGCTGCGAGCGAGTGAAATAATGGACGGAGGGGTACAGCGTATGTGGTACGCGGCAAACACGGGAATTTGCGTCTGAGGAGTAGCCTGTGTAGAGAGGTCGTGCAGGCAAGTTGGCCCTTGTGTCCTGGTAGCCCAGTACTCAGTGCGTCTTCCTAGTAAGCAGAAGGTCCAGGTTCGAACCGTGGTTGGGCACAAATTTTCATCTGCTGTCGTTGCTGTGTTTCAACACCCTGTGACAGTGTGAACGTCGGTCCTTCGATATTTAAGATACAATTGTCTTTTGAGGCAATACAGGTGATAAGCGTACATTTGTCTTGCCATCAACGGAACGGGACTTCAACTGCATCCGTTCCTTAGTCATTCCTTTGTGATGGCGCTAACCCATGTCATATGCATGCGAATCAGATTGTAGAGCATATTTAGTCAAATAACAAATGATCAGTATACAAGTATTTGCGAACAGTAGAAGCAGAATTGCAGCGAGCTGATCACTTAACCAAGTGCAACGTAGAGTATCTGTGTAGTGAGTCATTTCAGCTGCATAGCCGACGATAATATTTGTCAAGCAATTCACTGCAGAATTAATGTAATACCCGCACGAAGATTTCTGTAGTCATTCTGAATCATTAGCAGCTCGTGAATGGAATACTATGTTCATTAAATCAGATTAGGCAAGCTGATGCCAAATAAAGAGAAGCAACGACGCCACTACACTGTCTTTAGGCAGTCATCGCTAGATTATGTGCGCCACCATTTACGTTACTGTAAGCAGTTTGATAGCATAACACCACAACATCCACTGACAACCTGTACCACTATCATCACACACGCGGTGAATACATGTTGCTGATGTTTGTCAAGAATAGCGGAAAGCGCCTCATGGATGTGAAGTTCCATTTGTATTACGCCTAGGACAGAGAGAATCCTAAATAACAGTCAGAGGTTACCCAATAAAGAGAAGAGGCCATTTACTGTCTCGAGTTCTTGCAGTTTGATATCAATAAAGTTCCCGATGATTTCACACTAACGGGTTCTTTTGGCTATCGGAATATTCATACGGGGATTATCAATGTGTAATTATCAAAGTGTAATTGCTAGAACACTCAACTACCTTAATAATATCTCATTTTGGATTGAATACGACTCAGAAAGCGACGTTAATTTGACGTTTCTGTCCGTCTCCTGACGACTTACTGAATGAAGTCTGAAGTGCACTCGCAGTTGTGTTGCCTGCCGCATCAATTCCGTAACGTGTTAGGCGGCTGGCAGCCATTGCTGAATACAGACGTGTGCAAATATCTTCACTACTCTAGGGAAACTAGTCTTTGTTGCATTTTTTCCATACCGTAATTAGCACAATAACATAAGGCTCTTACTGCTGAAGAACTTCACGCCCGCAAGACCTTAAATGAGAATCTGCGAGCAGTAATAATGCATGAAAGGAAACAGACTGTTGGACAAAAGAATGGAGAGCGCCCTGCTTTTTGCGTTTCCGACAGGTCCTACTGTAAGAACATGGTATCATATTATGCGTCATAACTCCAAACTGTTTATTTTTTCACTTCATACTAAAACATAAGCTGTGATATGAGAAGAGGAAATGACTTAAATGCTTCTCAGAAACTTTAGTTTTTTGTGCTTATTTTCTCACTTCATACTAAAACTAAGACGTTGATATGAGAGGAGGAAATGAAGTACACGCTTCCAAGACATATTTTCGTATATGCTACTACTGCGAGCATGAAAGCTCTGCAGTTAATTTTTGTGTGTTGGATAAATTTTGATATCACGTCACATTACTTTGTGAGAAGGTTCCTGTTTTCTTGGGATTCAAATAGAGTGGACATTTCATCACTGGTTAATATTCTGATACCCGTTCCAGGTGTCCGCAGCTCGTGGTCGTGCGGTAGCGTTCTCGCTTCCCACGCCCGGGTTCCCGGGGTCGATTCCCGGCGGGGTCAGGGATTTGCTCTGCCTCGTGATGACTGGATGTTGTGTGCTGTTCTTAGGTTAGTTAGGTTTAAGTAGTTCTGAGTTCTAGGGGACTGATGACCATAGCTGTTAAGTCCCATGGTGCTCGGAGCTATTTGAACCATTTTGAACCCGTTCCAGTTCCTCCATGGCACCTGTGAGTAGAGCCTGACGTTGGTTACTGTAAGAACATGCAGGCAGTGATGTATTCTCACTGCAATCAGAGCCAAGGTGATTTCTTTCCATTTATGGTGAAGCGTCTGCTGCTGTGTCCACGCTCAGCCACCATAAATAAACCGCGAAGGCAATAGTCACCGCTAATCGCTGCACTTGTCACAAGCCGCGACAAGAGCGCACTGTATCTCCTAACGATATTATGGAGTTAATACATCTTACTTAACGTAATATGCAGGACATGGGTTGGGTAAATATTCAGTTCGTAGTAACTGTCCATTGCATTAAAATACTTTACAGTATATTTGATGCAATGTTTATTGTTGCTTGTTTCTCTCATGTTAATAGTATTGATTCAGATTGTGCGTGAACACGAAAACGGCAACTAGACTTTCGGATTCTGGGGAGTCCAGGCTAGCACAGCAGAGAATATCAGAGATCTCTGGTAAACTCTCCTACAAGCAGAAAACATTAATTGGAACACTAAATATCAATACATTGATCCAAACAGGAAAACTACATAATCTCGCATCGGAAATCCACCGCCAAAAAATTCTCATCCTTGCTCTTCAAGAAACATGACTGACAATGCATCCTTGCATCGCAAAAACTATCGCATCGTAAAGAGCAAAACACAACAAAAGGAAGCGAAAGGCGCACCAATCTTTAGCATGACATTTCTCGTGCACAGATCCATCACGAGCTCTGTCAAAGAAATCACACCCATCAACAATCGACTTATGACTATGAGCATTCAGAGCGCCAATAAAAAATATACACTCATCAATGCACATGCCCCCACCAACATCGAAAATAAGAAAAACCCCGAAAATGTATTAAAATTCTGCAACACACTCGAAAGAACCATGAGCAAAATTCACCAAGTCGAGGTGAAAATCCTAATGGGAGACTTCAACGCTCAATTTGGGACAAAAAAAAGTGTAGGAAAATCGTCGGTAAAAAGTTCAGCACACCAAAACACTAACACCAACGGCACACGTCTGATAGACGTTTGCCAACAACTCAACCTCAAAATAATGTCTACCCACTTTAGGAAAAAACAGAAAACATGGCGATCCCGGATCCAGCATCTTGGTGAATACCAGATCCACCACGTTGCCATCTGCTACGCCCACTACAGAGTCATCCACAATATTGAAGTCCGACAAGGCGAGAACATTGACTGAGACCGCTACCTCACACGAGTTCAAGTGAAATTCTCTCTGAAGAGAGTACACCTCAAAAATTTCAGCATCCAACATTGAAGAAGAGTTGGTAAAAGGCCTGACGAACAACTGGACTGACTTCTGCAGTAAAATTATCAGAAAAGCCGAATAATTAATCCCACTTAAGAAAAAGGCAAAACACTCATGATGGGATTCAAACTACGATCAAGCCATCATCAATCGCCTACTCGCCTTCAAAAAATACAACAGCAACAAATCGACAGGAACCATATAACACTTCCTCGACATCCGCAAAAAGACAAACAGAACCATCAGAAAAACCAAACGCAATTACATCACTAAAAAGCTGAAATCAGTTGAGGATAACTTCGGAAACTACAACAGCAGAAATTTCAGTAGAACTTCCGGAACAAAACTTAAGCTTACCCACGACAAAATTTGACGTTCAAGAAAAAAATGGAAAACTCACCCTCACCAACCAAGAAAACTGAAGAATTGGCATACTACTTTTCCGATCTCCTTAACTGTCCCGAAGCACCTGAACGATTCCCACACACATCTCCAATATACAAAAACTTGGACGCCGATCCACCGACACAAGAAGAAATCCAGCTCCACATCAAAAAACTCAAGAACGGGAAGTCGAGAGGAGAAGAAGGAATCATCGCAGGAATACTGAAAAAACATGGATCACAAACACTACCGGAAATCACACAGACCATTCAGGAAATCCGGCGAAATGAAAACCTCCCACACGACAGGAAATGTGCACTGATCCAACCACTCTACAAAAAAGGAGACAAATCTGATGTGAATAACTACAGAGCAATTTCCCTCCTCTCAGTCCTTCATAAAATCATCTCCACGTGTCTCTTACAACGAGCACAAGAACAAGTCAAACCCCTACTTGGTGAATACCAAGCCGAATTCAGACTACACAGATTTGGCACCGAACAAATTTTCTACCTGAAATCCACACTGAAAATACTGCGGTGCTGTGAAGATGAAAAACGTAGTTTTTCACAATTATCAGACGAGAGAGGGAGATTGTCAAATTCTACTAATTATGACTCCATTATTAATTGTTGCTTTACATGAGCTTTTATGACATTTATTGTAGCTTTTTTTGAATGTTAGAGCTGTAACAATAGAAACATCAGATTTTCCCGATACGGAATATTCGAATTCACCTTAAGTCTTCACGTTTCGAGCAACGGCAGAATGTCCGTCAGAAAAGCTGACAACAAGAAGCCAGGTCATGCCCGTCTTCTTGTGGATGTGACAATGATAGTGATCTCAATAAGAATATTGTATAGCAAACATAAGTTGCCAAATCAGCCATTGGAGAAGCTCAAAATTGTGAATCGCGTCTGGTGAATACACATTCAAGGTTTCGGTCCGATTAAGACAGTAAAACACAAATAATTGTAACAGTTATTAATTTAACACGTTTCGCTTTGCACTCAGTGCATCGATGTATTACAAGTAATTACACGGTAGCCCTTTAACCTAGTTACAGAAATCCGGATAAGACTGATTGACATATAATGAGGATATTCCAGCCCTTGCCACCCAAAACTTTCAGACGAAGTTATAGTCACTTCCGAGGTCACTCACACAACACACCAGCTAGTATCCTTCTTGGTAGTATAAATAAAACTTAGCAACAACGCAGAATATGTTTGGCAACTCTGTGACCGACGAGTTACTTCCTTGATGGCACAGAACTATACTATTAAATTCACTTGATATTATCGTGTCATTTCAATTGAGCAATGTGAGGATTTTCTCTTCAGATGTGATGTAAGGATAACAGTTAATGCCTTTGAGTCCACGAAAGTCGTCCCACACGAGAAATACAACTTCTCTCGCCTCCTATGTTGCGATTTATCTGCCATAGCGGCTACTGGGCCAATAAGTAAGCCCCCTCTCTCCTGCACCTCCTCGCTAGCTCAGAGGGGCCGGCACAGTAGCTCAGCGTGTTTGGTCAGAGGGTTTAGTGCTCTCTTGTAATTAAAAAAAAAACCGAGTCAAGGCATCAACGATCAACTTGAACGGATGTCTTGTGACGTGCGATCAGACCAAACGCAACGAACTATATCGATGAGCCAGCCTACCAGCTGCAAGCAGCTTTAGTTCGCCTTCCGAAACTCCCTGAACGCCAGGTTTTTAATTCTTTTGTAGCACAGCTACAAGCAGGCAGACAGAAACTCAATAAGCGAATCGTAAGACAACGCTCGAGCAAAATTCGTCTTGCCACCTTCAGTACTCCATAGTGTCAGAGCGAAAACCTTATGGTACTGCTAAATTCATAATGCCACTTTTGTTTTCTGCTGACATATTTTTCGTTGTTGTGAATAGATAATTTTATCTATGAACTGCCGTATTTTCATTTAACTTGAGTATGATACAGGACATGAAGTAAATACAGACCTCCTCGAAGTCAGAAGTCGGTAATATCCTACTAATTCGTGTTAAAATAGGCACCTTCGTCTTACAGACACTTAATGCTTTATTAAGATAGACTGCCGTCGTAATGTTTCTATAGTAAACTGAATTTAATTTGTATTAGTACAGTGAATATTTGAATTGCATTTTCCATTAGTACATTGAATACAATAGTAATCATCAGAAAGAAATTAATCAGCAACAGTATATTCTTTCACAATATCTATAACAATCTGACAATGCTAAAGTAGTTTACAAATGCTACGCCTGTAGAAACCTACTGGTTCTAACAATGTCATTAAACCACTGTAGTTTGAAGAGCATTTTCGTCTAGGAATGAGTTGCCTTTGTGGTTGATCGATGAGGAACAGTAAGGTAAAATTTTACGAGTATGCGATCAGAGGAACAAATGCCTGAGAGATGACTTCCCTATCGATCTCCTGGATAGTTTTGTTTCTCAAATCAACAGAGTGCGTTATCATGCAGTAGCGCATGTGATGTAGTTTTTTCGCTCGATTTTCTTAAACTGCGACCGAAACGTGTCTCAGTTGTTGGCATCAAATTCCAGCTGTGATGGACACATCCTTGGGGAAGAATTCGTAGTGTAAAACACACTTTTGGAGCTATTAGATGGAAAATATTATGTTCACACTATTCTTTGCTCGAGTTTAGGTCTTTTGGTAGGACTCTGCCCTTCATTTCTTCTAAGGAAATTAACTGTAAAGGCATCATAACTCGTCACCAGCAAAAGTATTGTATAGAAATGCTCAATGAGCGAACTGATGACGTTCAAGCAAAACTTCTGAACCTTGTCGCATGGTAGTTAAATGACAATCCATCACTTATATCAGTAGTTGAGACTTCCTTGATGTAGAAAATCATTCATGCCAGAACGATCTTTGTTAAATCAAGAACATCTTTTCTTGGCGTATTTTTCCCAAAAGCACTCGTGCTACACACAGTTCAAATGTTTCGAGCTGCCTCCTCTGCATTCACCCCTCTATTATACTAAAAGGAAATATTTTGTTGCAGGTGTTACACCTTTCTTAACTTGTGACCCAATTTTACAACGCTTAGCCGTAGTTAATGATTTTCAAGTATGTAATCTACAATCTTTAACTGCAAAATGTTAACTAGAACTTCAAATTAGAAAATTACAGTTGATACATACGCTGACAGCGTCGCGCCGCCTTCACATGGGCGGCGCCGGATTTCAGGCGGCGGGTGGCGTCTGGCCGGTGGCCGGTAGCCGCTGCAGCGCGAGGAAACGCTCGAGCGTAAGCTGTTCTGATCGCGACACAGTCACGAGCTGTCCTGCGGAATTGTTTCTGGAAGTCTTTGTTATTACTGGTGGGTAGAAGGTGAAGCGAATTATGTTAGATGTTCTATCGGACTCGTAACTTTAGACGAGGGCCGAAATGTGGTTAAAAAGAAAATGGGAGGTACAGTCCGACGCGACCACGCGACTATAAGCTTAGAATGCACGGCGATTACCACTTTTTTTTTACCAGGAACAGGGTAAATGAACAAAATATCTTTATTGGTACAAGCTTAAATATAACAGAAATGCCATCCTTCCGGCGGAAATACCACGAGATATTACACTCGTACAAGACGAGCAATATTTTTTTTTTATTAACAAGGTGTAGGAAAAAAAGAATAATAGTACTTATGTAAGTTAGGAGATGTGAAGCAATAGACAGTGGAGAGGGGGAAAAACCAGCGTGTTTTGGTATAGTCCATAAAAGAAAGGAGGCGCGTGTCCATGCGCCTAGTCCACTGTGGGTTACAATATAGAAAGTAGAGCGGGGAGTCTCAGATGTCAGCAGGGGGGGGGGGGGGGGGGAGTGTTGTCAGCGTGTGGCACCATCCAACTGAGCGGGGGTGACGTAAAGATCGCGGGTAGGTAATTGGCGAAGAAGGCGCGGTAGCGCGGTCGGTGTTCGACTTGACTGTGGGCGGTTTGTAAGTACTGCCAGAAATCAAGGCGTGATTTGTCACCATCATTATACATGTAGGTCATCGTCCATCCCTTGACCCATACAATCGCACGATTTTTGGTGGCGGGGAAATAAGTATCCTCCGGATGGATAAAAGTCCACGGGTCAATCGAGTCCGGCGGAACGCCGAGGTAACAGGCAACGAACTGTCGGCCAAGTTTCCAGACGTCACAGGTGGCAGCACAAGTCAGTTGATGGACATCGTTATCCACGAGGTGGCAAATGGAACAAAGTGGAGAGTCCATTAGTCTGATGGCGTGAAGGCGATGATTTGTGGCGAATTTTTCATTTGCGACTTGGTACCATGTTGCCCGGACGTTCGAGGGAAGAAAAGGCTGGTGGATATGACGCCAAACCGTGGGCCACCGCTTGGACGGGTGTCTCAGTTCGATATTGTTGCTGGATATGGAACGAAGCAGTGGGGTGTAAAAATCTTTAGGTCGAGGAGAACGCGTGGTCGGTAAGTGTGTGTGAGCATAACTGAAGTCGATGACGAAATCAGAAATCTGCGTCAGATGGTGTTTGATGTGTCCGACTGGTACTGGTGGCCTTATGGTCGCGGGTACAAGAATTTCCAGCAAGCTGCGCGTGAGGGAGGTGCCCCCGTGCCACTGCTTGTGCACGGTGGACATGTACAAGGACGCCGCTCGGAGTCGCGGGGGAAGGGTGAGCGTGTCGTAGCGGACCTTACAGGTAGACCATGGGCTCACACGACACGACAACATCTCGGAAGTAGCTGACACTTCCTCCTGACACTTCCACATCTTAGCGTGTTGCCAGATTGTGCAGATGGCCGGACTTAGCGCTGTCAGGGGCGGTCGGTTTTATTGGCCACCCGAAGTGAACTACTCGGACTTAGTCTCTGTGGCGGCCGGCCAGCGGTCAGTTTTTATGCCTAAGGCTGCACATTACTATTGTGGTTTTGGCACATTGTCACTTACTACATTATTGATTGTGAATAACGTCATTCGCATCATTATTTATGGAGATTTGAGTTGGGCTTTCCAAGCCTGTCTCTCGTACTTGAAAAAATGGTTCAAATGGCTCTAAGCACTATGGGACTTAACTTCGAAGGTCATCAGTCCCCTAGAACTTAAAACTGCTGAAACCTACCTAACCAAAGTACATCACACACATCCATGCCCGAGGCAGGATTCGAACCTGCGACCGTAGCGGTCGCGCGGTTCCAGACTGTAGCGCCTAGAACCTCTCGGCCACTCCGGCCTGCAAAATTTAATTATAAATAGTAAGTAGTCAAATAACAAATGAAATTCACTACAACTTCAAGAAAGTGCACGTCGTTTTTTTATTATGTTACCTCTCAAATGTCATATAATTTGTATAATGTGACCAGTGATGAAAAAAATATTGATTAAAGAATAATTGGTTGCGGGACTCGAACCTTGTTTTTTGTTCAAATGTGTGTCATTCCTAAGGGACCAAACTGCTAAGGTCATCGGTCCCTAGACTTACATACTACTTAAACTTACTAATGCTAAGAACAACATACAGCCGGCCGGGGTGGCCGAGCGGTTCTAGGCGCTACAGTCTGGAACCGCGCGACCGCTACGGTCGCAGGTTCGAATCCTGCCTCGGGCATGGATGTGTGTGTTGTCCTTAGGTTAGTTAGGTTTAAGTTCTAAGGGACTGATGACCTCAGCAGTTAAGTCCCATAGTGCTCAGAGCCATTAACAACATACACACCCACGCCCGAGGGAGGACTCGAGCCTCCGGAGGGAGGGGCCACGCAATCCGTGACATAGCGCCCGAGTCCCCGCGCTGCGCCGTTTCACCACATTTACTTCGTACGCACAGATATATCAGTCACATAATAGACACGTAAAACTCCTCTTGCGATTTTCTCGGAATTTCCACAGTAGCGCGCCTTGCTACTCGCACATTATGTTATTTTAATGGCCTACTAAACGTGTACAAAGTTTGAAGTAAAAACGTGATCCCGAGGTCTGGGAAGCCGGGTCGGGTCGCCAGTAATTTCTAAAAAGGAAAGCAGAGGCGCGAGGGAAGTTGAATGGCACGCTGCTGCTGCTGCGCGCTGTTATTGTTTCTGCAGAGCGGGGTGGCGCGGCAGGGGGGGGGCGCGCGCAGCTGGCGCCGATATTAGCTTATATATCACGCGCGCACGTGCGCCGCTCCCGCCTGCCTATTATATGGCGATTATGGAAATCGACGAGGAGCACTCTTTATTAGCCGGCGCTCTACCATATTGCCGCAATGACGCAGTTACATTAATTTTGTATTTCGGTATCTCCGTGCAGTGTTAGCCGATTACACGGCCGAGTCTTCTCTGTGTCGCGGCATTCTTTATTAAATCGCGCAGCTCGGCTCTCGCTGCGAAGCAGAAATGAGCGCTGACAAGCAGAAGCTCCGCCTCCGGAGGAGTGCTTCGTAAACGGCTTTATTTCGCTTTCCGTAAGCTCTGCAGGCCAAAGCTGTCAGAAATTAGTCGATAAGCTCTCGGAAGCCCGAGTGTCTAAGAGGCAATACTGACAAGGGGAGGCTACGACGTTTGGAACGCGGATTTACTGTAAACTTCGTACACTCGCAGTAATCCATGAGGACAACAAAATGTGTGAGCAGTAGCCCGTACTTCTCAAGCGTTACTGAGAAAATCGCAAGATAATTTCGATCGACAAATATATATCTGTGGCCATTTTAACCATAAAGCGGCTGCAGCCGAGTGATGCCGGCACGATAGCTCAGCGTGTTCGGTTAGAGGGCTGCGTGCTCTCTGTAACAAAAAAAAAACTGAGTCAAGGAATCAACGATCAACTTGAACGGATGTCTTGTGACGTCCGCCCAGACCAAACGCAACGAACTATATCGAACAAAAAAAAAAGCATGTTCGGTCAGAGCGTTAGCTTTACTTTCTGATAAAAAACTGAGCGAACGGATGAACGAAGAAACTGAACGGGTGTCATCGGACGTCCGCCCTGAAAAAAATTCAGCGAACAATATAGTACAAAATGTTCTTTTTTTTTTAAGTGGTTGGCGCTGAAGCCGCTAGATCGCTGGATCGAGTTCCGTCGTCAGTTTTTTTTTTATTTTCAACATAGTCATTTTCTTTACTACTTATATTGCAATTGATATAATGGGGAAAATACGTGTAATCGGATGGACTTTTATTAAATTTACAATGTTATTTGGCAGTCTGCTAATTTTTATTATCACAAATAATATAATATTCATAACTGTCGACTAGTAAACGACCAAACGCATAAAGTGATACTGAAAATGTATGCTTGTCCGTGTCTTCAAAACTGTTTGTATTTAATCGAAAGAGAACGAGAAATTGCTTCTTGGAAGACGCTATTAAAATACAATCGATACTGCATAACCAATTATCAGCGCCGATTTTTAAGGAAATACTGCGTTATGCATGGTTTACTTTCAAACTATCGTCAGAAAGAGAGGTTTTTGAAAATGTTAACGAGGTTTGTTTTTCCACGGAAAACGTCAAAAGACCTTGCGCATGAGGAAACATACATTTATTCAAATCAGCTGGTGCCGTTTAACTTCACGTTTTCCATGTTTTTACGAAAAATACCATCCTCCAACTTGTACCCGTAAAGTCGAAAGCGACGATTAATAGTACATCTTTCGAAAGCCGTCTGTGCCGGTCAAAACTTGGAGGTAACAAGTCGCTTCGGGTTCCTTCCAGGTATAAGGGAGTTCTCAAATCACGGACAAGCATACATTTTCAGTATCACTTATTGCGTTTGGCCGTTTACTAGTCGATAGTTATGAACATTACATTATTTGTGATAATAAAAATTAGTAGACTGCCAAATAACATCGTAAATTTAATAAAAGTTCATCCGATTACACGTATTTTCCACATTATATCAATTGTAATATAAATAATAAAGAAAATGACTGTGGTGAAAATAAAAAAAAACGACGAACGGAACTCGATCCAGCTGCTTGAACGCCAACCACTTTTTTTTTTAATTCTGTTCTATATTCTCCGTTGACTTTGTTCAGGACGGACGTCCGATGATACCCGTTCAGTTTGTTCGAGGGTCCGGTCGCTCAGTTCTTTTATTAGACAGCAAAGCTAACGCTCTAACCGAACACGCTGAGCTACCGTACTACCAGCACTCGACTGCCGCCGCTTCGTGGTTAAAATGGCCACGCACAGATATATATTTGACGACCGAAATTATCTTGCGATTTTCTGAGTAACGCTTGAGAAGTACGCGCTACTGCTTACACATGTTGTTGTCCTCATAGAGTACTACGAGTGTACGAAGTATGCAGTAAATCCGCGTTCCAAACGTCGTGGCCTCCACCGTTTCGTAAAACAGTTTATCGGCAAAACGTGCTGGCACAGAACGCTATAAATTGACGGAAATCACCTTAGGCTGTGTTAAAATTTGAAATAAACACATTATTGCATTTCATTTGCGATTAGATAATCAATTATGCAGTAAGTATCTCGTAAGCATTACTTTTCGATCAGGTATGATTGTACAATCACTTTTCTATAATGGGCACGCAAATGAAGAAGAGATACACGGAAAAAGTAAGTAAACTGCTTTGTTTTTTTTTATTTTCTAAAGTAATTGCCATATCTGTTAACACATGTGTCCCACTGTGAGACAATTCGGCAAATGCCTCCGTGGAAAAATGTTTGCGGTTGCCTGTACTATGTTTGTACCCAAGCGTGCACCTCTTCGTCCGAAACAAATCGACGGACTCGAGCGTCTTCCTTCAGAGCTCCTGAAACATGGAAATCGCATGTCCAGGGATCGGATGATGGAGGATGTGTTGGGGCTTCCCAGCGAAACTTCTGCATCGTCGTCAAGACGACAAGTGAGCCTGCCTACATTTTGCCAAGGTTTTTCGGCGACGCCGCAGACGTCTCGCACGGGAAGCCGCTCCACATCCTCCATACAGTCCATGCGATTTCCATATTTCTGGAGCCCTGAAGAAAGACATTCGTGGCCGCCGATTTACTTCGGACGAAGTGTAGACGCCTGTGCACAATCGTGCTTCCGTAGGCAACCGCAAAAATTTTCCCACCAACTCGGGCTTCACGGCGCAACTCCTCACATGCCAGCGATTAAAAAATGTCTGTCACAAAAGTTCGTCCAGCGAGTACATCCGGCAGAAAAAGGACGTTAAAGAGTGGCAGTTTGCCAATACTCAAACCACATGTGAGTTAACTACCTTTGTTGGAGCTGTACAGTTGGTGCAGTGGATACAGTTTTAGGTTAACATGTAGGAGGTCGAGGATTCGATCCTAGGTTGGAGTGTATTTTTTTTTTTATTTGCTAATTTCGTTCTGACCTTTCATACTGTAATATACACCGTTTTTTAGGTCACATGTATCCTAAATTTACTACATTTTGTAATGCTGAACACAACAAATCGGTGGTTAGACAAATAAGAAATAGACAGTCGAAGCAAATGACCTGTCATAGCACAGTACAGTAACACAACATCTACTTGTCATTTATACTACATGTAATATGAGCACTCAGATGTCGCATATTAGCAACCAATGACAATAATAATGTCCATATTAATGAGCGCATGACCTTCACAAGAGAATACGTTGTCCTCAGAACAACAGATGCTCCGTGCATGTCCCAACATTGCGTAAACCGCCGGATCGTAGAGCTCTGGACCCTCCACAGCAAAGCTGCGTCCTCAGTAACATGAGCAGCACCAACACGCACTCACAATTCGTCCACATTCGTCGGCGGAGTAGAGAACACGTGCTTCTTCAGGTGTCCCCACAGGAACTACTATATATATATATATATATACATTTCTGTCGATGTATAATTGGTTTCTTTTGTAAATATTATTTGTATTTTTGCGCTGAGTCTGGCCTCGGGAGAACTATGCTATCGAACTAATACATCGATAGGTCGTGTGGAGAACCAAAGTGTTTAGGATCTTTGGTACCGTTAACTCTGCCGCATGGAGCGCGGGCAGAGGGAGTCTGGCTGGAATAGGCCGGTGGAGCGGGTGTATTGAGTGATGCTCCCGCGAGTTGCCGCGCTTTCGGGGTTTGGCAGCATTAAATTGCGCTCGACTTGCTATGATAGTTTCTGACACGGTGTCGCGGACGGGAAGCATTAGCTGGCGCACATCAAGTGCCCGTTTCGCCTGGTGACCGTGTCGAGAAGAAGGAGCGCCAACATCCAGCTTCTGCAACAGCGACGGCCGACAATGAGTGACTGTCGCCACCTCCCCGATCGACGACTGTAAACCTTCAATCAACCAACAAGGAAGACTAAAAGCACGTAAAATTTTAGAACTGTATGGCAGACCTCAGCTTTTCAAGCTGTTGCATCACAAAAATACAGCAACTTAGCATGAACCTTTGTTGCTCATTGTCCCAATTGCATTACCAAGCAGGGTCCCTTCCTTTTATGGAATGAACCCGAGTGTCGTTAAAATTCATACGCCAGCATTAAAGCAATATCATTCCATTTCACTGCTTTAATTTTAAAGTTCAGTTAAAGTATTCACAATATTTAGATTACACAAGCAGAAATTAAGAGTGCGAGTTTTGTTACCATATTTTAGCTTACCTGTGACTGCAGCTCAGCTTGGTACGTACTAAATTTTACTATTGTTAATTGTTCAGAATCATTTAATTCAAGTTCAAAGTTAAATCTCTTATTTCTAAATTGCGTAGATTCAAGTAGCTTTTAAAATGATTGTTGAGGTAGCCCAAGACTAACCTTATTTTATTGAATTTCGTAGTGCTTCAGAAACAAGTTCACTATTAATTTCAGTCACTAAATTAACTTTCAATTTTCCCGTTTTATTAATTCTTTTGCTAAATTAAATCAGAGTGTAGCGAAATTTATTACTTCTGACAAACATTCAGTTTTCACACAACACGTGTCAACCTTCAGTTGCCACGCTTTTAGTGCTAATTATATGTGCATTAATCTTTCATTTTCAGTTATTATAGTAGTTGACCATAGGACTGGCGACCATAATTTTCTCCAAATCTCAAATGTCTAATTAACGCCAGTTAATTGTTAACGTAACGACTGCACATTTACTTTCTTTATTAATTTTACCCTTTTCTCAAAATTAATTTCCACCAATTTCATTTGCATTTTTCCTTTCTACTATCATGTTGGAACCATTTCCTCTGCCGAACATATAGTGGAACATCTTCCCGCACGTCAGGCAGATAGTTTGAGAGGAATGCACGCTACCTTGGTGCAGTCAACCGGTCAGGTAACATGTAGAGGCCCAAACACCTGTCGCCCAATGTTCTGGCCCAGACGTTGATACCCAAGCGAACTTGATATTCACGGTCGCAGGTGACGTGTGGGTTAACCCCATACCAATGATGGGCATTGTGCATATTGAAGACACCCTTACGAGAGAAGGCTGCTTCATCGGACTATATTACAGTGTTCAGCCACTGTCTGGTGGTCAGTGCATACAATATAAGCACGGCGTCAGTCCAGCGCGCTGTTCCACCTAACACGCATTATCCCTCTGACAAATATCGTTCTGCATGATTCATCCCAACACCGCTAATTTTGAAATGTTCGCTTTCGAATGACATTGTTTTTGATGTTTCCACAATCTCATCGACAGAATAATAATAGTAATAATAATAATAATAATAATAATAATAATAACCCGTGGAGGCCCGGGAAAAGAATAGGCCTCCGGTATGTTCTACCAGTCGTAAAAGGCGACGAAAAGAACAAACCACTAATAGGGATAACCGCCCTTTTAGTGTGATTAGTTGGTTCAGGACAGAACTAAAGAAGCCTTGGACAAGCGCCGTCATAGTCGGGGACGACGCTTGAACCCTATGCCCGCCCACAATGGTAACGAGACTGCTAGCCAACTGGAAAATGATTTAAATCCAAATAGAGGTGTTTTGCAGGATATGCTTCCTGCAACCACCCTAGAAGGAAAACAAAGACAGAGGATGAGATGGTCAGATGAAGTTAATCGACACCTCATGTTCTGTTATTACCAAGCCACAAACCTAGGAACCAACACAACTGGATACAGATCACAAGTATACACAACATTTATTACCAGATACCCAGAATTAAAATTTTTAACAGAACAACGACTAGCTGATCAGATCCGTGTAATAATAAAAAATAACAGGATACCCCAGTCAGAATTAGAAAACATCAAACAACAAGTACAACAAATACTGGAACAAAATAATGTGCAATCAGAAGAAGAAGAAAATACAGTAATGGACTCAAACATCCAAGAGCAAACAAACAAAGGACAACAAGCATCAATTAAACAATCAGAGGAAAACGAAATCTTAAGACAGCCACCAGAACAAGCACAAATAGAACACCAAGTGACACACATGTTAGATATAGAAGAAAAATTTCAGCTGACATATATAGAATACAAAGATACAAATACAGACACTAGACCATTCTTGCATAGACCGCCAAATAACCCACAAGTCGAAACAACAATAAAAACTATCAACACAATCATACACAACAAAATAAATGAAAACACAACTATGGAAGAGTTACAACAACTGGTTTATATAGGAGCACTCACTACACTAAATATACACACTAGGCAGAGATCAGAACCAACCAACACACAGAAGAAACCCACAAAACAAGCATGGCAACACAGGCTACAGATCAGAATAGAAAAACTGAGAAAAGACATCGGACAACTAACACAATTTATAAGAAATGAAATGTCAGAAAAAAAACGAAAAAGGTTAGGTAAAATCTCACAACAAGAAGCGATAGAGCAATTAGATGAAAAGAAGCAGAAATTACAAGCATTGGCCAAACGACTTAGAAGATACAAAAAAAGTGAAAATAGAAGGAAACAAAACCAAACATTCAACACAAACCAAAAGAAATTTTACCAGACAATAGATAACACACACATTAAAATAGACAATCCACCAAACATAACAGACATGGAACACTTCTGGAGCAACATATGGTCAAACCCGGTACAACATAACAGGCATGCACGGTGGATACAAGCAGAAACAGACACATACAAGATGATACCACAAATGCCTGAAGTGATAATTTTGCAACATGAAGTCACCCAAGGAATTAATTCCACTCACAATTGGAAAACCCCTGGAAAAGATAAAATAGCAAATTTCTGGCTAAAGAAGTTCACCTCAACACATTCACATCTAACTAAATTATTTAACAGTTACATTGCAGACCCATACACATTCCCTGATACACTTACACATGGAATAACTTATCTGAAACCTAAAGATGAAGCAGACACAACAAATCCAGCTAAATTGCGCCCCATAACATGCCTACCAACAATATACAAAATATTAACTTCAGTCATTACACAGAAATTAATGACACATACAACACAGAACAAAATTATAAATGAAGAACAAAAAGGCTGTTGCAAAGGAGCACTAGGATGTAAAGAGCAACTGATAATAGATGCAGAGGTGACATATCAAGCTAAAACTAAACAAAGGTCGCTACACCACGCATACATTGATTACCAAAAAGCTTTTGATAGTGTATCCCACTCATGGTTACTACAAATATTGGAAATATACAAAGTAGATCCTAAATTGATACAGTTCCTAAACATAGCAATGAAAAATTGGAAAACCACACTTAATATCCAAACAAATTCAAATAATATCACATCACAGCCAATGCAGATTAAGCGTGGAATATACCAAGGAGACTCATTAAGTCCTTTCTGGTTCTGCCTTGCTCTGAACCCACTATCCAACATGCTAAATAATACAAATTATGGATACAATATTACTGGAACATACCCACACAAAATCACACATTTGCTATACATGGATGATCTAAAACTACTGGCATCAACAAATCAACATCTCAACCAATTACTAAAGATAACAGAAGTATTCAGCAATGATATAAATATGGCTTTTGGAACAGACAAATGTAAGAAAAATAGCATTGTCAAGGGAAAACACAAAAAACAAGAAGATTACATATTGGATAACCATAGCGACTGCATAGAAGCGATGGAAGAAACAGACGGCTATAAATATCTAGGATACAGACAAAAAATAGGAATAGATAATACAAATATTAAAGAAGAACTAAAAGAAAAATATAGACAAAGACTAACAAAAATACTGAAAACAGAATTGACAGCAAGAAACAAGACAAAAGCTATAAATGCTTATGCTATACCAATATTTACCTACTCATTTGGAGTAGTGAAATGGAATAACACAGACCTAGAAGCACTCAATACACTTACACGATCACAATGCCACAAATACAGAATACATCACATACATTCAGCAACAGAAAGATTCACATTAAGCAGAAAGGAAGGAGGTAGGGGATTTATCGATATAAAAAACCTACATTATGGACAGGTAGACAATTTAAGAAAATTCTTTCTAGAACGAGCAGAAACTAGCAAAATACACAAAGCAATCACTCATATAAATACATCGGCTACACCACTGCATTTTCATAACCACTTCTACAGCCCTTTAGATCACATAACATCAACAGATACGAAGAAAGTAAATTAGAAAAAGAAAACACTTCATGGTAAGCACCCGTATCATCTAACACAGTGTAATATTAGTAATTTTCACCTCACAAACATTAATATACGCTCAATAGTAAACGCCTGATGGCCTAAAGTTATCGAACAATTGTAAAGTAAAAGAAATGAACCATCGCTTAGCAGCGACAGAATCTATTATTCTTTATCTTTGCCGTTCTTGCGCGGTGCCTGTAAATCTCTATGTAAATGTATTGATTAATGGTATAAAAAATAATTCTGTTGTTTCAAGACAAATGAGGCTTTTGGCGCCTCACCTTTTACTGTCCGTATTCTATGAAAAGCGGACTCGGACTTGCTGCGTTCCACAACTGTAATTTATATTTTATGTGAAAATATTGAGTGAATATGCAAATTGTAATTTTTTCAGATCAGAAAACATGTAGTTTCTTGTAACTGATATCGAACAGACAGCGTCAAGAGGACATTTTGACTGTTATGTATAAAGTATTTAACCACAATGGTCATCTATTGTAATTTAATATGAAAAGGTACGTAGCATTAAAAAAACGTGTGTTGAAGATAAGTGTGCTTATTTTAGTAAATTAACCTTGATGATTTCGATCTCCTTATTTACCTCAATGATGATTATTTTGTGTTACTTCATCACCTGAAATTACGATCACGCTGATGGGCCGAACGCAGCATGAGGCAGAAGGAACATTATCGTTTTCTCATTATTTCTGAACCAACTTTTTTGTGTAGTGTTGCATTTCTTTTAAAGTCTATAAATCTTCTGGTCCCTTAGTGTTGATCCGGGTATGACTACATCGCGACTATAAAAATGCACAGAAATGATAATGTTTCTTCCGAACGATCTCAAATATATATATCAATATGCTGCTCTTATTCAGGTATTTAATGCTCAACGTATGTTATTATAATAGTGTAATCAATCCCTGATTCTGTTGCCAAGTGGCCCACCAAAATATTCACTTTTTCGACATTTTTCAAACAAAAAATAAAATAACAATTCTTTTTCTTTTCGTCCCCCAAGAGCAACGCTACAACAGTCACACATCGATCAAGACGCATCCAACACATGGCTAAGAAAAGGCAATATATACAGTGAGACGGAAGGATTCATGATTGCAATACAGGATCAAACAATAAACACCAGATATTACAGCAAGCATATTATTAAAGATCCCAATACCACAACAGATAAATGCAGACTTTGCAAACAACAAATAGAAACAGTAGATCACATCAACAGCTTGACTTACAACATAAACTTTTAAAACAACGCGTTCCCACATACAATTATACACCACAAAATGTACTGGAGAATGATGAGTACAAATTATACTGGAACAGAACCATTATAACAGATAAAGCAACACCACATAACAAACCTGACATCATACTCACCAATAAAAAGAAGAAATTAACACAACTAATCGAAATATCCATACCCAATACAACAAATATACAAAAGAAAACAGGAGAAAGAATTGAAAAATACATCCAACTGGCTGAGGAAGTCAAGGACACGTGGCATCAGGATAAAGTTGACATTATACCAGTTATACTATCAACTACAGGAGTCATACCACACAATATCCACCAGTACATCAATGCAATACAGCTACATCCAAACTTATATATACAACTACAGAAACCCGTAATTATTGATACATGTTCAATTACCCGAAAGTTCCTAAACGCAATATAACATATACCGTACAGTTAAAAGGAAGTCACGCTTGATCAAGGTCCGCGTCACTTTCCATTTTTAACCAGACCTAAGGTCTGAGAAAGGAAAGAAGATAATAACAATAATGCATTGAGGTACATACTAAACAGCATGCGGTTACAAGACTCGGTGTTGAAAGGCATAATTAGTGGGATTATAGTGATAACACATACAAATAGCAACCGAGCTTGGATAATATTTGCAAAGCACGTTGGAAGTTCTACTGGTAACGTAAAGCTCTAACAAAATGTAATGGGCCTGAACGAGGTAAGAATAATAGTTGGTAATAAACTTTGGGACCATGGGAGGAGGGTAGAAAGTAGATGAAGTGGTGCGAATAAATTCACACTCACGACGTGGAAAGGACTTCTTTCAAAGCTGACCAATCTTCTATTTCTACGATTGTTGTATGTAAGTGCAAATGTTTTCTAGAGGACCCACTGCAATCGCTGCTGACAATTAAGATGCCAGATACTGTACCACCTGGACTACATTTACCAAATAAAAACCATATGCCCCAACCCAAGATCGAACCACGGACCTCTTGCATGCTAACCCAAACCTATAGCCACTGCGCCAACTGTACAACACGACTAACACGCACTGGCAGAGGTAGTTACCGTACATGTGGTTACAGTGTTGCCAGATTGCTACTCTTTAACGTCCTTTACCTGCTACCCCCACAATTGCTGGAAATCATCTCCAAAATATTCGCAGCCGGAATTCCCTTTGCCTCAGGAGCAGCTCGTCTAATATCTGGCTGGAGAGAACTGAGATCTATCTCTAGGGGTACGCAACGAAACGTCTCCTATTTTTTTTCTGACCTTATCCCTTGTCTTCACGGCGTCGACATGTTAATTTGCGTTTGGTAACGTTTGTGAGTGTGAGAACGTTTTCTCAAATTCGATATTGCAGTGACTGTATTGCATGTAAGCATGTCCGAAAGAAGACTGCATCGCTCTTCTCAACAACACAGGCATTGCAGTATCGTATTTATCCACCAATACCAGGCAGCGACTTTCAGTTAAAATGTTCTCCTGTGCACGGGAATTATATAATGTGCGTACGAGTACAGGAACGACGACGACATGTGGGTGTTTGGGTCTGGCTGTGACTCGTGCACCGATAGCCGAAGCAGTCAAGATGATTGCTCGCGTAAAGCGGGAAGTCTGGGTTCGAGACACGATCCGGCACAACTTTTCACTCTCGTCATTCCCTTATACAGCTGATGGTTGCTCGTATTAACAACTGCGAATAGATTTCACGTTCTCTAAACGCTTGGGGATCGGTAACTGAGGCGGTGAATGGGAAACAGTCGGTATTTACCCTGTCGGATGTGAGAAACCTTCCAAAAACGACATCCAGGCTGGCCGGCAGTCCGGCCGCCATCGTTAACCCTCCTGGTAGATTCGATACGGGGCCAGCGCGCCTCCCCGAATCTCGTAACCGCCGTGTTAACGCACGTGGCTATCCGCGCGAGCTGGTACACAACAAAAAGTGTTATATTTAAGTTACACACACAGCGTAATTTTTTGTGTTGTCTATCCAATTGGGCGTTAGTATTTTGCTTGCTTGAAGTTGTCAATAAATCTTCTTATTGTTCTTATCTACATCTACCCCCTTACTCTGCAAACCACTGTGAGGTGAGTGGCAGAGGGTAATTCCCATTGTACCAATTAGGGTTTTTCCCTTTCCATTCTCGTATGGGGTGCGAGAGGACTGTTTGTAAATTGCTCCATTCACGCTGTATAAAATCGAATCGTGTCCTCACGATTCCTAAAGAGGGCTGTAGTATATTCCTAGAGTCATCATTTAAAGCCGGTTCTTGAGACTTTGTAAGCAGGCCTTCTCGGGGTAGTTTACGTCATCTTCATTAGTCTCCCAGGTCAGTTCTTTCAGCATCTCCGTGACACTCTCTCACGGGTCAAACAAACCAGTGCTCATTCGTGCTACCCTTGTCTGTATACGTTCAAAATACCCTGCTAGTTTTATTTGGAACGGATCTCACACACTTGAGTAATATTCTATGATGGGTAGCACGACGGATTTGTAAACGATCTCTTTCCCTAGTATTCCACCAATAAACTGAAGTCTGCCACCAGCTTTACCCATGACTAAGTCTATGTGATCATTCCATTTCACATCCCTACAAAATGTTACACCCACGCATTTGTCTGAACTGACCGATTCCAAATGTGATTCATCATCATCATCATTTAAGGCTGATTATGCCTTTCAGCGTTCAGTCTGGAGCTTAGTCCCCCTTATAAAATTCCTCCATGATCCCCTATTCAGTGCTAACATTGGTGCCTCTTCTGATGTTAAGCCTATTACTTCAAAATCATTCTTAACCGAATCCAGGTACCTTCTCCTTGCTCTGCCCCGACTCCTCCTACCCTCTACTGCTGAACCCATGAGTCTCTTGGGTAACCTTGCTTCTCCCATGCGTGTAACATGACCCCACCATCTAAGCCTGTTCGCCCTGACTGCTACATCTATAGAGTTCATTCCCAGTTTTTCTTTGATTTCCTCATTGTGGACACCCTCCTGCCATTGTTCCCATCTACTAGTACCTGCAATCATCCTAGCTACTTTCATATCCGTAACCTCAACCTTATTGATAAGGTAACCTGAATCCACCCAACTTTCGCTCCCATACAACAAAGTTGCTCGAAAGATTGAACGGTGCACAGATAACTTAGTCTTGGTACTGACTTCCTTCTTGCAGAAGAGAGTAGATCGTAGCTGAGCACTCACTGCATTAGCTTTGCTACACCTCGCTTCCAGTTCTTTCACTATGTTGCCATCCTGTGAGAATATGTATCCTAAGTACTTGAAACTGTCCACCTGTTCTAACTTTGTTCCTCCTATTTGGCACTCAATCCGTTTATATCTCTTTCCCACTGACATTACTTTCGTTTTGGAGATGCTAATCTTCATACCATAGTCCTTACATTTCTGATCTAGCTCTGAAATATTACTTTGCAAACTTTCAATCGAATCTGCTATCACAACTAAGTCATCCGCATATGCAAGACTGCTTATTTTGTGTTCACATATCTTAATCTCACCCAGCCAGTCTATTGTTTGCAACATATGATCCATAAATAATATGAACAACAGTGGAGACAGGTTGCAGCCTTGTCTCACCCCTGAAACTACTCTAAACCATGAACTCAGTTTACCGTCAACTCTAACTGCTGCCTGACTATCCATGTAAAGACCTTTAATTGCTTGCAAAAGTTTGCCTCCTGTTCCATAATCTCGTAGAACAGACAATAACTTCCTCCTAGGAACCCGGTCATATGCCTTTTCTAGATCTATAAAGCATAGATACAATTCCCTGTTCCACTCATAACACTTCTCCATTATTTGCCGTAAGCTAAAGATCTGGTCCTGACAACCTCTAAGAGGCCTAAACCCACACTGATTTTCATCCAATTGGTCCTCAACTAATACTCGCACTTTCCTTTCAACAACACCTGAGAAGATTTTACCCACAACGCTGATTAAAGAGATACCTCTATAGTTGTTACAATCTTTTCTTTTTCCATGTTTAAGGATTGGTGTGATTACTGCTTTTGTCCAGTCTGATGGAACCTGTCCCGACTCCCAGGCCATTTCAATTATCCTGTGTAGCCATTTAAGACCTGACATTCCAGTGTATTTGATGAGTTCCGACTTAATTTCATCCACCTCAGCTGCTTTATTGCACTGCAATCTATTGACCATTTTCTCCACTTCCTCAAATGTGATCCTATTTCTGTCATCATTCCTATCCCATTGTACATCGAAATCTGAAACATTACTGATCGTATTTTCACCTACATTGAACAACTCTTCAAAATATTCCCTCCATCTGCCTAAGGAATCCACAGGATTTACCAGCAGTTTTCCTGACCTGTCCAAAATACTTGTCATTTCCTTCTTACCTCCCTTTCGAAGACTGCTAATTACACTCCAGAATGGTTTTCCAGCAGCTTGACCCAAAGTCTCCAACCTGTTTCCAAAGTCTTCCCAAGATTTCTTCTTGGATGCTTCAATTATCTGTTTGGCGTTGTTTCTTTCTTCAACATAACTTTCTCTGTCTACCTGAGTTCTAGTGTGTAGCCATTTTTGATACACCTTCTTTTTCCTTTTACAGGCTGCCTTGACTGTGTCATTCCACCAAGCCGTTTGCTTCTTCCTACCTTTACACACTACTGTTCCAAGACATTCTTTAGCCACTTCTAGTACTGTGTCCCCGTACCTTGTCCATTCCTTTTCCAATGACTGTAATTGACTACATTCAACTAACTGGTACCTTTCTGAGATCACTGTTATGTACTTGTGCCTGATTTCCTTATCCTGAAGTTTCTCCACTCTTGTCCTCCTACATATGGACCTGACCTCCTGCACTTTAGGCCTCACAATACCAATTTCACTGCAGATTAAATAATGATCAGTGTCATCAAAGAATCTCTGAATACACGTGTGTCCGTCACAGCCTTCCTGAATTCCTGATCTGTTATTATATAGTCAATGACAGATCTGGTTCCCCTGCCTTCCCAAGTATACCGGTGAATGTTCTTATGTTTAAAAAAGGAGTTTGTGATTACTAAGCCCATACTGGCACAGAAATTCAAGAGTTGTTTCCCGTTCCTGTTGGCCTCCATATCCTCTCCAAATTTACCCATAACCTTTTCATATCCTTCTGTTCGATTTCCAATCCTGGCATTAAAATCACCCATGAGCAGAACACTGTCCTTGTCCTCTACTCTAACAACTACATCACTGAGTGCATCATAAAAACTATCCATCTTATCTTGATCTGTTCCTTCACAATGCGAATATACTGACACAATCCTAATTTTCTTGCTAGACACTGTCAAATCTATCCACATCAGTCGTTCGTTAACATACCTTATCGCAACTACGCTGGGTTCCATTTCTTTCCTGATGTAAAGCCCTACACCCCATTGTGCTATTCCTGCTTTGACTCCTGACAGGTAGACCTTGTATTCTCCCACTTCCTCTTCTTTCTCACCCCTTACCCGAATGTCACTAACAGCTAAAACGTCCAGCCCCATCTTACTTGCAGCCTCTGCCTGCTCTACCTTCTTCCCAGAGTAGCCCCCATTGATATTAATAGCTCCCCATCTCATTATCATTTGTTTGCCAAGTCGTATCTTAGGAGTCCCTGGTTTGTTAGTTAGAGGTGGGACTCCGTCACCTCCAAAGATCCGAGGCATTTTGCTCTGGTTGCCAGCATCATATTTAAAGTACCAGGGAAGCAGGTTGCTAGCCTTACTTGCCCCGAGTCCCATTGAGTTTTACCCCTAACGGTTGAGGGACTAACCGGTGGATTTGGTAGTCTTTGCCGTATGAGCACAAAGGTGACCACGACTCAGAATATGTCCGAGATGCCCAGCCTTATTCCAAAATAACTGGTATCCCGAATGTCGGGACCACTTACTTGGCCACTCATACGTTGCCCGTGGTTCATGAACTAGGACATGACAACAGGAACCCACACCATGAACCATGTGATTCATTGATTTATAATCATAGGGTATTACGTTTTTTCGTTTTTTGAAGTGCGTAAGTTTACATTCCTGAGAATTTTAATCAATTTGCCAATATTCGCACCATTTGAAATCTTATGAAGATATGACTGGATAATCGTGCAGCTTCTTTCAGAAAGTACTTCGTTATAGACAACTGCACCATCTGCGAAAAGCCTGAGATTAACACTAATATTGTCCGAAATCGCAGACGATAGAAAATAAAGTTTACGAATTTCCAGCATGCTGCAAGTGAAAAACAGGGACGCAACTTGTCTTATTACTGAAATAAATGGTTGTAGACGCTTCATAAGTTGCATTGAGAAGTATCTCTTTTTATTTCTTCGTGATGACTAGTTTCGAACACCTTATCTATTTGCAAACCATCCGCGTCAGAAGTGTGATAAATGCATGCGATGGCCTATGTACCGCCGCGCGGAGTGGCCGCGCGGTTTGAGGCCTTAAGTCTCGGACTAGGCGGCCCCTCCCGTCGGAGGTTTGAGTGCTCCCTCGGGCATGGGTGTGTATGTTGCTCTTAGCGTAAGTTAGTTTAAGTACTGTGTAAGTCTACGGACCGATGACATAAGCAGTTTGGTCCCTTAGAAATTCAGACACCTCACACACACGCCTATGTGTAAAAACTGCCCCTGCAATGATAATCAAAGCTGTATTATGGCCGACTCAGCGACAGTAAATACACCACACAGGACGACATTAGAGATCTCGTTCTCTAATGCCCGCCCTATGTGGTGTTTTTTCTGTTCTTGAGTCGGCCATAGTGCAGCTTTGATCATCACTGCAGCGGCAGTTTTTGTACATAGGCCATACACAGGCGGCTTATGCGCTACGGCTGTTCTTCTCAGTTTCAGAAAAAGAAATTAGATTGGAGATTAAAGTCAACTCGTTTGAGAGGTTATTAGACACTGGCAGCCAGATCGATCGGATGTAGACTGAGAAGAAAATCGTACGTGGCCATGTAAAAATTATACTTCGGGATTTGTGTTGATTGAATTAGGAAAACTGTGGAACTTTTCATCAGCATTACCAAAGAAGAATTCGTATCTCACTCATTTTTTGACTGATTCTTCCGCATTTTACGTACCTACCTGACATATGTTAACGAGTTCTAAGACAGCAAATTCATAAATCGTCTCAACTATGTGAGTCTGGAGTGAAAGTTCGCATCAGGTTATGACATGTTCCTGAACGAGAATGGTGAGCGCTTGAAATTTGCAAACACACATACTCAAAACCGACCTTCAGCATGTGACTAATGATTCGTTGACAATCGTTGCTGGTCTGATGTATCTGACCAGGGGGCTCCTGTGTACTTTGACGAAGTAACAGAGGGATGGTGGAAAGCCTGTCAGCCTGTACACAAGCTGCGATGACCCAGCTGCTTACATATTGCTCACAAAACTCGGAGACTCTAATTCGAGCCTTAGTCACGATGGTTCTTTTGTAGTAGACCTGTTGCTCGCTCACCTAAGAGACATTATCTTTTCTCCAGTCTTTTGTAAGGAAGTAAGTGGCAGCTTTCTAGATTGTAGACATGTATATGAGATTTTTAAAATCACGATTAATAGCACCTTTTATGTCTTTAGTGGGTCAAGTTTAGTCTGAGAAAGATTGTGATAGACCGAAGATATGTACTAGCGCAAGTCTCGAAATTGGATGTTTTCCTTATGCACGCAACGCTCTCTCAGCCGAGTGTGTGAGTATATATCAAAGCTTTCTTCTGTCCATATGTGTTTTCCAATTCAATATCTGGACTCAAGTCCCCACCTGGTAAAAACTTTAAATTTTTAAGGGATTTTATTGTAGCGTATATTCTATAAGAAAGCAAAATACGTAACCTGTAAATAAAGGATGGTATATGTGAAAATTTGGCATCCCTCTAGTATCATGGCATTTATTTTCTAATGTCTATCGTCACACCCTGTGACTTCCACGTCGGCTATTTTGAGGGGGAGCCCCTTGTTTGTCCACTCAGCACCCACATCCTTCTATAGCAAGAGTGGCCACTAATCTTCTTTAGCAGCTGTCAACATATGCAGCCGATCGAAGAGAGCCACATTCTTTAGAGAATAATTATTAACATCAGTGACAAAAGTTCTTATTTTCATTTTAAAACTAATATCATTGAACAACATTTCATTACATAACAGGAAATAACTTCATTTTGTGATGCCATTTTTCGAATATTCGTTTCTGATGTGACTGTTTGAAATGTGACTTATAACTGGTGGGTGCAATTCGCAAAAGTCCAATAAAATATTCACGAGTTAGTTGAGGTTAGTAATTAGATTTAATAAATTCGAATGTTGAGTACAGTGATTCACACACCAGTCGTCGCAAGAATAGCTGGTGATAAAACTGGGCAATTATCCCTCACAACATCATCAGCAACCGGACTTCCTAGAAGTGAAAATAAAAATTTAAATATCTTCAAATCACTAAATCTGCCCTTTGTTTCCTGGGAGAGGTCAGACATTTGACGTCAATAATCTTCTGTTTCCACCTTAACTTCCAAAAGCGTTTCTTGTGCCACCAACTTAATCCCTTTGCAGTAAATAAGTTTTAATATTTCTAGTTGTTAGTGCATAACGTATTTAGTGAGCACATTTTGGAACGTGAATCAAATGTTGGCCATGACAACTCGTTTGTTAGCCAAGTGGTGCGTATGTGGGATGATATATCAGTGAATATTATGTCGTGCCAGTTATCAATAGAGGCAAACATTGTAACGCAGGTGTGAGATTATGTTCAGATTTTTCTATGACATGATATGCAGGCATTCAAAGCTCTTTCAACGATAGCTGGCGCTGATGTATACATAACAACATAATACCTTCTTTGGTAGGTGTTCAGTATTTGACTTTCGTTAGTGAGCAGAACTCTGTGAGATTCTTAAGCGTCACTGGTGACTACAAACGTTATACCATGATATATACAATCTTTGACAATGCATATTTGCTGCTTCCTTGCCATTTTGACTGTAACTATTGGCATAACACTTTTAAGGCATTAATACCACGTGTCATAAACAATAACGACTATTTAAAAAAAGTGTCACGTATACCTAGTGTTGGTCAAAACTAGAAGAAAAGTTCCTTATTTATATATCCGGAGACCAAAACCTTTTGAGATACGGGCCGTTTAATGTGTAGTATAGGCTGTCACAAGAAATGGCATGGCAGAATACCATAAAACACGCATGTGGGCAGATGCAAATCTACATCTACATCTACATGGATACTCTGAAATTCACACTTAAGTGCCTGGCAGAGGGTTCATCGAACCATTTTCATACTACTTCTCTACCACTCCACTCTCGAATGGCGCGTGGGAAAAAGGAACACCTAAATCTTTCCGTTCGAGCTCTGATTTCTCTTCTTTTATTATGATGATCATTTCTCCCTACGTAGGTGGGTGTCAACAAAATATTTTCGCATTCGGAAGAGAAAGTTGATGATTCAAATTTCGTAAATAGATCTCGCCGCAAAGAAAACCGCCTTTGTTTCAGTGACTGCCACCCCAACTCGCGTATCATATCAGTGACACTCTCTTCCCTACTGCGTGATAACACGAAACGAGCTGCCCTTCTTTGCCCTTTTTCGATATCCTCCGTCAATCCTGCCTGGTAAGTATCCCACACGGCGTAGCAATATTCCAGAAGAGGACGGACAAGTGTAATGTAGGCTGTCTCTTTAGTGGGTTTGTCGCATCTTCTAAGTGTTCTACCAACAAAGAGCAGTCTTTGTTTCTCCTTCCCCACAATATTATCTATATGGTCTTTCCAATTTAAGTTGCTTGTAATTGTAATTCCTAGGTATTTAGTCGAATTGACAGCCCTTAAATTTGTGCGATTTATCGTATACCCAAAATTTATCGGATTTCTTTTAGAACCCATGTGTATGACCTCGCACTTTTCTTTGCTTAGTGCTAATTGCCACTTTTCGCACTATACAGAAATTCTCTCTAGGTCATTTTGTAATTGGAATTGATCGTCTTGTGGGGCGGCGGGTAGGAAATATGTCAATTTTATGTTGTTTATATAAATGTTTGGTTTGTAGAATGTAAAACCAGTTCCTATTATTTATAATGTTATTTATGCTGTCTTTCGCCGTTCTCAACACTGGCTCTCTAAATACAATATTGGCAACCAGAAAGTGATTAGCAAACACGTCAAGCCTGTAATTTGAATTCCTAGTGCCCACTTCATCTGAGAATACACTTATAGTTACAGCTTATAGCTCTGAGGAATTAGGAGATTGTCTGGGATTTATAATCAAAAACAGTCGTGAAGAAACGTCATGTATTCTGAAAGTCACAGATGAAAACAAAAGAATCCACACAATCTAACTAACAAAGCAGTTCAGATTCTAATGCGCTGATGCCACTATAACTGTCCAAATTAAATATTTAAACGAATGCTCGCCATAATTTGATGATAAGGTTCATCAAACGCCATGCTAAATAATGATAGAATGTTTGTCTCGCGGCGGCACGTGAAAATACGACATACGCAAACTGAAGATAGATAATTAAAGTCAACCCAGAATTAACACTTCACTCGAAAATGATTTCATGGCTACGCGACGGCATCCGAGGCTGTTTGTAGCAATGATACCGACGCGACGCGACTCCCGACACAGATGGCGTGCTATTCAGCGTCTGGAGAGAACTGGGGCCTTCCTCTCTCGCGCAGCGTTCTTATATATAAAGCCGCGGTGCGGACGGCTAAGGGAACGCCTGATCAAATCGGCTCTCCCGACTAGCCGCTGGGCTAGTAATGCACCACTTTAAGTTATTGAATAAATCATAGCTTCTTTTGCTGATGGCCGATGAAGCTCTTGATTTAAATGTGCATTCAACACACAGGTAAGTAATCATAATAAAAGTTTGACGTGGCTAAGTTAAATCTTTTGGGCGAGAGAATTATTTTAATTACCCTGCACGCAGTAGACGAGCTCTGAACTTGCCCTTTGGAGATACGCTGTCACTATAGTTTTATAGTTATTCAAATGAAACTTATCACATCTTTATGGTTATAGCGGATCTCCATTCTACTTAAATATAAACATCCTAGCCTTATTTATTAGCCTACTTAATCTATCTTGCTTCCTTCATTTTTAAGACAAAAACCAGAAAATCATGAATTTCAACTAAAATCTTAATTTGTGAGATCCAGAAGACTGTTTCTATTAAATTATTATTGAAAAGGAATCTAAGTATAAAGTTTTAAATCTGTAGCTCTTTTCTTTTTGCGCCAATGATTTTTACAGAAAAACGTCCAAATTTCGAAAATGGTTAAAGTTATTGAACTGACATTCAACACATGTTGATTTAGTATTACTCCTGACATGCTAGAAACATTATAGGTTATTTATTTGATTTTTAAAGTATTGCGCAACCTTTATGACGTCAGAGCTAGTTACCGCGGACGGGCTGGCACACAATGGAAAGACTGCTGTGAATTTACTACGGCGTGAGTAGGCTGCTTCCCTACATCACCCTCTACGTAAATTTTTTTGTTTTTGAATGTTAATGAACGAAAAAAATTTAATTAAAAAAAGGGGAGCAAGAGTACAGCTTAACTTCCTATGAAAAATTAAAATTGAAATGTAAACATGTAGAAATATTAAAAGAAAACTGATTACCTACTTTAATTATTTAAATTGTGGGCATGTTCACTGCCTCTTAAACAATATTATTGCTCAAAATTTAAGCAAAATCAATGAAACACTTTGGCATACATATTGCCTTAGACAAACAAACACATACAAATTGAAAAATTATGAAAATCTTAAATCCATTAAATACATTTTTACACACACAAACTCAAAAAAAAAAAAGTTATTCAAGATACATAAACAGATGACTATATCATAGCAGTCTTTTCTAATCTTGAAAGAAAATTTCACAAATAATTTTTACACACGTGGTTGTAGCCGTTTTGGCTGGCGTTCTACACTTCCATTCACAAGGGTAGAGGAGGGGAAGTTGCTATGGTGTGCGTCCTTCACGTTCACTCTAAATTACATGGGGAAAGGGGAGGGGTCACTGTGAGTTGTGTCCAAGTCACTCCACGCTTTCACGCAGCTACCAGGCTGCCATTATCTGGTTTGTCCTGTAGAACAAACAAAAAGAGTGCCTCAGACTCTGTTCACTTAATATCTAAGGGTGGGTCACAATGAAATGGGGATATACATTTTATCTTCCAATATGTTACTGGAACAAAGTTAACAGAACCTTTTTGATTTTACTCTCATGGTTACTTAATTGTCATAAAATCGATGAACAAATGGCTCAAAACGCCGTTAGTCACTTACTAAAGAAAATCTATGCTCAAGGCATACAATCATGAATCCTATTTAATTTCAATTTATTATTTCTGGGCCGGAACACTGAACCAATGCTCGGTACATTCCCGACAAATCTGTATTTTATTTACTTAACTGAATCATCTTCGATTACCTTATTCTTAGAGATAGTATGAGTACATTTGATTAGTAGTTGTATTCTCAGCTTCTTTGTACATGTGAGTAACTTATGGTAATAGTACAGTTCTGAGTGTTGAAAACACACTACGTTTAGTTGACTACTAACTCCACTTATTGATCCTCTGCTGCTGTGTCAGTTCCACATCTGCAATTATGTACTTACTTCATGGAAGTGTATTTATGCTGAGCCATAAATAATGTTTCACTTCTGCAATTAGGTTACTCAAATACGTTGCTAGTGTATGTACTTATTTAACAGTCACTCTATTAACATTTAAAGCATAGGATAGCACATTTATTTCATATCTATAGTGTATTGCAGCTGATCAGTTTGCTCACGCGGCAATCCATTTCCACTCGAACGGACGCTGAAACCACAGGTAGTCTCTCTCGACCTACCACTAAAGTGCATCAAGTAATTATGGACGAGCGTAATGCTAAATTCCTTAAACCTATAGGACACCATGAGCTGCTCTGTCTCATCCAACATAAGGGTACCTATGGTCGCATTCACGCCTCTAACTCATAACCTCAATACATGTAGGTGTGTCCTGTCACACACTACACCAAAATAATGGCCAGCTCCAACCTTATAAATACTTAAGGGACGTGTCCTACACGTCTCAACCACAAACACTGTTCAACTCTATTACACTGCCATTCCTTGCTACACAAGGTGAGTTCATTTTTACAACTTATCTGCATATTTTCATAACACTAAGCACTCTCTCTTACTATTTATTAGTTAGCTCTAATGCATACACTAGGTTTCACTGCCACTTCAGATCCTGCTTGAACACGAACTCGTATATCTTTTTTAAATATTATTGTGGGACCATTTCCAATAAAACAACACTTTGTACTTACAATATTACCAGGGTTCTGTACATAATTGTTACTAAAATACATTTGTATCTTAATTACGTCATACTCCTCTGTTGTTTATGTCATAGTTAGATTTGTCACAGTAGGTATTTTTTTTCACTCATCGGTGGACAGAATGGTTACAGAACTCATGGCTTGATAACCATGACGGAAAATTTTTGTATTGCAAAGAAGGAGTCGACACTCTGCTGGATAGGAAAGATGAAGATTGAGTGAGACTTGAAATGGGAAGAAGGTCTCACACAGCTGGGACTGCACAGCTGCCACACTGTGTAGAGGTTACAGAACAACCTCCTCCCTACAGCATTCATTCACTAGCTATGAACTTCTTTAGGTCGATCACGTTCCTGAGACCTAATAGCTTTTTACTCTTAGGGTACTCTAGCCTGTATGCATTGGCATGTGGTTTTCCTATGATCCTGAAAGGTCCTTGGTATACGAACATGAATTTCTTTGTTTCTGCATTTATTTTCTTTGATTTTTCCTTGGCTTTGACAAGGACTAACTGACCTATTTCAAAACTAGCAGGTACAGCTTTTGCGTCATGTCGCTTCTTCCTTTCCAACGCTCTTTTTCTTATATTTGCCCTAGCCTTTAATTTATTCTCGTCTGTGGATATTTGCGATAGAATAGGGAATTCTACCATATCTGCAATCACATTGTGCGGTTCTTGGCCAAACATCAATTCGCAAGGTGCAAAACCAGTTGCATCATGTCTTAAGTTGTTAATTACATTCTCAGAATACTTAATGTGCTCTGCCCAACTTGAGTGTTTCTGAGCACAATAAGTTCTGCAAAGCCTATTCAATTCTCTCATAATACGTTCACTCATATTTCCTTGGGGGAAATACGCAGATATTTTCAGATGTTTCACGCCGGCCTTATCTAGACATTCCTTAAATCTATCAGAAGTAAATTGAGGCCCATTGTCTGACAGCAAATTCTTCGGAACGCCAACGTTCACGAAGAAATATTTTTCCAACTTTTCAACCAATGTTTTTGCATTTGCTCTTTTAATTGGGTATAGCTTAACATATTTACTGAATCCATCCACAACAACAAAAACATGGGTGCAACCACCTCTCGAAACAGGAAGAGGGCCAAACAAATCACAAGCCAGTAATTCTAGGGTTTCAGTTGGCTCTACTGAATGCATATCCCCTTGTATTCTGGTGTTGGCAGCACGGACTTTCTGGCACACTACACAAGATGCTAGACGCTTGCCCACACGGCGGTACATGTTGTCAAACACTACCTTCTCTTTTAATTTTGCAATGCACTTCTTTGCACCGTAGTGCCCATACCTCAGGTGTACATAGTCGATTAGTAAGTCTACATGTTGTGAGGGAAAGCACAGCTTCCACTCAGAAACACCTACCTTTTTCCTCCTAAACAGAATACCTTTATGCAGCCAATAGTATTGCGAAACCTTTGGATAGTTCGCATCTCCTAAATAGCTCTTCACTAATTTCAGCTGGTCATCTGCATTCTGCTCACGTCTCAAATTCTTAATCACCCTCTTTAATGCGCTTTCTTCCTTTACTTCGTGCAACGCAAACATTCGTACTTCACTTAGGTCTGTTGCTGTAATTCCCGCGTCATCACCGAGCTCCGCACTTCTAGATAACCCATCAGCTACCAGATTGTCTTTCCCTTGAATATATCTAACCTCAAGGTCAAACTGCTGGAGATACAATGACCATCTTACCAAACGAGCATTCCTCAACTTACAGGTCTTTAAAAAGGTCAACGCCTTATGGTCACTGTAAACAATTATCTTGTGACCTAATAGATACTGCTCAAACTTCTGTACCCCAAATACAATTGCCAATGCTTCCAGTTCTGAGATGTCATAATTTCTCTCTGCTGCCTGTAAAGATCGACTTGCGGAAGCTATAGTCTTGTGCACTTCTTGTTCGTTCTCTATTTCTATTTGGAATATCTCCACAGCTATACCATAGCCACTAGCATTAACAGACATACAGAATGGTTTTTTCAAAATCAGGATGATGTAAAATAGGACTATTAATTAAAGATTGTTTAAGCACCTCGATCGCCTGTTGACATTCGGCTGTCCAAACCCAAGGGGTATTCTTTTTCAGCAGGAGGTGAAGACAGGGAGCATTAAAAGCCTGACCACTAACAAAACGCCTATAGAAGCCGAAAAGACCGAACATCGATCTCAACTGCTTCTTGTTTCTGGGAGCCTCAAATTTTTCAATGCCTGCTAACTTGCCTGGGTCAGGCAGAATACCCTTTCCACTTATCATATATCCCAAGAAACCTATTTCCTCTTTAACGCACTCTGTCTTTTCAATCTTTAATTTCATGCCACCTCTCTCAATAGCCTCTAACACTTCCTCTAATAGAACTATGTGTTCTTCCCAGGTAGGAGTTGCTATTAACAGATCATCTACGTAGACTGTTATTTTATTACTTAAGGCTGGTCCTAAAACATGGCACATCACACGTACAAAGGCACAAACGGAGATATTAAGTCCGAAAGGTACCACACGGTATTGGTAACAAACTCCTTCGTACAAGAAAGCTGTGTACTTCCTTGAACTTTCCGCCAGTGGCAAATTCCAATATCCACACGTTATGTCCATAGAAGTTAAGAATTTTACTCCCCGGAACTGTTGCAATAACTCGTCCATGTTCTGCGGTCTATCACTTTCCCTAACCACTATTTCATTCAACCAACGAGCGTCTCTTTTTTGGTACAACAACAAGAGGATTATTGTACTCACTGACCGCTTTTTCAATCACACCCCACTCTAGCATTCTCTGTATCTCCTTTCGAACTGCCTCTTTCCTAGCTACATGTATTTGGTATGGCTTCCTGAAAAACACTTGGCCAGGTTTCACCTTTAATTGACATTCATAACCTTTGACCACGCCAGGTCGATCTGAAAATACCTTATGATGCCTTTTTAGAAACTGTCTCAGTTCTTCCTTCTGATTAGCTGAAATTTTATCGATTTCCTGCAATTTAGCTTCTATTTTGTCCAAAATAATTGCTTCTTCTTCTTCTGTGTTTAGCTTACTGTTACTAAGATTAATACCTTCGTCCCAATATCTCCTGTTTTTCAGAACTCGTATAGGCAGCTCCGAAGTGTCATCATTAGTTACTACATGTTTATCACTAAAAGGGACTGTAATTACTCCGGTTATCGGCAAGACTAATTTTAACTGGCTTCTTTCAAAGTCAACAACACTCTGATATTTCGACAAGAAATCTATGCCAATTAAAACCTCAATACTGAGATTGTTTACAATTAAACATGGATGATCAATTAAATTACCATTAATGTTAAAGGGCATCAAAGCTTCTTGCTTTACCGTTTTTGACACTTTGCCAGTAGCACCAATTATTCTTAGTCCTGATACCCTCATTACTGTAAGTTTGTCTTTACCAGGTAATGCATCAAAGAAGGACTGAGATATCGCACTCACCTCACTTCCACTGTCTAAGAAACAACGTACATTGATACCCAACATAGTCACTATTATTATAGGGTGGCTTATTCTAGGTGGTACAGGTGGTTCCTCAAACTCATCCAATAGCTCCTTTTGGATTTGTCTCCAACTAAAGTGATCGATATCTGTCTTCATTACATTTAGGTCAAAGTGTGTAGGGGTTTCCTGAATTACATTTTCAGTTGCCTTTTCCAGTCGATCTATTAATTTCAAATCGAAACACCGCACGACTTCATTACATTTAGTTTGCTGAACATGACCCAAATTACTGTAGTCTGAGCGATTCTGCGCCTCCAGACCGGGCATAATACTAGTTACAGCTAAACCACTTTCACCATTATCGTCGGGTTCCTTCTCAAGTGACAACTGGTCACAGCTACTGGGTTCATCGACCCCCAACAGGCTACCCTCTACATTCTCACTTATCTCCTGTCCTAAATCTATTAGTACATTATCAACCTCCTGCACAGGCACTTTAGATAAGAGCACATCATCCTCATCGTAAATATAAGCATGAATTTCTTCTGCTTCTTCACCTGACAATTCAGTATTTTGTAGCTCCTCCCTATCGTTACACTGCTGCGCCTCCTCTTTCTCTTCACACTTAGAAAGCGTTTCTAACACGGTATCTATCAAATACTGTGAGTGATTTAATATTTCTGTTGTATTCTTAGGTGCTACCGACTCTTCATCCACATGTTCAGTCTGAGTATTCTGATCTGTCTTACCAATTCCTGTAACTACTGGCTTAGGAAAAGTAACCGCTTTGTGAGCGCGAGTATCCTCATAGACGGGAACTAGTTTTCCTGCCTCGGCCTACTACTGTTTCCTTTATTTTTATTACAGTTAACTGGCACAGCATTGCTTTCCGTACTGTTGTTTACCTGCATAATTTTGTTTGGAACAAAATTATTATCATTTGGATGCCATTGTTGGTTCTGATAATTATTTCTCCAATTCCTACCTCTCTTAGGATGGCGAACACCTACTGTTCTGTTAATATTGCCATTTTGCTCGTTCCTAAAATTACTGCTATTGTTATTAGCATTTCTGTTATTACGTGCTTGCTCCTCATTGGCAGCAACACGTTCTACACGTTCCAAATATTCAATGAAACGATCCAGATTGTCTCTAGGGGCAGATATAATTCTAGTTTGCCAATACAATGGCGCTTTGGCTTCATGACCTAGTATAATCATTTCCGGTTTTAGCTTTTCCGCCAAATGTGACAAACGTGAAATCCATGACCTAGCAAATTCTTTAATAGATTCCTTGCCTGCATTGAAGCGTTTTCCACTCCAAAATTCTCTCAACACTTCATTCTGCTTATTGCTAGACCAATACTCATTAATGAAAGCTATTTTAAACTCCGCTAATGTTTTACACTTCAACATAACATCAGCTGACCAACGCATGGCGTCACCTGCTAAATGGCTTCTAATAAATGAGATTTTCTCTCGTTCAGACCAAGTTGGTGGAATCACATCTTCAAAATCGTTCCAGAAATCTAGCGGGTGGATATTTTTATCTGGATCGAACCGCAAGAACTGCCGACACCCGATAAAAGCGGCGTTTGCAGCTACAATTTGTTGTATGCTACCATTACCAGAAGTTACTGAAGCTACCTTACTCTCAATGTTAGCAATGTTAGTACTAATATTTTCTACTCTCATTTCAAAATTATCTACTCTTTGCACAATATGAGTAGTATCAGTTTTAATTGCGTCTACTTCTGCTTGACATATGTTTACTTTTATATTAACATCTTTAAACCTATCTGAGCACAGTTCAGATTCTGCCTCGATCTTTTCTGTTAACTTGTGCTCCAGCTTCGCATCTTCCATTTGGAAGTCTTTGCGAACCTCAGCAACTTCGGAATTTACTGTTTTATACATTTCAGAAAATTGTTGAGCAACCTTTTTCTTAATATCCTCATGGTTGTAATCAATTTTATAATTCAAACTGTCCAGATCCTCTTTCAACTTATTGCAACCAGCCTTGAAGGTATTGTCCATTTCCTCCAATCGTTTATTAGAATTAGTTTGGCTGCCCACAATCTCATACTTTAACTCAGCATTCATTCTAGCATTACTGGCTGACATTTTTGCATGACTGCTTTTGACTTTAATTCAGCTGTCATTTTTGCATTACTGGCAGCTATTGCTTGTAATATAACATTCAAATCAATAGCCCCAGCATCTTTGGGTTGCTCACTAGCTGGCTTTTTATCACACTCAGGTGACGAAAAACTAGCTCCAACACCAGAATCATCAAAACTAAATGAAACTTCTGATTGATCAGTTATATCTAACTTATCCATTTTAAACTCTACCACCTCTGATGACTGTTTCGTTTTTAACTCATCAGATAAACTATCATCCAATAAATTAACAATTTCTAATTTCTGCTTTACTACAGGGGTCTCTATTATTGAATCATTGCCCTTTCCCACACTACTATCAGGTGACAATTCTTCATATTTTACTTTAACATTACTACTTTCATGCATATTTACACTTGAACCGTTGTCTGGACTTACAGTCCCCTCAACAGACATAGGTTCTGATTGAAGTTTAACCTCAGTGTCTTTTGGCGGTTCCATCGCCGACAGTCTTTTAGTGCAGGTTAGTCAAATTTTTAACAGCTTTTCACTTAACTTAGTTCCTTCTGCACGACGTATGGCGTTGCCGGCGTGGTGTACCAGGATTACTGATGCGACGCAGCTCGCTGAATTGCAGACGGCACTTCGACGGCTGTTGTGTGTTTGCATGGCCCGCAACTGCAGGCGCGGCTCCGGCAGACGACTGGACTGCGGTGAGGCGAAACTGGCTTCTCGCGATGCCGGCAGCGCCGCTAGACTCAGTGCCAGCTCCGTTAATCCAATTGCGTCGTCCACATACACACGTAACACTTTTACTGTTCTATTACTCAGTTGCGTGTCGCATTTCACTTGAGAATCCCAATATTTAAAAATCACTTTCACTTTACTCAGTCATTTCCCGGCCGATTAGCACCATATGTGGGGCGGCGGATAGGAAATTTGTCAATTTTATGTTGTTTATATAAATGTTTGGTTTGTAGAATGTAAAACCAGTTCCTATTATTTATAATGTTATTTATGCTGTCTTTCGCCGTTCTCAACACTGGCTCTCTAAATACACTCCTGGAAATTGAAATAAGTACACCGTGAATTCATTGTCCCAGGAAGGGGAAACTTTATTGACACATTCCTGGGGTCAGATACATCACATGATCACACTGACAGAACCACAGGCACATAGACACAGGCAACAGAGCATACACAATGTCGGCACTAGTACAGTGTATATCCACCTTTCGCAGCAATGCAGGCTGCTATTCTCCCATGGAGACGATCGTAGAGATGCTGGATGTAGTCCTGTGGAACGGCTTGCCATGCCATTTCCACCTGGCGCCTCAGTTGGACCAGCGTTCGTGCTGGACGTGCAGACCGCGTGAGACGACGCTTCATCCAGTCCCAAACATGCTCAATGGGGGACAGATCCGGAGATCTTGCTGGCCAGGGTAGTTGACTTACACCTTCTAGAGCACGTTGGGTGGCACGGGATACATGCGGACGTGCATTGTCCTGTTGGAACAGCAAGTTCCCTTGCCGGTCTATGAATGGTAGAACGATGGGTTCGATGACAGTTTGGATGTACCGTGCACTATTCAGTGTCCCCTCGACGATCACCAGCGGTGTACGGCCAGTGTAGGAGATCGCTCCCCACACCATGATGCCGGGTGTTGGCCCTTTGTGCCTCGGTTGTATGCAGTCCTGATTGTGGCGCTCACCTGCACGGCGCCAAACACGCATACGACCATCATTGGCACCAAGGCAGAAGCGACTCTCATCGCTGAAGACGACACGTCTCCATTCGTCCCTCCATTCACGCCTGTCGCGACACCACTGGAGGCGGGCTGCACGATGTTGGGGCGTGAGGGGAAGACGGCCTAACGGTGTGCGGGACCGTAGCCCAGCTTCATGGAGACGGTTGCGAATGGTCCTCGCCGATACCCCAGGAGCAACAGTGTCCCTAATTTGCTGGGAAGTGGCGGTGCGGTCCCCTACGGCACTGCGTAGGATCCTACGGTCTTGGCGTGCATCCGTGCGTCGCTGCGGTCCGGTCCCAGGTCGACGGGCACGTGCACCTTCCGCCGACCACTGGCGACAACATCGATGTACTGTGGAGACCTCACGCCCCACGTGTTGAGCAATTCGGCGGTACGTCCACCCGGCCTCCCGCATGCCCACTATACGCCCTCGCTCAAAGTCCGTCAACTGCACATACGGTTCACGTCCACGCTGTCGCGGCATGCTACCAGTGTTAAAGACTGCGCTGGAGCTCCGTATGCCACGGCAAACTGGCTGACACTGACGGCGGCGGTGCACAAATGCTGCGCAGCTAGCGCCATTCGACGGCCAACACCGCGGTTCCTGGTGTGTCCGCTGTGCCGTGCGTGTGATCATTGCTTGTACAGCCCTCTCGCAGTGTCTGGAGCAAGTATGGTGGGTCTGACACACCGGTGTCAATGTGTTCTTTTTTCCATTTCCAGGAGTGTACAATATTGGCAACCAGAAAGTGATTAGCAAAAACGTCAAGCCTGTAATTAGAATTCCTAGTGCCCACTTCATCTGAGAATACACTTATAGTTACAGCTTATAGCTCTGAGGAATTAGGAGATTGTCTGGGATTTATAATCAAAAACAGTCGTGAAGAAACGTCAAGTATTCTGAAAGTCACAGATGAAAACAAAAGAATCCACACAATCTAACTAACAAAGCAGTTCAGAGTCTAATGCGCTGATGCCACTATAACTGTCCAAATTAAATATTTAAATGAATGCTCGCCATAATTTGATGATAAGGTTCATCAAACGCCATGCTAAATAATGATAGAATGTTTGTCCCGCGGCGGCACGTGAAAATACGACATACGCAAACTGAAGATAGATAATTAAAGTCAACCCAGAATTAACACTTCACTCGAAAATGATTTCATGGCTATGCATATCTCGAGTAACTTAATACGGCATCCGAGGCTGTTTGTAGCAATGATACCGATGCGACGCGACTCCCGACACAGATGGCGTGCTATTCAGCGTCTGGAGAGAACTGGGGCCTTCCTCTCTCGCGCAGCGTTCTTATATATAAAGCCGCGGTGCGGACGGCTAAGGGAACGCCTGATCAAATCGGCTCTCCCGACTAGCCGCTGGGCTAGTAATGCACCACTTTAAGTTATTGAATAAATCATAGCTTCTTTTGCTGATGGCCGATGAAGCTCTTGATTTAAATGTGCATTCAACACACAGGTAAGTAATCATAATAAAAGTTTGACGTGGCTAAGTTAAATCTTTTGGGCGAGAGAATTATTTTAATTACCCTGCACGCAGTAGACGAGCTCTGAACTTGCCCTTTGGAGATACGCTGTTACTATAGTTTTATAGTTATTCAAATGAAACTTATCACATCTTTATGGTTATAGCGGATCTCCATTCTACTTAAATATAAACATCCTAGCCTTATTTATTAGCCTACTTAATCTATCTTGCTTCCTTCATTTTTAAGACAAAAACCAGAAAATCATGAATTTCAACTAAAATCTTAATTTGTGAGATCCAGAAGACTGTTTCTATTAAATTATTATTGAAAAGGAATCTAAGTATAAATTTTTAAATCTGTAGCTCTTTTCTGTTGCGCCAATGATTTTTACAGAAAAACGTCCAAATTTCGAAAATGGTTAAAGTTATTGAACTGACATTCAACACATGTTGATTTAGTATTACTCCTGACATGCTAGAAACATTATAGGTTATTTATTTGATTTTTAAAGTATTGCGCAACCTTTATGACGTCAGAGCTAGTTACCGCGGACGGGCTGGCACACAATGGAAAGACTGCTGTGAATTTACTACGGCGTGAGTAGGCTGCTTCCCTACAGTCTGATGATTTTACTAGACGGCCAATTACAGAGTCATCTGCAAACAATTTAAGGGGCTGCTCAGATTATGACCTAGATCATTTATGTAAATCAGGAACAGCAGAGGGCCTACGACACAACCTTCCAGAACGCCAGATATTACTTCTGTTCTACTCAATGATTTACCGTCTATCACTACAAACTGTGACCTCTCTGAGTGGAAGTCACGAATGCAGTCACACAACTGAGACGATACTCCATATGCACGCAATTTGATTAATTGTCTTTTGTGAGGAACGGTATCAAAAGCCTTCTGGAAATCTAGGAATATGAAGTCAGTCTGAGATCCCTTGTCGACAGCACTCATCACTCCCTGGGAAGAACGATATTTTCTGAATCCGTGTTGGTTATGTATTAATAAGACATTTTCTTCAAGGTGATTCATAATGTTCAAGTACAATATATGCTCCTAATTGAGGTCAGTGATATGGGTCTGTAATTCAATGGGTTACTCCTATTTCCTTTCTTGAATACTAGTGTGACCTGTGCTATCTTCCAGTCTTTAGGAACAGACCTTTCGTCAAGTGAGCGATTGTATATGATTGCTAGGAAAGGTGCTATTGTGTCTGCATACTCTGAAAGGATCCTGATTGGTTTACCATCTGGACCGGAAGACTTGCCTTTCTTAAGTGATTTGAGTTGTTTCGCAACACCTAAGATATCTACTCTTATTTCATTCATGCTAACAGCTGGTCTGGTTTCGAATTCTGAAATATTTACTTCGTCCTCTTTCGTGAAGGAATTACGGAAAACTGTATTTAGTAACTCCGCTTCAGTGGCACCATCATCAGTAGTATTTCCATCGCTATCACGCGATGGCGGTGTTGACTGTTTTTTGCCACTGGTGTACTGTACATACGACCAGAATCTCTTTGGGTTTTCTACCATATTTTGAGACAATTTTTCATTGTGGAAACTACTAAAAGCATCTCGCATTGACGTCCGCACTAAATTTCGAGCTTCCGTGAAACTTAGCCAGTCCTGGGGATTTTGCGTTCTTCTGAATTTGGCATGCTTTTTTCGTTGCTTCTGCAACAGTGTTCTGACGCGTTTTGTGTACCATGGTGGATCTGTCCCGTCTCTTATTAACTTATACGGTATGAATCTATCTATTGCTGTCGGTACTGTATCTTTGAATTTGAGCCATACCTGGTCTACACTTACACAATTAGCTTAGAAGGAATGGAGACACTCTCTTAGGAAGGCATCGAGCCAGTTTTTGTCTGCTGTTTTAAATAGATATATTTTGCGTTAATTTTTAGTGGTTTTGGTTTATATGGTTTTGAGCCTGGCTTCAATGACCTTGTGTTCATTAATCCCTGTACCCTTCATGACCCTCTCTATTGGATCAGGATTATTTGTGGCTAACAGGTCAAGTGTGTTTTCGCAACCATTTGCAATTCATGTGGACTCATGAACTAACTGTTCAAAGTAATTCTCAGAGAAAGCATTTAATACAATTTCAGAAGACGTTTTCTGTCTACCACCGGCTCTGAACGTGTATTTTCGCCAACAAATCGAAGGAGTCTGCACCAATTACAACTGTATGGATGGGGTACTTATTTGCAATGAAATTCAAGTTTTCTTTCAACCGTTCAGCTGTTATATCATCTGAGTAGGGGGTCGGTAGAAGGAGCCAATTATTATTTTGGTACGACTTTTGAGTATAACCTCTGCCCATAGTAATTCGCAGGAACTATCTATTTCAACTTCACTACGAGATAAACTACTACTAACAGACACAAACACAACACCACCTACTTTATTTAATCTATTCTTTCTGAACACAGCTTGTGCCTCTGTAAAAATCATCGAGCAGTCCTGGAAGTGAGACATAAGGATCACTTCAGTACCGACGTGCGAGCATGATTTGTTGGTAACAGACTCGTAGGGCCGTACACTTTACCAAACAGATTAATAAGTGCTGTGTATCACCAATCTTTGCGAGATGAATTACCAGAGTTAGTGAGGAAAGTTACCCTTGCAGGAGGACAACGACTGTTGTTTATGCGCGACAGGACTCTTCTCTGATTTACACAAATCGTGCGACAGTACCCCACCGCAACGTGTAATGTGCAATGGAGTGGTCGACGAGGTCCGGTAGCATGTCCTCCCCGTTCACCGAACCTCAATCCTTTGAATTTCTGGCTATTTAAAGGTTTTGCTGTATAACTAACCCACCAACAATGTGAAAACGTTACAGGAGCTTGTGACCAATGAATGTGGCACAATCTGGATGGAGCCAGGTGCATTTGAAAGAATGATTCACTGCGAAGAAGGGCTGAAGGATATGCCAGATTGCGTGCTAACCACATGCAACATTGCCTATCATGGGTGTAGCCAGAGGTGGGGTGGGGGGGGGGGGGATGCTGTTTGTTAAATTCGCTCCAGAAATACTGAAGAAACTAACAAAAAAGAAGGGGCAGAAGTAATTTTAAAATCGATGGGGCAATGTAATCTTTATTTCAAAATTAAGGCGTTTTCAAACCGGCACTATTGCCAGCGTGAGGGAGTGCGTAAGTGGATTACGGCAGCGATGATCCAGCGGGGGCAGCAATACAACAATACTGCCACTAACGTTTGAATATGGTTCAAATGGCTCTGAGCACTATGGGACTTAACATCGGAGGTCATCAGTCCCCTAGAACTTAGAACTACTTAAACCTAACTAACCTAAGGACATCACACACATCCGTGCTGGAGGCAGGATTCGAACCTGCGACCACAGCAGTCGCTCAGTTCCGGACTGAAGCGCCTAGAAGCGCTCGGGCAGTAACGTGTGGACTGAGCCTGGAATGCAGTGAGCGCTGGCCCACCCCTAACCATCACGGCTGCTCACTCTCGGCGCAGTGAGCAGACACAGCAGCAGCTCACAACTACTGCACTTCCTGCAAACTGCACACATTATTCTTATATCGTAGTGAGTATTCTTTTGAATGTTTATTTTAAGTAATGTCGTGTAGGAGAGAGGAACAACTAGTGTGCTCAATATGGTAATCCCTCTAGTTCCCTTTGTTTTACGTTGCTTTTCTATATTTACACTTGTATAATTGTATTCCTCAAACCACAAAATGGTACGTGAGGTAGGGTGCTTTGGTATGAGTATCACCTGCTTCCCGACTGTTCCATTCACGGAAAGTACGCGAAAAAAAGACTGATTTTATGTCCCAGTATTTGCCCCGATTTCCCCAATCTCATTACGATGATCCTCACTCGATATATTTGTTGGGATATCAGATATCCTTCCTTTATTTGTATTCAGCGCTCCTTTGTTCATATTCAGTGGTCTTACTGTTCGTTCAACTTTTGATTTCTAACATTAAAAATTCTTTTACTCAAAATCCAGCACTCCTTCTCAACCGCAGTCAATTCCGGATGCGTCCTGACTGTGCGACTGGTGCGTCTTCTGACATGATGTTCATTACTTCACAAAACAAATCTCTTAATTTTTTATGCTAACGTACGTTTGTGGGAAGGAATAATGAAGGTACTTCCCTTTTTTCCCCTTTTTTACCCTCAGTTTCCTTGTAAACTGGTCCACCTATTGTTAGAGACCATAGGATGGCAACAGCTGCAGGTAGCAGAAAACCGTCCGAATTCTGTAGACAAGTTGCAGTCAGAATTTGAAGCCACAAGGCTAAAGAGAAATCGAACATACCGTGACAGCGGCAGTCTCTTTCGGTGATAACCGACAGAAAAGGGTGAATTATGCTAAGGACAGCCCCTGGGTTCAACCATAGTGCCTTCTTCGTGAAAGAAGTGTACAAGGTGTCCCCAAAACCCCGACAACGTATAGTTTATTGTGCGGGAAGGCAAACTGGTCCTAATAACGCTCCTGCACACGGGCTACATTCCTTCACACAGCCCTTGCGCCCATCCTACCGCGGACTCGTGTGATCTGCCAGTGAAGTAACGCGGTTGACAGCAGTGCAACACGTACGAGTACACAGCTACGGAAATGACCGACAAGATGCTTCATACGCTAAAGCGGACTGCAATGCGAGAGCTGCAAGATTGCAAATGTTCAAATGTGTGTGAATTCATAAGGGACCAAACTGCTGAGGTCATCGGTCCCTAGACTTACACACTACTTAAACTAACTTATGATAAGAACAACACACACACCCATGCCCGAGGGAGGACTCGGACCTCCGGCGGGAGCGGCTTCTGCAAGATTGCATGCAGAACGTTTTACTCACAGACATACCTTCCATCATTCTACGTTCGCCGCCATCGAGAGACGCATCAGAGAAGCCGGAAAGTTGCGCGTAGGTATTTTCTGTCCGAGATGTGTCCATTGTACAGTTAAGTAGTAGCACTTCGTGCTAAGTACTTGCGAATGTCTACTGTCTACTGTTTGTCCTTTGGCAGATGCCGAAATGTGATGCGGGCGTCCATGCTCGGCTCGAATACTGCAGTTGGAGGAGGACGTGCTGATAATGTTCGAAGAGGACTCAGCCACCAGCATTGGTGCACAGGCGCTGTACTCGGGCAAACTTGCCGTATGGACTGTTGTCCATTAACACCAGCTCCATCCATAAAAAATGGCTCTGAGCACTATGGGACTTACTGTCTGAGGTCATCAGTCCCCTAGACTTAGAACTATTTAAACCTAAGGACATCACACACATCCATGCCCAGGGCCGGATTCGAACCTGCGACCGTAGCAGCAGCTCGGTTCCCGACTGAAGCGCCTAGAACCGCTCGGCGCTCCCTCCATACCATCTGCAAGCAGCACAGGCGTTACGGAGGACGACTACTCACGACAGGTACAGTTTGCGCAGTGGTATTTACTACAACGCATACTCCAGCCATAAATCCCGAGCTTGGTGCTATTCGAGGATGAATACATGTTTACCAGAGACAGCATTTTAAACTTGCACAACATGCGTGTTTGGGCGGACGAAAATCCGCGTGTGCAGGTGGTTTAAAATCACCAAATCAGGGTCGGTATTAACATCTGGGGTGGGATAATTGGTGATCGCATCATTGGGCCATGTCTACTACCAAACAGATTAACAGGACCGATCTACCTCACATTTATCACAGACGTTTGTCCTACTCTATCGGATGCAATGTCACTAAATGTTCGGATGGACATGTGGCTGCAACACGACGTAGTTCCAGCACACTTTTATGTCGATGTGTGGATGTGGAATCATTTCAGCGTCGAATATCTCAGTCGATGGATTGGTAGGGCTGGACCAGTTCCGTGACTAGCACGATCGCCAGCTCTTACACCTCCCGACTTTTTTCTGTCGGGTGGCGTGAAGAGTACGGTGTATGGCACACCCTCAACGTCAGCGGAGGATCTTATTGCTCGAGTCCACGGAGCGATTGACATACTTGAAAGACAATCTCACATCTTGGCTCGTGTGCCTGAGATTCAGCACCGCTGATGTAGGCTCTGCGTTGACGTAGGAGGTACGCAGTTCGAAGTCCGTCTGTAATGTAGACAAGCGATGTGCTACTCGTGTTCGGTTTATTCACGTAATGTGGGGCGCACATCCATCTCAGACGTCGATGCTGTCCAGCGCCCAAGCCGTGCTTTTCCGTATGTGGGTTCGTTCTTAAACACCGATCAGTGTGCCTTCCCGCACAGTTTACTGCCGTACATTATGATGAAGCGTGGGAAGAATGACCGATTATACGTCTCAGTGCGATCTTTTATTTCCCTAATTTTATCTTCTGGCCGTCGCGGTATCGATACATAGGTTGCTGAAGAATGGATGTTGGTTTCTTCCATAAGAACTAGAGTGTGAAGTAGTTTAAATAGATACCGCGAGATATGCGACATGTTTCTTGGCGTGTTCCCAGTTCAGCTTTTCTACGCATAACCGTTACATTCACTTCCCAGTCAAACAAATATGTGATCATTCGTGCTGCCCACCTTTGTACACGATCTGTGTTTCCCACCAGTCCGGCGTCATATGAGTCCCACACACTTGCGCAGTGTTCAAGTGCGGACCGCAAAAGCATCTTATCACAAATTTCTTTCGCATACATGTCACAGTTTCCAAGTGTCCTATCAATGAACAGAGACTTACCGTCTGCCTTTGCTATAACTGTTCCTAAATGATCGTTCCACTTCACATCTCCGCACATAGTTACTCCCAAGTACTTGTATGACAAGACTGATTCCAGCTGCGAATCATTTATTTCGTAATCAAAGGCTACTACGTTTTATGTTCCGTGAAGTACACGACTTTACATTTGTCTTCGTTTAGAGTTAGTTGGCAGTCCCTGCACCATTCAGATATTTTGTCTAGGTCTAACTGGATAGTACTACAATTCTTCTCGGATAGAATTTCCTCGTAATTATTCTTTAAGCCATTAATGTGCAATATGACCAGTAACGGTGCTATTACATTACCCTGGGGCACGCGGGATGTTAGCTCTACTTCTACATCTGAGGAACTCTCCCATTCAGGATAAAGTGCTGCGTAGTGCCTGTTAAGAAATCCTCGATCCCGTCACAAATCCGGATAGATATTCCGTACGAGAGTTTTCGACAGCTTCCGCAAGTGTAGAGACACAGAATCGACTTGGTTGCTTCTGTCGCGCGATATATCGTGGGTGAAAAGCACAAGTTGGGTTGCGCATGATCGATACTTCCGGAAGCCGTACTGGCTTCCATGAAGAAGCTTATTTTGGTACAGGTATTTGTATTCAGAACTCTCTGAGTCGACAAAAGTCATGGGACAGCAATATCCACTTAAACAGATGGCGGTAGTATTACGCACACTAGGTATAAAAAGAGGTATTCATTGGTGGATCTGTCATTTGTACTCAGGTGATTCATGTGAAAACGTTTCCCACGTGATCATGGCCGCACGACGGGAATTTAATCTCTGAACGCAGAATGATACTTGTGTTCGTAGGCTGTTTAAGTTTTTATATTGGTAACGCCACGTAGCGCTCTGTATGTGCTGTGTGCAGTCTGTGGCTAGTTTGCATTGTTGTCTGCCATTGTAGTGTTGGGCAGCGGCGGCTGGATGTGAACAGCGCGTAGCGTTGCGCAGTTGGAGGTGAGCCGCCAGCAGTGGTGGATGTGGGGAGAGAGATGGCGGAGTTTTGAAATTTGTAACACTGGATGTCATAAACTGCTATATATATTATGACTATTAAGGTAAATACATTGCTTGTTCTCTATTAAAATCTTTCATTTGCTATCTATGCCTATCAGTAGTTAGTGCCTTCCGTAGTTTGAATCTTTTATTTAGCTGGCAGTAGTGGCGCTCGCTTTATTGCAGTATTTCGAGTAACGAAGATTTTTGTGAGGTAAGTGATTTGTGAAAGGTATAGGTTAATGTTAGTCAGGGCCATTCTTTTGTAGGGATTATTGAAAGTCAGATTGCGGTGCGCTAAAAAAAGATATTGTGTGTCAATTTAAGCACAGTCTTGTATAATTGTTCAAAGGGGACGTTCCACTCGGAGCGAGACGCATGGGACATTCCATTTCGGAAATCGGTAGCGAATTCAATATTTCGAGATGCACAGTGTCAAGCGTGTGCCGACAGTACCAAATTTCAGGCCTCACCCCTTATAACGCTACTGTACGCTACTGCTATACCATAACCTCAAAGCTGGAGGCAGTTTGTAAAAATGGAACTATTCTGTTAAAGCAATTATGGTATAAAGCAACAGAGCAGTGTTACCCTCTGAGAGGAATTTTGTTGTGTTGACCGTGTTGTGCCTAACGGAGGTGGCTTATCGGAAGTGAAAGTCAGAATTACGTAAATATTTCAACAGTAACACAAACAAAAATTTTGTTTATCTGCACAGTTTAACGCATAAAGAAAACGGTCGCCAGCCCAATTAGGCAAGAGAATGATTAACATTCTTGTTCAAGAAAATAGTTATTAGTAACTTTAACGGATAAACACAACTTATACTTTGTCACACGTGAGTGCAATGAACTCTGACACATACATATGTTTACGGTAAGATTGAAGCTAACAGCTAGAGCAGCACAAACCATTTGCAAAAATATAACAGATACCGAAACACACTATTACTTTCAGGGCTTGTTCAAACTGAATGGTCTTTATAACATTACTGTTAACATTCACTGAAGGATCATAAATTGGACATAGGTCAAGTCTCTCTCAGTTAAATACTTTACTATTTAAAATGAAAGTTAATTGGAATCCACTAACAGGTTGCTTCTCACTATCTTTTGAATAAAGAAATTATGGTTTTCATAAATAGTGGTCTTCCCGTTACTTGTTACCTAGCATTAGCACAATAGACAAACTGTGGATCCTGTTACACTATTAGTATGCACTTCCAATACACAAGAGAGACAAACACTTAGCAATCATGAACATATAATTTTCTACTATTGCAGTTTTCCACTTTTACTACAGTGAAACACAATGTTGACAAATTTGCAAGAAACTGACTCACCTTTTAAAATTTACTACAGGTAGCACTATGATCATTAACTACGCAAAACTTTATAAGCCTCAATTTTAAGAATTTTAATTTATAAAAGAAACAGCAAATTGTCTTTATTGCCACAGTCTTCTACTTTCAAGTAAATGATTAAATAGGTGACTTTGAAACTTCACAAAACTGCACTTACTGCCTCCCACAATTTCATTAAATCCACAATAAATCTGAATATTCCCTTCTCATCAAAGATCAAACAACATTATGTAATTAACTGTCTAACTTTGAGGCTTTCATTTTTTCCACAAAATAGGACAATCGGTAATCATAGTTCAAATGGAGAGGAACCTGAGAGGTGTTGTGATAGGGAAAAAATCAAGGTAGGTGCATAAATTCAGTTATAATTTATCTTATATTTGTGCACACTAAATCACCCAATAAGCTGATCCTTCACTGTACATTATTATAGTACTCCCTTACAGTGATTGCGCAATGTGGTGGCAACTGCATGTTGGTAGGCGGATTTGCAGACAGAACTACTGGCCTTTCTTGGTGGCGATGATGAATACCAATTCCAGAATCGTTCCAGCTATTTATCCATCCATCCGAGGCATTGGAAAGTGGCAGAAAAAGCCTCTGTCGGAACCAGCACAATATATAACTTTTACATGGCAGTGCTCAGTTTGGTAGCTCGTCCCCGACTGACTCTGGTTCCACCTTTTCTACCTAGGCCAACCACAATTTGCGCGCGTTACACAGTTCCGTTCCTGAGGGGAACCACTACACCTTTTATATACTAAAGAACTAAGAACCCTAAGTGAGGATCAGCAGTTTACATAACAGCAACCAAACACATTAAATAAAACAGAACATTTGCACATATTGACATTTCTACAAAACATTATTCACACAAAAATTACAATTATATATAGTAAGTTTTGTTCCCTCCAAATGGGACAAAGAATTTAAATGACAGATATACTACATTGCATAGAATCAAACCATGACATCAAAGTTTTAACGAAGAAAGGAGTATACAATTTTGTGTTATCGATTCAAACACATTTACAGATACTCAATGATGTGACATTAAACCAAAGCAAAAGGCAAAATAAATCCGTGCAGCATTAGAGCTATGGTGTTGCACCCTCACCACGGACAAAGCAACTCGCGAGGTAGCGCAGTGGTTAGCACACTGGACTCGCTTTCAGGACGGCCATCCTGATTTACTTGTAAATTATAGATTGCAGCGATCAGTCGTCCTGTTTAAACTTTTTAGATTTTCCGTGATTTCCCTAAATTTCTTCAGGCAAATGCCGGGATGGTTGCTTTGAAAGGGCACGGCCGACTTCCTTCCCCATCCTTCCCTAATCCGATGAGAGCGATGGCCTCGCTGTTTAGAGCCCTCCCCCAGATCAACCAACCAACGGACAGAGCAGAGGCCGACGGTCTTCGCCTAACGACCGAGAGCAGCGGCGTTTGCGTAGAGTTGTCAGTGCTAACAGAAAACCAACACTGTGAAATAACCGCAGAAATAAATGAGGGACGTACGGCGATCGTATTCGTTAGAACAGTGCGGCGAAATTTGGTTTTATGGGCTACGGAAGCACGCGACGGGCGCTAGTGGCTTTGTTAACAGCGCGACATCGCCTCTCTTGGGCTCATAGCGGTATTTGTTGGACTAGACAACTGGAAAACCTTGGCCTGGTCAGATGAGCCCCGATTTCAGTTGGTAGAAGCTGATGGTAGAGTTAGAGTGTCGCAAACATCACTCGAAGCCAGGGACCCAGGTTGTCAACAAGGCATTGTGCAAGCTGGTGGTGTGGGCTGCATTAACATTGAGTGGACTGGGTCCTCTGGGCCACATGAACCGATCCTTGACTGGAAATAGTTACGTTCGGTTACTTAGAGACCATTCATCGATGAATTTTTGCGGATAACAATGCGACATGTCACCAGGTCCCAATCGTTCGCGATTGGTTTGAACAACATTCTGGATAATTCGAGCTAATGATTTGACCACCTAGATCTTCCCCATATGAATCCCATCGAAGATTTATGGGACATTAACGACAGGTCAGTGCCTGCACAAAATCCGCACCGACAACAGTTTCGCAATTGTGGATGGCTGTAGAGGCAGCATGGTCCAATATTTCTGCAGGGGGCTTCCGACGACTTTTTGAGTTCATGCCACGTCGAGTTTCTGCATACAACAGGCAAAAGGAGGTCCAGTACGATATTAGGAGGTACCCCATGACTTTTATCACCTTAGGGAATGTTCTAGTATTCTGCTGCAGATCGACGTGAGCTATATAGGGTGATAGCTTCTGGATTTGTTTTACTTTCATTTGTGTAGGTGGCTGTGACTTGAGCTCTTTTCCAATCACTGGGAACAGTTATTTGCTGAAACAAACCGCAGTACATTATGGCTAAAGGGGGGCTATTTCAATCGAAAGTCTGGGTAGAAACTGACAGGGACTCCACTGGGACCTGGCCCATTTTTGTGCTTAAAAGATTTGAGCTGTTTTTTAACATCGCTAGGATTGATTACTAAGCCACACACATTTGTATCAGTACGGTGGAAATATTTCTTGATCTTTATTTGTAAAGGAATATTTTAACACGGAATTTAACATTTCGGCTTTAGTTCTCCTATTTTGTGCTTTGGCCCCTGTCTCGACAACGAATTTCTGAACACTTATTTTTTGCCACTGGTTGCTTTAGCGTACGACCAAAATTTCTTAGGGTTTTGCTTCGATAGTTATTGAACGCTTCTCGCAATGCCTTTCTGATTGCTACCCGTGTTTCGATCAGCATTTGTCTATACTCGGGCTATGCTTTGCTTGCGCCTACTGCGGAGAATGCGCCGTTTCTTAAGAAGTGTGCTAATATTGTTTGTGTAAATTGTGGGTCCCTGCTATCTACATCTTTGGAAATTAATGTTTGAAGTATATTCTTTCATGGCTAATAATTCTGTCCTAGCGTCGTGTACCAATTTGCTTTGAAGTACATTATTTTTCGTGTATCAGTAAGGAAGTACCCCGAATTTTAATGCTAAAGTAAATGTTTTTATTTATTTTCAGTAAAGGACTACCACAGGGATTCACGCACGATCTCACAGTGAACACACGATTAAATGCTGGTAGTCTCTCATAGAAAAAAAATCTAGAACACTATACGTAACGAAATGCCCGTGAAAACTCACTACTCATGATTCGATGTAGCGCTTACAGCTCTGCATATTTGGTAATTTGATGTTTTCGATTAAACGCTTGATTTGAAAGAATTCGAGAAAAAGTCCGAAATTTCGATAGTTTTCTTTGCATCACGGTTGAAGCTCCACTCAGAAATCGGAGAAAACTCAGATTATTTATATCGTAGGCCTACTTTAGTTATTAAAACAGTTCCCACAACTCCACTAATTTTTGGATGGCAGAACTCTAATTTCTTGGCCTACAAGTTGTTGTACGTCATTTCGTAGTTTGGTGATTTGTACTGTCGCTAAACTTCTTGTAACGGCCGGTCATTGCCAAACTCAGTGATCTAACATTCTTACACATGCTCAATTCACATTCATTACAATTTACAAGTACCATATTTGAACATAAACTTTCCCATTCTGTGATTTCTCGAAACCTTATAACTTTCGTCTGTCATTTCTTTCATACCACTGGGCGGGGTGCTGTAGTGCTTAACGAACTAGGCTCACATTCGCGAGAGCCCTAGAGGCTGCCATCCTCATTTGGGTTTCCTGTCGTTTACCACTTCACGCTAGGCGAATGCTAGGGTGGTTCCTTTAAAAGGTCACAGCCACATCCTTCCCCTCCAATAATAAAAAATCCTAGCGAAGCTCCGTCTCTAATAACCTTTGCTGTCGACGAGCCAAAGAAGCACCAAACTTATTTCCCTACTTCTACTGGAGCAGGTGATCTGTGGGCCTACGAAGTGGAAACCGAGGGTGCGCTGTCAGCACTCAACAAGATGGAAATTATTTTCTATCTACTTCTCCTCTCTCTTGACATCATTGTGCTGCTTCCCCCATTCACTGGCTCGTTATTGTTTGAAATGATACCGCTTACTGGAAATTCATGGATTGCCGACATGTGCGCGCAAATGTTCACTGCCCCCTCTAAACAACGTTTACTGCCATAAAAACACAAATTAACGAAATACCTTCGACAAAAGAATTTCATTGGCTTATTTCTGCTTGATAATGATTTTTTTAATTTATTAGCTGACTAAACGGCCCAAAATAACTTAAATTTCATATATAAACGAAAAAGACGCCAAATCAGCAGAAACATTCTGGGCAACATGAGAGACAGTGACGGCCAAGATCCGCAAAGACGATATAAAAATTTTTATAGGTGAGTTCTACGCACAAATTGGCAGAGAAGAATGTCCCAAAAAGCTATGTGAAAGTTTCCAGCACAAAAATATACAAAAATGGCATGAGGCTTACCGAACTGTGCCAGCAGAAAAACATGAAGATTATGTCAACATCCCTCAGGAAACCCCTGCGAAAACAAAAGATATGGAGGTCACCTATGCAACGATGGGAGAATTTCAAATACGCCCTGTAGCGATATCCTACCCAGTCCTGAGAGAGACTCATGACATTCAGTGTCGCAGAGGTGCGAATGACGTTGTGGCTTCTATGTCAGCGAAGTTGCAAAAAAACCAAAGAAACAGCGTAGAGTTTTCTTGTTTGGGAAAGCAAATAAAAGTGTCATTAATAAATATCTTCATAGTCAGCTCCAAGCATTCACCACGGGACACAAAGATATTGAGCATGTTTGGTCGGAATTTAAAGGTATTGTCCACCATGTGATAGAGAAGTATGTGCCTAGCAAATATATAGGGGAGGGAAAGGGTCCACCTTGGTACAACAAACATATTAGAAAGTTGCTGAGAAAGAAGAGAATTTTGCACAGTGGTTTTAAACGCAGTCACTGCCCCGATGACAAACAGAAATTATGCGGAATGAAAGCAGCTGTCAGAAGGAAAATGAGAGATTTATTTTAACAAATTTGAAATCAATGTTTTATCTGCAGTTTCTAAAGATCACCCAAAAAAATTTTGGTCGTACATAAAATCTATGAACGTTACAATTAATTAAATACCTTCTCTTGCTGACATTACGGGTAATGTAACTGATGATGAGAAACAGTAGGCCGAAATTCTAAACCTATGCATCAAAAACTCGTCTACGGTAGCGGGCTGCAGCACCATTCCCCCTTTCAATTATCGAACAAACGAAAGGATGGCTGACATAGTGTTTAGTGTATCTGGGATTGTAAAACAGTTAAGATCCTTAGACGCCAGGAAGGCATCCGGCCCAGACGGTATCCCTGTAAAACAGAAGTGATTTCTGGCGTTTTTTATGTTGACTATGCTACAAATATAGCACCATTCTTATCCATCATCTATCAGAGATCACTGATACAGTGGAAAGTTCCACGGGACTGAAAGAAGACCCAGGTCATAGCAATTTATAAAAAGGGTTGAAAATCGAATGCACATAATTACCGGCCAATTTCACTGACATCGATTTGTTGTAGAATCATCGAACATGTTTTATGTTCATACATAATGACCTTTCTAGTCTCTGAGAAGCTCATCTGCAGAAACCAGCACGGTTTTAGGAAACAGCGGTCATGCGAGACACAGCTGGCCCTCTTTGTGCATGATATACAACAGGCTCTAGATACCGGCTCCCAGGTTGACGCCATATTTCTCGACTTTCGAAAGGCGTTCGATTCAGTTCCGCACTGTCGCTTGCTACAAAAAATGCGCGCTTACGGTCTATCCGATGACATATGCGGCTGGATAGAAAGTTTTCTAACAGACAGGAAGCAGTATGTCGTCCTGAACGGGGTTACTTCAACAGAAACAAGCGTAACTTTAGGTGTACCACAGGGCAGCGTAATAGGTCCTCTGCTTTTTACGATTTACATAAACGATCTGGTTGATGGTATTGACAGCGGCCTTAGATTGTTTGCCGATGATACTGCAATCTACAGAAAAGTAGTATCACACTAAAGTTGTGAACAAATCAATGAGGATTTGCAGAAAATAAATGTGTGGTGTAATGACTGTCAGTTATCTCTCAGTATTAGTAGGCGTAACTTACTGCGTATAACAAGGCGAAAATCCCCATTCATGTACGAGTACAAAATAAATGCCCAGTCCTTGGAAGCGGTAACGTCTGTCAAGTATCTGGGTGTGACTATTCGAAATGATCTCAAATGGAATGATCACATTACACAAGTAACGGGCAAGGCGAACTCTAGATTGCGGTTTATTGGTAGAATCCTGAAGCGATGTAGCCCTTCAACAAAGGTAATAGCTTACAATACGTTAGTTCGTCCAGTCTTGGAGTATTATTCGTCTGTATGGGACCCTTACCAGTTGGGTCTGATTCAGGGGATTGAGAAGGTCCAAAGAAGAGCGGCAAGATTCGTGACTGGTACATTTAGCCATCGCGAGAGCGTTACAAATCTCGTAGAAAGTTTGAAATGGGACACTCTTGCAGATAGACGGCGCGCTAAACAGAAGGGGCTGCTACTAAATACCGAAATCCGATCTTCACCGAGGATGTGGAGCATATATTGTTACCACCAACTTTCAAATCGCGCAATGATCACCAATCAAAGATACGGGAACTAAGAGCTCGTACTGAGGCGTTCGGACCGTTTTTCCCTCGCGCGATCCGCGAGTGGAACAGAGGGGGGGAAATATGACTTTGGCGCGAATTGTGCCCTCCGCCACACACCGCTTGGTGATTAGAGGAGTATATGTAGAAATGTTGATTCAGACCACTACTTAATTCGAATAAAAATCAAATTCACACCGAAGATAATCCATCAGAAAAGGACACACATAGAGAAGTTTTACACGAAAAAGGTCATAGAATCCAACATAAAACAGGAATGGGAAAGTCAAAAGCAAATACGTGGGATGAATTTCGTAGAAAGTTCACACAAAAAGCAAAAGGACTGATACCACGTAAAAAAACACCAAAACACTCAGGATTGGACTCTGAATATGAAAACACACTAGAAAAACGCAGACAAGCCTTCGAGGAATAAAACACCAAAGAATCCCCAGGAAAGCTACATCATTTTCACGGCTCTAGACAACAGGCAGCAAAACTCTTTAGGCAAACCAAGAGAAAACACTCAAAGGAGCAACTGGACGCTATAGAGGAAAATTTCCACAATCACAACATGAGAGAATTCTACATAACTTCTGCAAGGAAGGTCCGCGGTTACGCGCCTCGAAACTTATGCTTCTGAGAAGGGTTGAGTTGATATGGGGGGAAGAGACCAAACAGCGAGGCCATCGGTCTTATCGGATTAGGAGAGGACGGGAAAGGAAGTCGGTCGTGTCCTTTCAAAGGAACCATCCCGGAATTTTCCTGAAGCGATTTTGGGAAATCACAGAAAACCTAAATCAGGATGGCCGGACACGAGATTCCTCCCGAATGCGAGTCCAGTGTGCTAACCACTGCGCCACCTCGCTCGGTGCTTCTGAGAAGAAGATGGAAAACTCGCATTAAGTAATCGAGAGAACTGTTAGGGACTGGCACGTTATTTATCTGATCTTCTTAACTGCCCTGAACCTGAAACAAGATTCCCAACACAAGACTATACCTCCTCGCACCCAGAAGCACTCCCGCCAACATGTGAACAGATCCACAAACATATACCTAAAATTAAAAAACAACAGGACATCAGGTGAAGACGACCTCATTGGAGATCTCCTAAGAACCTCAGACCAAAGTCTGTACTGGAACTTAGACCAATAATCAGAATCAGGTGTCAAACAGAAAAACTCTTTTGACAACTGGAAATGTTCTCTTATCCACCATCTGCATAAGAAAGGAGATAGGGCGAATTTGAAAAACTACAGAGGAATCTCCCTGCTACAAGTCACCTACAAAATTTTCTCAGCGTACTCACGCCAGTGAATCCAATAACAGTTGGTACACAAAATTAGTGACTACCAGGCAAGCTTCCGCCCCGGATGTTCATGCACAGAACAAATTTTCTATCTGAAAAATTTTAAAATACAAAGCTATCAGGAATACTCCAATCATTTGCACTTTCATATATTTTAAGAAAGGATAAGATTATGTTGATCGTCAGTCCTTTTTCAACATCTTAGAAGAACAGGGACTCGACCCAAAAACACTACGACTGATCAGACAGACACTGGCTGGTACAATATCGAAAGTTAAATCTCTGCCCCCTTCATGATCAAAACTGGAGTACGTCAAGCCGATGGATTGTTCAACCTAGTTCTGGACGAATTACAGAAGGAATGGGAAAAGAACTGAAAATCCAAGGACACTGGAAACCAAGACGACTAGGACGATCCCGGGACAAAATCTCAAACCTGACTCTCACAGACGACCTCGCTATACTCTCGGGTAACGAAGCAACACCAACCAAACAAATAGAAATACTAAATATGTACAGGAAAAGTTCTACATTTACATCTGCATCAACATGGGTACTCTGCAACTCGCATTTAAGTGCCTGGTAGAGGGCTGACCAAACCACCTTCACAATAATTCTCTATTATTCCAATTTCGAACAGCGCGCGGAAAAGACGAACACCTACATCTTTCCGCAAGAGCTCTGACTTCCCTTATTTTATTATGACGATGGCATCTCCCTATGTGGGTCGGCCCCAGAAAAATATATTCGCATACAGAGGGGAAAGTTGGTGACTGAAATTTCATGAGAAGATTCCGCCGCAACGAAAAACGCCTTTGTTTTAATTATGTCCACCCCAAATCCTGTATCATTTCAGTGACACTCTCTACCCTGTTTCGCGATACTACAAAACGTGCTGCCCTTCTTTGAACTTTCTCGATGTACTCCGTCAATCCTATCCGGTAAGGGTCTCACACCGTGCTGCAGTATTCTAAAAGAGGACGGAAAAGCGTAGTGTAGGCAGTCTCTTTCGTAGATCTGTTACACTTTCTTAGTGTCATGCTAAAAAACGCAGTCTTTGGTTTGCCTACCCCACCACGTTTTCTTTGTGTTCTTTCTAATTTAAGTTGTTCGTATTTATAATTCCTAGATATTTAGTTCAATTTATGTCTTCTAGATTTTACTAATTTGTCTTGTAACCCAAGTTTAACGAGTTCCTTTTAGTACTCGTGTGGATGACCTTACACCTTTGCTTATTTAGGGTGAATTGCCAATTTTTGCACAGATATCTTTTCTAAATCGTTTTGCAATTTATTTTGATCTTCTGATGACATTACTAGTCGAAAAACAACAGCATCATCTGCAAACAACCTAACACGGCTGCTCAGATTGTCTCGTAAATCGTTTACATAGATAAGGAACAGCAAAGGGCCTATAACACTACCTTGGGGAACGCCAGAAATCACTTCTGTTTTACTCGATGACTTTCTCTCAATTATTACAAGCTATGACCTCTCTGACAGAAAATCACAAATCCGGTCACATAACTGAGACGATATCCCATAAGCACGCAATTTCACTTAAAGCCGCTTGTGTGGTACAGTGTAAAAAGCCTTCTGAAAATCTAGAATTACAGAATCAATTTGGAATCCCATGTCAATAGCACTCAACAGTTTGTGTGTATAAGGAGTTAGTTGTGTTTCACAAGAACAATGTTTTCCAAATCCGCGTTGATTGTGTGTCAATAGACCGTCCTCTTCGAGGTAATTCATAATGTTCGAACACAATATATATTCCAAAATCCTGCTGCATATCGACGTTAACGATATGGGCCTGTAATTTAGTGGATTACTTCTACTACCTTCCTTGAATATTGGTGTGACCTGTGCAACTTTCCAGTCTTTGGGTACGGATCTTCCGTCGAGCGAACGGTTGTATGTGATTGTTAAGTATGGAATTATTGTATCGACATACTCTGAAAGGAAGCTAGATGGTATACAGTGTGGACCGGAAGACTTGCTTTCGTTAAGTGATTTAAGTAGCTTCACTACACCGATGATACCTACTTCTACATTACTCATGTTAGCACTGTGCTTGATTCAAATTCTGGAATATTTATTTCGTCTTCTTTGGTGAAGGAATTTCGGAAGGCTGTGTTTTAGTAACTCTGCTTTGGCAGCGCTGTCGCCGATAGTATTTCCATTGCTATCGCGCAGAGAAGGCATTGATTGTGTCTTGCCGCTAGCATACTTCACATACGACCAGAATCTCTTTGGATTTTCTGCCATGTTTCGAGACAAAGTTTCGTTGTGTAAACTATTATAACCATCGCGAATTGATGTATGCACTAAATTTCGAGCTTCTATGAAAGATTGGCCATCTTAGAGGTTATACGTCCGTTTAAATTTGGCATGCTTTTTTTTGTTGTTTCTGCAACAGCGTTCTGACCCGTTTTGTGTACCAAGGTGGATCAGCTCCGTCGTTTGTTAATTTGTGTGGTATAAATCTCTCAATTGCTGTCGATAGTATTTCTTTGAATTCAAGCCACATACGGTCTACACTTACGTTATTAATTTGGAAGGAGAGGAGACTGTCTCTTAGGAAGGCGTCAAGTCAGTTTTATATGCTTTTTTTAAAAGGTATACTTTTTGTTTGTTTTTGGAGTTGGCCTGTAAATCTCTTTCCAGAAGTCTGAATTCTTCTAATCAAAATTAAACATAAAACAGACACAGAATACGGCAAGATAAACAGAGCTGTACATTTCTAATATCTAGCTGAAATTCTCGAATCAATAGGAAGAGAAAAGATCTCACAGAAGACTCACTGCAAAAAATGAAGAGAGTTTATGGCAGAACACCAGACATATACAATAATAAATGCATGTCCACTCAAACAGAGATCAGACAGTGCAACACGTTACTCAAGTATGAAATACTGTTTGCAGGTGGGACACTAACACTCCATGCGAAAAGTAGCATGAAAAGCATACTGACAGAAGAAAGCAAAATCACGATAAAAATGCTCAGCCCAAAGCTGACAGAAGAGGGATATAGATTACACTCTAGGAAAACTACAGAGAAGATGTGAGCTCTAGCGGCAGATGTCAGAAAAAGCAGGTTAAAAGTTCTACAGACACATCAGCAGGCTACCACCAACAACATTCACCAACAGAATTCTGACGTCCGTACAGGAGGTGAAATCAGCTGTACCATGGCTCGCACAAGTCAAACTAGGCCTAGAAAAATCACAAATCGATCCAACAGAAACTGAAGACGGAAACATATACACAGACAAGACATACAAGTGGATTGCTAAGTCAGTCCCGGCCCATCCCAAAGACCAGTCTTCTCATTCAGATTTTTGTTCATTATTTTCAGTAACTGTTTTTGAAGAATGCCCATGGGAAGAAAGAGCACACTAGATGCGTTAAAAATTGTTCTTTAACGCAAGTGGCATGCTAATTCTTCACGTCGGAAATCTTATTATTTCACTCAGATTGCCACCCCCCTCCCCCTCATTGTAACCGGACTTCTTTTCCTCTTTTTTGCCACGTAGACTTGATTCACACAGTCAAAGCGAAAGAATGGAAGTAATGAAAGCTCAGAAAGTATTAAGACTCCTTCACACAGTGAAAGTAAAATTATGTTCTATTACAATTTCAAATGAACACCTTCAAATATATACCGAAAATTGTGAAAAAATATGATATAAAATAAAAATATCGGCGCTCAATGTTGCCTTTGTGATATCGCCAATATATATCGACATTCTTTGTGGAAAGTATCGAATATCGAAATTTTGTCAACCGTCCTAGCACAAAAGGAGAAGAATGATTTTCGTGACCCTACAGGGTCTCGACTCAAAAAATAATAATATATGGTGCTCTTTGTGTTCTATTACAAGTCCATTTTATTATGATGCCCGTATACTGAAAATCCCTCCTAAAAAATCTAATCCTGGTTACGCCTATGCTGAGTGGGGGGGGGGGGGGGAACAACGGAATGAAAACAATCGATTCAGTTGATTGCTGGAAAACAATCGACTCATTCGGTTGTAGCCTTACATATCGTTTGAATTATTCATTTATTCTTGTGAGTCAAACCGATCTACGGGAGCAACCGAATGGAAAAAAAATAGTGTGTCGGTTGTGGTTTTCCGTGGTTACATTATTATTCATTCAATTCTTTCGCGTGAAACTTGTCTGTGGGAGCAACCGAATGAAAACAATCGACACAGTCCAGTGATATTACGCATACTGAGTTATTCATTCTTTCTTTCAGGTGAAACCAGTCTTTATTTAGTTTACTGTCGGCTGAAGCTTGTGTTCATTCATTCATTCAACTGAAACCACAGTTAAGTGGTTTAGTTGACTGAGTTTATCCACTTATTGTTCTGGGCGAAACCATTCTGCAGTCCTTTCATTAATGAAATAAAGTAATGATATACACTACTGGCCATTAAAATTGCTACATCAACAAGAAATGCAGATGATAAACGGGTATTCATTGGACAAATATATTATACTAGAACTGACATGTGATTATATTTTCACACCATTTGGGTGCATAGATCCTGAGAAATCAGTACCAAGAACAACCACCTCTGGCCGTAATAACGGCCTTGATACGCCTGGGCATTGAGTCAAACAGAGCTTGGATGGCGTGTACAGGTACAGCTGCCCATGCACATTCAACACGATACCACAGTTCATCAACAGTAGTGACTGGCGTATTGTGACGAGCCAGTTGCTCGGCCACCATTGACCAGACGTTTTCAGTTGGTGAGACATCTGGAGAAAGTGCTGGCCAGGGCAGCAGTCGAACATTTTCTGTGTCCAGAAAAGCCCGTACAGGACCTGCAACATGCGGTCGTGCATTATCCTGCTGAAATGTAGGGTTTCGCAGGGATCTAATGAAGGGTAGAGACACGGGTCGTAACACATCTGAAATGTAACGTCCACTGTTCAAAGTGCCGTCAATGCGAACAAGAGGTGGCCGAGACGTGTAACCAATGGCACCCCATACCATCACGCCGGGTGATACGCCAGTATGGCGATGACGAATACACGCTTCCAATGTGCGTCCACCGAGATGTCGCCAAGCACGGATGCGACCATCATGATGCTGTAAATAGAACCTTGATTCATCCGAAAAAATGACGTTATGCCATTCGTGCATTCAGGTTCGTCGTTGAGTACACAATCGCAGCCGCTCCTGTCTGTGATGCAGCGTCAAGGGTAGCCGCAGCCATGGCCTCCGAGCTGATAGTCCACGCTGCTGCAAACGCCGTCGAACTGTTCGTGCAGATGGTTGTTGTCTTGCAAACGTCCCCATCTGCTGACTCAGGGATCGAGACGTGGCTGCACGATCCGTTACAGCCATGCGGATAAGATGCTTGTCATCTAGACTGCTAGTGATACGAGGCCGTTGGGATCCAGCACGGCGTTCCGTATTACCCTCCTGAACCCACCGATTCCATATTCTGCTAACAGTCATTGGATCTCGACCAACGCGAGCGGCAATGTCGTGATACGAGAAACCGCAATCGCGATAGGCTACAATGCGACCTTTATCGAAGTCGGAAACGTGATGGTATACATTTCTCCTCCTTGCACGAGGCATTACAACAACGTTTCACCAGGCAACGCCGGTCAACTGCTGTTTGTGTATGAGAAATCGGTCGGAAACTTTCCTCATGTCAGCACGTTGTAGGTGTCGCCACCGGCGCCAACCTTGTGTGAATGCTCTGAAAAGCTAATCATTTGCATATCACAGTATCTTCTTCCTGTCGGTTAAATTTCGCGTCTGTAGCACGTCATCTTCGTGGTGTAGCAATTTTAATGGCCAGTAGTGTACAACACAACCCGAGATACACATACCCCTGAGGGTAGCTCCCTCCCCCACCCAGCTGTAACCGAAGGCATCTCAATGGGTGCGCCAAAGTTAAAATCAGAAATATAATTATTCATTTAATTATGTACTGAAAGACTAATTCTTCCTTCCTCCATTCAAAATTGATAAATTGTTGCAGTTGCAATTAACTCGTAACTAACAGAGCTTCCTCGTTGGGAGTGCAAAGATGAGCAAGCATAGAAGTTCTCTCAGTGATACAAGAAGAAGAAAGGAACATTGCTTACGACCGTGTCTGGCATCCCAGTCTCCTGTTTAAACTCCATACCTATGCCTTTCCTGTTAACTACGTCTGTCTGATTGCCTCCTTCTTCTCCCGCGGCCCCTCCTACGTTACCATCCATAACACTGCTTCCCGCACCTTCTATCCCTCTGGAGGTGTGCCGCAGGGCTCTGTCCTGTCCCCTCTCCTCTACCTGTACACGGCAGATATGCCCCAACCCCCCCCCCCCCCCCCTTCCAGCACACCTCCTGCAGTATGCTGATGACACTGCATTCCTTTCCCTCGCTCCTACCCTCTGACAGTCCCAACGGCTTCTCTAGAATCACCTTGACCTTTTGCCACATGGTGTAACCAGTGGCTCCTGAAATCAGTCCTTCCATGACCCAGGCAATCATCGTAGGTCGTACCACTCGCTCCTTCCAACTTATGGATTTCTCCCTTACCATCTGCACCCATCCTGTCCGCCTCTCCCCCACCCTCACCTACCTTGGCCTCACCATTGACCTTCACCTCACCTGGATCCCTCATCTCTGCTCTACCCAATCCAAAGCCCACAACTGCCTCTGACTCCTCAAACTTCTCTCTGGCCAGACATGGGGGTTGGACCCCTCTACCATCCTCCATACCTACAAATCTTTAATCCGTCCCATCCTCTGTTATGCCAGACCTGCCTGGATATCCACGCCCCCCCCCCACCCCAAATTCTATAAGTCCCTGCAGAATCCTCAAGCGCCATGCACTCCACCTTGTCGTCTATATATGCCTCCCGTCACTCACACAGATCCTCTATGACCTGATTCCTTCCCCCATCTGCTCCTATTCCTCGAACATATCGACATACTCTACACCTCCCGCCGCCTTGATCCCCCTCATCCCCTGGTTGCTCCTCTCCTCTCCAACCCCCACCCTCTGTTGCACCTTCACTGTTGTGTCCTCCCTACCCTCCATCTCTATACCCTTCATCTCGTTTATCAAGGTGGCTTCCGTCAACTCCCCCTCCCGGATGATGGCCTCTCCCTCCATTTATCCCTCCTATCAACTCTGATCCTCATCTCCCCCTCCTTTCCTCTGTCCTTTCCCTGGGCTCCCTCTTCATCCTATTTCATCCTGTTTTCTCCCCACCTACCCTTTCTGTGCCTCCCTTCTCCCCCCTCGAGTCCTTTTGCATTCTCCTCCTCTGCCTTTCCCCACTTCCTCTCGCATCTGCCCAGCCCACTCCCTCTTATGAGTCCTTGTCCTCTGTCGGTTCCTTCCCCCCTCCATCCCTCACTTCGTTTTTCCTCTCCTACCCCCCTATTCTTTCCCATCATCTGTCCAGGTTCCACCCATCTGCCCTCGGCTGTGGTGTGTCATACCTGTGCCAACTTTTTAGTGCAGTGTTCAAGTGTGTGTTCAGTGTTTTGCTTCTTTCCAAAGTGCTGCAAACAGTAATCATGCTGCCGCTGGGTGTGATTTTTATATCTCTTGCGAACATAAACCAGACTGTCGCCGTGATTTTTAATTGTCTGTCTATTATATTACCTGTTGTCCGTCTGTCGCCATCTGTCCTCCCGTGTCCGTCCGCCGCCGTCCATCGTCGCTGCCGCCTGTTGTCCGTCGGTCGCCGTCTGTCCGCCACCGTCCAACACTGCTGCCTCCTGTTGTCTATCTGTTGCCATCCATCTGCCACAGTCCATCGCCGCCACCGCTTGTTGTCTGTCTGTCACTGTCTGTCCACCACCATCCATTTTGCAAAGTTTTACGTTGATGGTTTTTGGGGTGGATTATAATTAGAAATGCAATATTGCTGGCAAAAGTTAATTATATTCTGAATGAAATTATTTTACAAACGTTCTATTGAGACTTACTCTTTGCAATAATCTTACAATTAGCAATGCGCAAACATACCTTCAGTAGTGTTGAGGTTCTCAAAAATTAATTCAATAATATTAGTTCCTCTTATGATAATAGTTAGCTGATGTCTCTGTACATCCGTTTATAATCTCTTGTAAATCATAGCTAGTGGCTGGCCGACACACCGCTCCTCTCAATCTCTCGCATCAGACCTGCTACCGACTCGCTTCACTGCTCGCTTACTACTGACTTCCTACGAACGCTAAGTGCCGTTTCTCCTGCCAACACTGCTTTCTGGTGCAGACAATCCTTGCTAACATTACAAAATGTATCAGTGCGCGGTCTTTCCCGCTCTTTTCTTAAAATGTATCCATACGCGGTCTCTCCCGCCCTTTTTAAAATTGTATCAATTTGCAGTCTCTCTTGTCAACAATACTTTGGTGCAGACATTCCCTGCTACCACAATTATTTCCAACATGACAAATATTAATTATTCCTACTTAATCCTATTAAGAAAATATAAACATCTTTCATAAATTGTGATTTGACAATAAAAAATAGAAATATACACGTCTTACACTATCACCATCCTGACAACATCATCCACGCCTTGTCCATCCTTCAAAAGGTAATTACTGATGCCGTGGAAGCCCATGTTGTTACTAAAATATCCACCCCCACCATCCCACTCTCCCTCCACGGGCTGTCCTCCCCCTCCGCGAATCCTGCTGCCTCTATTGCTCCTTCCTGCGCACTCGTGACAAGAATACACTTCAACGCCACTGGCAAATACACCAACACATACGGAACCTTATTACAGCAAAGAAATGCTGGGACTGGCGCCAGACCTGCACACAACTCGACACCACCCACCCTATCAACTCCTCCAAGTACTGGTCGGCCTACCATCGCCTTACTGGTTCCCATTTGCATCCCACTACCCCTTCTCCATAACGACCGCCCCCTTCCTGACAACCTCAGTAAGGCCAACCACTTCGCTTCCCAACTTTCCGAGGTCTTCTCCATCCCTGATGATCCCCACTTTGATTATTCTCTTTTCCCCACTGTCATGGAATGCGCCAATACCTCGGTCACTCCACTTGCTCCTAGTCTCCAGTACTTGGGGCAGTTGCCCCCCTCAGACCTCAACACTTCAATCACAGCACAATACATTAAACTTATTCTCCATTACAAATGCAACACGTCCCCTGGTCACGAGAGCGTCACCTACCGTCACCTAAGAGGAAGCTCGTTCTCCTTCCTGACTGTCCTTGCCCATCTCTATAACGTCATCCTCTCTACCGGCTTTTACCCCTACTTTTGGAAGACTTCCTGTGTCCTCTTATTCCTCAAACCCAACAAACTCCTTTCTGTCGCCTCTTCCCATCGTCCCATCTGCCTCATCTCCGTCTTCAGTAAGGTCTTCGGATCCATCCTCTCCTGTCTTATCCATTAGCACCACCTCTTCCCCCTTACCCAGTGTGGGTTCCGACCCTCTTTCTCTGCCGAAGACCAACTACTTAATCTCGTTCACCTTCTCTTCCTCCAGCTTAGCTCCGATTTCTCTGCCATTTTTGTTTCCCTCGATCTCCAAAATGCCTATGACCATGTAAGGCATCCCGGTCTCCTCTTTAAGCTCCAGACCTACACCCTGCCTATCAATTTTGTCCACCTGGTCGCTTCCTTCCTCTCATGCCGTCCTTCGTATGCCACCCTCCGCAACACCATCTCCTGTATCTTTTATCCCACTGCTGGCGTCCCTCAGGGCTCTGTCCTCTCCTTTATCTCTTGTACACGGCTGGTATGCCCAAACCACACCAACCTGTCCACCTTCTCCAATATGCTGATGACACCACCTTCCTCGCTTTCTATCCTACACTTCAATGGTCCCAATGCACCCCCTAAACTCACCTCAACCAGTTCACCACTTGGTGTAACTACTGGTTCTTTCGTCTCAACCCCTCCAAAACCCAGGCAATCATCATAGGCCACACTACCCACTTCCTCATGATTTCTACCTCACCCTTTATGGTCGTCCCATCGAGCTCACCCCCACCCTGAGATACCTTGGCCTCACCCTTCACTGTCACCTCACCTGGAACTCTCACCTCCCGACCCTCCAGCAGAAAGCCCATTCCCACCTCTGCCTCCTGAAACTCCTGTCTGGTTGGACATGGGGATTTCATTCTTCCGCCATCCTCCACACCTACAAATCCCTCATCTGTCCTGTCCTCCATTACGCCAGCATTGCCTGGATCTCCGCAGCCACCCACTTTTACAAGGCCCTCAAAATCCTCGAATGCCATGCGCTCCGTCTTGCCTTCTGTATCTGCCTTCCTTCCTCCACACGGCTCCTGTACGACCTCATCCCCTTCCCCCACCTCCTCCTTTTCCTCCAACATCTCCACATCCTTTACACTGTCCGCAGGGTTGATGTCCCCCACCACCTGGTTTCCTCTTTCGTCTCCACCCTATGCCCATTGCCGCACATCTATTGCTGTATCCCTCCCTCTCTCCACCTCCACACCCTCCATCTCCTTCATCAGGGCAATTTCCAGCACCTTCCCCTCCCTGATGTTGAACTTCACCTAGACATCTACCCTTCCTTCCAACTGTAACCTGGCCTTGTTCCCTTCTCCCTCATCTCCATGCCCCTGGCAGATCTTGTGTTTTGCTCATTGTCATCAATGTGCTACGTCAGTGTTGTGTTTGGTGCTGTTCTCCTGTGCACCGAGAGCCGCGATTTTAATTGTGTGCTGGACATGTACATAGTGTTACTGTCAGTCATCGTTCTGTGCTACGCTGTCCATCGATACTTTTACACTGCGCCCATACTTTGCCTTGTGTTCTTTTAACTGTCCCAGTGTGTGGCTTTTTGTGCTCAATACTTTTTAAGGTTTCTGTCCCCATTTTACAGTCATCCCCTTTTTTCTGTTCTCATCCACTATGTTACCCCGTTTTTATAGTTTTGTCCACCATATCTTCTCCTTTGTAATTTTAAATGTCTTCTATTGCATCATTATTGTCTTTTGGCTGAAGAGCAGCGCATATGCTGCTGCCAGCTTACCCCAAATGAGGAACTGAAATTCAATAAAGAAAAAAAAACAGGAAAGCGGTCCTCTCCCCTCTCCTCTATCTCCTGTACACCACCAATATGCCAAAGCCACCCCCACGTGTCCACCTTCTCCAATATGCCGCTGATAACAACTTCATTGCCCTCGCCCCCACCCTTCAACGCTCCCAACACCTTCTCCAATCCCATCTTGACCTGTTCACGTCTTGGTGCAACCAGTGGCTGCTCAAGGTCAATCCTTCAATAAAATGGTTCAAATGGCTCTGAGCACTATGGGACTTAACATCTGTGGTCATCAGTCCCCTAGAACTTACAACTACTTAAACCTAACTAACCTAAGGACATCACACACATCCATGCCCGAGGCAGGATTCGAACCTGTGACCGTAGCAGTCGCGCGGTGCCAGACTGAGCATCTAGAACCGCTAGACCACCGCGGCCGGCGTCAATCCTTCCAAGACCCAGGCAATCGTCATAGGTAAAACCACCCCTTCCTTCCATCTCCTGAATTTCTACCTGACCATCTATGGCCACCCCATTAACCTCACCCCCACCCTCAAGTACCTTGGCGTCACTCTCGACCACCGCCTTTCCTGGACCCCCCACCTCCAGGCAGTCCAAGCCAAGGCACGAACCCATCTCCATCTCCTCAAACTCCTTTCTGCCCGAAATGGGGTCTGGACCCCTCCACAAACCTCCATATTTATAAGTCCCTCATCCACCCCACCCTTTGTTATGCCCACCCCACCTGGATACCCACCCCTCCCAACTACTATAAGTCTCTTCAAATCCTTGAACACCACGTGCTCTGCCTTGCCTATCGCATCTGTCTCCCCTCCCCCACGTGGATCCTTTATGACTTAATCCCTTTTCTGCACCTCCCCTTTTTCCTCAAACACATACAGATCGTCTACACCTCCCGCAAGCTCGTTCCGCCCCACCAGTTTGTCTCTCCCATCCTCTCCCACCCCATCCCGCTGGAGCGCCTATACTCTCGTGTCCCACCTGCTCTCCATCTTCACACTCTCCACACCCTCACCCAAGGTGGCTTCTGCCAACTCCGTCTTCCTGAAAATGTCCTCATTCCATCCGTATACTCCTCCTATCAGCTCTAATCCTCCCCTTCCTTTTCCTACCTTCCCCCCTTTTCCTCCAGGTCTCCCTCTTCCTTTCTCCCTCCCCCCTCTTCTCTCCCAGTTCTCCCACTTTCACCACCCCCTCCCCAGGTTTCCACACCCAACCCTGGCCCCTCCCTTCCCCTCACCTTTCCTTTCTCCCATTGGCTTCTTACCAATCCTTCCCTCTGCCCATCTCCTACACCCAGTGGCAGGCCCCCACCCCATCTCCTCAGTGTGTTCAGTGCGCCAAAAATCATCACCAATGTGCTACAGTGCTCTCTCTGTCTAAGTGCATCAGTGTTCTTCTTCAGTGTGCTCCTTCGTTTGCCTGTGAAACTGTTTGTCTACATTTGTGTGCACTGCTGAACTTACTTGTACAACCAGTGCCTTCCGCGAATGCCTTCATGTCATTTCTTATTTATGTCTCCTGATATTACCATTCATGTATGTGTGTTTTTCTGTCTCCATGTTTACTGTCTGTTTTTCTTGTGGCCGAAGAACAGCGTATATAGGCCGCTGCCGGCCTACCTTTTGTAAGGTATTAAAATAACAATAAAGAAAAAAAGACAGGAAAGCGGTCCGCTGCACTCGCCTCTATCTCCCGTACACCGCCAATATGCTCAAGCCACCCCCACCTGTCCACCTTCTCCAATATGTTGATGACACCGCCCTCCTCACTCTCTATCCTACCCTTCAACTGTCCCAACACGCCCTCCAAACCCACCTTGACCAGTTCACCACTTGGTGTAACCAATGGTTCCTTCGTCTCAGCCCCTCCAAAACCCAGGCAATCATCATAGGCTACTCCACCTTCTCCTTCTGTCTCCACGATCTCTACCTCACAATTTATGGTTGTCCCATCCAGCTCACCCCCACCCTCAGATACCTTGTCCTCACCCTTCATCATCACCTGACCTTGTCCCCTCACCTCCTGATCCTCCAGCAGAAAGCCCGTTCCCACCTCTGCCTCCTGGAACTCCTGTCTGGTCGGACATGGGGATTGCATTCTTCCACCATCCTCCACACCTACAAATCCCTCATCTGTCCTATCCTCCATTATGCCAGCGACGCCTGGATCTCCGCACCCACCCGCTTTTACAAGGCCCTCCAAATCCTTGAATGCCATGGGCTCCGCCTTGCCTTCCCTATCTGCCTTCCTTCCCCCACACGGCTCCTGTACGATCTCATCCCCTTCCCCCACCTCCTCCTTTTCCTCCAACATCTCCACATCCTTTATATTGTCCGCAGGCTTGATCTCCCCCACCCCCTGGTTTCCTCCTTCTTCTCCACCCCCCACCCATTGCCGCATCTCTATCGCTGTATCCCTCCCTCTCTCCACCTCCACACCCTCCATCTCCTTCATCAGGGCAATTTCCAGCGCCCCCTCCCGGATGTTGAACTTTGGCGTGACGTCAATGACCCTGGCAGATCCTGTGTTTGTTTGTCATCAGTGTGCTACATCAGTGTTGCGTTTGGGGCTGCTCTCCTGTGCATCCAGAGCTGTAATTTTAATTGTGTGCTGGTCTTGTACATAGTGTTACTGTCAGTCATCGTTATGTGCTTCGCCATCCTTCGCTACTTTTATACTGTAGCCATACTTCGTCTTGTGTTCTTTTAATTGTCCCAGTGTTTGGCTTTTTGTGCTCAATACTTTTTAAGGATTTTGTCCCCATTTTACAGTCGCCCCTTTTTGTCTGTTCTCTTCCATTATGTTCCCCCTTATTATATTTATGTACGCCATATTTTCTCCTTTGTAATTTTAAATGTCTTCTATTGTATAATTAATGTCTTTCGGCTGAAGAGCAGCGCATATGCTGCTGCCAGCCCGCCCCAGATGGGGCACTGAAATACAGTATAGGAAAAAAGCATAAAGCGAAAAACCACCGAGCATGAACGATTAAAATTATTGTCTTCACAGATTGCAGCACAAGGTCAGCAAATTACAGCACAGAGTAGTCACATTAATATACAGTTTAAAACACAAGGAAACCAAATTGAAATGCAAGGTGTAAAAATCAGTAAACAAATCGAAAAAGTAGAGGCGAAAGTATGTGTTGTGAGCAACGAAATTAGGAATTTAAAAGTTGAGATAAATACTATTAATAATAATGTTGCCACTATGCTAGGATATGTTGAAGACTTTAACGATAGATTTGACACTGAAATAACGAAAATCCAAGACAAGGTAGAACCTTTCGTGATAACAAAAGTTGACAAAAAGGTATTCAGCCTCAAAACCGAATCAATAGATAAATGTAACTCCGAAATTTCTCAATTGAGACAAATGGTGACTGATTCCGAAAAAGAACTGAGTAAACAAATAGCAACGTGCGAACAGAAGTGTGAACAAAACACTTCACACATTCAAAGCAAAGTGAGTGGTCTTGAACGTAGGATGAGGGAAAAACCAAATTATGTAACTGATAGAATAAATTATAGCAAATTATTAGAGGGCAAAGAACGGTACGACCTGGAGAAAAGACATAACGGATGGCACCCCTTAGATTTTTTGAAAAATTGTGAGAGGAATTTTGCTGATTATTTGATGGATCAGGAAAGGATTGATGTGGTTATCAGCACCTTAGCAGGTGATGCAAAAAGGTGGGGGTTGAACCTAGATACAGACCAGATGTCTTTTGACGACTTTAAGCAATAATTTATTGAGGAATACTGGTAGGAACAAAAGCAGGACTACTTATGGAGAGAATTCATTGTGACAAGACTAAATTATAATAGAGGTAGGATCTCGATGAAAGAATTTTGCGAGAAATGGTACCAAAAACGGGCCCATTTAAAAACTAGGCGAACAGAGTCCGAAATAGTGTGGGAGATATGGAAAAAACTCCCAGAGGATTCGAAACGATATGTGGGAAGCAACCATAAAAACTTCTCATCGTTTCTGGAAAGAGTAGAAGACGAAGATCACTGGGGGAGGAAATCGTGATTATCGTCAAAACAATAACAACCGAACAAGGGAAAAGCACGATTCGCATGGACAGTTATTCTGGGCCCAAACTGAAGAAACGTTACGGGGTAAAGCAAGATGAATGTAAGATACAAGCTAACGGTAGAAACGCGTCACGAGGCAGTGTACGTGGAATGACAGGTGCTGACATATATGAGTCACACATGGGCGACAAAGCGACAGGCAGTTGCATACGAACTAGGCCACAGTGTGCATTGAACTTCGCAGAGTGAGACCGAAATACCTACAGTAAAAAGAGATGACTTAGTAAAAGTAGTCAGTGGACTTGTTTTGGTGGAAAATAGCACCGAAACGAATAAAGGATTAGACATGTTAGTTAATAAAAGTGGAAAGATAGAAAAGTTGTGTGAAAAGGAGTCATTAGGGGCCAAAAAGAGGCATGATGATTTATTTCAAAGTGTAAAGCAATATGAGCGGGAAAATTTTGGAGAAGTTTATATGGCGATAAATGTAATAAATGAAAGAAACATCGAAATAAGTACATTGTCCGTAAATGGAACTGAGGTGGAAATAGGAAGTGACACGCAAGGTGAGCATGTAGTAAATATAGAACAAGAGATTGGTGAGAGGAAGGAAGGTGCCGCGCAAAGTACGTGAGCTGCCGGTATTAGGGAAATTGGGGAAGAAAATAGGAAAATGGCCAGTATAAGTAGGAATCGGGAGGAGGATGAAATCCTCAACAGTGTGGATACGATCCTGGCTGACGAAAATCTCGCACAAGCAATTGTTAGCGATAGTGATAAAGATGTCTATCCCGACAATTACAAGCGAACCCCTGAAGTTCGTGATGATTATACTAAGCATGAAGTGAAAGTTCACGTCATCCAAAGCGATATTGAGGAAACACCTGTGACCGAAAATCAAGTACAAAACTTAGGAAATAATTTGAAAATTGAAAATAACGAAAGAAGATATATGGCTCTGAGCACTATGGGACTTAACATCTGTGGTCATCAGTCCCCTAGAACTTAGAACTACTTAAACCCAACTAACCTAAGGGCAGCACACAACACCCAGCCATCACGAGGCAGACAAAATCCCTGACCCCGCCGGGAATCGAACCCGGGAACCCGGGCGTGGGAAGTGAGAACGCTACCGCACGGCCGGGACACTCCGCTTCAGCTTTGCTCTACATACGACTGATCTCAGCATCGCACCTCATTGCAAGTTACGTAACGATGTATTAATTTTTTTTTTTTTTTTTTTTTTGCACTTGTAAACCACTTTTACTTACGCGCAGTACCGAGAGATTTTCACCTTTTGCTGCTCCTACCCACGCGCCGCCCTCCAGGCAGGATACAAAACCAATGACGGATGCTCGCCCTGGCGGTGATCTTCTGAGAACTTTTGCGTTAAGCTCTTCGTCACCTTTCCGCTTGTTGCCTGTCGCTGGAGCTTTGAATTTACCCTGGGTGGCAGGATCCTTGTAGGGCTTCATTCAAGGAACGTGCACCGTATCTGATCTTTCGACGTCTTGCGTCGGGGTCGAAATCTTCAACTTCATAAGTAACATCAGACAACCGTCTTACACCCTCATAAGGTCCAAAGTAGCGCTTGAGGAGTTTCTAAACACTGTGTCCATCGTCGTAGTCGCCTCATGCCCATGCACAAGGAATAATGGCGTGAATCCCGTGGTTTCTTGTTTGGCGGTGTTGTAGGCAAACGTCACGATAGGTAGCACCTCCTCCCAGTTGCTCTGCTCAACACTGACGAACATTGATAGCATGTCGACCAAGGTATTACTAAGGCGTTGCCGGCCGGTGTGGCCGTGCGGTTCTAGGCGCTTCAGTCTGGAACCGCGTGACCGCTACGGTCGCAGGTTCGAATCCTGCCTCGGACATGGATGTGTGTGATGTCCTTCGGTTAGTTAGGTTTAAGTAGTTCTAAGTTCTAGGGGACTGATGACCACCCATGTTAAGTCCCATAGTGCTCAGAGCCATTTGAACCATTAAGGCGTTCAGTAAACCCGTTAGTTTGTGGATAGTAGGCAGTCGTCATGTGATGAGTAATGTTGGGCCGACGGTTTGTCTCTGTCACAAGATTCGACTGAAAAACTTTCCCTCGATCCTAATTAACGTGTTTTAGTACAATGTCTTCCGCGATGAATTTGGCTACCTCGGATCCTTCGTCTGTTTTCACGGCTTTTGTAATGGCATAGTTTGTACAATGAAATATTGTCTCAAAATATGGTAGAAAACCCAAAGAGATTATGGTCGTATGTACAGTACACCAGTGGCAAAAAAACAGTCAATACCGTCACTGCACGATAGCGATTGAAATGTTACCGATGATGGTGCCACTAAAGCGGAGTTACTAAATACAGTTTTCCGTAATTCCTTCACGAAAGAAGACGAAGCAAATATTCCAGAATTCGAAACCAGAACATCATGAGTGACATAAAAGTAGATATCTTAGGTGCTGCGAAACAACTCAAATCTCTTAAGAAAGACAAGTCTTACGGTCCAGATGGTATACCAATCAGGTTAGTCTCAGAGTATGCAGACACAATAGCACCTTTCTTAGTAATCATATACAACCGCTCACTTGACGAAATGTTTGTTCCTAAAGACTGGAAAGTAGCACAGGTCACACCAATATTCAAGAAGGAAAATAGGAGTAACCCATTGAATTACAGACCCATATCACTGACCTCAATTTACAGCAGGAGTTTGGAGCATATACTGTACTTGAACATTATGAATCACCTTGAAGAAAGTGACTTATTGATACACAACCAACACAGATTCAGAAAATATTCTTCTTGTGCAACACAGTTAGCTCTTTATTCCCATGAAGTAATGAGTGCTGTCGACAAGGGATCTCAGATCGATTCGATATTCCTAGATTTCCAGAAGGCTTTTGATACCGTTCCTCACAAGCGACTGTTAATCAAATTGCGTGCATATGGAGTATCGTCTCAGTTGTGTGACTGGATTCGTGATTTCCTCTCAGGGAGGTTACAGTTCGTAGTGATAGACGGTAAATCATAGAGTAGAACAGAAGTGATATCTGGCGTTCTGCAACCTAGTGTCATAGTGCCTCATCTGTTCCTGATTTATATATATGATCTAGCAGTTAATCTGAGCAGCCCCCTTGGATTGTTTGCAGATGACGCTGTAATCAATTCCAATTACAAAATGATCGAGAGAGAATTTCTGTATGGTGCGAAAAGTGGCAATTAGCACTAAACAAAGAAAACCTACTAAAGAGACAGCCTACATTACATTTGTCCGTCCTTTGCTGGAATATTGCTGCCCGGTATGGCATCCTTACGAGGTAGAATTGAAGGAAGACATCGAAAAAGTGCAAAGAAGGGCAGCTCGTTTCGTGTTATCGCGCTATAGGGGTGAGAGTGTCACTGATATGATACACCAGTTGGGGTGGCAATCACTGAAATAAATGCGATTTTCTTTGCCGCGAGATCTATTTACTAAATTTGAATCACCAACTTTCTCTTCCGAATGCGAAAATATTTTGTTGACACCCACCTACGTAGGGAGAAATTATCACCATAACAAAAGAAAATAAATCAGAGCTCGAACGGAAAGATTTAGGTGTTCCTTTTTCCCACGCGCCATTCGAGAGTGAAATTGTACAGAAGCAGCATGAAAATGGTTCGATGAACCCTCTGCCAGGCACTTATGTGTGAATTGCAGAGTAACCATGTAGATGTAGATGTAGCGTGTCAGATAATCAGTGCAAACAATAATCCACCTATTGCCACTAGCAGACGTTGGAAATCGTCCGACGAGGTTAATCCCAACACGCTGGAAAGGCGTTTCGGCTGGTGTAATTGGTATGAGCCGGCCAGGTGGTTTATGAGGAACTGGCTTCCTCTGCTGGCACTCTCGACAATGCGACACATAGTGACGGACACTCCTAAATAAACCTGGCCAGAAAAATCTCTTGCAGATTCTATCGTAGGTCTTAATAAATGCCGGCTGGAGTGGCCGTGCGGTTCTGGGCGCTACAGTCTGGAACCGAGCGACCGCTACGGTCGCAGGTTCCAATCCTGCCTCGGGCATGGATGTGTGTGAAGTCCTTAGGTTAGTTAGGTTTAATTAATTCTAAGTTCTAGGCGACTGATGACCTCAGAAGTTAAGTCGCATAGTGCTCAGAACCATTTGAACCATTTTTCTTAATAAATCCTAAATGTCTGGCCTCAGGTGTGTCATGGAATTTCTGTAGAACATCTAAGCGCATGTGTTTAGGAACCACTGGTACCTCTTTCCAAACGGATCAAAGTTTTCTTGAAAAGTTATTTCAAATGGTTCAAATGGCTCTGAGCACTATGGGACTCGACTGCTGTGGTCATTAGTCCCCTAGAACTTAGAACTACTTAAACCTAACTAACCTAAGGACATCACACACATCCATGCCCGAGGCAGGATTCGAACCTGCGACCGTAGCAGTCGCACGGTTCCGGACTGCGCGCCTAGAACCGCGAGACCACCGCGGCCGGCGAAAAGTTATTTATTAACTATCGTAAATTGTCCTTTCACATCCTCTGACCGATTTAAGTAAGCATAATTTGAGATATCTTGGTCTCCTTCTTCTGCTCAGCAGAGAGATCCTGGAGTGCAGTCACTATCTTCTTTAATGTCTTGACGGTCTTACACAGGGTTTCTTGAGAGACAGTCGGCATCTTGGTGCTTTCTTCCACTTTTGTACACTATGATAGTGTCATACTGTTGAAGACGTAGAGCCCGCCTGGAGAGTCGTCCTGGTGGATCCTTAAGACCTGTCAACCAACGAAGTGAATGATGGTCTGTAACAACTGTGAATGGCCTTCCATACAGATACTGCCGAAACTTGCACGTGGCCCAGATCACAGCAAGACATTCTCTTTCTGTAGTTGAAGAGTTTCTCTCGGATTTTGTAAGTCTACTAGAAGCATAGGCTATAGCCTTCTCTTATCCTTCCGAATTTTGCACCGTAACAGCACTGATCCAATACCCGCTGGCATGTGTGTGTAGTTCTGTAGGTGCTCTCTCATCATACAGCCCAAGTATAGGGTCAGTCGTCAGAGCTTTTCGCAGCACATCGAAAGAATCTTGTTGAGCACCAACCCAGATAAATTTAACATCAGCTTTTAACAACTCTTGGAGTGGCCTGGCTTTGATACAAAAGTCATTGATAAAACCACGGTAATAAGAACATAATCCGAGGAAGCTTCTCACATCTCTAATACTTTTATGAATAGGAAATTCCGTTAGAGATCTCACCTTTTCTGGGTATGGGCGCACACCTTCGTGTGACATAAGGTGTCCAAGTATTTTGATTTCTTTTGCTCCAAAGAGACACTTTCTTGGGTTAAGTTTCAGACCCCCTTGTTGGAGACAATTAAGAGCGGCCCTCAGTCTCTTTGTATGTTCATCAAATGTCTCTGAGAACACTGTAATGTCATCTAAATAACAAAGGCACATCGTCCACTTCAAGTGCCTTAGAAGATTATCCATCATCCGTTCTTAAAGTGGCTGGGATGACCAAGTTATTCTCCAGTGGTATGCTTCTCTTACATTCCACTACAAGAGCCATGGGTTGATGCATGGCATGACACGTGACAGTTACCTTTCTAGCGCTGACTGCAGGAATGATCACTTCATCCAGCACACATAGTCACCACACACTCGGATGCGCATCTTCCTGTCCACAGTATCTCATTTCATCTAGCATAATCTTCGAGCGACCACAATCTATAATTGCCTGAGAGGCTTTCAAAAAGTCCCATCCGAGAATGACGTCATGACTACACTCTTGTAAGACGATGAATACTAAGGGCTGTGTATGGCCACTTATAGCCACACGGACGACACATCTTCCTCTAGGTTTTATGTATTTCCCATTAGCTACCTTCAGCAGAGATGTTTTGCTGTTGACGAATATGGTTTTCTGCAACTGGCGACGGTACTTCTCCGAAATGACTGAATACGATGCTCCGGAGTCCACAAGAGCTTGGGTGTGTGTGTGTGTGGGGGGGGTCGGCCATCGATGAGGATATCGACGTAGTTTCCTATCATTTCTGTAGTGATTGAAGGCGGAGGATTTTTCTCTTCGTCGGCCTCAAATCCAAGGACGGTTGCACCCTTTAGTTTTCCAGGTGGCGGCTGCTGGGTGATAAACGGCGATGGAGACCTTGATCGGCGTGTTGGGGAGCGTCCTCTCCAGCGGCTAGCTTGCGGCCATGGTGACCTACGTCGTCCTGCACCCACATCTTCTTGTTCACTTTCGTCGTCCCGGAGTTGGCGTCGGCTAAGATCGGTCTGCTGTCTTCTGGCGCGGGCATCATCAAATATCCGCCGCGTTTCTCGACAATACCGCACCACATGTCCCGGTCGTCTGCAGTGGAAACATACTGGTTGGTTATCCTAGGTCCTCCAGACGTCAGCCTTCCTTGGTGCCCCAACAGGTTCCTCATGCGGCATTTTAGGAACGTAACTCCGCCTGGGTCTCGACTTCTTCACGGTTTTAAAGGAAAATGGAGGACGAGAGACTGAGTTCAATGTCTGTTCCTCTTCCTCCCTTATGACCTGTTGAAGCGCCTCGGTTTTTTGCTCGTCGTGCAATCCAAGTGCCTTCTGAACTTCCTCTCTCACTATCCGACGAAGAACACTTGTGAAATCAGTTCCTTCCTCCATCACAAACATCGATACGTCTTTTGGAAGCCGTTAAACTTCTTGCGTGTAGTTCATTTTTGTTGTATAGTCTCGATATACTGGCACCGTTTTACGAAGTCGTCTGCTATCGCAACCTCCTTCAGGAGAAGTGCGTGATACATGTCCTCAGCAACATCCTTCATGAGATGTGCAACCTCATCTTCCTGCTTCATTCTAGGATCCACTTTTTTACACAGCTCCAAGACGTCTTGAATGTAGGACGCTGTAGTTTCTCCTTTACGTTAGTTTATCTTCAGCCTTGCACTTCTGTCGTTATGTGTCGCCGAAATACTTGCGCAGTTCCGCCTGGAATACTTCCCAGCTTGTGAACTTCTCCTCGTTGTTCTCATCCCATTGCTTGGCAGTGCCCTCCAAGTAGAAAAATACGTTAGCCAAACACACGGTGTCATTCCATTTGTTAAATTTGGCTGTACGCTCATATACCTTCAGCCACTTGTTTGGATCTTGGAGATCGTCACCAGAGAACCCGGAAGGATGTCTCGTGTGGTGGCACACAGCTGCTGTCATTGTAACGTCCTCTTCTTCTTCTGTCTCCGATAGACTGCGATCTGTTGAAAATGGCTCGAACTCGGGTTTCTCGCCACGTAAACGGCGGCTCGGCCGTGGCCTGATGGGAGCCACTGTGTCGTCGGTAATGTGCGCTGCCACAAGTTCCAATACCTGGCGTCTCCACCAGAACAATGTCACGTAGAAGAAGGTGTAATTATATGAATGACCAACACTTCACTTAACGAAGGTTTACTCAGCGCTTGCACATACAAGAGCGTGGAGCGAACTGCCTCCGGTCAGAACACTTACAGTATATATACAGCTACAGAACATTCCAGTGCAATGATTCTTGACGTTTGTAGATACTTCTAGAATGTACTCGAACCGAATATAGAAATTAAAACTGATGCAGTTGAACACGAACCCTTTTTTTCGTGAAACCTTATCCGGTACCACAAGCTAAGAGAAAAGCAGTACAGGCCGAAATATATAAAATGATCGAATGGGAGGTTATAGAAAGGAGTAATAGTGAAAATAATAGCCCACTAATTATTGTGAATAAGAAGGATGGAGGCGTGCGAGTTATGATCGATACACCAATAAATTTGCTAAAACAGAAGTAGATCGTCCAGAAAAGTTAGACGATCTGTCACAAAAGTTCGACAGTGTGAAATATTTGACTAACTTAGACCTCACTGCGGGATATTGGCTAATCCCACTACATAAAGAATCCCGAAAATGTACCCCATTTTTATTTTCAGGGAAATGTTACCAGTATAAAGTTGTTCCTTTTAGTCTAAATACTTCTATTTCTGTTTTCATTAGAGCTTTAGATTTTGTACTAGGAAGAGAACTTAGTGCTAGATTGACAATCTATGTGGGTGACTTATTAATTGCCACCGAAAATTGGAAGGAACATTGCGAGTTGTTGAACAAAACCTTTTCTGCTCTTCAAGCAGGAGGAATGACATTGAAATTGAAAAAGCGCTAGTTAGTAAAACAAGAGACAAAGTTTTTGGGACACATTATAACTACGTCTGGGATTGGAAATGACCCAGAGAAGTTAGATGCTATCGAAAAATGCCCACCACCTAAGAACCGAAAGCAGTTGGCAGCCTTTCTCGGTCTTTGTGGATTTTATCAGAAACTTGCTCAGGGCCAAATTTTTCTACATCTACATCTACATTTATACTCCGCAAGCCACCCAACGGTGTGTGGCGGAGGGCACTTTACGTGCCACTGTCATTACCTCCCTTTTCTGTTCCAGTCGCGTAAGGTTCGCGGAAAGAACGACTGTCTGAAAGCCTCCGTGCGCGCTCGAATCTCTCTAATTTTACATTCGTGATCTCCTCGGGAGGTATAAGTAGGGGGAAGCAATATATTCGATACCTCATCCAGAAACGCACCCTCTCGAAACCTGGCGAACAAGCTACACCGCCATGCAGAGCGCCTCTCTTGCAGAGTCTGCCACTTGAGTTTGCTAAACATCTCCGTAACGCTATCACGGTTACCAAATAACCCTGTGACGAAACGCGCCGCTCTTCTTTGGATCTTCTCTATCTCCTCCTTCAACCCGATATGGTACGGATCCCACACTGATGAGCAATACTCAAGTATAGGTCGAACAAGTGTTTTGTAAGCCACCTCCTTTGTTGATGGACTACACTTTCTAAGGACTCTCCCAATGAATCTCAACCTGGCCCCGCCTTACCAACAATTAATTTCATATGATCATTCCACTTCAAATCGTTCTCTACGCGTACTCCCAGATATTTTGTAGAAGTAACTGCTACCAGTGTTTGCTCCGCTATCATATAATCATACAATAAAGGATCCTTCTTTCCATGTATTCGCAGTACATCACATTTATCTATGTTAAGGGTCAGTTGCCACTCCCTGCACCAAGTGCCTATCCGCTGCAGATCTTCCTGCATTTCGCTGCAATTTTCCAATGCTGCAACTTCTCTGTATACTACAGCATCATCCGCGAAAAGCCGCATGGAACTTACGACACTATCTAATAAGTCATTTATATATATTGTGAAAAGCAATGATCCCATAACACTCCCCTGTAGCACGCTAGAGGTTACTTTAACGTCTGTAGACGTCTCTCCATCGAGAACAACATGCTGTGTTCTGTTTGCTAAAAACTCTTCAATCCAGCCACACAGCTGGTCTGATATTCCGTAGGCTCTTACTTTGTTTATCAGGCGACAGTGCGGAACTGTATCGAATGCCTTCCGGAAGTCAAGGAAAATAGCATCTACCTGGGTGCCTGTATCTAATATTTTCTGGGTCTCATGAACAAATAAAGCGAGTTGGGTCTCACACGATCGCTGTTTCCGGAATCCGTGTTCATTCCTACAGAGTAGATTCTGGGTTTCCAAAAACGACACGATACGCGAGCAAAAAACATGTTCTAATATTCTACAACAGATTGACGTCAGAGATATAGGTCTATAGTTTTGCGCATCTGCTCGACACCCTTCTTGAAGACTGGGACTACCTGTGCTCTTTTCCAATCATTTGGAACCTTCCGTTCCTCTAGAGACTTGCGGTACACGGCTGTTAGAAGGGGGGCAAATTCTTTCGCGTACTCTGTGTAGAATCGAATTGGTATCCTGTCAGGTCCAGTGGACTTTCCTCTATTGAGTGATTTCAGTTGCTTTTCTATTCCTTGGACATTTATTTCGGTGTCAGCCATTTTTTCGTTTGTGCGAGGATTTAGAGAAGGAACTGCAGTGCGGTCTTCCTCTGTGAAACAGCTTTGGAAAAAGGTGTTTAGTATTTCAGCTTTACGCGTGTCTTCCTCTGTTTCAATGCCATCATCATCCCGGAGTGCCTGGATATGCTGTTTCGAGCCACTTACTGATTTAACGTAAGACCAGAACTTCCTAGGATTTTCTGTCAAGTCGGTACATAGAATTTTACTTTCGAATTCACTGAACGCTTCACGCATAGCCCTCCTTACGCTAACTTTGACATCGTTTAGCTTCTGTTTGTCTGAGAGGTTTTGGCTGCGTTTAAACTTGGAGTGAAGCTCTCTTTGCTTTCGCAGTAGGTTCCACGGAACCGCGCGACTGCTACGGTCGCAGGTTCGAATCCTGCCTCGGGCATGGATGTGTGTGATGTCCTTAGGTTAGTTAGGTTTAAGTAGTTCTAAGTTCTAGGGGACTGATGACCACAGATGTTAAGTCCCATAGTGCTCAGAGCCATTTGAACCAGCCAGTAGGTTCCTACTTTGTTGTTGAACCACGGTGGGTTTTTCCCGTCCCTCACAGTTTTACTCGGCACGTACCTGTCTAAAACGCATTTTACAATTGCCTTAAACTTTTTCAAAAATGGCTCTGAGCACTATGCGACTTAACTTCTGAGGTCATCAGTCGCTTAGAACTAATTAAACCGAACTAACCTAAGGACAGCACTACCATCCATGCCCGAGGCAGGATTCGAACCTGCGACCGTAGCGGTCGCTCGGTTCCAGACTGCAGCGCCTAGAACCGCACGGCCACTCCGGCCGGCCTTAAACTTTTTCCATAAACACTCAACATTGTCAGTGTCGGAACAGAAATTATCGTTTTGATCTGTTAGGTAGTCTGAAATCTGCCTTCTATTACTCTTGCTAAACAGGTAAACTTTCCTCCCTTTTTTTATATTCCTATTAACTTCCACATTCAGGGATGCTGCAACGGCCTTATGATCACTGATTCCCTTTTCTGCACTTACAGAGTCGAAAAGTTCGGGTCTGTTTGTTATCAGTAGGTCCAAGATGTTATCTCCACGAGTCGGTTCTTTGTTTAATTGCTCGAGGTAATTTTCGGATAGTGCACTCAGTACAATGTCACTCGATGCTCTGTCCCTACCACCCGTCCTAAACATCTGAGTGTCCCAGTCTATATCTGGTAAATTGAAATCTCCACCTAAGACTATAATACGCTGAGAAAATTTATGTGAAATGTATTCCAAATTTTCTCTCAGTTGTTCTGCCACTAATGCTGCTGAGTCGGGAGGTCGGTAAAAGGAGCCAATTATTAACCTAGCTCGATTGTTGAGTGTAACCTCTACCCATAATAATTCACAGGAACTATCCACTTCTACTTCACTACAGGATAAACTACTACTAACAGCGACAAACACGCCACCACCGGTTGCATGCAATCTATCCTTTCTAAACATCGTCTGTGTCTTTGTAAAAATTTCGGCAGAATTTATCTCTGGCTTCAGCCAGCTTTCTGTTCCTATAACGATTTCAGCTTCGGTGCTTTCTATCAACACTTGAAGTTCCGGTACTTTACCAATGCAGCTTCGACAGTTTACAATTACAATACCGATTGCTGCTTGCTCCCCGCATGTCCTGACTTTGCCCTGCACCCTCTGAGGCTGTTGCCCTTTCTGTACTTGCACGAGGCCATCTAACCTAAAAAACCGCCCAGTCCACGCCACACAACCCCTGCTACCCGTGTAGCCAATTGCTGTGTGTAGTGGACTCCTGACCTATCCAGCGGAACCCGAAACCCCACCATACTATGGCGCAAGTCGAGGAATCTGCAGCCCACACGGTCGCAGAACCGTCTCAGCCTCTGATTCAGACCCTCCACTCGGTTCTGTACCAAAGGTACGCAGTCAGTCCTGTCGACGATGCTGCAGATGGTGAGCTCTGCTTTCATCCCGCTAGCGAGACTGGCAGTCTTCACCAAATCAGATAGCCGCCGGAAGTCAGAGAGTATTTCCTCCGATCCATAGCGACAAACATCAATGGTGCCGACATGAGCGACCACCTGCAAATGGGTACACCCTGTACCCTTCACGGCATCCGGAAGGACCCTTTCCACATCTGGAATGACTCCCCGCAGTATGCACACGGAGTGCACATTGGTCTTCTTCCCCTCTCTTGCTGCCATATCCCTAAGGTGCCCCATTACGCGCCTGACGTTGGAGCTCCCAACTACCAGTAAGCCCACCCTCTGCGACTGCCTGGATCTTGCAGACTGAGGGGCAACCTCTGGAACAGGACAAGCAGCCATCTATGGCCGAAGATCAGTATCAGCCGAAGACAGAGCCTGAAACCGGTTCGTCAGACAAACTGGAGAGGCCTTCCGTTCAGCCCTCCGGAATGTCTTTCGCCCCCTGCCACACCTCGAGACGACCTCCCACTCTACCACAGGTGAGGGATCAGCCTCAATGTGGGCAGTATCCCGGGCAGCCACAGTCGTAGTCCGATCGGGGGATGCGTGGGACGAGCTGGCCGTCCCCGACAAACCCCCATCCGCATCCGGACCCGCACAGTGATGCCCATTGGCAACAGCCTCAAGCTGCGTGACTGAAGCCAACACTGCCCGAAGCTGGGAGCGAAGGGATGCCAACTCAGCCTGCATCCGAACACAGCCGGTGCAGTCCCTATCCATGCTAAAAACTGTTGTGCAAAGAACGTCTGAATTAATCTACAGACAGCACAAACAAATCGACACAAAATTTAAACGGTTATTAAAATACAAGATTGCCTAGTAAATGCAGTAATGCTGCTACTTGCGCACTGCTGACACGCTGCTCGGCGCCGGAAGGAGACTACGCGATTTTATACTATTCAGGTACTAAAACGCGATGCTACAACTCTCAAATACTATACTACGCCCGAAATTTATGAATTAAACAATGCAAGTACCAAAAACACGCAAAGAAATTAAGAATTAAACTATGTAACAAATGAGTGAGCTAGGAGTATACGACTTTCTGCTGGCAGCTGCTTATCCAACGGCGGCAGGGAGCACACTGGCTGTGACCAACCGACACTGGCCGTTCAAAACAAAAACAGAAGATAGACGACTTCGCGAATTTACACTATTCAGGTACTAAAAACGCTATGCTACAACTCTCAAATACTATAATACGCCCGAAATTTATGAATTAATCAATGCAAGTATCAAAAACACGCAAAGATATTAAGAATTAAACTATGTAACAAATGAGTGAGCTACGAGTATACGACTTTCTACTGGCAGCTGCTTATCCAACGGCGGCAGGGAGCACACTCAATTAAATGGACTGTTAAAGAAAAATAGTGCATTCATTTGGACGCAAAAATTCCAAAATGATTTCGAGCAGCTGAAGAATGAATTAATAAGGCAAAATGTTTTGCATCACCCGGTTGTGAACGAACCATTCCATATGAGTAGCCGGCCGCGGTGGTCTCGCGGTTCTAGGCGCTCAGTCCGGAACCGCGCGACTGCTACGGTCGCAGGTTCGAATCCTGCCTCGGGCATGGATGTGTGTGATGTCCTTAGGTTAGTTAGGTTTAAGTAGTTCTAAGTTCTAGGGGACTGATGACCGCAGATGTTAAGTCCCATAGTGCTCAGAGCCATTTGAACCATTTTTTTCAGTGCTCTGTCAAACTCTTCACGCAGTATCATATCTCCCATTTCATCTTCATTTACCTCCTCTTCCATTTCCATAATATTGTCTTCAAGAACATCGCCCCTGTATAGACCCTCTATATACTCCTTCCACCTTTCTGCTTTCCCTTCTTTGCTTAGAACTGGGATTCCATCTGGGCTCTTGATATTCATGCAAGTGGTTCTCTTTTCTCCAAAGGTCTCTTTAATTTTCCTGTAGGCAGTATCTATCTTACCCCTCTTGAGATGAGCCTCTACATCCTTACATTTGTCCTCTAGCCATCCCTGCTTAGCCATTTTGCACTTCCTGTCGATCTCTTTTTTGAGACGTTTGTATTCCTTTTTGCCTGCTTCACTTACTGCATTTTTGTATTTTCTCCTTTCATCAAGTAAATTCAGTATCTCTTCTGTTACCCAAGGAGTCCTACTAGCCCTCGTCTTTTTACCTACTTGATCCTCTGCTGCCTTCACTATTTCATTCCTCAAAGCTACCCATTCTTCTTCTACTGTATTTCTTTCCCCCATTTCTGTCAATTGTTCCCTTATGCTCTCCCTGAAACTCTGTACAACCTTTGGTTCTTTCAGTTTATCCAGGTCCCATCTCCTTAAATTCTCAACTTTTTGCAGTTTCTTCAGTTTTAATCTACAGTTCATAACCGATAGATTGTGGTCAGTCCACATCTGCCCCTGGAAATGTCTTACAATTTAAAATCTGGTTCCTAAATCTCTGTCTTACCATTATATAATCTATCTGAAACCTTTTAGAATCTCCAGGATTCTTCCATGTATACAACCTTCTTTCATGATTCTTGAACCAAGTGTTAGTTATGATTAAGTTATGCTCTGTGCAAAATTCTACCAGGCGGATTCCTCTTTCATTTCTTAGCCCCAATCCATATTCACCTACTACGTTTCCTTCTCTTCCTTTTCCTACTGTCGAATTCCAGTCACCCATGACTATTAAATATTCGTCTCCCTCCACTACCTGAATAATTTCTTTTATCTCATCATACATTTCTTCAATTTCTTCATCATCTGCAGAGCTAGTTGGCATATAAACTTGTACTACTGTAGTAGGCGTGGGCTTCGTGTCTATCTTGGCCACAACAATGCGTTCACTATGCTGTTTGTAGTAGCTTACCCGCACTCCTATTTTCCTATTCATTATTAAAGCTACTCCTGCATTACTCCTATTTGATTTTGTATTTATGATCCTGTATTCGCCTGACCAAAAGTCTTGTTCCTCCCGCCACCGAACTTCACTAATTCCCACTATATCTAACTTTAACCTATCCATTTCCCTTTTTAAATTTTCTAACCTACCTGCCCGATTAAGGGATCTGACATTCCACGCTCCGATCCGTAGAACGCCAGTTTTCTTTCTCTTGATAACGACGTCCTCTTGAGTAGTCCCCGCCCGGAGATCCGAATGGGGGACTATTTTACCCAAGAGGACGCCATCATCATTTAATCATACAGTAAAGCTGCATACCCTCGGGAAAAATTACGGCTGTAATTTCCCCTTGCTTTCAGCCGTTCGCAGTACCAAAACAGCAAGGCTGCTTTGGTTAGTGTTACAAGCCCAGATCAGTCAATCATCCAGACTGTTGCCCCTGCAACTACTGAAAAGGCTGCTGCCCCTCTTCAGGAACCACACGTTTGTCTCAACAGATACCTCTCCGTTGTGGTTGCATCCGTAGATCTGTATCGTTGAGGCACGCAAGCCTCCCCACCAACGGCTAGGTCCATGGTTCATGGGGGAGGGGGCGGGGGCTATTATATGGGATTTGAAAAACTTCGAAGTTATTTATGGGGGCACAAAACCATTATACATACAGATCATAAAGCACTGATCTTTCTAAATGACTGCCGCCTGTGTTACCGGCAGATTGAGCCGTTTGGTACTGTACCTACAACAATCTATGACGTTTTCTATGTAAAAGGAAGTGACAATTACGTAGCAGATTCTTTATGCAGATTACCGGAAGGCATCGGCAGCGTACCAGAGGCAATTAGTGAAGACGGTACTTTTCGCGTGAGATATATCAACGGGGTTCAGGGTAAAAAGAAAATTGAACAAATTTGGAAAAATATGCGATACTATCAAAACAAAGATGAATTCTGGAAATATGTTTAAAAAAATTTCAGCAAGTGTCTTCAAATCTGTAAATTTTATAAAATCTTTAAAGGTTTTTGTACAAAAGGAGAGATGTAAATAGAGGGGAGTGGAAAGTATGTTGACCATCTCAATTTGAAGCCGAGGTTGTTGATTATTTCCACCTCGCTTTAGAACACTGTGGTCTGAAAAAGTGTATTGAAAAACTCTTTGACGTAATAGTAATCAACGACAATTCTGCAATGAAGACAACAGATATTTGTCAAAGGGAAAAGATTACAAACTGAACCAAATGGTTCAAATGGCTCTGAGCACTATGGGACTTAACTTCTGAGGTCATCAGTCCCCTAGAACTTAGAACTACTTAAACCTAACTAACCTAAGGACGGCAGACACATCCATGCCCGAGGCACGATTCGAACCTGCAACCGTAGCAGTCACGAGATTCCAAACTGTAGTGCCTAGAACCCCTCGGCCACTCCGACCAGCCGAACTGAACCAATCAAGGCTGTATGCAAAACAACATCTCGGAAGACACGCTTGATTTCTTGTCAGTGGATTTGTACGGGCCTCTCCCGAAGACTTCCGGAAATTGAACATACATTGTAGTAATATTGGAAGTATTTTCTAAATTTATCAAATTATTTCCCATCGGAAAGTCTACTGCAAAAGCAGTTTTTAATTGAATGACCGAATATTTTTAATACGATCGGAAAACCGAAGGCGGTACTGTCCGATAATGGGCCTCAGTTTATCTCAAAAATATGGAAGGAAGGACTGGAACAAAATGACATCCAAGTAAAAACATTTCGTCCTGCCATCCAGCAAGCAATCCAGTAGAATGGTATATGTGTGAATTAGGTAAGTTGTGTCGAACTTACTGCCACCACAATCATAAAGCATTGGGTAGGTTTGTTACGGATTTCGAAAATGTAATGAAACCATCCATCATGAAACGACAGGATTTACACCTGAAGAAATACTACTAAATTGTAAGAGCAAAAGTGTGATAGAGGAAACCTTACAATTTCCACCCTTTGTAGAACGTGATCTGAAAGAAAAAAAAGACTTGGTCAGAAATCGAATGAAAGAAAAAGCGGAAGCCAGACCTAAAAGGCCGATAAGGGCCTTAAAAAGACCAAATTCAAAACTGGTGATTCTGTTCTAGTAAAAACTCACGAAAAGTCCAACGAAATTAACGAAGAAATTTATAAATTCCAAAATATTTATAATGGTCCTTTTGAAGTGCTAGGAACTCCGCACGCTAATGCATATTATCTTACATATCCGAAATCGAAAAAAAAACATTGGGTGTTTGCAATGTTGTAGATTTAAAACTGTATGTCCACAGAAGTGAATAATAAGGAGCAAAAGGTGAAAAAAGTGTCTATGTGCTTTAATATATATGTTCTTATTCATGATATTGTGTCACCAAATGTTGTCATATTACCGGCCGTTGTGGCCAAGCGGTTCTACGCGCTTCAGTCTGGAACCGCACGACCGCCACGGTTGCAGGTTCGAATCCTGCCTCGGGCATGGATGTGTGTGATGTCCTTAGGTTAGTAAGGTTTAAGTAGTTCTAAGTTCTAGGGGACTGATGACCTCAGATGTTAAGTCCCATAGTACTCAGAGCCATTTGAACCATTTTCTTGTCCTGTTGAAATGGATTTTTCTGTTATCAGATTTCTAATGTCTGTCTGTAAGTTTCAGATTCTAAATAATATAAGAGGATATACTGTACAATATATGTAAACTCCTCGCTATGACCTGTATAAGGACTGTGATAATGGAATATCGCAGCATGACTGAATGAAATGTCAAATGTGTTATTGGGCAGCCAAGCAATGATGATGACAAAAACAAAGGACTGCCTTAAATACAAAGCAGGCAGCGTGAATTGGCTTGCCATACATGGGGCAAGAAAGTGTGTGTGAATATGGCAAATATTAATTATGAACTGCCATACATCAGAGATGGGCAGTGTTTAATATTAAAATTCTTTTGAGTGTTTTCTGTGTAAATTTATGTCTGAAATAAATTGCCATAAAGTTCAAAGTGGGCAGTCAAATGCTTAGTGTACTATGAAATTGAAATGTTTGAAAACATTGACTGCCAAATGCTATTGCAGGCAGCAAAATACTTTATTATTGTCTTAATTAACGTTATGTGTGTTATACTATGATTGTCTAAAATGGACTGTCTGTGTCAAGTAAGGACTGTAAGAAAAGAATGTTAGAGTCAATTTGAATATGTTTATATGTCTGTGTAAATATTCTAGAATGGACTGCTAATATTAGAAGCAGCATTGAAAATGTCCTATTTACTAATTTCAAAACTGTTCTATAGTATGAATAAAGTGTATAGTCTAAAATTTCTTGTGCTATTGTTACTTGTGTGCTTGTGTATGTATACCTACAATTTTTCGTGAACAATATGCAGTCTTCTTAGGAATACAGGGAAACTTGATTAACTTATTGTTTCACAAAATGAGAATGAATTGTCAAGGGTCTATAGCATTGAATATTGAGGCTTATGCCTTGTTTGGATAATGATGTATACAAAATTTTGTGTGCTTTAGTGTATTTTGCGACATGGTTTTTTTATACCCAACTCTGGTTGGATTAATTAATTTTTTTGACTGCTCGACACCGTGTAGCTGTTATTTATGTTTCATTGATGTGCCCCTGTCCAGAAATCTCAATGAAACATGAGGCATGTGAAACACTAATATCGATTGTAAGTAATTTATACTGTGTAATTACATGTATGTGACAATGAAGTGTTTGGTCTTTACTAATTTAGCTCATTGAGTTATGAAAGGAAAGTTAAAGTTTGTAATATATGTATTATGAAAACTAAAATGACGTTTAAAAATAATGAAACTTTGTAAAATATTTATGTTCAGAAAGAGAAATTGTTGTTTGGATGCTGGTTCATGCTTAGGGATCTTGTATTGTATAGTATCTACATCTACATCTACATTGATACTCCGCAAGCCACCCAACGGTGTGTGGCGGAGGGCACTTTTCGTGCCACTGTCATTACCTCCCTTTCCTGTTCCAGTCGCGTATGGTTCGCGGGAAGAACGACTGTCTGAAAGCTTCCGTGCGCGCTCTAATCTCTCTAATTTTACATTCGTGATCTCCTCGGGAAGTATAAGTAGGGGGAAGCAATATATTCGATACCTCATCCAGAAACGCACCCTCTCGAAACCTGGCGAGCAAGCTACACCGCGATGCAGAGCGCCTCTCTTGCAGAGTCTGCCACTTGAGTTTATTAAACATCTCCGTAACGCTATCACGGTTACCAAATAACCCAGTGACGAAACGCGCCGCTCTTCTTTGGATCTTCTCTATCTCCTCCGTCAACCCGACCTGGTACGGATCCCACACTGATGAGCAATACTCAAGTATAGGTCGAACGAGTGTTTTGTAAGCCACCTCCTTTGTTGATGGACTACATTTTCTAAGCACTCTCCCAATGAATCTCAACCTGGTACCCGCCTTACCAACAATTAGTTTTATATATAAAAGGTGTAGGGAGCCCCCTCCGCTACGGAAGTGGCCTAGCGCGAGCTAAAAGGTGGTTTTGGCGGTAAATCTGGGCGGCTACTGGGTGAGCACGTTATCCAGTCAGTGGCTAGCCAGTCAAACAACTATAAATCCTCCCAGAGGCTAACGCTAGTGTGGTTTAGTGTTATACTTGTCACTAACTTGCAAATCACGAGTTATAGTACCTCTGTGACGACGTAGACGACGGGTCATCCACCGAGTGGCAGATACGTGCTGTACTCCCTGTACACTGCAGACGTGTTGCGGGTGGCGCACCTACAGTTGGCGCTTTACGCCGACGATGCAGCGCTGTTCACTCGCAACATGAATGTCCAGACGGTGAGACGCCGCTTCCAGATCGGCTGCGACTCAATAGGCTCATGGTCGGCGAATAGGGGAATAAAATTCAATGCGGCCAAGAGCCATTCAGTAATCTTCACCAGAAGGAAGCTGCCGCCAGATCGGATCTCCTTCAGCACCTGGCAGGCTGCATCTCACGGATGAACAGCCCTCGACCGAAGGCTTACATGGGCGCCGCATATACTTGTATCTTTTGCGGCACGGTATTACGCTCTACCTAATGCTAATCAGACTAGTGCCGTAGTACGCGGCCGTGGTGTGGGATAAAGCCGCCGACGCTTGCATCGTAGCGCTGCAAAGGGTGCAGAATCGGGCTCTTAAGCTCACTCTACGCCTTCCCAGGCTATATTCAACTCGTCTGCTGCACGAAGAAACAGGCTTCCCGATGCTGGGGGACAGATTCCGGCAGCCTTCTTGTGCTGTCTACGAGTAGGCGTGTCAATCCCACAACTGGTTCGTCTGAGAACTAGGGCACCAACAACACCGCCATCCGATAACACTTTGACCGGACCTGCTACGAGAATAATTTTCTCTACAGAAACTTGAGGACAGCACACCTCCACATCATTTGAGGCCAATTCAGCAAGTCGAGGCCAATCCAGCAAATCAGGTAATCGTAACACTACATCAAGAAGTTCAGCAGGAGTAACATTTTGAAAGGTGTTTGTGTGTGTGTGTGTGTGTGTGTGTGTGTGTGTGTCTGTGTGGACGGGTGGGTAGGAATTTTTCTTGTTTTGGATGTCTGGAATCGCGCTCGTAAGATGTGAATTGTCTAAACATGCGGCAGAGAATCTACGCCGCACAGACACGAGTTAGAGGCGATCTTTGCCCTGCGAAGATGCACACTACATTGATCTGTTGATCAAGAAAAGAGGAGACAGACAGTTTGTAACCTCCCCCTCACTTATCGACCTTAATCACAGTGAAAAATTAAACCGCGTGTACCTAATGGAAATTTGGGAAAAGCAATCGTCACCGATGGTAATTTGTCGGTAAAGAGGGAGGAAAGGGTTACATCTAAATGAAAGGAAAAATGCAAATGAAACTGGTGGAAATTAACTTTGAAAAGGGGTAAAGTTACTAAAGAAAGTAAATGTGCGGCCGTTACGTTAACAATTAACTAGCGGTAATTAGATATTTGAGATTTGGGGAAATTACGGTCGCCAGTCCTAAGGACAATTACTATAGTAACTGAAAAAGAAAGGTTATTACACATATAATTAGCACTAGAAGCGTGCCAACTGAAGGTTGACACGTGTAGTGTGAAAACTGAAAGTTTGTCAGAAGTAATAAATTTCGCTACACTCTGACTGAATTTAGCAAAAGAATTAATAAAACCGGAAAATCGAAAGTTAATTTAGTGACTGAAGTTAATAGTGAGCTTTCTTTCTGAAGCACATCGAAATTCAGTAAAATACGGTTAGTCTTGGACTACCTCAACAATCATTTCAAAAGCTACTTGAATCTACGCAATTTAGAAATAAGAGATTTAACTTTGAACTTGAATTAAATGATTCTGAACAATTAACAATAGTAAAATTTAGTACGTACCAAGCTGAGCTGCAGTCACAGGTAAGCTAAAATACGGTAACAAAACTCGCACTCTTAATTTGTGCTTGTGTAATCTAAATATTGTAGCCAGCTACGAATACCTTAACTGAACTTTGAAATTAAAGCAGTGAAATCGAATGATGCTGGCGTTTGAATTTCAACGACACTCGGGTTCATTCCTGAAAAGGAAGGGACCCTGCTTGGTAGTGCAATTGGGACAATGAGCAACAAAGGTTCATGCTACGTTGCTGTAATTTAGTTATGGAAATGGAACAGTTTGAAAAGCTTAGGTCTGCCATACAGTTCTAAAACTTTACGTGCTTCCAGTCTTCCTTGTTGGTTGATTGAAGGTTTGAAGCCGTCGATCGAGGAGGTTGCGACAGTCACTCATTGGCGGCCGTCGCTGTTGCAGAAGCTGGATGTTGGCGCGCCTTCTTCTCGACACGGTCACCAGGCGAAACGGGCACTTGATGTGCGCCAGCTAATGCTTCCCGTCCGCGACACCGTGTCAGAAACTATCATTGCAAGTCGAGCGCAATTACATGCTGCCCAACCCCGAAAGCGCGGCAACTCGCGGGAGCGTCACACAACACACCTGCTCCACTGCACAACCCCAGCCAGACTCCCTCTCTGCTCTGCCCGCGCTCCACGCGGCAGAGTTAACACTACCAAAGATCCTAAACACTTTGGCTCTGCACACGACCTATCGATGTATTCGTTCGATAGCAGAGTTTTCCCTAGGCCAGACCCAGCGTATAAATACAAATAATATTCACAAAACAAACCAATTATACATCGACATAAATGCATATATATACAAATAGTAAAACAACTACAATATACAAAGACACAGAAATGTTATATCTTCAGGTAACAAAATAAGGGAAAAAATTTGCAGTGCAATAGATGGAAATAGGAGGATATGCATTTCCGGCGTTAGAAGTTGAGCCTTGATGTTAGATGTGAACAGTCCTGTTTTAGTTTAGTAGCAGTAAGTGACAAACAATGGACATTTTTGGGAATATGGATTAATGGAAGATTTATTGTGTAGGGAAATAAATTCATTTTTAGATTGTTACGATTATACTCTCTGTGAAGAATGGATTACAAGTAATGATTAAGTTTCAAATGGCTCTGAGCACTATGAGACTTAACATCTGTCCGCAGCTCGTGGTCGTGCGGTAGCGTTCTCGCTTCCCACGGCCCGGTTCCCGGGTTCGATTCCCGGCGGGGTCAGGGATTTTCTCTGCTTTCGTGATGACTGGGTGTTGTGTGATGTCCTTAGGTTAGTTGGGTTTGAGTAGTTCTAAGTTCTAGGGGACTGATGACTTTGGATGTTAAGTCCCATAGTGCTCAGAGCCGCTTGAACCATTGAACTTAACATGTATGGTCATCAGTCCCGAACGATTAAGTTTGTTTTATTTACAGCAGCGGTATGATAATGCAATATTCTTGGTTCGTCAGATATCCAGATCAGCAATCTTCTGAGAGAAATTGATTTAATATTATATTTTGGAATTTCGTTTAAGGAAAGGTTATACATGTGAAGTTTCATTTTTGTATTCTACATCTACATCTATACTCCGCAAGCCACCCAACGGTGTGTGGCGGAGGGCACTTTACGTGCCACTGTCATTACCTCCCTTTCCTGTTCCAGTCGCGTATGGTTCGCGGGAAGAACGACTGTCTGAAAGCCTCCGTGCGCGCTCGAATCTCTCTAATTTTACATTCGTGATCTCCTCGGGAGGTATAAGTAGGGGGAAGCAATATATTCGATACCTCATCCAGAAACGCACCCTCTCGAAACCTGGACAGCAAGCTACACCGCGATGCAGAGCGCCTCTCTTGCAGAGTCTGCCACTTGAGTTTGTTAAACATCTCCGTAACGCTATCACGGTTACCAAATAACCCTGTGACGAAACGCGCCGCTCTTCTTTGGATCTTCTCTATCTCTTCCGTCAACCCGATCTGGTATGGTTCCCACACTGATGAGCAATACTCAAGTATAGGTCGAACGAGTGTTTTGTAAGCCACCTCCTTTGTTGATGGACTACATTTTGTAAGGACTGTCCCAATGAATCTCAACCTGGTACCCGCCTTACCAACAATTAATTTTATATGATCATTCCACTTCAAATCGTTCCGCACGCATACTCCCAGATATTTTACAGAAGTAACTGCTACCAGTGTTTGTTCCGCTATCATATAATCATACAATAAAGGATCCTTCTTTCTATGTATTCGCAATACATAACATTTGTCTATGTTAAGGGTCAGTTGCCACTCCCTGCACCAAGTGCCTATCCGCTGCAGATCTTCCTGCATTTCGCTGCAATTTTCCAATGCTGCAACTTCTCTGTATACTACAGCATCATCCGCGAAAAGCCGCATGAAACTTACGACACTATCTAATAAGTCATTTATATATATTGTGAAAGCAATGATCCCATAACACTCCCCTGTAGCACGCCAGAGGTTACTTTAACGTCTGTAGACGTCTCTCCATCGAGAACAACATGTGTGTTCCAGCCACACAGCTGGTCTGATATTCCGTAGGCTCTTACTTTGTTTATCAGGCGACAGTGCGGAACTATATCGAACGCCTTCCGGAAGTCAAGGAAAATAGCATCTACCTGGGTGCCTGTATCTAATATTTTCTGGGTCTCATGAACAAATAAAGCGAGTTGGGTCTCACACGATCGCTGTTTCCGGAATCCATGTTGATTCCTACATAGTAGATTCTGGGTTTCCAAAAACGACATGATACTCGAGCAAAAAACATGTTCTAAAATTCTACAACAGATCGACGTCAGAGATATAGGTCTATAGTTTTGCGCATCTGCTGGACGACCCTTCTTGAAGACTGGGACTACCTGTGCTCTTTTCCAATCATTTGGAACCTTCCGTTCCTCTAGAGACTTGCGGTACACGGCTGTTAGAAGGGGGGCAAGTTCTTTTGCGTACTCTGTGTAGAATCGAATTGGTATCCCGTCAGGTCCAGTGGACTTTCCTCTGTTGAGTGATTCCAGTTGCTTTTCTATTCCTTGGACACTTATTTCGATGTCAGCCATTTTTTCGTTTGTGCGAGGATTTAGAGAAGGAACTGCAGTGCGGTCTTCCTCTGTGAAACAGCTTTGGAAAAAGGTGTTTAGTATTTCAGCTTTACGCGTGTCATCCTCTGTTTCAATGCCATCATCATCCCGGAGTGTCTGGATATGCTGTTTCGAGCCACTTACTGATTTAACGTAAGACCAGAACTTCCTAGGATTTTCTGTCAAGTCGGTACATAGAATTTTACTTTCGAATTCTTGACATCGTTTAGCTTCTGTTTGTCTGAGAGGTTTTGGCTGCGTTTGAGCTTAGAGTGAAGCTCTCTTTGCTTTCGCAGTAGTTTCCTAACTTTGTTGTTGTACCACGGTGGGTTTTTCCCGTCCCTCACAGTTTTACTCGGCACGTACCAGTCTAAAACGCATTTTACGATTGCCTTGAACTTTTTCGATAAACACTCAACATTGTCAGTGTCGGAACAGAAATTTTCGTTTTGATCTGTTAGGTAGTCTGAAATCTGCCTTCTATTACTCTTGCTAAACAGATAAACCTTCCTCCCTTTTTTTATATTGCTATTAACTTCCATATTCAGGGATGCTGCAACGGCCTTATGATCACTGATTCCCTGTTCTGTACATACAGAGTCGAAAAGTTCGGGTCTGTTTGTTATTAGTAGGTCCAAGATGTTATCTCCACGAGTCGGTTCTCTGTTTAATTGCTCTAGTTAATTTTCGGATAGTGGACTCAGTATAATGTCACTCGATGCTCTGTCCCTACCACCCGTCCTAAACATCTGAGTGTCCCAGTCTACATCTGGTAAATTGAAATCTCCACCTAAGACTATAACATGCTGAGGCTATTTGTGTGGAATGTATTCCAAATTTTCTCTCAGTTGTTCTGCCACCAATGCTGCTGAGTCGGGAGGTCGGTAAAAGGAGCCAATTATTAACCTAGCTCGGTTGTTGAGTGTAACCTCCACCCATAATAATTCACAGGAACTATCCACTTCTATTTCACTACAGGATAAACTACTACTAACAGCGACGAACACTCCACCACCGGTTGCATGCAATCTATCCTTTCTAAACACCGTCTGTACCTTTGTAAAAATTTCGGCAGAATTTATCTCTGGCTTAAACCAGCTTTCTGTACCTATAACGATTTCGGCTTCGGTGCTTTCTATCAGCGCTTGAAGTTCCGGTACTTTACCAACGCAGCTTCGACAGTTTACAATTACAATACCGATTGCTGCTTGGTCCCCGCATGTCCTGACTTTGTCCTGCACTCTTTGAGGCTGTTGCCCTTTCTGTACTTGCCCAAGGCCATCTAACCTAAAAAACCGCCCAGCCCAAGCCACACAACCCCTGCTACCCGTGTAGCCGCTTGTTGCATGTAGTGGACTCCTGACGTGTCCAGCGGAACCCGAAACCCCACCACCCTATGGCGCAAGTCGAGGAATCTGCAGCCCACACGGTCGCAGAACCGTCTCAGCCTCTGATTCAGCCTCTCGGTTCTGTACCAAAGGTCCGCAGTCAGTCCTGTCGACGATGCTGCAGATAGTGAGCTCTGAATTATATTTATGTGATTCAGAGAAAGATTAACTATTATTGAAGTTTCATTAAACGTTATTCAGTCAAATAATATGACATTGCTATTGACTTCATTTAACCCAGAGTCATTGTCCCCAACGAAAGAGTCTATTAATTTTCAATTTATTTAAATATGTTATCAAAAATTACGAACCAGAAATGACAGCAATGATTTTAGAAAACGCCTTCCACATTTGCAAATGTCAGTAGTCAGTTTTTGCAGCTCTGTTATCGAGACGCACTATAGCTAAGAGAGTAGTTTGCACGGCGTTATACAGTACTGCTCAAGTAAGCCAAATACTGTAGAAAGCTGATTCTCCCTTTTATTGATTTTCACAGGGACCAACTTTAGTTTCAAAGTAATCAGTTTTTCATCAAAGTTCGTAGTCAGATTTTGTGATAACAACAAGTTTCAGACAGGCCATGGCTTTCTTAGAATTCTCGCAGCTAATTTTCTCTACGCATTCTTGCAGTTGAATTTTGTCACCAACAGTTTATAGCGTTACGCAAGCTATCAGCTTTAAGGTCTCGAATTTGCATTATTCAAAACAGTGAGCCGAAAGTTTAGCATCTAACAGATAATTGAAAACAGTGAGCCGAAAGTTTAGCATCTAACAGATAATTTTAACATTAAAATTACACTCAACATTAAAGATCCACTTCCACTAAAATACATTTAAACAGATAAATTTCAATTTCAATGTTTAACCTGCACACATACCGAGAAGCGTCTGCTTCACACTTCATTCCAGGAGCACCAGCTGATGATGGCAGCTGATGATGTCTGCCGAAACATCGTGGATTCTCGACGGTCGAATCCAACAGTACACGCACGAATCATGGAAACAGCATATACGCCGGGAAAGCCTCCTATCACAAATACCTAATTGTATGTATTGTTCAAGAGCTTGTTAGAATTGAAGTTTACAATTTCTGTGTTACTAACAGAAAAACAAACAAATTCCATGTTTTTATTGCCGGACAGTCGTCATACTTTAATAGTACAAAGCTCGTTAAAATTTTTCTCATTTACTGTATAACATGTAGCAGCTTGTGAATAACTGCAGGCGTGTTGGAGAAAAATGCCTTATAAATTGACTTTACGACATTTCTCAGTCTTTTCACGCATATAATGATAGAATTTGTCAAATTGGTTGTTCTTACGTATTTCATTGGTTACATTTTGCACCTTCGACAACGCATCCTTATAAGAACATCAAGATATTTATGTTTAAGTGATTCACAATGTAAGCATGGTAAATTCAGTCTGTCTGACCAGATGCAGCCAGAGTTGGGTAACAGCAGACGTGATTCCAGCAGATCCTCTGACCACATCGAGCACTAAAGAAATCGGAGCCACGTGAAAAGAAAAGGCAGTGGGATAAGAACAGAAATACTTTTTACTGTCTCCAATACAACAAAAAGTTAATGTAACTACAACGATTCATCGAAAATACATTTGTGCAGCAAGAGAAGATTTTCAAAGTTCAGTAGCTATGAGCTTCAATGAGGAATAGCCCAGCAGGAAAAACTTCAAACGCTTCATTCTCTCTGAAATGAAGGAAAGGAAACTTATTTTTTCCGCACATTCCTAGTTATTTACAGGACACCAATTTATGTGACTAATCGTTCATTAATTCTATCGTTTGTCGGATATATACATCGCATGGCGGCAAAATGTTGCATCCGCCCTAAATTTAAGTACTTTGCCGTATAGGAATGGAATTTGCTTAAATCTGTTATGAAATAATAGATCATAACTGATTATTTGATGTTGTAGCAGTCATCTGCTGAATGCGTTTTATCTTACAACGTTTTCTAATCGTAGATCTCGCAGGCAGCTTGATAAAGTGATGGCTTCCTCTGGCGACTTGGACGCTCTTTGTTTGTACAGGTTCGCGAGCCCGGATTGCACGGGCCCGCCGGGTTATTGATCGCCGACTTGGTTCTCCGCCAGCCTGGCTGTCGACTTCACGCTGTTCCACAAGGAGTAGAGATTTACCAAGTCGGTTACCTCATGCAATGTCCCGAACTAATGCGCGTTAGTTACACTGCCCATTCCAAACGAGAGCAGTTTGGTATCAATTAGTCGTGCAAATGCGTGATCTAGAATCACGGTTGCTCATTTACGTCGTCTTAGAGCTGGGTAACACACCTTTACATATCTGTTCTACAGCTGTACCGGCTGAATTAGTAACAGCTTTGTAAGTGCTCATCTCGTTGAATCAGTCTCGATCAGGCATTTTTACAGCTCAAATAATAATTATGATTGCCTTCCTGGTTAATCAGTGACTATAGCCATCACAAAATATATTAATAAAATTAAATTAATTGGTCTTATTCAATCATAGAAGTAAAACCCACGAAGGGTGGCCCAACAATACTTCAAACGATTGATGGAAAATAAACATTATTGGAACAAAAAGTTGTGAGTGCTGTTAAGTTTGCTTGTATACGAACAACAGATAGCAGATTGCCTGTAAACTTCTATTTATTTAAACGGTGAATAAATTCAAAGTCCAGCAGAGCCATAGCTTGAATTATATTGAAAAGTTAATACCGTAAAATACGGTTAACCATGCCTCGTACCATTTTTTTAAAACTTTACTCGCGAAACGTTCAAGTGTATATCAAACCATGGAGCAGTCTGTCACCATAGCAATGGCAATATTTTTTAAGTCTGGGCAGCTACTCGGGAATTATCACTCGTAAAATGTTAAAGGATTGCCTCTCGGCCAGATTCAACCGCCGAACGAAAATAAATTCTCCAGCTGATGTTCAGACTTTAACACTCGCCATAGGTTAAGGACTGAAGCCAGAACGGCTCACAAAAACTGTCATCTGAACGCTACATAGACAGACATGAATGCCTCCTCGCCTAGTAACAAACTGTGAGCCGTCTACAAGGGCGTCGTACCAATATTCATAATAATCGCCAAATGTTTAAAAAATGTTTCACCATTCAAATTTAAGGTGACTAGGCTTATAGTTAAGACATTGAGAGGAGCGCCTTTCCTTGCTGGTAATTTTTTGACCTCCACTTTGTCCTATTTCTACTACTTCACTAATCTGTAATTCATAAAAATACATATTTCGTAAACGGGTTATTTAAACGAAAATAAACATCAATAAAATTTACACATAAATAAACATGGCCTACTGAATTTAAGCTGCTTTTTGAGCTTTTTTTTTTACCTGTGCTCTATGTTCAAACAACATGCGTGATTATTAGATTCCAATAAGATACTCCAGGCGGGAGTAAAAATGAACGTACGTAATGGAAAATACTGAACGAAAAATGAAGATTTGGCCCTGTCTGACTACGCCCTGAAGCAGATCTTAGGATCTCTTAATGGTGATAGTACTTCCTCGTTGTCTCTCTTTAACATATAACTTACATAAATGAATGATTAAGGGAACTAGTAACTACAAAATGATAAATGTTGATTCTGCTCATACATTTATTGTGCATTAAAAGCCCTACTACAAATGTTAATATATCAATGTCCAATGCACATAAAGAGACAGAAATGAATTTCCTAACTAATATTACTGATCAACTGCCCAAGCCTGCCCTTTTTATGGTTACACGATTTAATTTAAATAACGCGAAATGACTGACACCATCTACATACCAAACACTAGAAGACAATACTTTCAAAGATGATCTACAGTGGTGCAACCTCAGCGGAAGTAAAACTTACGTAATCACAGCTGTTAAGCTTTATAGCCCTAATAAGCCTAATAAATTAGAAATATCACCATATACAATGTATCTGGTGCGTCGGAGTGATGGTTTCTGTACATGTTAATCTGTCTGCTCCTTATACACTCCTGGAAATGGAAAAAAGAACACATTGACACCGGTGTGTCAGACCCACCATACTTGCTCCGGACACTACGAGAGGGCTGTACAAGCAATGATCACACGCACGGCACAGCGGACACACCAGGAACCGCGGTGTTGGCCGTCGAATGGCGCTAGCTGCGCAGCATTTGTGCACCGCCGCCGTCAGTGTCAGCCAGTTTGCCGTGGCATACGGAGCTCCATCGCAGTCTTTAACACTGGTAGCATGCCGCGACAGCGTGGACGTGAACCGTATGTGCAGTTGACGGACTTTGAGCGAGGGCGCATAGTGGGCATGCGGGAGGCCGGGTGGACGTACCGCCGAATTGCTCAACACGTGGGGCGTGAGGTCTCCACAGTACATCGATGTTGTCGCCAGTGGTCGGCGGATGGTGCACGTGCCCGTCGACCTGGGACCGGACCGCAGCGACGCACGGATGCACGCCAAGACCGTAGGATCCTACGCAGTGCCGTAGGGGACCGCACCGCCACTTCCCAGCAAATTAGGGACACTGTTGCTCCTGGGGTATCGGCGAGGACCATTCGCAACCGTCTCCATGAAGCTGGGCTACGGTCCCGCACACCGTTAGGTCGTCTTCCGCTCACGCCCCAACATCGTACAGCCCGCCTCCAGTGGCGTCGCGACAGGCGTGAATGGAGGGACGAATGGAGACGTGTCGTCTTCAGCGATGAGAGTCGCTTCTGCCTTGGTGCCAATGATGGTCGTATGCGTGTTTGGCGCCGTGCAGGTGAGCGCCACAATCAGGACTGCATACGACCGAGGCACACAGGGCCAACACCCGGCATCATGGTGTGGGGAGCGATCTCCTACACTGGCCGTACACCACTGGTGATCGTCGAGGGGACACTGAATAGTGCACGGTACATCCAAACCGTCATCGAACTCATCGTTCTACCATTCCTAGACCGGCAAGGGAACTTGCTGTTCCAACAGGACAATGCACGTCCGCATGTATCCCGTGCCACCCAACGTGCTCTAGAAGGTGTAAGTCAACTACCCTGGCCAGCAAGATCTCCGGATCTGTCCCCCATTGAGCATGTTTGGGACTGGATGAAGTGTCGTCTCACGCGGTCTGCACGTCCAGCACGAACGCTGGTCCAACTGAGGCGCCAGGTGGAAATGGCATGGCAAGCCGTTCCACAGGACTACATCCAGCATCTTTACGATCGTCTCCATGGGAGAATAGCAGCCTGCATTGCTGCGAAAGATGGATATACACTGTACTAGTGCCGGCATTGTGCATGCTCTGTTGCCTGTGTCTATGTGCCTGTGGTTCTGTCAGTGTGATCATGTGATGTATCTGACCCCAGAAATGTGTCAATAAAGTTTCCCCTTCCTGGGACAATGAATTCACGGTGTTCTTATTTCAATTTCCAGGAGTGTATTTGGAACAGTTTTTCGAGACATGTCAATTGCAATAGACAATAACACGCAAAATAAATTTAACTAACATTACAAAATTTTGTTTATGCTCTTTCCAAAATGGCAGTAATCATCTTTCTTTAGACTTAAGGCCCATGCTCTCTGTCATTCACCCATCCCTAAGACATAGGCTGAGGCAAGAAATATTGAAGTATCCTAATCTTTTCAAGGTGGTCGTCCAATAAATTACATGTTCTTCATTTAGCCATTATTATGCAAAACAAGCAGTTACATCAATTATTCTAGAGGTTATCTATTGGTCATTATACAATTATATAAAATTCTGTGAAATATCCTGCGCAATTTTACTTGGTCATATTTATGCTCTTTGCTTACATTTAAAAACACATCATTTCACAAACTGATTGTCTAAGTCTAGTGTTCCCTAACGTGTACACCCTTTAAACTTTTCAAAAATCCCATGTTCTAAAATGTTATTTGACAAACTGCATTTACATTTACTGTGAAAACTAATATTTGTGATAAGAGTTTGGATCGACCACCGATTTTAACTAATGTTCTTGTTCACAGTGTATAAAAATTTAATACATCAAAACGTTAAAACCCAAAGCATCAACATCAAAGAAAATGGCAAACAATAATTTTACATGAATAAATACACAAATATTTAAAAATGTTGAAGCACATAGCATCATTATCAAAGAGAATGACAAACAATAATTTTACATGAATAAATACACAAATATTTTCTTAAGACTATCCTGAAAAATAAGTACATAATGTTTACAAAAATGATAAATATATCAGAAACTGTTAGTTTGTTCAGTATTCATCCAAGTAGATGCCTTTCTTTATCAAGAGTCACACACTGATTCGAATTTCACAACACAGTCTCATCTTCATTTGTGTACGAGGATGGAAGCTACAGTTATTTTGTGAAGTATAGGAAGCGAAGATTAGTTCAACAACTTGTCTGAGATCGGTCATGGTGGTTTCGGAAGACAGTCTTTGGACCCTCAGCCCATTGTTGATCCCATCAGGTTACAAGTCCCTCGCAGATTTGATGATGTGGAAGATCCTCGGAATATATAGCAAGGTAAGTGGTTTATGTTTTGAAATAGCCAAGTTTTCGTCCAATTTGCAGACAGTATGAGAAAGGTGCAGTCAGGTACGATCTTCATACGTCACCTAAAATTCTTCTGCGTCGGCTAAGAGAAGTATAATGTATCTAGTCTTCAATTCTTCGTGTTTCTTCTTTTTACTGTGTTTGTGCTCTAACTCTCCTGTTCTTCATGTCGCTTCTTTCTCTTGATATAAATATTGCATTTTGGAGAAGGATATCGGTAATTGTGGACACGTAGGTTATCTGTTTGATGACATTATACACTCCTGGAAATGGAAAAATGAACACAGTGACACCGGTGTGTCAGACCCACCATACTTGCTCCGGACACTACGAGAGGGCTGTACAAGCAATGATCACACGCACGGCACAGCGGACACACCAGGAACCGCGGTGTTGGCCGTCGAATGGCGCTAGCTGCGCAGCATTTGTGCACCGCCGCCGTCAGTGTCAGCCAGTTTGCCGTGGCATACGGAGCTCCATCGCAGTCTTTAACACTGGTAGCATGCCGCGACAGCGTGGACGTGAACCGTATGTGCAGTTGACGGACTTTGAGCGAGGGCGTATAGTGGGCATGCGGGAGGCCGGGTGGACGTACCGCCGAATTGCTCAACACGTGGGGCGTGAGGTCTCCACAGTACATCGATGTTGTCGCCAGTGGTCGGCGGAAGGTGCACGTGCCCGTCGACCTGGGACCGGACCGCAGCGACGCACGGATGCACGCCAAGACCGTAGGATCCTACGCAGTGCCGTAGGGGACCGCACCGCCACTTCCCAGCAAATTAGGGACACTGTTGCTCCTGGGGTATCGGCGAGGACCATTCGCAACCGTCTCCATGAAGCTGGGCTACGGTCCCGCACACCGTTAGGCCGTCTTCCTCTCACGCCCCAACATCGTGCAGCCCGCCTCCAGTGGTGTCGCGACAGGCGTGAATGGAGGGACGAATGGAGACGTGTCGTCTTCAGCGATGAGAGTCGCTTCTGCCTTGGTGCCATTGATGGTCGTATGCGTGTTTGGCGCCGTGCAGGTGAGCGCCACAATCAGGACTGCTTACGACCGAGGCACACAGGGCCAACACCCGGCATCATGGTGTGGGGAGCGATCTCCTACACTGGCCGTACACCACTGGTGATCGTCGAGGGGACACTGAATAGTGCACGGTACATCCAAACCGTCATCGAACCCATCGTTCTACCATTCCTAGACCGGCAAGGGAACTTGCTGTTCCAACAGGACAATGCAGGTCCGCATGTATCACGTGGCACCCAACGTGCTCTAGAAGGTGTAAGTCAACTACCCTGGCCAGCAAGATCTCCGGATCTGTCCCCCATTGAGCATGTTTGGGACTGGATGAAGCGTCGTCTCACGCGGTCTGCACGTCCAGCACGAACGCTGGTCCAACTGAGGCGCCAGGTGGAAATGGCATGGCAAGCCGTTCCACAGGACTACATCCAGCATCTCTACGATCGTCTCCATGGGAGAATAGCAGCCTGCATTGCTGCGAAAGTTGGATATACACTGTACTAGTGCCGACATTGTGCATGCGCTGTTGCCTGTGTCTATGTGCCTGTGGTTCTGTCAGTGTGATCATGTGATGTATCTGACCCCAGGAATGTGTCAATAAAGTTTCCCCTTCCTGGGACAATGAATTCACGGTGTTCTTATTTCAATTTCCAGGAGTGTACATGGAATTTGAGACATTGTGTCTGCCTCAGATTCATCAGAAGTCAGTGCCAGGTGACTAACTGCTACAGATTATGATGTGTCTCAGTCTCTGTCTGGAAGAGAGCAGCAGAAGGAAAAGCAAATAGAGTTCACAGTTCCGTACAGCTATTAGCAGGTGCGCTGTAGGATTAACTGACTGCACCATGTGTGCAATTTGCTTATCTCGTCTCCATTGAGTAATGCAACAGTGGAAACGAGTCATTAGTGGCTGTTTAAACACCCTTCTTGACCCGACTCAGCAGGTCTGCCGCAGATTGCCACATACTACCTGCTCAGCCGTGGTCTTCTGCGCGAGGTATTCGGGTAGCCACATTTGAATAGGCCTGCTGTCTGCCCACATCCGCGACATGACTTTGGCTTACCGACGGCGTCCCTTGCTTCCGCTTTTCTCTGCAGCTGTGCCGTTAGCCTCCCGTTCCATCTGCACATCATATTGTTGCTTCCAGTGTGTCTCGCAAAGCTTTCTTCTTTTTTTTTATCCTGTACCCGCTAATACATACATTTAGTTTCCAGTTTACACAAGTACTATACAATAGATAACACAAAATCATTGCTATGTTTCTGTTATGAAATATATATATATATATATATATATATATATATATATATATATATATTAAGATGCACTCACCAGTGAGGTCATTTATCTTCACATTTATTATTGTTCGAGTGGTACAATCAGCCAACATGCACAATCATTTACTTTTATTATTTTGATCAAAATTTCATGTAAAAAGTTAATGTCAAATAAAAAAGAACATTTCCTAAACCTATGTAATTTTATTATTAAATATCTGTCGCCGCCTGTATACCTGTGATAAAAAACACATAACATAGAATTATGTTCATCACCAGATCCCAGTGTTAATCATTGCAAACACTACTTGTTAAACTAGTTGTTATACTACTGGCCAGTAGGATGTTTATACTAGTGTAACTACAACCCTATTCAAAGTACTACAATGTCATTGGGTATCACCAGATCGTCAGATCTTATGGTTCTTGGTTTCGTTATGGGTGTCGTTGTGAATATCTGTCAACAAGAAAGTGAATGTCTGCACAAATATACATAAATGAATGATTAGGCGAGCCTCATTTCATGCTTTGGTTTGGTTCTTGTGGACAATCATAAACTACATAGCAAGTTTACTACAAAATTACTGATACTTTCTTTAATCACACTGTCACGTACCTTCTTTCATGTTTTTACTCAGTAATGCCTTCTCTGTCGCTGTCCTTTCACTGGAGCTGTTCCTAATACCTTTATATGTCGTTAACTCTTCCTTTTATGATACTAAAGTTACATTTTATTTTACTAGTGGAACCTACAAATATAAAGATTTTAGTACATTACATAAAATCACTGCTCATCAACACGACTGCCATGCCCTTATTTATTACCCACGATGTCATGTGCTTTGAACGTATAGCATTTAGTACTTTCCTTTATTCATTTCTATGTGTCAATATCCCCTTACCACATATCCATTTCATGACGCTATAACACTCAACATTTCTGTGCCCTCATATGGTATTCCGCAGAACTGGCCACCATGTACACATTCTTTCATCTCTCTGAACAACATAAATACAAAACTTCCATATACAAATATCGGTTCGCTCACTCGTACCCATGTGGAGCAGGCCACCTAGTGAACTCTCGTTTCTCTGAATGGAGATAAATCATACTTGGACGACACACCTGTGCGTCACCACAAACCACTACTAGCAAGTCACTCATTTGTGATTAGTTTAGGGATATTGTGCAGCTGTTGTGACAGGTGGTTTCATTGGGGAAATTGTAGCGGCGTGGGAATTGGGGAAGCAAACGACACTCTTCCATTGTCTTGCAGGGTTTGCTCAAGAGATAGGATTATAGCTGAACAGGAGAAGAAAATTAGAGCCCTTCAGGCTGATTTGGACAGAGCGATGGAGGAGCTGAAGAGGTTAAGGGGGCAGGAGGGCAAACAGCGGTGGGAAGTGGTAGCTAGGAACAGGGACCACAGAAAGAGGACAGTGTCTGACAGTTTCCCAATTGGCACAACCAATAGATATGCCTTGCTACCACAGTTAAGTAAGGAAGAGGCTCCAGTAAAAGTAGATGTAGTTAAAATTCAACAGAATCTCACTAGGAAACCAACTGTTTCAAAAAAACTAGAAAGTAAGAGGAAAGTTCTTTTGCTAGGTAGCAGTCATGGAAGAGGTGTGGGCCAGATTTTGCAGGAAAAATTAGGTGACAGGTACCAGGTCACAAACTTTTTCAAGCCAAGTGCAAGTCTTAGCCAAGTGGTAGAAGATATAGGTTCCTTGTGCATGGGATTCACAAAGCAGGATCATGTGATGATAGTGGGTGGAGTGGGAAACAGTATTGACAGGGATCAGGGCTACAGCATTGAGTGACACCTGGTGATAATAGCCTCGGCAACGACCCATACCAGTGTTGGGCTGGTGCCTGCTTTCGTGCGGCATGATCAGCCCCAGTTGAACCGCTCTGTCAGGAAGGTAAATATGGAGTTAGATCAATTGCGTAGGGCGGCCACTCTGTCAGACATTGGATTGGTTCCTATCGAGGCTATTGATAGGGGGGATTTCACATGGCATGGCCTACATCTCAATAGGAAAGCGAAGGGTAAACTGGCAGGGTTGTTAGTGAAATCCATAAGGGGGGACACTAGTACTCATGGATGTACCTCTTTTTTAGACATATCAGTGTCCAATGAGAAGATCAGGCAGGCAGGTGCTAAAAAGGTCCAAAACTCACAAAATTCTCACAACAGGAAAGTAAATAATAATGTTACCATCTTTAACGAAAATATTGGTGAATTAAAGAAAAAAGTAGATTCTCACAAAAGTAAAGTAAAAAATAATGTTACCATTTTTCACCAAAATATTCGGGGATTGAAGAATAAAGTAGATGAGCTCCTGGTCTGTTTAGATGACATTGAATCTAGTAATGTAATAGATACACTATGCCTGTTTGACCATCACATTGTGTCTGATATGGAAAAGGTAAATATCAGTGATTATAAACTAGCTGCACATATGAGTAGAGAGAATAAGGTGGGAGGAGGAGTTGCCACATATGTCAAAAGTTATCACTGTGTAGAAAGCTTAGATACAAAAAAGTTTTCTCTAGAGCAACATATAGAAGAATGTGCTTATCAACTTAAACTGAAGGGGGGCTCTTTTATAATTGTAACAGTATATAGGTCCCCTTTCCTTTATTCCTCGAAAGCTTGGATGCCCTGTTGTGCTATCTGTCAGATAGGAGAAAGCAAATTATTATTTGTGGGGACTTCAATGTTGATTCACTGAAAGAGTGTACTAGGAATAATGACCTGGAAGTCTTGCTCGGTTCTTTCAATTTGACATCTGTCACTAATTTTCCTACTCAGGTAGTAAAGGACAGCAGCACATTGATAGATAACACTTTTATAGACCAAGATAGGTTTAAAAACATAAATTCTTGTCCTGTTGAGAATGGGATTTCTGATCATGGTGCTCAGCTAGTTACAGTATATGACATAGCTCCATTCAGTAATTCAAAACTACCCTCCAAAGTTGTGCATTCAATTAATGACTCAACAATTAGAAATTTCAGAGAAAATCTTCAGCAGTTAGACTGGAATGAGGTGTACAAGGAACCCGATGCTTATTAAAATATAAATTATTTCATGACACACTTGTAAGAGAATGTGACAACTCTTTCCCCAAGAAAGTAGTTAAATCTAATTACAAGGAACCATGTAAAAAACCTTGGCTTACTAAACGAATAAAAATGTCTAGTAATCACAAAAGGGAACTGTATCTAACAACAAGAGAGATTAATGACCCAGAAACAGCCAAATATTATAAAAACTACTGTGCTACATTCAGAAAGGTTATTGAAAAGTCCAGAAGCATGTGCATCATGTCTGAGATTAATACCCCTGATAACAAAATCAAAACAATTTGGCAACCAAGAGTACAGGATGACGGCATCACCATCAAAGCGAATGGAAACTTGATAAACAACAAGCCCGAAGGCGAAAGCATTTTAAATAATCATTTTTTGTATGTTGCAGAGAAAAAAGGATCTAAATGTTCATTAGAAGAAGCAAGGTAGTTGATGGAAGAGGCCGTACCCACACCATTTGATACAAGTGAAATTCCACCTACCTCTCCTTCTGTAATTAGGAAGATAATAAACTCTCTCAAGAATAAAAGCTCACATGGAATTGATGGCATTTCCAGCAGGATAATAAAAGCTTGTTCCCAAGAAATAAGTGGTATTCTTAGCCACATACGTAATAGGTCTCTGAAGCAGGGTATTTTCCCAGATAGACTGAAGTATGCCATTGTTAAACCACTGCATAAAAAAGGGGATACGTCTGATGTCAACAACTACCGCCCAATCTCTCTTCTGTCTGCCTTATCCAAAATTCTTGAAAAAATAATGTATTGTAGAGTAGCTTCACACCTTTGTAAAAATAAAGTTTTAACAAAATGTCAGTTTGGTTTCCAGAAGGGTTTTTCAACGGAAAATGCTATATATTCTTTCACTAATGAAATATTAAATGCTCTGAGTAACCGGAAGTCACCTGTTGGGATTTTTTGTGATCTATCTAAGGCTTTTGATTGTGTAAATCATGGAATACTTCTAGATAAGCTCAATTACTGCGGTATGAATGGGAAAGTGCTCAAATGGTTTAAGTCATACCTAACTGGAAGAGTGCAGAAAGTTGAAATAAACAGTTCACATAATATGCAAAAAACTGGTGATTTCTCAAACTGGGGGACAATCAAGAATGGGGTGCCACAAGGTCCGGTCTTGGGTCCTCTGGTGTTCTTAATATATATTAATGACTTGCCACTCTAGATTCACGAAGATGCAAAGCTGGTACTTTTTGCCAGTGATACAAGTATAGCTATCACACCGATAGACAAGAATTAACTGGTGAAATTGTAAACGATGTTTTTCAGAAAATCATTAAGTGGTTCTCTGCACATGGGCTCTCATTAAACTTTGACAAAACACAGTATATACAGTCCCATACTGTAAATGGAATGACACCATTAATAAATATAGGCTTCGATCGGAAATCGGTAGCTAAGGTAGAATGTTCAAAATTTCTAGGTGTATGCTCTGATGAGGGGTTGAACTGGAAAAAAACACACTGAGGATCTGCTGAAACGTTTGAGTTCAGCTACTTATGCTATTAGGGTCATTGCAAATCTTGGCGATATACATCTGAGTAAATTAGCTTACCACGCCTATTTTCATTTTCTGCATTCGTATGGCATCATATTCCGGGGTAACTCATCATTGAGTAAAAGAGTGTTCATTGCACAATAGCGTGTGATCAGAATAATTGCTGACGCTCATCCAAGATCATCCTGCAGACACTTATTTAAAGAGCTAGAGATCTTCACTGTAGCCTCACTATATATATATATATATTCACTTATGAAATTTGTTATTAACAATCCGAACGAATTCAAAAGTAATAGTAGTGTACATGACTACAACACTAGGAGAAAGGATGATCTTCACTACTCAAGGTTAAATTTAACTTTGGCTCAGAAGGGGGTAAATTATGCTGCCACAAAAGTTCTTTGGTCACTTACCTAATATCATCAAAAGTCTGACAGATAGCCATATAGCATTTAAAAGGAAATTAAAAGAATTTCTTAATGGCAACTCCTTCTACTCATTAGATGAATTTTTGGATATAGTAAGTGGGTAATTTCCCAACCCCCACAAAAAAATTAGTGTCATGTAATATTTTGTCTAATGTAATATCTTGTATAGACACCTTTTATTAACCTGACACGTTCCACATCATTACGAAGTGTCGTATTCATGATCTATGAAACAAGTACTAATCTAATCTAATTCCATTGCTAAACATGGAAAATAGACTCTCATTCCATGAAGTAGTTCTACAACGTTTTCAAAATGCTGACATTCTCTGCTAATACGTTCCACATCAATTGGGTAACAAACTTACCTATTCACACATCTTTACCATATTTTGCAGTAACACACGTTTCTCATTTTTACTTTATTCCTTCATGGGCAGATAGCACATCTTAAACTTCAAACACCTTTCAAATCGTACGCTCAGCTTGCTGTGCACATAGTTATCCTCGACGTCCTGCCCTTTTTATGCACTGTAGTACCTCTTTTAACATGATAATAGCACAAAAAGTGTTGATAAATCTACATATCCCTTCAGTGCAATAACTGAACTTAATTGCTAACTATATACAATGTACTTTACTTTCGCCACACAAGCTCACTTTAATTCTTCCTACTTATTCTATAAATGGTTTGAGATGGCTCACATGGTGAAGTCCCAAAGATTTTCCTGATGTCACAGTCTCAATTTCAACTGCATTTGCGTGCGCAGGCCTTCTTATACATACAGGGCCGCTGTATATCTTGAAGAACTTTTGGCATAGTTTCATTTGTTTATTGGACAACCTATAAGACTTAACTAAGACTTTTTGTCCAACCACAAATTCCCTTACGTGCGCCTTTTTGGTCCGCACTCACCTTGCGCTTCTCTCCAGCGACCCGAATATTGCGCAAAGCCTCCTCCACTATGAATTTACGATGTCGGCGAGTCCTTTGTGGAAAATGGAACAGTCCTGGAATTTTATCTGGAGGGTTCCTGTGCTTCAGAACCATCATAGGTACTGTGGGGGAGCTCGTTTATCACATCCTGAAAATCTTTAAGAAATCCATCCCAGCTAGCATGATACTTTCCACAGTATAGTCTACATAAATTACCCAAATCTTTCATCGTTCTCTCCACAGGTTTCGAACTCGGGTGAAACCTACGGATAAATGTGGGCTTTATCTTATACCTCCTTAATGTTCTTTCCCATACCTCAGATTTATATTGAAGTCCATTGTCTGAGATGATACAGTCTACAGTTCCCACTTGGTTTATGAAGTATCTGCACAAGGCTCTACTCACAGTTGCACCAGTCGCTCTTTTTAGTGGTGTCAACGTCATAAATTTGGATGTCAGCTCCAGTACTACCTTGATGGCCCCTCGATGTGTTGGGTAATGGTCCCATTAAATCCGTCGCTGCCATTTGCCTTAGTTTCTCAGGAATAATTGGGTATAAAGGATCCTGGGTCCCTACAGTAATGGATTTTGCCTTCTGGCAGTTTTTACAGATGGCTAGTACTTTCCTTATACGTTTCTCCATGTTTCTAAAGTAGCCGACACTCCTTACTTTCATAAAACATTTTCGTGGACCGAAATGTGCGTAACTGAGGTGCGTATACCATATAAGCTTATTTATTATCTCATTTGGTATGCACACCACCCACAACGAATCATTAACGTTTGCCCTATAAAACAGAATCCCTTTTCTCAAGAGGTAGTGCTGTCTTATGCGGGCATGCGTCCGATCCTTCCATTTTTCCTTTATTTGGACTAAATCTGGGTGCTTGTCCTGCTCATTCTGGATATTCGGCATCGTTACAGCGACGAAGTTTTCAGATGCAACCCTTTTGAGGTAGAACAACGAAAAGTGCTCTTGATCTAATGCTTCGGTCGTCTCTTCTGTCATATCAACAGGTGAGCGGGTCAGGGCGTCAGCAATGACGTTTGTCGGACCAGGCACATAGACTGTTGAAAACGTAGTCTTGAAGCACAGCTACCCATCTCACTAGTCTTCCATGCGCAAATTTGGTGGTTAGGGGAAATTCTAGGTCCCTATGGTCCGTATAGACTTTTGTTTTTCTACCAAACATAAAGTATCTAAACTTTCTAAATCCCCATACTACTGCAAGGGCTTCAAGTTTGGTAACAGAGTAATTCCTTTCACTTTTGGATAGTACCCTGCTACCAAAGGCGATAGTGCTGTGTACTAATTTGCCGTCTTGTTCAAACTCCTGGAACACCATAACTCCCAGACCGGTCTTCGCACTGTCAGTGGCCATACAAAATTCCTGTGATAAGTCAGGATGTGATAAAATAGGAGCATTGACGGGTGCTGCCTTCAAATTATTGAATTCTCGGTCTGCACACTCATCCCGTCAATTGGCGGAGTCTGGGACTAGCTAACGTTTCTACATAGATAAACTTTTTATAAAAATTTGTTATCCCCAGAAACCCTCTCAGTTGTTTTCTGGTTGTTGGAGTGGCAAACTTTGCAATTGCTGCCATCCTCTCTGGGTCGGGACTAATCCCTTCTACTGTTATAACGTGTCCCAGAAAGCTAATTCTACTGCTCCCAAAACAAGACTTATCAATATTTGCAGTCGCCTCATGCCTTTTCAAACTGCTTAACATTTCCTCTAAGAGTTTGATATGTCTCTCCCAGGTATTTTCTTCAATCAATATATCGTCTACATAACACGTGATCTTCTCTTTTAACTCTTCACTCAATATTTTGCTAAAACCCCTGATAAATGCAGCTTAAGATATATTCAATCCAAAAGGGAGCCTTCCGAAGGCCATAAAGGCCGTGTATTTTCGGCAGTCATGATCGAGTTCTATCTGCCACAAGCTCGATCACAAATCAAGTGAGGAAGACACCGAAACCCCATGAAATCATTGAAGGAGCTCCTCAAGCCTTTCAGGGAGATCTGTCTCTGGCACAGTAACGGTATTTATTTGGCGTGAGTGTAACACCAGTCGAATTTCACCGTCCTTTTCGTCTACTATGGGTAGTGATCTATCATGCTAAGATCCCGCGGCCTCAATTACACCTTCGTCCTCCATTGTTCGTAGTTCACTTTGAACCCTTTCCCGGTATGACCATGGGATGGCATAAGGAGGTACCCGAAATAGTCTATGTTTCTTTAGCTCAAATTTATATTGATACCCCTTAATGCATCTGGTTTTAGGTAAGAAGATCTATGAGTTATGTTTGAGTGCAAGCTCCAATCATTGCCTGTCCATATTATATATATATATTTTCCAGATTCTCGAGTTTCGAATCAATCTTACTGTTAATTTCATTAATCTGCTCACGTTCTGACTTGAACTCTCCTCTATAATCATTATTTTTTCTACACTCTTCCCTCTGAACTGCATGTTCGTTCGCGAATTGTAGTTTTGAACAGCTCGCAGGAATTTGAGCTTTTATTGCCTTCTCATCAAATCTGATCTTTATATTTTCTCTTTCCATAACATGACCTCCACTCTTCCTAGATCAATGACAGCTTTCTGCGCTGAAAGAAAATCTACACCGATTATTATATCAGCTGTTAGTTTCGGTATTATGAACAGATTTGCAGTCATCTGGTGTCCGTGGCATTCAAAATGTAGACGTGTCTGTTACGGTATTTCCATACCCTTTCCAACTAACGCACCTCACACCTTTGTTTTTTGTACTGAGAAAATCGGTGGATTAACTGAATCCTTGCATTTAGCAAACAGTATATCTGAAATAGTTGAGAGTTCGCTTCCACTGTCAATTACAGCAGTACCCATAATTCCTCCAATGTGTACTTTTACTGCCGGATAGATTTCCTGTTTGGGTAACGTTTCTTTTCATCAAGTGATATCTCCCTCATGTCCTCATATCCTATAGTATTTATGTTATTACTTTCGGGACGGTTTACGGGCGCATTTTCACTGGTGCCCGTCGTCTGGCCTAGTCATTGTTCACTTTCTACGTCATTTTGACGTACTCTCCCAGGGTTAGCCGCGCGGAATTAGCCGAGCGGTCTCAGGCGCTGCAGTCATGGACTGTGCGGCTGATCTCGGTGGAGGTCTTGTAGGGAAGCAGCCTACTCACGCTGTAGTAAATTCACATCAGTTTCCATTGTGTGCCAGCCAGTCTGCTGTAACTAGCTCTGACGTCATAAATGTTGCGCAATACCTTAAAAATCAAGCAAATGACCTAAAACTTTTCTAGCATGTCAGGAATAATACTAAATTAATGTGTGTTAAATATCAGTTCGATAACTTCAGCCATTTTCGAAATTTGGACGTTTTTCTAAAAAAATCATTGGCGCAACAGAAAAGAGCTAGATACTTCAAAATTTATATTTAGAGTCATCTTTCATAATGATTTAATAAAAATAGTACTTTGGATTTCACAAATTAAGATTTTAGTAGAAATTCATGATTTTGTGGTTTTCGTCTCAAAACTGAAGGAAGCAATCAGAATTTTTGTAGTGCTAACTAAAATATGGCATTTTCTCCTTATTCTTGAAATGCAAAAAAATATTAGTTTCTTATGAATTGATGTGCACCAACGAAAGTGCAAGAAATTTAGAACTAAGAACTTGTCACAGTGCAGTGGTAAGCAATGCAACTTTTTCGTAAGAATATTTCATTTGCTTGAGAAGATAATAAAATAATGCAAATAATGTTAAAATTGCTCCTCAGTAAAACACAAGAGATAATTTTTAGTTAGAAGCACCTTTTCTGGAGACCTAATGCTGTTTGCCTCTAGTGCAGGTAAACCTCAACATTTAGTAGAAGAATTTGAGCTATTAAATTTGAAGCTAGACCTGAAAATCATTTGCAATAAGATTAAATAATATGTAACTAATATGCTGTTAGACAGACATTCTCCCAGAAATTCTCGACATGTTTGATGCGTCGCCAACCAAGAATGTCAGTTTCATTGAGAAATGGATTGATAGGTATTGTGAAAAATATTCTGGTCCGTGGTTGTATGTGGATGCACAAAAGTTCAGAAGGTTTCTATTCCCTTACAGAATGATTTTTATTGTACAGAAAAGACTTCTGCAGTTTTATGGACAAATAACACAAATGGTTGACTGAGGAGTAATGACAAAAATCTTTCACACTATAAATGGGAACAGAAAGACCAAATTACATTGGTTGGACAGCGCCCAGAAGGATCTGGAGGAAGTCACTTTTGACTCTCTGCCAACGACAAGGACAACTACAGAAGACAGATCTGCTGTTGTAAGCTCATCCCCAAACAACTAACAGAAATAAATCCAGTCCAAAAATAAACTAGTAATGAAGATCCATTGTGGCAGGATGGAGTTTTATGAAGATAGGAACGAGAATAATACTGAAGTTAGCCAGTGGTTCTATGGGCTCTTTCAATGGCCAAACAAAATAATATTAGAATAATAATAATAATAATAATAATAATGTGAAACTCAGAAGAGGCAGAAATACACTGTCAGAGAATTGCAAAGTCATGAAGTGCTTCTACTCATCGGAACCTCAGAAGTGTGGGTACCAAAAGTGCATGTACTAGCAAGAATATCTTATACACAAAGATAACAAAACTAAGACCAGCTGATCAGAGAAGATTTATTGTAAGAACAACATGTTAAGTGAAATGGAGCTCTAAGAAATTTAGAAAAGTTGTGAAACAGAAGTAAAACAACCTGCTTTGGCATCAAACACCTGGAGTCACTGAACAACTTGAATCATAAGAAAACTTACAAATAATGTGGATTAAGAAGAGGAACAATAAGTAATTGATGACACACTGACTCAAAGATTACAAAATCTGAAAGAAAATTGTGGCCCTGTGTCATCTTATGCAGAGAGGAGACAGCACCCAACATCAATAACTTTCTTCAAAAAACAACTGGCTACACTGAGGTAGTCTGTCCTTGCAACTGTGCAAATAATAAAAATCAAATAAATGAACCAGCTAACTTACAGTACAGCAATATTATTAACAGAACTTTGCATCTGCATCAAAGACTGCCAGAAAATCAACTGAGAAATAAAAAGTGGAATGTTTGGCTGTAACTGAAAAGCAAAGACTGGAGATCTGAGCCAAGCAACTAGGACATGAGAGCATAAACTGAGTAACCAGAAGAAGAAGAAGGCATGCCCAATAAAGTTTTGGGTGAGTACAAGAAAATTAAAGCAGCTTAGGGAATTGTTAAGCAACAAATAATTGCAATGAATAGGAAAATCAAAAGATAAGAGGCCATGATCATCCAGTACAGGCAAAATCAAACTTTCAGATCCGATCAGAGGACACTCTACCAGAGTAAGAATCAGCTACCAGAAACAAAAATTGAAAAACTGGAAAAAGGGCAACAACCCAGTTCTGTAAAGATGTATAGAAAACTGAGGGAGACTACAATGAAACTGTTGAATGGATTAGGGACTTCAGGAATAAATTTTCTTAAGAACAGACTGTAACAGCTGGAGATAACACCTCAAATGATCAAGCAAAAAAGTGAAGAAAGTCAAAACTGGACATCCCCTGTACAGCAGTGAACCAAAAGTTCTCTTGCAGTCAATCTAGGTCATTTGTAAATTTATTTTCTGGATTTCCAGTTATCCAGAATATTTTTTTCAATCAGGAACTGGTCTTTTCCAACTGGTATGTTGTTTTCTTCCAGAAAATCCTGAATTCTGTCAGCTATGATTACTGTCAGCAACTTCAACGTGATGAATGGGCATGTTTTTGGCCTGTAATTTCTGGAATTGCAGCTGTATCCTTCTGTATTTAATACATTTTCCAGTTGTTAGCCATTCACGGATATTTCCTGTCTTCAGCATTAAGTTAAAGGGTTAGCCCATTTTCACTTGTAGACTGGATGGGTACTTGAGCCAGAAATCATGCAGTTGGATCATAAAGCACCTGGAAACCATCGGTTCAGCTAAGTCATCAGAAGTTATGCATTATTCAACATCAAGAGGGGTGTTTCCATGGGGGCCTCACTGTCCCCACTGCTGTTCATCATTGCCTTGATCCCAATGTCAATCATCTAACAGAAAACAAATCTGGACTACCAAACAGTGAAAAATTGTCAGAATATATCCTTCCTGCTGTACATAGGTGAACTGAAGCTCTACAGAAAATCTGAAATTAAAATCTAGTCTCTGATGAATACAGCCTGAATCTTCTGCCATAACATCAGCATTGAATTTGGCTTGGGTAAAAGAAAAGATCAAAATCTCTTAAAGTGAAGGCATCAAAATGCCAAATGGACAAGCCATCAAGTGACACCAGCCAGAAGACTGCAAATGCCTATACATTCAGGAGTTGTGTAAGGTCAAGCATAGGCATCTAGAAAATATATTCAAGGGAAAGACAATCTGGTAGCTGATGGGTTATCTAGAAGTGCGGAGCTCTGTGATGACCCGGGAATTACAGCAACAGACCTAAATGAAGTTCGTATGTTTGCATTGCACGAAGTAAAGGAAGAAAGTGCATTAAAGAGAGTGATTAAGAACTTGAGACGTGAGCAGAATGCAGATGACCAACTGAAATTAGTGAAGAGCTATTTAGGAAATGCGAACTATCCTAAGGTTTCGCAATACTATTGTTTGCATAAAGGTATTCTGTTTAGGAGGAAAAAGATAGATGTTTCTGAGTGGAAGCTGTGCTTTCCCTCACAACATGTAGACTTACTAATCGACTATGTACACCTGAGGTATGGGCACTATGGTGGAAAGAAGTGCATTGCAAAATTAAAAGAGAAAGTTGTGTTTGACAACATGCACCGCCGGGTGGCCAAGCGCCTAGCATCTTGTGTAGTGTGCCAGAAAGTCCGTGCTGCTAACACCAGAATACAAGGAGATATGCATTCAGTAGAGCCAACTGAAACCCTAGAATTACTGGCTTGTGATTTGTTTGGCCCTCTTCCTGTTTCGAGAGGTGGTTCTACCTATGTTTTTGTTGTTGTGGATGAATTCAGTAAATATGTTAAGCTATACCCAATTAAAAGAGCAAATGCAAAAACGTTGGTTGAAAAGTTGGAAAAAGATTTCTTCGTGAACGTTGGCGTTCCGAAGAATTTGCTGTCAGACAATGGGCCTCAATTTACTTCTGATAGATTTAAGGAATGTCTAGATAAGGCCGGCGTGAAACATCTGAAAATATCTGCGTATTTCCCCCAAGGAAATATGAGTGAACGTATTATGAGGGAATTGAATACGCTTTGCAGAACTTATTGTGCTCGGAAACACTCAAGTTGGGCAGAGCACATTAAGTATTTTGAGAATGTAATTAACAACTTAAGACATGATGCAACTGGTTTTGCACCTTGCGAATTGATGTTTGGCCAAGAACCGCACAATGTGATTGCAGATATGGTAGAATTCCCTATTCTAACGCAAATATCCACAGACGAGAAGAAACTAAAAGCTAGGGCTAATATGAGAAAAAGAGCGTTGGAAAGGAAGAAGCGTCATGACACAAAAGCTGTACCTACTAGCTTTGAAATAGGTCAATTAGTCCTTGTCAAAACCAAAGAAAAATCAAAGAAAGTAAATGCAGAAACAAAGAAATTCATGTTCGTATACCATGGACCTTTCAGGATAATAGGAAAACCACATGCCAATGCATATAGGCTGGAGTACCCTAAAAGTAAGAAGCTATTAGGTCTCAGGAACGTGATCGACCTAAAGAAATTCATAGGTAACCAATGAATACTGTAGGGAGGAGGTTGTTCTGTAACCTCTACACAGTGTGGCAGCTGTGCAGTCCCAGCTGTGTGAGATCTTCTTTCCCTTTCAGGTCTCACTCATTCTTCCTCTTTCCTATCTACAAAAATTTCGACGTCTTCTTTCCAACACATAAAATTTTCCGTTATGACTATCAAGCCAGCATTAAGCTAATGAATGCTGTAGGGAGGAGGTGGTTCTGTAACCTCTACACAGTATGGCAGCTGTGCAGTCCCAGCTGTGTGAGATCTTCTTTCCATTTCAGGTCTCACTCATTCTTCATCTTTCCTATCCACAAAAATTTCGACCTCTTCTTTCCAAAAAAAAATTTTTTCCGTCATGGCTATCGAGCCGTGAGTTCTGGAACCATTCTAGCTACCGATTAGTGAAGAAAAATACCTAATGTGACAAACCTAATAGTGACCAACAATAGAGAAGTATGACGTAATTAAGATACAAATGTATTTGAGTAACAATTATGTATAGTACCCTGGTAATATAGTAACTACAAAGTGTTGTTTTATTGGAAATGGTCCACCACCAGTAATTTAAAAAGATATATGAATTCATGTACAAGCAGGATCTGAAGTGGTAGTGAAACCTAGTGTATGCATTAGAGCTAACTAATAAATAGTAAGAAAGAGATTGCTTAGTGTTATGAAAAATATGCAGATAAGTTGTAAGATTAAACTCACCTGGTATAGCAAGGAAAGACAGTGTAATAGAATTGAGCAGTGTTTGTGGTTGAGACGTGAAGGACACGCCCCTGAAGTATTTATAAGGTTGGAGCTGGCCATTATTTTAGTGTAGTGTGTGACAGGATACACCTACACGGATTGAGGTTATGAGTTGGAGGCGTGAATGCGACCATAGGTACCCTTACGTTAGATGAGACAGAGTAGCTCATGGTGTCCTATAGGTTTAAGGAATTTAGCATTACGCTCGTCCATAATTACTTGATGCACTTTAGTGGTAGGTCTGAGAGAGACTACCTGAGGTTTCAGCGTCCGATCGAGTGGAAATGGATTGCCACGAGAGCAAACTAATCAGCTGCAGTACACTATGAATATGAAATAAGTGTGCTATCCTGTGCTTTAAATATTAATAGAGTGAGTTTTAAATAAGTACATACACTAGCAAAGTAAATAAATAACATACTGACAGACGTGAAATATTAGTTTAGCTCAGCATAAATACACTTCAAAGTAAGTAAGTACCTAATTGCAGATGTGGAACTGACAACAGCAGAGGACCAATAAGTGGATTTAGTAGTCAACTAACGTAGTGTGTTTTGAACACTCACAACTGTACTATCACCAAAGGTTACTCACATGTACAAAGAAGCTGAGAAAACAACCACTAATCATACTCATATTATCTCTAAGAGTAAGGTAATCAAAGATGAGTCAGTTAAGTGCTTAAAATACAAATGTATCAGGAATGTAGCGAGCATTGGTTCAGTGTTCCGGCCCAGAAATTATAAATTCAGATTAAATATGATTTATGATTGTATGCCTTGAGCATAGATTTTCTCTAGTACGTGACTAACGGCGTTTCGAGCCATTTGTTTACCGATTTTATGACAATTAAGTAACCACGAGAGTAAAATTGAAAAGGTTCTGTTAACTTTGTTCCAGCAACATACTGAAGGATAAAATGTATATATCCCCATTTCATTGTGACCCACCCTTAGATATTAAGTGAACAGAGTCTGAGGCACTCTTTTTGTTTGTTCTACAGGACAAACCAGATAATGGCAGCCTGGTAGCTGCGTGAAAGCGTGGAGTGACTTGGACACAACACACAGTGACCCCTCCCCTTTCCCCCATGTAATTTAGAGAGAACGTGAAGGACGCACACCATAGCAACTTCCCCTCCTCTACCCTTGTGAATGGAAGTGTAGGACGCCAGCCAAAGTGGCTACAACCACGTGTGTAAAAATTATTTGTGATATTTTCTTTCAGGTTTAGAAAAGACTGCTAAGAGATAATCATCTGTTTATGTATCATGTTATTTTCTTTGAATTTGTGTATGTAAAAATGTATTTAATGGATTTAAGATTTTCATAATTTTTCAATTTGTATGTGTTTGTTTGTCTAAGGCAATATGTATGCCAAAATATTTCATTGACTTTGCTGAAAATTTTGAGTAATGACATTGTTTAAAAGGCAGTGAACATGCCCACAATTTAAATAATTAATGCAGGTAATCAGTTTTCTTTAATGTTTCTACATGTTTATATTTCAATTTTGATTTTTCATAGGGAGTTAAACTGTACTCTTGCTTCCCTTTTTGTGATTAAATTTTTTTTTCATTCATTGACATTCATAAACAAAAAATTTAAGTAGAGGGTGATGTAGGGAAGCAGCCTACTCACGCTGTAGTAAATTCACATCAGTTTCCATTGTGTGCCAGCCAGTCTGCTGTAACTAGCTCTGACGTCATAAATGTTGCGCAATACCTTAAAAATCAAGCAAATGACCTAAAACTTTTCTAGCATGTCAGGAATAATACTAAATTAATGTGTGTTAAATATCAGTTCGATAACTTCAGCCATTTTCGAAATTTGGACGTTTTTCTAAAAAAATCATTGGCGCAACAGAAAAGAGCTAGAGACTTCAAAATTTATATTTAGAGTCATCTTTCATAATGATTTAATAAAAATAGTACTTTGGATTTCACAAATTAAGATTTTAGTAGAAATTCATGATTTTGTGGTTTTCGTCTCAAAACTGAAGGAAGCAAGATAGATTAAGTAGGCTAATAAATAAGGCTAGGATGTTTAGATTTAAATAGGTTGGAGGTCCGCTATGACTATGAAGATGTGTAAAGTTTCTTTTGAATACCTATAAAATTATAGCGATAGCGGATCTCAAAAGGGCCAGTTCAGAGCTCATCTACTGCGTGCAGTGTAATTTAATTAATTCTCTCGCCCAAAATATTTAACTTAGCCACGTCAAAATTTTATTATCAATACTTACCTGCGTGCTGAATGCACGTTTAAATTAAGAGCTTCATCGGCCATAAGCAAAAGAAGCTATAAATTATTATGTAACTTGAAGTGGTGCGTTACTAGCCCAGCGGCTAGTCGAGAGAGCCGAAAAGATCAGGCGTCCCCTTCGCCGTCCGCACCGCGGCTTTATATATAAGGACGCTACGCGAGGAAGCAAGGCCCCAGTTCTCTCCAGACGCTGAATGACGCGCCATCTGTGTCGGTAGTCGCGTCGCATCAGTGTATCTGCTACAAACAGCCTCGGGTGCCGTATTAAGTTACTAGAGATACGCGGAACCATGAAAACATTTCATGCGAAGTGTTAATTCTGGAATGATTTTCATTATCTAGCTTCAGTTTGCGTATTGTCGTATTTTCACGCGCCGTCGCGGGACAGACATTCTACCAAATATTTAGCGTGGCGTTTGATGAAATATTTTCATCAAATTATGGCGAGCATTCTTTTTAATATTTAATTCGGACATTTATAGTTGCATCAGCTCATTAGACTCTGAACTGCTCTGTTAGTTAGGTTGTAGGGATACTTGTGTTTTTTTATCAGTGAATTTCAGAATATACTCAACTATTTTTGGAAAACCGTTTTTGATTAGAAATCCCGGACAATCTCCTAATTCCTCAGAGCTATAAGCTGCAGCTATAATGGTATCTCAATTGAAGTGGGCACTAGGATCTCTAAATACTGGCTCCATGTTTTATTAAATCACTTTCTGGGTGCCAAGAAGTAAATAGAGAGCCAGTGTTGAGAACGGCGAAAGACAGCATTAACAACATTCTAAAAGCCAGAAACTGAATCTACATGCAAGCGTTTATCCAGCAATTAATTAGTTTATTTTCTACAAACTTATCCGCCGCCCCACAGTCTTTAGGATAATTTAGGTTAAGTAGAATGTAAGCTTAGGGACTGATGACCTTAGCCGTTAAGTCCCATAAGATTTCACACACATTTGAACATTTCTCCCAGGGTTAGGTGGTCTAACTTCAATTGATTGTTCCCGATTCCTGTTGTTATTCATTCCACCCCATCCTGGGTTAGATAGTTGACGAGTTTCTCTATTGTCGTTCCATGATGTGCCATTATTTTGTGGCTCCCATCTCCGGTCATTTTGTTGTCTATATTCCCTGCCATAGTTCTTCCGCTGTACATTGTTCCCACTACGGTATCTATGGTCCATGTTTTGGTGAGGCTGCCGATTTCCATTGTTTTGCCAATTATGGTCTCTGTTATTCCCTCCGTTGTTCTCGCTTCTTTCACTTTGCACGTCTCTCTGCCTAAGCTTTTATCGCTCCTGCTGCTCGTTGAAAGCAAACTCCTACTCTCTTAGGATACCCTTGACTCCTTCTACGTCACTTCCACGTCGGCCGACGAGCGTTTGCTGGCAGGAAATTGGCAACTTCACGTAGCACAATCTTATGATCTCAGCCGGTGTGCGTGGGTCGTCCAAATACTGATTTTCCTCGTTCAAGTTTTCGAAATACTTCACCGAACTACGGAACCTTGAACTCTCCAAGTCTCTGCTCATAATTATTTCCTGTTTGATCTTGTTCTGTGTCTCATTGGACCAGTATCTGTTTAAAAATGCGTCACAAAACACTTCGTATGACGTGCAGGTTTTTGCAATGTTCCGCATGCATTCAGCGAATGTTCCCTCGATATGTGAACATACGAAGTCCATTTTGTACATCAGAGGCCGGCGAGGAGGTAATGATGAATCATATTTCCAATAAAAGTTTTTGGACAAAACATTACCCTCTTCTTTGTAATGCTGGAATTTTCGTACAGAGACAAAATGCTTAAAATCGAAAATGTCATTAGAATTTCCTCACGCTCGGCCTACCGCATTCTCACTTCGCGCTAACGCTTCTGGTCTACCGTTACTTTGGGCATCCTCTCTTCTACTCCCTGTTACGTTTTTATCACTGGAAAAATGTCCATGGTGTGCATTATCGGGTAACAATTATGCAGATGAAATATCACATTGCGGTTCTCCGTATTCGCAATTTGCGACCCAGTCGTGCCCTGTGTGGATGCGGGGGCCATATCTCTAGCAGTATTTCGTTGCTCTGCACATACGTTTTCAGTCTGTAGTTGACAAGCAACTCTTACATTCGAGCACATTCTAGTATCGTCTGGCCTTGGACATGATCGTGCTGAGTTTGAACTGGCTCTTTCGGTTTCTGCTATTTCCAAATCGCCTACTATTTCTTTTCTGATATGTGATTTTTTGATTAGGCTGCGACCTGACTTCCTGAGATAATTGCTTAATTTCGCTTTCTATGCGTTGTTTAAATTGTGAGAGTTCCGCGGTCAATGCCTTATTTGGTGCCATTTCTATCTGTTGTAGCTGCGTTGTTTCTACTTGTTTCAAGCGGCTCTGTAACTTCGTCAATGCACCTCTACCTGTCTTTGTAGTATTTTCTGTCTTCTCTAATGTTTCAAAAGCAATCCGCTTTGCGCCCCTCGCTGGTGATCGTGCCTCGTTCGCGGTTCTTCTGCTTCCGCAATCTCTCGTTCTAGTTTTGTTCGGAGCGTCAATACCTCATTTTTCACTTCCCTCGTTTCATGTTTTATTGACTAAATTTCGACACTCACGTTTTGAATTTTACTTCCCATTTCAGAGTGTACTTCACCATTCACCTTTTTTATTTGATCTCCCAATCCAGCGCTTACTTCGTCATTCCCATTTTTTGTTTGGCTTCCAAATTCAGAGCTGACGCTTTGAATTTTGTTTCTCATTTATGAGCTGACCTTCGGAATTTTATTTCCCGTTTCACTTCCCATTGCTTTTAGGTATGCAAGGATGTCAGACGCACCTGTACTATCTAAATCTTCTCTTCTATTGTGACATTCTCTTCCTCTAAACTTAGGTGATCTTCTCCCCTTTCCATTTCTTGGTATTCAAGAAAGTCATGACCACGGGCCCCTGATATGCTGCCCTATGACGATGTCACTGACAGCGATCTATCACAATTCTTAGTTGTTCCGGGTTCACTTGGACTCCCAACATTATAGTCCTGTATCTTTACGATTACCTAAGTCTGCCTCTGTTCCTCATCTATGCTATCAGATTGCCTACCACGAGCTTTACTGTGTCTGTAATCCTCAAAAAATTCCTTTGGATCGGTCTTCTCCTCACCAGTGCCTTGTGCTGCTAACATAGCTAACTCTTTCTCGTCCCATAGGCTTTCTTGACTACCCTGTGCAGCTGCCATTTCTATATTGTTAGAACTAGTGATCTGTTGTGCTTCTAAGCGCGCTTTTGCCCTAGTTATCATGGACTGATCCCTAATAACAATCCTCTCTTAAAAGCACACACGATTTACACTACCCACATTATTTATGTAATGGGCATATAACATAAAATATCTACTACAAACAAGCTAAACTAATGGCAACGTCGTGAACGATCAGTGTCGTTTCAAAAAAATGGTTCAAATGGCTCTGAGCACTATGGGACTTAACATCTGTGGTCATCAGTCCCCTGGAACTTAGAACTATTTAAACCTAACTAACCTAAGGACATCACACACATCCGCGCCCGAGGCAGGATTCGAACCTGCGACCGTAGCGGTCACGCGGTTCCAGACTGAAGCGCATAGAACCGCACGGCCACACCGGCTGATAGTGTCGTTTCAGTACAAACAAAATACAACAACAAATGACATAACACAAATATCAATAAATTACAGCCAGTGAGCTGAAGTGCAATGCCTCTGAAAATAAGTACGATAAAATACACAAATATTATTTTTAATGTTATCATGTGACTTTACCACCGAAAACTATATATGTAAGCTGGTGATCACTATCAGTAACACATGAACATTATAAATGGGAAAAAATTTTTTTTGAAAATTTCTGGGGTTTGAAACCACTTTATGACTACTATCAGAAGACTCCAAGTAGGATTCTATTAGGGTCGCCAGGCGGGTGTAAAAATGAATGTGTGTGATGAAAAATACTGAATGCAAAAATGAAGATTTGGCAATGTCTGACTACCCCCTGAAGCAGATGTTACGATCTCTTAATGGTGATATTATTTCCTCATTGTCCCCCTTTAACATATAATTTACGCAAATGAATGATTAAGGGAACTAGTAACTACAAAACGATAAATGTTGATTCTGTTTATACATTCATTGCAGATTAAAACCCCTTTTATATATTACAAATGTTAATATATCAATGTCCAATGCACATAAAGAGACACAAAGGAATTTTCTAACTAATATTACTCATCAGTTACCCAAATCTGCCCCTTTTTATGGCTACGCGATCTAATATAAATAACACGAGATGACTGACATCATCTACTTAGCAAACACTTGAAGACACTACTTTCAAAGATGATGTACAGTGATGTACAACCTCAGTGGAAACACAATTTATGTGATCACACCTGTTTAGCTTTATAGCCCTAATAAGCCAAATCAGTTCGCAATATCACCATATGTACTGCTTCCAGTGCGTCGGAGTGATGGTTCTCGTACACATCTGCAACGATGGAAGAACTCCAGCCACAAAACATAGAAAAAAAAAACACATTCAAATACTAGGATGGCAGAAGACGGTCCTCTGTCTAGTATACTCAATACTGTCTTCCCCTCTCTGTGTTCTACAGACGAGAAACGCGAACTCCCAGCCACAAGGACGGAGTTCAGATAACTTCTCAACGTGAGTATAGGTAGAGGAAGTGCTCCCAATCACTGAACGCTGCGTACCCAATGACGACTCCCTAACCGAAGTCGAAGTCCAGAAACGTATAAGTTCGCAACAGTACAGTGCCTAACCGTTCTAACTATAAAATCTTATGAGAGAAAAGACAGCAAGTCCATCTGTACCAACAATAGCTGATACTGAGTGACAGTCAACACGGGCGCTCAAAACGGAAGACCTAACTCTCTCCACCACTGACTTCCCAGCAAAGCTCGGCTCCCCTCCCTCGTAACTGCAGAAAGCCGAATTATATTCTCGAAACCACGGAATATTCTCCCTCTCTACAGATCCTTCTGAAGGCCGACCAACCATACCTTAGTCTTTTGTTGTCCAGCGCGGAAAGTTTGCGAGGAAATACCTATCCCCATTAATTAGGTATTCATACAATGGTACGCTTCTCAGAGTAAAAATCTTCGGAAATAACCCAGCTTGCGTGATTTCCGAAGTAACGCTCCCTTGTTCCTCTCTGCTGCATCCAAGATTTTTAGAGTTTCTGGTTATCTTCCCGGCCTAGCTACAACACCGGCCAGCCGCCACTCTATTGTGCTTCAGCGCTCAGGTTCCCCTACCGTCGGGCTAGGGCTACTTGCTCTGTTAAGCAGAACCAACACACCTGTGCCTGCTTTTCACCCAGTGCCTGAGTTACGCCTGCCATTTCATTTCCACTGGCGTCCCAACCTCTACTAATTTAGGCAATCATTCGTTATGCCGTTTTGATAATAAAGGCACTCTATCACTTTTCATGCAATAAGCGTTAAGAACTATTTGCAAGGTGTACGTGACAATGTCAGTCTTCTTTAAATATTCATATATACGATGTACAACCTATCAAATGATACCAAATTCCGGTTGTAAATCACAGCAAAGTATGTAGATGAGTGCTTGCAAGAGGTGAAATCATAGCCACCTTACAACAGATACTCGACACTACGAGGGGACTTCAAAAAGTAAGTTACACATTATTATGCCAGGCCAAGTAACTTTTATTGAATGCTGCACTACATTTAAAAGTGACACAGATATATGACACTATCTTTTAGCATAGTCACCAAGCCACTGGAATCAACGGTCGGAACGTGCTACCAATCGAACAGCTGATCGATGATGGAAATCCGCTCCTTGGTCATGGAGCCATTCGAGAACAGCTGTGTGCACATCCTCATCTTTGGAAAATCCCTTCCTCCCCCGTGCTAACCTCCCGCTAGATGTTCTTTCAGCTTACCGAAAAGATGGAAATCGCTCGGTGTAAGATATGGGGCGTGGGGAAGTCGCTTCCAAACATCCTATCTAAAACACAGAAGCAAAGTTTTTGTTGTGTTGTGTACACATTGTGAGCTGTTGCATCGTCGTGCAGGAGAACAATTCCTTCGCTTAATTTCCCAAGCCTCTTGATCTTTATGGCGTGACGCAGCGATGTAAGTATTGCACAGTACGACTCGGCATTAATGGTTGCGCCCTTTACCATAATCTTTGAACACGCAACACCTTCACACCTAGCGAGCTGGCGCAATGATTAGAACACTACACTCGCATTCGAAAGGACGGTGATTCAGATCCCTGTATGTGATTTCCCTAAATAACTTAAGGTAGATTCTGGAATGGTTGATTTGAACGGCCACGGCCGACATCCTCCCTCATCCTTCTCTATTCCGAGCTTCTGCTCCGTCTGTAATGACCTCGTTTTCGATGGGACGTTACACACCAAAAAAAAAAGGTTCAAATGGCTCTAAGCACTATGGGACTTAACATCTGAGGTCATCAGTCCCCTTTGCTTAGAACTACTTAAACCTCACTAACGTAAGGACAGCACACACATCTATGCCCGAGGCAGGATTCGAACCTGCGACCGTAGCAACAGCGTGGTTTCCGAAATGAAGTGCCTAGAACCGCTCGACCACAGCGGATGGCTCGTTATACACTGAACTTCCATACAATGATCGCGAAACCCAGTGTGAGCACAGTTTCCGATACTGCAGACGATGTCGGACGATGGAATGAGCACTGATTACTGAGATGCGCATCAGCTGAGTAATGTCCGCGATAGTTACTCTGTGATTTCTGCGAACCAGTTCCTCGATTGCCAGGACGTTGTAGTCTGTGGCTAATGTCAATGACCTTCTATCCCGGACAGCGTCGCCCACGCCTGCGAGCCCTTAGTCGAATTGTTGGCACCATTTCAATACGTTTCGACTCGACATTCCATGTGGTTCATATACAGCCAGAATTTCGCTGCGAAGCTGTGCGTAATTTTGCAGTTTCGGCCACAAGAATCGTGCTGTCCTGCATACTTCAAATTTGGAATAATTTTCCAGATGCCGCGCCATTTAACTCGCAACAGTGATGCACCTGTAATCCGTAACGCAGCATAACTGTGTTTACTCTCTTCTGAATGCACCACTCTTCTTGCACAATGATCTTGGCCTGGTACGAAATGTGTACCTTACCTTTGAACACTACACGGGTACGGGGGAGAGGGGAGGGTGTGTGGAAGGCAGGGACTGTACGGCCGTCTAAAAGGGGGCAGGAAAAATGCAGTAAGGTAGTTGTAGAAACGATCGGTACTGTAGCTGTAAATTGTCGCAGCTGTGTTGGAAAAGAACCAGAACCAGAGCTCCAAGCCCGCATAGTAAGCACTGAAGCTCAAATAGTTATAGGTACCGAAAGATGGATAAGGCCAGAAGTAAGTTCAGCCGAATGTGTTCAGTGTTCAGAAAGGATAGATTAAATACAGTTGGTGTAGAAGTATTTATTGCTGTCAGAAGTAGTTAACCTTGTAGTGAAATTGAAGTAGATAGTTCCTGCGAAATGGTATGGGTAGAGGCTATACTTGAGAATCGGACTAAATATTAACTGGGTCGATTTACCGACCCCCGACTCAGAAGGTGTAGTTGCTGAACTGTTCACAGAAAACTTGAGTCTTATTTCAAATAGGTACCCCACTCATAAAATTGCAGTCAGTGGTGACTTCAATCTACCCTCGATATGCTAAAAAAATTATACGTTTAAAGCCAACGGCAGGCATAAAACATCAACCGTATTGTACTGAATGTTTTCTCAGAAAATTATTTTGAACAATTAGTTCACGAGCCCACTCGAAGCGTCAATGTTTGCGAAAGCATAGTTGACCTCTTAGCAACAAGTGCTCCTGGACAAATAGGGAGTATCATGACGAATACAGGGATTAGCGATCATTAGACAGTTGCTGCTAGGCTGAATATCGTAACACCCACAACCATCAAAAGGAAAAGGACATCTGTTTAATTAAGCTAATAAAAATGCTCTTAACACCTTTTTAAGAGACAGTCTCCATTCCTTCCCATCTGATCATGTAAGCGTAGAAAAGATATGGATGATTTCAAAGAGATAGTGTCGACGGCAATTGAGAGATATATACTGCATAAACTAATAAGTGATGGTACTGATCCCTCATGGTACACAAAACGGGTCAGAAGCATGCCAAAATTAAAAGAACGCAAAATCCCCAAGATTGGCAAACTTTTGCAGAAGTTCAAAAGGTAGCTCGTGCTTCAATGCGAGATGCTTTTAATAATTTCCATAACGGGACTCTGTCTCGAAATCTGGCAGAAAAGCCAAAGAGATTCTAGTCATACATAAAGCACACTTTGGCAAGACGCAATCAATACCTACACTGCGCGATAACAACAGTGAAGTCCACGGATAACAGTGCCACTAAAGCAGAGTTATTAAACACGGTTTTCCGAAACTCCTTCACCAAAAAAAAGTAAATATTCCTGAATTCCAATCAAGAACAACCGCCAAGACGAGAAACATAGAAGTAGATATCCTCGGTATAGCAAAGCAGCTTAAATAACTTAACAAAGGTAAGGTCTCCGGTCCAGATTGTATACTACTCAGGTTCCTTTCACAGTATGCTGATACAATAGCTCCGTATTTAGCAGTTACATAGAACCTCTTGCTCACAGAAAGATCCGTACCTAAAGACTGGAAAATTGCTCAAGTCACACCAATTCCCAAAAAGGGGAATGGGAGTAATTCGTTGAATTACAGGTCCATATCACAAACGTCGATTTGCATTACGGTTTTGGAACTTATACTACGTTCGAACATTATGAAGTACCTAGAAGAAAACAATTCATTGACACGTAGTCAGAACGGATTCAGAAAATGTTGTTCTTGTGAAAAACAACTACCTCTTTATACTCATGAGGTAAAGAGTGCTGTCGACAGGGGATGTCAAATTGATTCCATAATTTTAGATTTGCAGAAGCCTTTCGACACCGTTCCCCACAAGCGTCTTCTAACCAAACTGCATGCCTATGGAATATCGCCTCAGTTTTGCGACTGGATTCGTGATTTCCTGTCAGAAAGGTCACAGTTCGTAGTAATAGACGGAAAGTCATCGAGTAAAACAGGAATAATATCCCGCGTTCCCCAAGGAAGTGTGATAGGCCCTCTATCGTTCCTGATATATATTAACGACATAGGAGACAATCTGAGTAGCCGTCTTAGATTATTAGCAGATGATGCTGTCATTTGCCGTCTTCTAAAGTCAGCCGATGAGCAAAACCAATTGCAAAATGAATTAGATAAGGTATCTGCATGGTGCGAAAAGTGGCAATTAACCCTGAATAAAGAAAAGTGTGAAGTTATTCACACGAGAACTAAAATAAATCATCTAAATTTCGATTACGCGATAACTCACACGAATCTGAACGCTGTAAATTCAACTAAATACTTAGGGATTACAATTACAAATAACCTAAATTCGGACGATCACATAGATAATTTTGTGGGTAGAGCAAACCGAAGACTGCGATTCATTGGCAGAACACATAGAAGGTGCCAGAGGTCTACTAAAGATGTAAGGTGGCCATAATTTCGCACCTTACAAGCACTCATCTACATACTATGCCATGATTTACAACAGGAATTAGGTATCATTTGACAGGTTGTACATCGTATAATTTAATATTTAAAGAAGACTGGCGTTGTCACGTATACCTTGTAAATAGTTGTTAACGCTTATTGCATGAAAGGCGATAAATCGTCTTTATTATCAAAAAGGCGTAATGAATGATTGCCTATACTAGCAGAGGTTTGAACACCAGACGTAACTCAGGCCCTGGGTGGAAAAGCCCGTACAGGTGTGTTGGTCCTGCAAAAAACAGGAAGTGTCCAAGACGGACGGTCGGGGCACCTGAGCACTGCAGCACAACACAGAGGCGGGGGCTGGTATTGTAGCGGGGCTGGAAAGATAATCATCCAAAACTCTGGAAATCTGGGACGTAGCAGAGAGGAACGAGGAAGCGCTACCTAGGAGATCACGCTGCCTGGGCTATTTCCGAAGATTTTTACTCTGAGATGCGTAGCATTGTATGTATTCCTAATTCATGAGGATAGGTATTTCCTCCCAAACTTTCCGCGCTGGACGATATAAGACTAAAACATGGTTGGTCCGTGTTCGGAAGAAGCTGTAGAGAGGGAGACTATTCCGTGGTTTTGAGAATATGGTTCGCCTTCTGCAGTTAAGAGGGAGGGGAGCCGAACTTTACCGGGAAGCCAGCGCTGGAGACAGTTAGGTCTGCCGTTTTGAGCGCCCGTGTGTTGACTGTCGCTCAGTATCAGCTCTTGTTGGTACAGATGGACTTGCTGTCTTTGCTCTCAGGAGATTTTATAGTTAGAACGGTTAGGCACTGTACTGTTGCGAACTTATACGTTTCTGGACTTCGACTCCAGGTAGGAAGTCGTCATTGAGTACGCAGCGTTCAGTGATTGAGAGCACTTTTTCTGGCTATACTCTCGTTGAGACGTTATCTGAACTCTGTCCTTGTGGCTGGGAGTTCGCGTTTCTCGTCTGTAAAACACAGAGAGGAGAAGACAGTATTAGATTGTACTAGTCAGAGGACCGTCTTCTGCCGTCCTAGTGTTTGAATGAGGGTTTTTTTTTTTAATATTTTGTGGCTGGAGTTCTTCCGTCGTTGCAGATGTGTACGAGAACCATCACTCCGACGCACTGGAAGCAGTACATATGGTGATATTGCGAACTGATTTGGCTTATGAGGGCTATAAAGCTAAACAGGTGTGATCACATAAATTGTGTTTCCACTGAGGTTGTACATCACTGTAGATCATCTTTGAAAGCAGTGTCTTCAAGTGTTTGGTAAGTAGATTATGTCAGTCATCTCGTGTTATTTATATTAGATCGCGTAGCCACAAAAAGGGGCAGATTTGGGCAATTGATCAATCATATTAGTTAGGAAATTGATTTGTGCCTCTTTATGTCCATCGGACATTGATATATAAACATTTGTAACACATAATAGGGGTTTTAATCTACAATAAATGTATAAACAGAAACAACATTTATCATTTATTAGTTACTAATTCCCTTAATCATTTATTTATGTTTATGTTTTAATTTACTTTTTAAAGAGCAAGAAGGAGGAAATAATATCTCCATTAAGAGATCGTAAGACCTGCTACAGGGGGCAGTCAGACAGGGCCAAATCTTCATTTTTGCGTTCAGTATTTTCCGGTGCGCACATTCATTTTTACACCCGCCTGGAGTAGTATCTTGGAAAGAGACTGCTTACACCACGCTTGCCCACCCTATACTTGAGTATTGCTGTGCAAGTGGTATCCGCATCAGATGGGTTTGATGGATAATGTGGTATCACCGCCAGACACCACACTTGCTAGGTGGTAGCCTTTAAATCGGCCGCGGTCCGTTAGTATACGTCGGACCCGCGTGTCGCCACTATCAGTGATTGCAGACCGAGCGCCGCCACACGGCAGGTCTAGAGAGACTTCCTAGCACTCGCCCAGTTGTACAGCCGACTTTGCTAGCGATGGTTCACTGACAAACTACGCTCTCATTAGCATAGCCTTCAGCTACGTCATTTGCTACGACCTAGCAAGGCGCCATTACCAGTTACTATTGATGCTGTAAAACATGTACCGTCAAGAGCGATGTTCACCAATTATGGATTAAAGTTAAGTATTCCAGCAGCTACGTACGTTTTTTGCTGGTCTCATTTCCTTGACCTGTTCCAGACGTCACGCCAGCCTGCGTGAGCTAAAACGCGTGCCTTTCGGCTTCCTCTCATAGTGGGTTGGCTATCTTGCCAATCCACAACATTTGGCGACGAGTCCAATTCGCGTTCGTAACTATACTGCCCTGATTTACTTGTGTAATGGCTTCGCCACAATCTCCAGATGTACTGTCCGAATTTTATCGCTTACAGAATCAGCAGACGCAGGCCTTACTGGAAGCCCTTGGACAGCTCGTCCAGGGTCAAAGTGCAATGCAAAACGATGCGGCAGCCGCCGCTCCACCGCTACCGCAGCCACAACACGCTGTTGCACCAACTTTTCGACCTTTTGATGCTGCACGGGAAAGCTGGACGGAGTGGTCACACCAATTTGGATTCCATCTCGCCGCCTACAGAATTCAAGGTAACGAGCGGCAGCCTTTTTTGTTAGCATCCGTCGGGGTGCAAACGTACCGTGTGATAGTCAAATTATTTCTCCGACGCGACGTAGCAACTCTGTCCTACGACGAAATTTTGTCTGCATTAGATGCATATTTCAAAGAATCAGTCAATGTAGTTGCCAAACGGTATACCTTCTTTCGTACAAAACGTACGGCAGGTCAGACTAATAGGGAGTGGGTTGCAACCTTGCAAGGCCTTACTAGGGATTGTGCTTTTGAGTGTCAATGTGGACTCCCTTATTCAGATACTATGGTGCGTGATGCAATTACACAGAACGTTTCTGATGTTCGTATACGGGAACAGATTTTGAAACTAGTCAATCCCTCCCTTCAACAAGTGATGGATATATTGGATCGGCAGACACACTTGACTTTGCTCAGGAATCATTTGAAACTTCGCCGATCGCTTCCCGTGACCAGTTGTCCTCTGACATGGAACTCTTGCCCGCTCCGGACCATATGTCGTCTTCGCCCGTCGGGTGCCCCGGCCCGATGGTGGTCGACCCTTCGGCCCCTCCTGTCTCTCTACGGGCGCATACACCGCATGTTGGCGTGCACCCTGGAGCAGGTTTTCAGGCGTTTCCTCGCTCCCCTCGGTCCGAATGGCAGGGTGCGGGTGGCACAGCCTCGCCTGTAGTTAGGTTCGCCACCTCGTCGCATACGTCAACATGGTGTCCTCCCCACGGCGGGCGGAAGCCTTATGCCACAACCGTCCGCCGATTTGCGGGGGAGGAATGTGGTGTCACCGCCAGACACCACACTTGCTAGGTGGTAGCCTTTAAATCGGCCGCGGTCCGTTAGTATACGTCGGACCCGCGTGTCACCACTATCAGTGATTGCAGACCGAGCACCGCTACACGGCAGGTCTAGAGAGACTTCCTAGCACTCGCCCAGTTGTACAGCCGACTTTGCTAGCGATGGTTCACTGACAAATCACGCTCTCATTTGCCGAGACGATAGTTAGCATAGCCTTCAGCTACGTCATTTGCTACGACCTAGCAAGGCGCCATTACCAGTTACTATTGATGCTGTAAAACATGTACCGTCAAGAGCGATGTTCACCAATTATGGATTAAAGTTAAGTATTCCTGCAGCTACGTACGTTTTTTGGTAGTCTCATTTCCTTGACCTGTTCCAGACGTCACGCCAGCCTGCGTGAGCTAAAACGCGTGCCTTTCGGCTTCCTCTCATAGTGGGTTGGCTGTCTTGCCAATCCACAACAGATAACATCGAAAAAGTTCAAAGAAGGGCATCTCGTTTCGTATTATCGCAAATTAGGGAATGCCACAGACATGATACGTGAACTGGAGTGGCAATCATTAAAATAGAAACGTTTTTCGTTGCGACGGGATCTTCTCACGAAACTTCCATCACCAGTTTTCTCCCCCGATTGTGAAAACATTGTGTTGGGACCCACCCTCATAGGGAGGAATGATCACCGCGACAAAATAAGAGAAATGAGGGCTCTCGCAGAAAAATTTAAGTGATTCTTTTCCCCGCGCGCCCTTCGAGACTGGAGAGGTAGAGAGATGCCTGGAAGGTGGTTCATTGAAGCCTGTGCCGGGTACTGTACTGTGAATAGCAGAGTCATCACGTAGATGTAGATGTAGAAGTCCTTATCTACTTTCACAGATGTAGACTGAGGTGACAAAATTCATGGGATTCCTCCTAATACCGTGTCGGACCCTCTTTTCCCTGTTGTAGTGCATCAGTTCGGCGTGGCATGGACTCAACAAGTCGGCGGAAATCGATTGAAGAAATACTGATCCGTGCTGTCCCTACAGCCATCCAAAATTCCGAAAGCGTTGCCAGTGCAGGATTTTGTGTACGAACTGACCTCTCGTTTATGCCCCATAAATGTTCCGTGGGAGTCATGTTGGACGATCTGTATAGCCAAATCATTCTCTCGAATGGTTTAGAATGTTCTTCAAACCAATCGTGAACAGTGGTGGCCCGGTGACACGGAGTACTGGCAGACGTGTTTGGGAACATGAACTACACGAATGGCTGCAAATGGTCTCCAAGTAGCTGACACAACCAGAGCAACCAGTCAAATCCATGCAAACACAGCCCACACCATTATGGAGCCACCAGCAGCTTGCACAGTGCCTTGTTGACGACTTGGCTTTGTGGCTTCGTGGAGTCAGTGCTACACTCGAACGCTACCGTCAGCTCCTACCAAGTGAAACCGGCCCTCGTCTGACGGGGCCACGGTTTTCCATTCGCCTGTGATCCAACCGACGCCGTGACGAGCGCGGGAGCGGCGCTGCAGGCGACGTCGTGTTGTTAGCAAAGGCACTCAGGCAGCTCGCCTTCTGCCACAGCCCATCGACGCCAACCTGCGCCCTCTCACCTAACGGATACGTACGTCCCACATCTCACATTGATTTCTGCGGTTACTTCACATGGTGCTGCTTGCCTGTTAGCACTGACAGCTCTATGTAAACGCCGCTGCTCTGGGTCGTTAAGTTAAGGCCGTTGCCCATTACATTGTCCGTTATGACGTTTGGTATTTTCGGCACAATCTTGACACTGTGGATCTCGACATATTGAATTCCCTGAATGTTTCCTAAATTGAGTATCACATCGTCCAGGTCCAACTACCATTCCGCGTTCGAAGTCTATTAATTGCCGTCGTGCGGCCATAATCAAGTCTAAACCTTTTCACATGAATCACCTGAGTGCAAATGACAGCTCCGTCAATGTACTCCCCTTTTATAGCTTGTGTACACGTCTACTACCGCCGTCTGTATATGTGCATATCGCTATCCCATGGCTATTGTCATCTCAGTGTATATGTGTACGAGTCTGGCATATTTACATAATTAGACACAATTGAAATCCGTTGTAACATCGAAATCACTTGGTATTTTCATATAACATGTTCACTGATCACAGCGAGCACCTTAGCTATCGTTTGATACCTACTTTGTCATTAGCACTTACACATTTTCCTGCTATAAATTTTTGTTATCGTTTGTGTAAGCACGTATTTATGGAACCTGTTTTCAGTTTTCGTTGTACAACTGCCTGCTAAGCGGGAACGAATTTATCTCTGTGATACGATCCTTTTGGTACACTTTGAACGTCTTAATGTCTGTTGAATGATGTAAAATTCGACTTCTGTTCCGGCGACAAAGGGGTTTCTTCACAGCTGTACACAGGGCCCACCTCGCATACACAGGAATTCGCACGGTAGCAACTCCTTTGACGTGGCAGGCGCCACCATCTCGCAGCTACTTCGCTTGCTGCTCCTTCCCCGCAGTCTCTCATAGCCAAATCCCCGAGCTACCAACTATCAACTGCCGTCAGCCAACAAGCAAACGTTAAATGAACGCGCTTCGTACTGCACTTACGTTGCTAATTAGAATATGAAACAGTAAAAAGTATCAAGTTTCCACATGTCATATTAATCTTAATTTCTGTGTCGAGGCCAGTATAAAAATTATTTGCGGTCAATGAAACTGCGCACATCCTACATACACAAACATTTATGGGAATACTTAATTCCATCCCAGTATTAAAAGACAAACAAATAAAAATATATAAAATGACTAAAATATCATTTACGTACTAGTGTCAGCAATAGATTATATGGAACAATTTGCTATGTTTTTCACATGTCTTACGTAAAACTTCCTTTTTATATAATTTGTTTTACTTTATACATATCTACATTCAGGGTGTCCCAAAAAACACCGACAACGCTTATCATGTTGTTCGTCAAGGCAAACTGATCGGTCTTCAACAAGGAACCCAGATCTAGAAACGCACAGCTTGGACACTGGAGAGCCGGCCGAGGTGGTCGAACGGTTCTAGGCGCTACAGTCTGGAACCACGCGACCACTACGGTCGCAGGTTCGAATCCTGCCTCGGGCACGGATGTGTGTGATGTTCTTAGGTTAGTTAGGTTTAAGTAGTTCTAAGTTCTAGGGGACTGATGACCTCAAAAGTTAAGTCCCATAGTGCTCAGAGCCATTTGAACCAGTTTCTGACACTGGAGGGCGTCGAAGTGTGAGAACGAACGGTTGTGACAGTTTGGTGTCTGTATACAGAGGTATGCAGCCCTTTAGCCGTCTGCGTACTGCGGATGCACGACCTCAGCCTAACGGACGACCCCAGCCTAACGCCGTTGCTGCGCATGCCCTACAGCTCTCCACACAGCCCTTGTGCACATCCTACTGCGGACCTTGTGTCGTCTGTCAGTACAGTAACATTTTCGACAGCAGTCCGATATGTACCAGATCACAGCTGCGGAAATGACTGACACGGTGCTTGCATACGGCAAAGCAGACTGCAGTGGCAGAGCAGCTGCAGGGTTGTATGCAGAACAGACGAACCCCACATTGTTCCATGTTCGCAGCGTTCGAGAGACATCTCAGAGAAGCTGGAAAGTTGAACGTAGGTATTTCCTGCCCGAGGTGTGTGCATTCTATAATAAAGTAATATCTCTTCGAATTTGGTACAGTCTGCTGCCTGTCCCCTGGTAGGTGCCGTAACGTGAGGCGAGTAGTCCACACTCGGCTCGAACGCTACAGTTGGAGGAGGACGTGCTGACTATGTTTGAAGAGGACCCAGCCACCGGCCTTCGCCAGGGGGCACAGGTGCTGTACGTGGGCAAACGTGCCATCTGGAGTGTTGTCCATGAACATCTGCTCCATCCATATCATCTGAAAAGTCCGGGCATTATGAGAGGAGGGCTACCCATAATGGGTAAAGTCTGTGTAGTGATATTTATGTACTCCAGCAACAACTGCCGAGCTTGGTGCTATTCGCGCATGAACGCATGTTTACTAGCGACAGCATGCATGTTCAGGCAGACGAAAATCTGCGTGCGCAGGTGATTCAAAATCACCGACACAGGTTCGGTATTAGCACCTGGGCTGGGATAATTGGTGACCATATCTTAGGGCGATATCTACTGCCAAACAGACTAATAGGACCGATCTACCGCACATTTATTTGAAATATTTTTCCTACCCTATTGGATGCAGTGCCACTAAACGTGGCTGCAGCACGACGGAACTCTATCACACTTTGATGCCGATGTGTGGAATCACCTCAACGTCGCATATCCCAATCGATGGATTGGTGGAGGTGGAACAGTTCCATGGCCAGCACAGTCGCCAGATCTGACACCTCTTGACTACTTTCTGTGGAGCAGTACGAAGAGTATGCTGCAACGTCAGCAGAGGATCCTATTGCTCGTATCCGCGGGACGATTGAAATACGTCAAACAACCGTATGTATTGGCTTATGAGCATGAGGCAAAGCACCGCCGATGTCGGCTCTGCACTGATGTACGATGTATGCAGTCCGAAGCCCATATGTAATGCAGACAGCGCGATGTGCTACTCATGTTGGGTTTATTGGCGTAATATGGAATGCATACCCATCTCAGAATTCGATGCTCTCCAGTCCCCAAAGCATTTCTTTTCAGATGTGGGTTCCTTCTTCAAAACCGATCAGTGTTTCTTTCTGCGCAGCGTACTAAGTGTTGTTGGTGTTTCTGGGACACCCTGTATATGTTCCTTGCTGCTAGCACAACTCGACTATCAATATAAATGTGATTCATATATTCTAAACTGTCAATGTGTTTATATGAGGTGCATCCAGAAAGGAAGTTTCCCTATTTTTTAAAACTAAGACAACATAGTTGCACGAAAAACTTTATTGGCAACAGGTACAGCAATGTTTGAGGTAGTTTTCGACATAGTCACCAAAAGAATTGAGACACTTGTCATATCGTGGGATCAACGTTTGTATTCCTGTGCTGCCTGTGAATGGAACCAGTGTGTGACATTCGTCTTCAGCTCTACGTCATTGTCAAAATGCTGGCCGGAGGCCAGGAATTTCTTGAGGTGCAAGAAAAGATGGAAGTCGCTGGGAGCAAGATCAGGACTATTTGCTGGATGACCAAACAAATCCCAAACGAACTTCTGCAAAACAGTTGCTGTGCACTGGCCTTATGGGACGAGCATTGTCATGGAGCAGCACAACACTTGCAGTAAGCATTCCGTAATGTTTGACATTAACAGTCAGCGTTCACTCTTTCACCCCTGGGCAGGAAGGCAATGAGCAGAATTCCCTTCCTGTCCCCGAATATAGTGCGCATCACTTTCTGCACTTACACATGCGATGAAATTGCCTCTGAGTTTCACTATCACTGAAGCAAGCTGCAAATTGATATTCACCTACCTCAGATCGGCGTCTGCTCAGTGTTTCTTCACTCTGCATCGTAGATACTTACAAGGTGATGAAAAAGCAGCGTTGATGAAAACAGCACCTAATATCTACAATTACTGAGCCGCGTAAATCTCGCTATGTTTGTCCCTGTAAATATTCATAATAAATTTTCGGGTGGAAAACGGAGTCCTGACCTTCATTGAAAATTCGGAAATCTGGTAAAAGTAGGTTTTGTTTTCTTTGCTTAAACATGTATCATCAGCCCACGTTTAATATGCAAAACTGCCATAATAAATTCTCAGTTTATGTCACACGTAAGGCAGCCAGAATTCTCCCAAGTCTATTCCGAGAATAATCACGCGAATATACAGTCACTTTCTACATATAATGTTGATTTCTTACATAAGTCATTCAGTGGATTTCTTTCACAAAGATTGCTCGCCAAATACATTATTTAGTAGAACACAGAACATCGCCATGCGGAATTTTCTAAGTCAAACAAGTCACACGCGTATATCTCACGAACAAAATATCCCACGACTCTCAAACTTTTACAAATTGTTCGTAGCAACAAAAGCTACCATTACAAATCCATCTGAATGCGAAGCACCGAATATTTCCTCATCTTACACATTTTACGGAAGTACACATTTAACAGACCTTCGCGTCTCAAAAGCTCACTCTCTCAACGCCGTTGCTCACAGCGCATTTACTACTTGATAGAGCGAGTGAAAGACTTCACACTGATTGGTTGATCAAATGAAAAGCCAATCAGATCAATCTTTCAAGATCATATTCGTGCCTAAACTGTTCTGAGCCAGTCACTACATCACATTCATTGGCGTTACTTCGACAAACAAATTATTGCTATAATGTTTATTAATTGAAACTAAACGAAAATAGTCTTGAGATGACTTTAGGAAAACATTACTCTACATATAACTATTCTGGCTGTCTTCTTGCAACAACAACTACGCTTGGACATACGTCATCAGCAATGTGGGTACAAACATCTTTTCCACTCTATGATTGCGTAATGTATTACATAAAATTAATCTTGAAATTTAACGTATGCCTCACATGCACACTCTCACTCAATCTCATTTAGTCCCACAACGACATAAGACACAAATAATAATTTTGTCTGAATTTTATATTACGAAAATGAAAATTAAAGTTTTAATACGAAAATCTCAGTTAATTAATTCTGCAAACTGAGAGTGCTGTTTATGTTTTCAAATAATACCAAAAGATAAACTATTATAGTTCCTAACTGGATTTAATACCTTAAGTGTCAGTTTTTGGTATTTTAGGTAATTTTCTCCAATTTTGAAAATACCCCAGTCAGAAAGTTGAGATTTTGCAATCAGCTTCTTTTTAATAACAAAAGGCTACATATTAAGTTTTATGAAAACTGAATAATATGTAGTATCGTTTATTTAGATTCTTAGGGGCTTGAATATTCTGTCGCTAGAACTGACACAAGTAGCACTTGCCACGGCCGTGCTAGCGACAGGTGCGAGTGAACCATGCCGAGATACAAGCGGCTGGCGTCGCCACCAGCTCCAATGCTATGAGCCCGTACTGCATTAAAACACTATTGCGGATTGATTCGCTGCGTTACACATCCCCTAAGACGTAAAATTGCCGTACCGTAGGTGCAACCACAACGGAGAGGTATCTGTCGAGAGGCCAGTTCGCGTGGTTCCTGAAGAGTGGCAGCAGCCTTTTCAGCAGTTGCAGGGGCAACAGTCTGGATGATTGACTGATCTGCCCTTGTAACACTAACCAAAACGGCCTTGCTGTGCTGGTACTGCGAACGGCTGAAAGCAAGAGGAAACTACAGCCGTAATTTTTCCCGAGGGCATGCAGCTTTACTGTATGGTTAAATTATGATGGCGTCCTCTTGGGTAAAATACTCCGGAGGTAAAATAGTCCCCCATTCGGATCTCCGGGCGGGGACTACTCAAGAGGACGTCGTTATCAGGAGAAAGAAAACTGGCGTTCTACGGATCGAAGCGTGGAATGTCAGACCCCTTAATCGGGCAGGTAGGTTAGAAAATTTAAAAAGGGAAATGGATAGGTTAAAGTTAGATATATGGGAATTAGTGAAGTTCGGTGGTAGGAGGAACAAGACTTTTGGTCAGGCGAATACAGGATTATAAATACAAAATCAAATAGGGGTAATGCAGAAGTAGGTTTAATAATGAATAAAAAAATAGGAGTGCGGGTAAACTACTACAAACAGCATAGTGAACGCATTATTGTGGCCAAGATAGACATGAAGCCCACGCCTACTACAGTAATACAAGTTTATATGCCAACACGCTCTGCAGATGACGAAGAAATTGAAGAAATGTATGATGAAATCAAAGAAATTATTCAGATAGTGGAGGGAGACGAAAATTTAATATTCATGGGTGACTGGAATTCGAGAGTAGGAAAAGGGAGAGAAGGAAACATTGTAGGTGAATATGGATTGGTGGTAAGCAATGAAAGAGGAAGCCGCCTGGTAGAATTTTGCACAGAGTATAATAAACATAGCTAACACTTGGTTCAAGAATCATAAAAGAAGGTTGTATACATGGAAGATTCCTGGAGATACTAGAAGGTATCAGATGGATTATATAATGGTAAGACAGAGATTTAGGAACCAGGTTTTAAATTGTAAGACATTTCCAGGGGCAGATGCGGGCTCTGACCACAATCTATTGGTTATGAACTGTGGATTAAAACTGAAGAAACTGCAAAAAGGTGGGAATTTAAGGAGATGGGACCTTTATAAATAGACTAAACCAAAGGCTGTACAGAGATCCAGGGAGAGCATAAGGGAACAATTGACAGGAATAGGTGAAAGAAATACAGTAGAAGACGAATGGGTAGCTCTGAGGGATCAAGTAGTGAAGGCAGCAGAGGATCAAGAAGGTAAAAAGACGAGGGCTAGTAGGACTCCTTGGGTAACAGAAGAAATATTGAATTTAACTGATGAAAGGAGAAAATATAAAAATGCAGTAAATGAAGCAGGCAAAAAGGAATACAAACGTCTCAAAAATGAGATTGACAGGAAGTGCAAAATGGCTAAGCAGGATGGCTAGAGAACAAATGTAAGGGTGTAGAGGCTTATCTCACTAGGGGTAAGATAGATACTGCTTATAGGAAAATTAAAGAGACCTTTGGAGAAAAGAGAACCACTTGTATGAATATCAAGAGCTCAGATGGAAACCCAGTTCTAAGCAAAGAAGGGAAAGCAGAAAGGTGGAAGGAGTTTATAGAGGGTCTATACAGGGGCGATGTACTTGAGGACAATATTATGGAAATGGAAGAGGAGGTATATGAAGATTAAATGGGAGATATGATACTGCGTGAAGAGTTTGACAGAGCACTGAAAGACCTGAGTCCAAACAAGGCCCCAGGAGTAGACAACATTCCATTGGAACTACTGACAGCCTTGGGGGAGCCAGGCCTAACAAAACTCTACCATCTGGTGAGTAAGATGTATGAGACAGGCGAAATACCCTCAGACTTCAGGAAGAATATAATAATTCCAATCCCAAAGAAAGCAGGTGTTGACAGATGTTAAAATTACCGAACTATCAGTTTAATAAGTCACAGCTGCAAAATACTAACCCGAATTCTTTACAGACGAATGGAAAACGTAGTAGAAGCCGACACTGGGGAAGATCAGTTTGGATTCCGTAGAAGTATTGGAACACATGAGGCAATACTGACCCTACGACTTATCTTAGAAGCTAGATTAAGGAAAGACAAACCTACGTTTCTAGCATTTGTAGACTTAGAGAAAGCTTTTGACAATGTTGACTGGAAGACTCTCTTTCCAATTCTAAAGGTGGCAGGGGTAAAATACATGGAGCGAAAGGCTGTTTACAATTTGTACAGAAACCAGATGGCAGTTATAAGAGTCGAGGGACATGAAAGGGAAGCAGTGGTTGGGAAGGGACTGAGACAGGGTTTTAGCCTCTCCCCGATGTTATTCAATCTCTATATTGAGCAAGCAGTGAAGGAAACAAAAGAAAAATTCGGAGTAGGAATTAAAATCCATGGAGAAGAAATAAAAACTTTGAGGTTCCCCGATGACATTGTAATTCTGTCAGAGACAGCAAAGGACTTGGAATGGCATTTGAACGGAATGGATCGTGTCTTGAAAGGAGGATATAAGATGAACATCAACAAAAGCAAAACGAGGATAATGAAATGTAGTCGAATTAAGTCGGGTGATACTGAGGGAATTAGATTAGGAAATGAGACACTTAAAGTACTAAAGGAGTTTTGCTATTTGGGGAGCAAAATAACTGATGATGGTCGAAGTAGAGAGGATATAAAATGAAGACTGGCAATGGCAAGGAAAGTGTTTGTGAAGAAGAGAAATTTGTTAATATCGAGTATAGATTTAAGTGTCAGGAAGTCAATTCTGAAAGTGTTCGTATGGAGTGTAGCCATGTATTGAAGTGAAACATGGACGATAAATAGTTTGGACAAGAAGAGAATAGAAGCTTTCGAAATGTGGTGCTACAGAAGAATGCTGAAGATTAGATGGGTAGATCACATAATTAATGAGGAGGTATTGAACAGAATTGGGGAGAAGAGGAGTTTGTGGCACAACTTGACTAGAAGGAGGGATCGGTTGGTAGAACATGTTCTGAGGCATCAAGGGATCGCCAATTTAGTATTGGTGGGCAGCGTGGAGGGTAAAAATCGTAGAGGGAGACCAAGAGATGAATACACTAAGCAGATTCAGAAGGATGTTGGTTGCAGTAGGTACTGGGAGATGAAGAAACTTGCACAGGATAGGGTAGCATGGAGAGCTGTATCAACCCAGTCTCAGGACTGAAGACCAGAACAACAACAATCAGATATTACAGTTGATATCGGTTTCGGGGTCTGTTTCCCACAAAAGCGTGTGAAATGTCTCAGGGAGGTTTCACAAATGTCCAGCGATCTTTTTAGAGTCAATGTTCAAGTGTGGCGGTATATATCGCAAAATTGACACAAATTGCTGTGCAGCGATCTTTTTTAAAAGTGTATTTAGAGACATATTGGGATAGCACTCCTGAAACATCTCGTGCTCAGCACAGGGTTATTTCTCACAAAAGTTCACGAAGTGTCTCTGGGATTGTTTCACAAGTGTGCCGCGATCTTTTTACAGGCTGTGTTCAAGTGAGGCAGTGGTGGTATTCCTCGGAGTAAAACGTGTAATTGTCTAAATATTCTCACACCATCTGCAAAGCTCTCTCTATCTCTGGTTGTGCAGTGGTACATTTAGTTCCTGTGACGTCTTCAAGTTATGTACGTGACAATATTTCGCAACACCAAATGTAATAACTCCTGAAGTAGTTTGTGTTGAACGACAAAGGGTAATTGTGTGCTGGGGATGGGAAGGAGGAAGGTAGAAGGTATTTGCAACGTGACAGGGAGTGTTTAGTCGCTGTGTGGCGTGCCGTGCCTGAGCCCAGTGCGCTCCCTGTCCATTGGAAAGGCCTGCGTGCCAGAGTGGATGAATGTCACTAATGGGACAAAGAGAGCGTCACCCCACGTTGTATTGTTGCCAAATTTATCCGAGATAGCGGACCCAAGATGGCGTCGATAGACGTGACAACGTCACAATGACGTCATATCGGGAAGTTCAAATTTTAGCGAGAAAATGGGTCACTCGGGTTACCTCCACTAACCTAACACCTTCTCCCTCTGCCCTCTAACCTCCCCAAGAAAATAGCGGGAAGTTCAAATTTTGGTGGGAAGAGGTTTATTGGGCTATCTTCACTAACCTAAGAAAATAGCGCGAAAAAAGGTCACTTGGGCTACCTCCACTAATCTAAGTCATCCGACCGCCACCACTTCCTCAGAATTGCCGGGAAAAGGACTCGGCCTGTGCTGGGCTGTTGGATAGGATGGATATAAGTCTTTACTTAGCGTGTAGCCTTTATTTGAGCAATTTGAGATGTCGTAGGCAGTAACTCCATCCAGTGTGTTCACCATTGAGGCCCAGAGTCCAACTGACATGGTACACAGTACTGTCGCCAGAGGGCGCTGCTGTCCCGTGGCGGTCTGGGGAAAAAAAGTGCGGGAAAAGGACTCGGTCTATGTCCAGCTGCTGGAGAGAGGAAGGGGTGTACTTTATTTATTTTGGAACAATTTATTTAGGGATTGGTTTCACATAGTTCATTTATTACACTGATACAAAATACTCGCTCTGACATGCTTGGGGTCACACTACATAGCCTACAGACTTGCAAACTACTAGTAAATCTCCGAAATAGTACAGTACATTGATGTACGGACACGAAAACAACACGTAAACTGTCAAAAAAATGCTTGTAAAACGCTATGCAAAACAAGCTCACTAATTGTAAGCTTTCGAAATAATGCCTTGCACAGCCTACAGACCAGCAAACTAATCGTAGATAACCGAAATAATGCATGTAAAACGCTCTGCAGACACACTTTCTAATTGTAAACTGTCGAAATAATGCAGTGCACAAACACTCATTGTATGTAAAAACGCTTAGTGTTCTGCACTTAACCTGCTGTTGTGCTCCATGTCACCCACCCACCGACCCCCTCCCCTTAACTACTGTACCGCTAACACCATGTTGATATAAAAAATTTATGCAAATTAATTAAATCGATATCCTTCACATGTGTGGGGTAATTTTTTTATTTACTTGTATCCTATTGGTGGGGGAAATCGATGGAATATAGTTTAAACAAAAGATCGTTAGTAAAAAAACACGTCCCACCACGAGACGCCCGACGCCGACGCGCTTTGCAGGGCTGGCCGGAAGTGAGCCGCCAGGGGGCGAGCTACCACTCTCACGCCGCTGCCACCTGCAGCCAGCAGCTCAAAGTCGCACCTATTTTTGGATATACAATTAGAATTCTTTGAGTGTTATACTGACATCACATGTCTATGTAAATAAGAGCCAAGTCTCCCTGTATAGCTAAAATGCTGTCAGTGTTAGACTGACGTCAGATGTTTGTGTAAATAAGAGGAAAGTCTACCACTCGGATATCGTAAGTTGTTGCAAAAATAGTTAACAGTCGCTTTTGTTGTTGTTGTAGGAGCTTTCGTGATGTCTCAGCTTGTGTGCACGGAATTCTCGCCCTATCAGGACCTGTTTTCGAAAATAATTCAGAATAACACCGTATGCATTCCTAACGAGGCATCCCACGCTAAACATCCTGGAAATCGTGACGTCCTGCTTTCAACATATGTCTCAGGAAAGGTAAACGTTCTCACTGCTCCGTCATCTATGTACACACTTGACAAAACACAGTTAATCATAAAAGCATTCTTGTTGCCTGGAAAAAGAGCACTGTCTAAGCACAGATGAGAAAATCAGAACAATTACGCAAACAGAATTCGAAGCACTGTCCTGCAGATGAGAAAAATGCTGGAATTTTTTTTGTCCTACAGCTGCTCGAGATGTTGCAATGTCACAGTGGTGGATGAGGGCCAGCATCCCGCCGTAGATACCCTGCCCCCATCTTGCTTGAACCAGTCCATAGATGCTTCTATGTCCCAGCACAAAGGTAGTCTTGTGAATGAATGGAGCATTCTGATTGCCTCTTACTGAATTTACCCACCAAATTACTGATACTGCCAATATAGGAGCACTGTCCACTTTTTTTTCTGCAGCCAAGACTTTCAACAGCAAAACTATTTCGTACAGATCGCCATATTGCACTGACAATTAAACCTTACAGAAGTGGACTACAGATCGTCAAATACGAGAAGACACTTCCTCAATTATACTGCTCTGACGCTGATGACAGAAGCTTGATTGTTTCTGCGTGAAACTGATCTCCAACCCGGCTATATATCACCACATACCGTATCGATGCAGTAAACACGCAATTCGTATCCTGCGCCATACAAAATCTGTTGTACAAAGGCTGGGTCGGTTCTCCTCGGCACAAAGGCGTTACAGTTTCTGGCCCCTACCTGCTTGCTTGCTTGCTTTCTACACCCATCCCCAGACCCTGGGATAACAGGAACAAATGTATTTTCACATGGTGTGTCAGAATATCACACCATTTTTGCGATACTTCTCGATATCAAACACTTAGCAGTATGCTACCGATCGCCTGCGCACTGTAATTCCGAAGTTATAGACCAGAAATTATTTCTCTAGAAACCCGAAACTTTAGCGAGGTGGAGAGGGCTGTAAACCCCTGAGTAAGTAGGAACTTATCTCGCCTGCGAAGACCGTTACGTGAGAACTCGAAAAAAAAAGAGGAATCTGATATTTCCTCTCGCGAATACCAATGTCAGTGATATAGCACATTCTAATCATCCATATAATTTACAAAGTCAACTTAGGTGTTTCCCATATCTACAGAACCAGCAAACATGTCTTCCACCCATCTTACACCTGCTAGATGCACACACCATAATCGATGTTCTCTCAAACAAATAAGGCAGGAAATGTGCAGAAGCAGTCAATTGGATAATTTACATGGGACAGAATAATGGCCCAACGCAGATACTCATCAATATTGCATCTTCTCAAATTTCCACGGGGAACACATGCAATCATGAAGGTTATCCAACACATACTGAGTATTAGTTCTCTATTCAGCTGTCTAGAGGGCGACACAGTTGGGTCAGCTACGTTCCTGTAACCCAACCGGTCTTTCCACTAGGATGGCTCCTGCAGTTAGACGGAAACATGAATCATTCCCGCCACAGTCCACCGCCACCGCGCGACTCCCACCCCTAGACAGAATCGTCCTAGGAAACCAGCTACATAGATATTTGATCACTGTACTTACAATTAAATATTACGTTCGCGGTCTCTTATATTACATTCGATAATGAGCGAAGTAGCAAAAATACCCCCTCTGACGGCAACGGCCCTGGAAATAGATATATCTGTACAATTCTTATGACTTGACATACTTCCTCAAATAAAAAAATCTGTCATTCCCTTTGCTATCGCAATGTTCCACGTCAAAACCATACCTTCCTTATGACTAGACATAGTCATTTCCTTTCCACATGTCAGAACACACACACACACGCACACACATACCATATAAACCTGATGCTCAAGGCGAACCTGTCATGTATCCCCTACTTTTAAGTAAAATACTTTGCCAATTACTGATTGCTGGCGATACGAGACAATACTGAGCACAAATCAGCGATGGGTGGACAGGTCTCATAAGTTTTTCCTGCAAGTGATACCACTGTGCCTTAGAAAGAGAGGGGTAATCATCTTACAAACCGCCAGATGTTAAAAACGCGATCACGACGACCATGTTACTGTAACAAGTGGTCTTGGTTCTACAGGTGCTCAAAGGTATCCGTCTTAAATGCTATACTGGCTTAATAAATAGATGTGCTGCATTACCTCCGAATGAAGTGGTTTTTCCAGGCAAATACCGTGACACTTAATACAGACGGTGGTCACCGGAGTGTATATTATCACATCAACAATGCGGTTACACGTCGCCGACGGTGCAACCTCGTAATATAAGTACCGAATTTAGCAATTGATTTGGCTAAGGAACATGGTTTGAAGCCGGCATTTGCAACTTCTTCATGCTGCTGCTAGATGTTTCTCCAGTATTTGTAATGCATTCTGTCTCGATGCCACGTCAGAGGTTCGGTGATATATCCACTGGGTTGTAGGCGATGGTTGATTGAGAAGGATCACAACCAGTAGGTGGTGTGCTGGTTGAAGTCGCAAGAAATGTACACTAGCTTTTCAGATCTCTAGTGCTACGTTTCCTGGTAGAAATGATGTCTGTGATTTGGAATCAAGTCTTCCCATCAAACCACATACCTGCATTAGATCCTATGCAGAAGTCTTTTAATGATTACAGCCACAAGTGAATCATATTTCTGGCACTCTCATATCTAGAAACGAGTCACCTTTTCCGAACCTATCTGCTACATTAGAATTTTAGATAGTCCCTATGTCTCTTGCAACTGCTGCCATTTCTGCAGCTTTGCGCATGTGATCGTTCCAATTGAAATCGGAACTGAGCAGAAATCACAGATACCTCGATCTACCACCTTCTGAAACCCCTATGGAAACAGAGTGACCCAAGTTAGTGGGACAGGGCCATGTTTTGACCATTCGGTGGAAATGGGAAAATGTTGTCATAGATCTGGCAACAGAGTACGATGTGCAATGTCAGCGCCAAATGAAGCCTGCTCCTGCAACAGGAGGTAATATAAAAGACAGTACAGGAACTGGGAGAAGACGAGGATTTTGCTAATACATTGTAGTGTGTACCCATACAGGTACTGCAGTCCGAAGCAGATCCGTGTCCCTCAGGGCCCATTTAGGTCTATCACCCCAACATATTATCATCGTTATTCTGTACCATCCAACAGAGAAAACATACGAACCATAAATGCTCCACTAACTTGATCCGATAGAGGGCTCAATAAGATTTTTACAGCATTTCTCCCCTCACATATATCGAAAACAAATACCCTCTGAGATCTAGCATCGAGCACATATGCCGATCCTATTAAATACACAGGTATTGGTCCACTGAACAGACCAGTTAAAAGTTGCATCACCTGTACCGTAGGAGGATGACCGTATCCCACAAACTTTACTGTAAGTCGCAAGGAGCGCTCCCTGTGATCCTGTGTCGTTGTTTGAAACATTGTTTTTTTTTCTACTGTAACACGCTTAGTACACTGCCACACATTATGTTCCTTCTGTCATAACTTCGAGGTCTGTGTCAGGTTCTAAACTGACGTTAACACGTTCTGATCCATTGCCCTTCACAGAAAAGACAGTGTAAATCACGTTGCTGCTGCTACCATAACACACCACACATATCGTATTATTTTAAATAAAAGACAGTTACAATATAAGGAAACTGGAAGACTTTGGCGGTGTTGTGGAGCGTTTCCAAGCTGCTGTCCGAAGGTGATTGACGACCTCTACATTTAAACTCATCTGTCACAGTGGCGGGATAGCTGATGACCTTGTCTGCCATTTCGATTGATTCCTCATATGACAGTCATGTACGCGATCACTGTTTTGGTGCTAGTCATCCCCAGAAGGTGTTGCCCCTCCACCAAAACTCTTTCTCCATCTCAAACAAGCTATGTCAGTCAGTCATTATGTAGTAACCAACAGCGTACCAGTGGACAGATGAGATGGAAAAGACACTGTCGATGTACTGTAATAATAAGCATTACAGTAGATAGTGAGAACAATTTTCACAGTCCTGCGCTTAAAACAGGCTATAATGTTAGATCGCTTCAGTTCCTGACCTGTTAGTTGTGTGGAAAGCAGCGCTGTCAATATTCCAATGAAAGAAATATATTTCCAGCGCATGACGTACAGTAGTGGACAAAACGAGCGAGACCCCTCGCCTTTTCGTTATGCTGATCCGCACAGCTTTAAAGTCTGCTACACAGCATAACAGGCAAGGCGACGAAGTGCTACCAACATACTCTGCACAGGCGTGAAATTGACAAACTATCCGAACTTTTTCAGACTGTTTTCAATCATGTGTAAGACAGTATTAATGCTCATTAGTGTGTTAAACACAACACGTAAATATAAGATATAAATGAAACAAGAAACGCTAATTAGTATGAACTGTACTAATAAAAATGAATTTCAGCTTATCGAGATAACACAACTGTTCTAGTAAGACTATGTACCCCAGATCGTTACGACTTAGCAAAATATTATACGCATTCGGTCGCGAAACGGTTTGTGTCAGACCAGTCATAGTGGATTACCGTTGCTGACCTACCATGAAAGTGTGCAAATTTAGCAACGCGTGAAGATCCATAACGAAATTCACTTAAAAATCATTCAGTGCCACTCGCAGGTCAATTGAATTACCGACAGAGGCGGAAAAAGGAAGGCAGTAACAAGTATGAAATTCTACAAGAGTTTCATATTGACATCCACAGGGCGCCAGTACAGAATAAATGTAGCAATAAAACGTACTGGGGGCGCGAGAATTTCTTCAAATTGCTTTACTGATAGTCTATCTGCCTCCATCGAGATTAGAACCGAAAACAAACCAGACCTCCCTTACAGTAGCAAACACCTTTCACTACGCTAGCAGACAACCCAGACAAACAGCCGTCTATTATTACCCCAGACATGCATAAGTCGGCAATTTCGCAATGAAAATGGCAAAATGATCTGCAGTTTCTGTTGCATACAGTTTTCTAGACTCTAAAACATGAATTTTCTACCTTTATGTCAGCGCTTATGTGACAGTCATTCGGGATGTTTATCGAAATAACAAAATACTGTTATTAGCGAGTAACGGCAACGGGTTCTACACAACGCTGGTGACTACTTTGGAGGACAGTAACAAGTGCAAACATGTAACTCTTTTGTATCGGTTGTGAATAAAGAGTTGCCACTATTTAAGTTCCAACCCTCTTAAAGTCTTACACATGATTGAAAACAGTCTGACAAAGTTTGGATAGTTCGTCAATTTCACGCCTGTGCATAGTATGTTGGTAGCACTTCGTCGCCTTGCCTGTTATGCTGTGTAGCAGACTTTAAAGCTGTGGGGATCAGCATAACGAAAAGGCGAGGGCTATCGCTCGTTTTGTCCACGACTGTACATCCTTGTTGCAGGTTTCTCTACGGTAAACTATGGTAACAAACTGTAAAATGAAAAAACTGCTTTCATAAAATATCGATTCTGTGTGATACATGCATAATGTAGCTTTCCAGAGATGTATAGCGTCCACTGTTCACATCCGATCACGGTTCAGAAATTATACTATGCTCGCATCAGTTCTTTATAAAATGATTGTCAGTAATGGAGAACACATCTTACAAGGAAACAGGTAAACGCATAGTAGAGGCATTTGACACGTGAAATTACACGTCATGCCACCACTAACTCTGTAATCAGGACATCTGTCAAACAGATGTATACACGGAGATAGCAGTTCCTCAAAAAAAACTGTCGCTAACTTATAATCGCCTTAGTTATGAAACTGAAGTCTCCATTTTACACTCAAGGTGCGACAGGGGAATGGAGTACATCGCATAAATATTCATTCATTTAGAGGCATGTGTCGAAACAGGATGGTGACGTTTCATCACACATGAGATGGAATTCCTCTGTGAGAGGTTTGCTGTTAATGATCACAAGTAGACAGTGCTCGAAGTTACACACAGAACACGTGGTTGTATATGAGTCGAATGCAGGCTATGTCACATGACTGATGCATCCTGACAGAACAACAGAAAAATGGTCAAATGACCTGTAGCAGCATCGCCCTCTCTCTCTCTCTCTAGAAAGCATCATCAGTGTGCTACTAAATTGTACCTCGTTACAGGTTCATCTCAACCGATTACCCCATCCACTCTCTGTCATCCTTTAACACAGATGCAAGTAAGTTTCGAGTCAGATGGTTCTCTGTTTACATGTAAAGCGTCAAATACAATAGTCAACTCATGTGTATCACCGTTACCTCAATATACGTACAGTATAGTGCTGCCTTGACAGAAAAAATGTGACTGTTTCCCTGGTTCCTGGTGCGCCCATGTCAACGTTTTCTCGGATTCCTCTTACTGTCACATACTCGTTACTATGTACAAGAATAGTTGTGCGGCAACCGCAAGACATTCCAGTACTTCCTCAGTTACCCCTCATTTCGATGTGTTTTCCCTCAATTTATACTACTTTCCGTCATTTTCGTATGTCTGTCGAATTTAGGTCACTTCTACCCATGCAATCATGACATCACTTCTCGTTCCGTGTTCTAAAATTGGTTGTAAACATAGTACACCTGCCAAATCCTTGCGCAAATACACTATATTTCTGATTGGGTGGCATAGTATAGCACTGTAGTCCATTGCATCCACTCACCTCCACCCAGATACTCTACATTTGCAGTGTGTTTGTTCCGTTTTCTGTGTGTCTGTGTATGTACATATGTCACAGACGGCTCCCAGGAGCCAGTCCTCCAGCTGGTGGACCCAACTTCAAACACAGAACACATCTTCAGTCGTAACGTGTGGTTGGTCCACCTCTGAGCCCTATCCCAGATGTGGCGTGTGGTGGATCCGCTTCTGAACATTGCTCTGGATATATAATGCAGGGCATATCCCCACACGAATGCTAACCCAGATGTGGTATATTTTGGATACATATCCCAACATTGCTCCAGATATAATGTGCAGTGGATCCACACTCAAATGCCAACGTGGGTCTATTGCGGGTCCTGTGCAGAACACTAAGTGTTTTTACATGCATTGATTGATTGTGCACTGCATTATCTCGACAGTTTGTAGCTGGCCGGTGCGGCCATGCGCTTCTAGGTGCTACAGTCTGGAACTGCATGACCGCTTCGGTCGCAGGCTCGAATCCTGCCTCGGGCATGGATGTGTGTGATGTCCTTAGGTTAGTTAGGTTTAAGTAGTTCTAAGTCCTAGGGGACTGATGACCACAGATGTTAAGTCCCATAGTGCTCAGAGCCATTTGAACCATTTTTTTGACAGTTTGTAGTTAGTAAGTGCATCTGCAGCGTGTTTTACATGCATTATTTTGGTGATCTACGGTGTAGAGGTTATGTTGGAAGAGAATGGGCTGTCAGGATGCGCCATATGAAAACTCGTCTGAGTTTCCCAAGTGATTTATTATTTCCAGCTACAGTGCCCCTGTCCCACTCAGTCTGCATCACCAGGTCCCACAATGCTGAGGACACCACTTCGCTGTCTGTGAAACGGCTCGGTGCAGAATGACTGCCTCATCGACCCATGCAGTGCACTGCTGTGTGTTGGCCTTGTACGGCCACAGTTTTGTGTCGACGACAGGAAGCGTCTGCAGTCGACTCAGCGGTCTTCGCCCCTGTTACCTCAGCGCCGCTCCTGGGAGCTGCAAGGCAGCCGCAGCGTGCTTTCTCGCCAGTGTGGCTAAGACCATGGCGAAACAAGAGCCCATGATCCAGCGTCCGACTCTGCAGTCCTCGTCTTTGGATGCCTCCGGCGTGTGTTGGGAACCAACAAGACTGCCCGCAGTAGCGAGTCATGGCGTGGCCGGCTGCTGGCTGGCTGTGGACCCTGTGTTGGCCTCAGAGGGTCGAACCAGCGGCCTGACATGGGCTGGAACGCTGGCGTCCCATCTGCTTCTGCGTGTAGCCAGTGGTGTGACATTCCCTGCCGTCCAGGAGAGCTGTCACACTTGAATCCCTTGTTAGTGAACCAGCGCCTATTTATATGTGGCTGTGTGCCTCTGTTTTGCTAACACGCTGCTCTGAGTCAAGTACACATAACACCTAGGTTGCCCCAGTGGGCCCCTTCTCACTGTAACTTGGGCCATGCAAACCGCTGCATTTACTCTTTTCAGTGGGTCTATGGCCTTGTGGCCTCCATTCCACTTCGCAACTGCTGGTGGTGTAACTCACTGTCAACAGGCCTGCGCCTGGCTGTAGCTTATGTGCTCAGAAATATTGCACTGAAGCTAACCTTCTCCCATCTTAACCGGTGGTGTTGTTACATTATTCCCCTCTTCGGAAGGACCCAGTCCCCAGGTCGACCTCTAACCACTCATAAACTTGTTTGGGTTGTCACGTACCTATGACATATTTACTACTACAATTAGAAAACTTAGATGTGGTGTAGTCCTCTTAAAACACATGACATGACACAAAACGTAAATATTCCCTACTGGATGACCACTCCACTTAATGGTAGATCAACCCCTTACCTACCCATCTTTCGCCCTCGGTATCCAGTTCACTGGGATTCGGATTACCGTCGGTTTCCTGTTGGAACTGGCTCTCTGCCTGATCAGAATGAAAACAACACACAACAAAGTTAAGGCTGCGATGGCACCTGCCACAGAGGTGCTCAAGACGATCGTTACTTGTCGTTGCCTTTCCCTATATTGAGCGACATGCTGCACAAGCTGTTCAGCTGATATGCGCCCCTCTTGCTCTGAAATGAACTGGTTTACGGATTTCAACAGACCTAACTCCAGCGTTTGATTTAACAACGTCAGATTCTGCCTTGGCAAAACTCTAAAGTTGCTTCTGGCCAGTACAGCTGTGACTGTGTAGCATTCAATTCCATGACTCCTGAAATTGACGTTGGCAGATGGAAGGTTGATCCTATTATGTTACACGCAGTTCCATTGATTAAGATTCCACTCCCCACGAACTCTATACGTTTCGCTTTGGCAAATACTCCCTGCTCAAAACAAGTTGCTACTACTATTAATTTTTCGTAGGTGGGGAAAACCTAATGCATCCTGACCCATTGCCAGCTCAATTTTGGCTCCGTGATGTGCCTCAGATAGTCTGTTTTTCCCTCTTGGCTAAAAATAACTGCACCGTGCACATGTCTGGATTGGTGCTTATCACCCTGGCTGGACATACCGTTATCTTCCCTCTATGGCAGCTCTCCAGTTCCTCCCTTGTCATCTTGGCATACTGGCTGTTAACTGCTGAGACCAGTAATACCACCTCAGTTTTTACTTCTACAATCTTGCTCAACGCTCCCCATTTCAGTGACCTGACGATGGTGATCACCCTCACCCTTCCTCCCTCTTCAAAAATACTGCTGTCCCTAGCAGGCTCACAATACCCACAAAAAAAACACATACAACATATAAAAATACAATGCCTAATTAATCTACGCAAACACAGTACATCATGCTGTACTCTATCTTCCTGGTTTTCCCTGTCCTTAACACCTCTCTTCACTCTCTGTTTCTTCCTCTTACCTTCCTCTGACATGCCTGGAATCACATCTGGACAACCCTTAAATGGCCGTAATGGCCGCAACCACTCAGTGTGTACTATCGTTGTTCTAGTTGGCAGCTGAAGCTTAACATTAACGGGGGATGTGGTTTCAACTACTTGGTATGGCCCTTGATACATCGGGACGAACTTCTTCATTTTCCCTTTTGGCATATATGGGTTGGATAGCATTACCCATTACCCCACTCTATACTGTGGTAAACTTCGTTTCCGCTTCACTGCACCTTCCTGCCTTTCCAAAGCCCTCATATTCGCCTTTTGTACCCGTTTCCAATCATCCTGAATTGTTCTTGCTAATTGACATACAGAGTCACCAGTCCTTCCTTTCTTAGCTTCACTCAATCAAATGGTGACGGCATTTTTCGCCCTTACACTACGTCAAACGGAGACAAACCGGTATTGGTATGATTTTTTGCGTTTTATGCACATACAATATGCTTCAAATACTCGTCCCACTGACGGTGATGAGAATCCACATAATAACTCGGCATCTTCCCGATTGTACTGTGTTCCCACTCTGTCCTTCCATTCGCCTGTGGATGAAACGCACTCGTCCTCAACTTCTTTATGTTCAGCAGTTTACACAGTTCCTTCATTAAATCCGACATGAAGTTGGTCAGTTGGTCAGTAAATATTGTCTCAAGTACACCAAACTTCAAAATCCAGTTGTTTACTAACACTTGCGTGACCATTGCTGCCTATTGGTTTGGCATAGCCACCATCTCCACATACCTCGAAAAATGGTCTATTATTGTCAGAACGAATCTGTTCCCCAATGGTGTTCGACTGAAGGGTCCTAAGACATCAATTCCCAGAATAGAAAATGGACATGTCGCTTCCGGCAATCGTTGTAGCTGTATCTGTTTCCAACTCAAATCTGCTCTCTGAATTCTTGACATACTGATCCTCATCCACTTTCCTGCCTCTCCACAATACCTCCCCGCCACTCTCCTATTCATCGTTCTACACCCGCCATGACCAGATAACACATGATCATGTGTTGCTTCCTCTAAAACCTCATCTCTCAGCTTTGCTGGCACTACTACCCTTGGCCCTAACTTCGTTTCCCTGCACAGAAGACCATCGTACATATTACATTGTGGTTGGGTCCGATACAATTTACAGTCGTTTTCAGTATCCTGTAATTGTTGCCATACTACTGGGTCATAACCTATTACTTCTACTTTTGCCACTTTTATACTCAGTGCATCTGCATTACCGCACTTCTTCCCAGGCTTGTGCACCACCTCGTAGTCGAATTCACTAAGCCTCACAGCCGACCTAGCGGGTCTAGTGGATGGATCCTTCAACCAAAACAACCACTTGAACGCAGCATGAATTGCCACTACCCCAAATCTTCTCCCATATAAATAACATTTAAAATATGTGATTCTATAAGAGGGTTGTTTGTGTTATTGCCCTGGATGATAATTAGACGAAATATTTGACAGGATTCGTAAGCAGTGGATCCTTGAAGTACGGCAATACACGAACACCGAGAAGTAAGTTTAAACAGTTTTATTTACAAAAGGCTGATTATAAAACACACATGGTACACACACCCATCATCACTGTGTCTGACATCCTAATTACAGTCGTATCGAAAGGCTCCATGGTGAGGTAAGAAAAGAGACATATTCGCGCCCGAGAACTCGCTAGTTAAAACGATGCGCTGTGGTTGGCGGCCAGTCGCTTACTCTCTGCGTCACACTGCAGCTGGACACAAGTATACTGACCAAACAAACTGTCAGCATTCCAGATAGGTCGTCTCGCGAGAGGATGTTACGTACCAAACGGATGCGTCCAACCTGTAGACCCTTAAATCACTCTCCCCAGAAAAAAAGAGCAATGATCGGTGGTTCAAAACGACTTCCTAGGTGTTATGAAACTATTTCGCCATTTGTGGCATCAGAAGGCATTGCATCATGTATTTCATTTGCAGACACAGTAACGTTCAGTACAGAGAAGCGTGCCTTCAGGATGACAATTTCATATATGACAAATGCTGTTGACAAAAGACTAATTAATAAAAGCAATAAAAACACAATACTGACAATCAAGTATGCATTAACGTTACTGGATGAATCGAAGGACCTAATTCTATTTGTGGCTTCAATGAAGTTTAACTCATTATTGAAAAAAATCAAAATTTCATGGGTATCCTTAATTAAATTATTGAATTCAGAAAAACTTGATAAGGTTGATAAGGAATACTTTCCATATGTTAATATGTATGAATCATTGTAATAAACAGATAACATTCTTGTTAATGGCAAATGTCTAGCTGTATGAAATGTAGTTGCTAATACACTAGGCATATCAAATAGTTCACATGATAAATCACAATAAGTGGCATTCAAGATTAATCCACTATTATTCAATTTGAGGGTAAAGGGCAGCTCAGGTATATAACAATTTTTGCATGTAAATGTGACATCAAGTGTGGAGTTAAATGAGAAAATTATACTTTCAGAACTTCGTTTAAGAAATGGATGACAAAGATGTATTAAAATTTTATGGTAATCATCTCTTGGGGGATGATTCATAAACAACTCTTTCTCACAGCTGTGCACTCCACTATCTAAGAATACTGCCGATTCAGGGCAAATTAAATTATGACTATGTTTACACATATGCAAATCATTTTCATTTAGGGACACAAAATATCTTCGTTCCTTGCTGATCAGTAGATAATCACTCAGTACATACTTTCCATGAATACCTGCCTGTCTCCATTCCACAGGGTAAGTATAAATCTTATACATTTCAAAATTATGCTTTGATCTAGCAATGGGTATAGAAACAATAACAGTTAATTCATCTTCAATCGTTAAAGAGTGTGTGGTGGTTAATTTGTAGTAAGCATATAAACTGTAAGAGTTAACTGGGTAAATCATAGTATATGTTGCATCTAGCTTTCGTTCAATTGATAGTAGGATCTGTAAAAATTGATCTGTGTGTAGTAGTACACTGCTAAAACAAACATTTTAACTACTTTCTAAGGCTTTTCTTAAGTTAAGGGCATCAATTCTAGCATTTGACCGAGCGAGGTGGCGCAGTGGTTCGACACTGGACTCGCATTCGGGAGGACGACGGTTCAATCCCGCGTCCGGCCATCCTGATTTAGGTTTTCCGTGATTTCCCTAAATCACTCCAGGCAAATGCCGGGATGGTTCCTCTGAAAGGGCACGGCCGACTTCCTTCCCCATCCTTCCCTAATCCGATGAGACCGATGACCACGCTGTCTGGTCTCCTTCCCCAAAACCAACCAATCTAGCATTTGATAAACTATCAGTAATCCTTAACAAAAGAGTGTTTAAATCTATGTCTGCACTCAAAGAATTTAACCATTGGAGTAGTTCTTGGATAATTGCGTTCGTTTCATTACGAATTACGTGGAAATGTGAGATAAATTGCTTTACAATCTGTTCAATGAAAACTGTGTGGTTAGTAATGTTTCTTTGCATATTCTTTAACATGATAATTCCATTAGTGAGGTTAGTTGAATCTGTACTGGACTGTTGTTCAAGAGCTAATGCTTTGCCTTTAATTTCTGCTAGATCTCGACTAGTTTAAGTACCAAATACAGTACGAAGGATACTCCCTCCAAAATCAAACATGGCACGTTTACGCCTAATTAAAGTTTTGTGCGACAAAAGCTTTAAAAACAGTAACTCTCTTGTTCATAATTAGCAAATGTACACTCTACCTGCATTTTAGTTGTGATCCAGTTGTACCAAAATGTACCCATTTCCCAAACTTTATCATTACCCTTAACACAACTAATTAGATCAATTTGCTTCTTTACAGATTTGAACTATTGCTGGATTTCACTCAGATTGTACTTGAGGACAAGTTTTTCATTAGTTGTTGAAACTACCATGTCTGATCGTGGTTCAAACAAAGCACTTGTACTCTGTGGTACTATCACTACAGCATTAGTAGAATACACTATCATAGCGAACATTGGAATAAAAATGAACATGGTTAATTAGGTGTAAATACTAGAGTTAACAATGAACATAAAATAAATGAGTTTCCTGTGGTAACCTGTGGAATAAAAGGTTTATTTTCACTTGTGCGCTCGTGTAACAGCTTCAATACTAAATTTTCACAACACATTCACATAAGCATGTGGCTGAACTAAACACACGCATTGCAATCGCTCGGAACCTGGCGATACCTCGGCCTCAAAGTCTGGACTGCAACCTGGCGATTCTTGCTTCCTAGGTTTGAGAACAGCAGGTCTGCCTCTCGGTCGGTCCTCGTCGTCTTGTGATACTACAGGAAATCTACCGAGAAAAGGCTTTACAAGATTGACATGAACGACAAACGAATGAAAGGGCAGTTGGAGCTTAAGAGTGGCTGGCAACAACACCTCTAAGATTGGATATGGTGCTTTCCAAAACTTCTTATACTTTTTGACTTGACTCTTCTTTAACACCCCATTGCTCAGATACACAAGATCTGCAACTCGATACTGTAGTATGAGGTGCATTCAAGTTCTAAGGCCTCTGATTTTTTTTTTCTAATTAACTACTCACCTGAAATCGATGAAGCTGGAGTTACTTTTCGACGTAATCGCCCTGCAGACGTACACATTTTTCACAACGCTGACGCCATGATTCCATGGCAGCGGCGAAGGCTTCTTTAGGAGTCTGTTTTGACCACTGGAAAATCGCTGAGGCAATAGCAGCACGGTTGGTGAATGTGCGGCCACGGAGAGTGTCTTTCATTGTTGGAAAAAGCCAAAAGTCACTAGGAGCCAGGTCAGGTGAGTAGGGAGCATGAGGAATCACTTCAAAGTTGTTATCACGAAGAAACTGTTGCGTAGCGTTAGCTCGATGTGCAGGTGCGTTGTCTTGGTGAAACAGCACACGCGCAGCCCTTCCGGACGTTTTTGTTGCAGCGCAGGAAGGAATTTGTTCTTCAAAACATTTTCGTAGGATGCACCTGTTACCGTAGTTCCCTTTGGAACGCAATGGGTAAGGATTACGCCCTCGCTGTCCCAGAACATGGACACCATCCTTTTTTTCAGCACTGGCGGTTACCCGAAATTTTTTTGGTGGTGGTGAATCTGTGTGCTTCCATTTTGTTTCTAGATTGAAAAATGGCATCCACGTCTCATCCATTGTCACAACCGACGAAAAGAAACTCCCATTCATGCTGTCGTTGCGCGTCAACATTGCTTGGCAACATGCCACACGGGCAGCCATGTGGTCGTCCGTCAGCATTCGTGGCACCCACCTGGATGACACTTTTCGCATTTTCAGGTCGTCATGCAGGATTGTGTGCACAGAACCCACAGAAATGCCAACTCTGGAGGCGATCTGTTCAACAGTCATACGGTGATCCCCCAAAACAATTCTCTCCACTTTCTCGACCATGTCGTCAGACCGGCTTGTGCAAGCCCAAGGTTGTTTCAGTTTGTTGTCACACGATGTTCTGCCTTCATTAAACTGTCGCACCCACGAACGCACTTTCGACACATCCATAACTCCATCACCACATGTCTCCTTCAACTGTTGATGAATTTCAATTGGTTTCACACCACGCAAATTCAGAAAACGAATGATTGCACGCTGTTCAAGTAAGGAAAACGTCGCCATTTTAAGTATTTAAAACAGTTCTCATTCTCGCCGCTGGCGGTAAAATTCCATCTGCCGTACAGTGCTGCCATCTCTGGGACGTGTTGACAATGAACGCGGCCTCATTTTAAAACAATGTGCATGTTTCTATCTCTTTCCAGTCCAGAGAAAAAAAATCGGAGGCCTTAGAACTTGAATGCACCTCGTACTGCCGCTTTGCGGTCGTGTTGTCTTGCTTGCTGAAGAAAGGATTGATGATTTCGCTGTTTCACTCCCCTCCATGCTTCCTTTAGCTAGCGTGCTAAATCCCTTATGTGTTCATTACTGATTCTGGCAGTCGATCGTGCAAAGTCCAAGGGTGAATGAATTCTTCTTGCGTAGACGATCTCATATGGACTTAGGCCAGTTGAGCTGTGCATTTTGGCATTGTAACAACTTACGAAGTACGGTAAACAGACATCTCAATTGTCATGTTTGCTGCTCACATAATGGCTAACCATATTAATAATTGGTCTGTGGACTCACACAACACTTCCATTTCCTTAAGAGTGTGGTGGTGTAGTCCTTAACTGAGTTATTTGCATGAGCTTACAAGTCTCTTTAAGTAATTCTCCCATAAAATTCTTTCCTTGATCACTAATTATACTTAATGGTGATCCAAACTTAAGAATCCATTCGTTCACAAAAACTTTAGCTATAGTCTCAGCACTCTGGTCAGGTATTGGTATCATGATAAGGTATCTAGAGAAGTAATCTAAGATATCTTCAACTTTTGTAGTCCTGCCTTACTCAGTTGCGTGTAATATTACGGTATATTGATAATTTTTACTTATGGACCATCTGACAGCAACTGAATAAAACACAATTTTAGTGCCATACACCTTTCGCCTTTATTTCCTGCAAGGCATCATCAGTGGCCTGGAATATGTACATATGTTAGCTATTTAATTTACATTTTTGTCACTGTGCCTATAGGTTATAAACAGTTCTGGTGGTTGGTATTTCCTATTAAATAGTAATGTTTTGAACTGTACTTACAGGTTGCGTGGACAATTTCTTACATATTACGCTCCTGTTGCATTTTTGGTATTGTTCTTCTTCTTATGAATGCCAATTTAAACATGTGATAAATGAACAAACACACATCAGCACAGGCTCCCTACTACACTTAATAAAGGAAATGATAACATAAAACAAAAAAACTCTTCCCCACACCATCTGAACACACACGCAGCCCAAAAAAAAAAAAAATTATACCGCACCAAAATACACACACACACACACACACACACACACACACACACACACAGCACAAAAAAAATCGCACCTTCACACACACACACACACACACATACACAAACGCGCACACACAAATGCATACACGAACAGACAACAGATACTTCAATAATTACAGTCGAAAGTTTGGCAATAACATTCGATCTTTCTCAAAAACATTTGACAGTCGGCAACAGAAACCAAAACATTGCATTGAAACAAGCGTTCAGTTCATAGTGCTGTGGAATGTGGGGAAAAAACCTCAAATTGGCATTCATAAGAAGAAGAACAACACCAAAAATGCAACAGGAGCGTAATATGTAAGAAATTGTTCACGCAACCTATAAGTACAGTTCAAAACATTACTATTTAATAGAAAATACCAACCACCAGAACTGCTTATAACCTATAGGCACAGTGACAAAAATGTAAATTAAATAGCTAACATATGTACATATTCCAGGCCACTGATGGGAAAATAAAGGCGAAACGCGTATGGTACTAAAATTGTGTTTTATTCAGTTGCTGTCAGACGGTCCATAAGCAAAAATTATCAATATACCGTAATAATCTAAGATTGTCAATATACACTCCTGGAAATGGAAAAAAGAACACATTGACACCGGTGTGTCAGACCCACCGTACTTGCTCCGGACACTGCGAGAGGGCTGTACAAGCAATGATCACACGCACGGCACAGCGGACACACCAGGAACCACGGTGTTGGCCGTCGAATGGCGCTAGCTGCGCAGCATTTGTGCACCGCCGCCGTCAGTGTCAGCCAGTTTGCCGTGGCATACGGAGCTCCATCGCAGTCTTTAACACTGGTAGCATGCCGCGACAGCGTGGACGTGAACCGTATGTGCAGTTGACGGACTTTGAGCGAGGGCGTATAGTGGGCATGCGGGAGGCCGGGTGGACGTACCGCCGAATTGCTCAACACGTGGGGCGTGAGGTCTCCACAGTACATCGATGTTGTCGCCAGTGGTCGGCGGAAGGTGCACGTGCCCATCGACCTGGGACCGGACCGCAGCGACGCACGGATGCACGCCAAAACCGTAGGATCCTACGCAGTGCCGTAGGGGACCGCACCGCCACTTCCCAGCAAATTAGGGACACTGTTGCTTCTGGGGTATCGGCGAGGACCATTCGCAACCGTCTCCATGAAGCTGGGCTACGGTCCCGCACACCGTTAGGCCGTCTTCCGCTCACGCCCCAACATCGTGCAGCCCGCCTCCAGTGGTGTCGCGACAGGCGTGAATGGAGGGACGAATGGAGACGTGTCGTCTTCAGCGATGAGAGTCGCTTCTGCCTTGGTGCCAATGATGGTCGTTTGCGTGTTTGGCGCCGTGCAGGTGAGCGCCACAATCAGGACTCCATACGACCAAGGCAGACAGGGCCAACACCCGGCATCATGGTGTGGGGAGCGATCTCCTACACTGGCCGTACACCACTGGTGATCGTCGAGGGGACACTGAATAGTGCACGGTACATCCAAACCGTCATCGAACCCATCGTTCTACCATTCCTAGACCGGCAAGGGAACTTGCTGTTCCAACAGGACAATGCACGTCCGCATGTATCCCGTGCCACCCAACGTGCTCTAGAAGGTGTAAGTCAACTACCCTGGCCAGCAAGATCTCCGGATCTGTCCCCCATTGAGCATGTTTGGGACTGGATGAAGCGTCGTCTCACGCGGTCTGCACGTCCAGCACGAACGCTGGTCCAACTGAGGCGCCAGGTGGAAATGGCATGGCAAGCCGTTCCACAGGACTACATCCAGCATCTCTACGATCGTCTCCATGGGAGAATAGCAGCCTGCATTGCTGCGAAAGGTGGATATACACTGTACTAGTGCCGACATTGTGCATGCTCTGTTGCCTGTGTCTATGTGCCTGTGGTTCTGTCAGTGTGATCATGTGATGTATCTGACCCCAGGAATGTGTCAATAAAGTTTCCCCTTCCTGGGACAATGAATTCACGGTGTTCTTATTTCAATTTCCAGGAGTGTATTTATAGCGAGTTATGCGAATATGGCACGTCCAATGACACAGCTACTGAAGAAAGGAGACAGATTTAATTGGTCAACAGAATGCAAAAAGGCAATGGAAGAACTTAAAACTGCTCTAACCACAGACCCAGTGTTAGCCTATCCGGATTTCAGAAAACCTTTCATTCTTTCAACAGATACATCCAATTTTGCCACAGGTGCTATCTTGCTCCCTCATGTTTTCACCAAAAATTATTACATCATCAAGATAAACACGTGCTTGTTTTTGGGTGAGCCCTTGTCAAACCGAATCCATCAGGCGTTGAAATGTAGCTGGAGCATTACGAAGTCCAAACGGTGTATGAAGATACTTGTATACTCCTTTTACAGTTACAAATGAAGTTTTAGCTTGATCATCTGGATGCACTGTTAACTGGTGATAACCACTTGTTAAATCACATACTGAAAAATTTCGACATCTGCCCAAGTAATCCAAGGTTTCCACTAAATTTGGTAAGGGCTAAATGTGGGGTGTGGTCACAGCATTCAGAGATCGCTAATCAACATAAAAACAGAACTGTGTTTCTCCAGAAATTGATTTCTTCTTTACAATTACAACAGGTGAACACCACGCTGGGTCTGAAGGATCTCTTGGTTTTGTCATTCCAGCTTCTTATTGTTCTTTAACCATATCTTCTACCAACTCTCTTTGACTGAATGGTTTTCTGTAAGGTTTCTGTGTGATTGGGGCTGCATTCTCTGTATGAATACGATGCTGAACTAAATGAGTGACAGGTAAATTTGCACATTCTCGGAATAAATGTGCATACTCCAACAAAACAGGCGCTAAATTCTTTTTTTATCATCTGTCAAATGTTCTATCTTCTTCCAAATCTTGCGCTTCAGTTCATTATTAACTTCGTCTCCTCGTTGTAATTTTGCAGTACTGTTACAAAAATCTGTGTTTATAACTGCAGCATTTGTTACCTCATCTGGAATCTGTATTACGTCACTTTTACTTACATTCGACACTTCAGCAACTTTCGTTCCTCATGTCAAAACAACATCCTCATTGCTCATATTCATTACTGTACCCAGGACTTTTGCGACATTCTGTCTCACCATTGTAGCGACACCTACACTTCTAGCACCATAACAATGCATTGTATCCAGTAACTCACTTTTCTCGGATCGCTGAGTTAAGGGGTGACTTAACTTCAACGTAGATTGTCTTTTGTGCTCGCTTGAGAATGTGCTGAGGCTGATCAATTTGAACACCGACTCGGACGGTTTGAACTGATGCATCGTTTGGGCGGTCCATTCCCACGACATCAGTATTTCTGCTCCTTTGAGTTCGATCTGATGAACGATTTCCTGATCTTTCTTTCTGCGCCAAATATCTCTGCCTCGTTAGCGGACAAGAAATCAAATCCAAGTACGCCGTCGTAAGGGGTTTCGTTATTTGAAACTAATTGCATCCTTACTGTGTATTTATCTTTATCTTTATTTTCACCTTTATCTTGCTCTTGGCCAAGAATTAATTCTACGTCACCTTCTCCATAGTTACATAGCTTTAATCCGTTTAACCCTAGCACTTTTAATAGTCGCGGTTTCAATTTATCCCGTTTATCTATTCCACACCACATTAATGAGGTCTGTGGTCCTGTGTCAATAAGTAGTTTGACGTTTTTCCCGCGATATACGGCACCTAATACAAAGTCATTTTCGATCTGATTTTCGCTGGAACTAACAGGAATCCCTGTCTCTGGCAAGGGACGGACGGAGTGGTGGCCCGTACGTCCCCGTACTGGCTTAAAGATCTGGCAGATTGTCTGTTGTTAGCATTACCTTTCTTCTTGTTGCGACAATCTCTCTAAACATGACCCTGCATCCCCCAAATGACAGCAGATTCGATTCTCTTTACAATTCTTACGCTTGTGACCCAGCTTATTGCATCTGTAGCATTGTACTGTTGTGTTGAAAACTCTGCGTTCTTGTTTCTGCATCTCATTCGGTCGTCTTAGTGCTTCAACGAAGCCATCAGTTGATTCTACTGCTTCCTGAAACGTTTTACATCGTGCCAATCGAACAGCAAATCTCGCCATCGTCTGGGGAGTTCTTTATTCTAAAACATACAAAATTCAACATCATTTAAAAAAACGGAAACGATATGACATGTGCACCGGTACTTTTGGCCCTGACACTGTATTGAGCGAAAGCACGCTGAGAATGTTCGAAATCCAGCCACGAGGTAGCAGTCGAATAACGCCGTTTGCTGGCACGGTAATAAAACGTCGTCATCCAAATCAACAGCTCCTATACATTTGTTTTTAGGGGGAGGAGGGGGTACGGAGTATTTTTAATGTTTGGAAGCCGAATGGCGACTTGTAAGAACGCGCACAATAGTTCCAGTACAGACCCTTAATTTGAGATTAAAAATACTTGAGTGACGCCACCGAAAACTGGGTGTCCAACAGTCAGCATTTTGTCACTGAAGTATGTCACTGTGGGGTCACTTTAGCTGCGTATGTGAACTCGATTATACGTAATGTTACTAGTATTTCTAGATGCTAGAAAACAAGGAGGTTTATTCAGAACTAGTGCTAGCAAACTTGGCCAATCATAAGATATGACGACTGACAATATATTTGTCAAAGAATATAAATAGCGTTCTTTTGATGTAAACGTTAAGTAATCCTTATGCAACTAGTCTGTTGTGGGAATTGTGCCAGATATCGAAAGTAAACGTTGACTACACGTTACTATTATCTCTGAATGTGAGCAGAAGCGTTGGCTGTAAAGTAGAGGGATAGTGTCGTAATGTGTGTTGAAAATTTGTAAATATGTGAACAAGTAATTGTTGCGTTGCGATTACGTTTGAAGTAATTGTTTACATTTTTTGTACAGCGGGCTAGTAATTAGTGTGTGAAGTGCAAGTGATTTTGGTTTACGATACATTGCTGAATGTGTGCAGAGTAAAAGCCGGCTAGAAAACTGCGTGATCCCTCAGTTCCCTTCATGCACATGATTCGGAGATAAATTCGGTCGAGTCATTGTTCTGCAGGTACGTGAATTAGACACCATACCTGTTTGAAGAAATAAGACACAATGAAGCAGAAAACCAAATTAGTGTTACAAGGTATGGCAACATTTTTATATACAGTTATCGGTGCCCCTGTCACTGAAGCACAACGAACTTTTTTTATAATTTACACGTTGTGGACAGACCTTCAAATCACTATATGTATATAATTTAAACTGAATACTTTCGTAATAGACCGCATTAAAGAGCGCTAAAAAACGCGTCGTTTGTAATACTTTTTGTGCAAAAGTGGCAGGAAGTCCGATAACACTATATTAAAAAATCGAAACAGTTCAGCGATCTGTATGTAAATATAAAATTTTTATCTCTTATCGTTAAAGTGACGTTAAGGCTATCCGATACGCTTTTCGGAAATCGGTCCAGTGTGTGGTATTTGTTCTATATAAATTGTGATGCCGTGTATGAGTAGACTTCATTTTCCAAGAATAACACCGTTAAACACACGTCGTAATAGAGGAGCTGTAATAGTAACCCAAACACTGTTACAGTATGAAGTCTGAGTTATAGGATCCGAAGCTTTATTTTTTCAGCGTACAGCTGAGCGTTAATTTGCGTAGTTTTTTTTACATTGAAACAGTAGAGTGCAGACACTTTACGAATTACAGAATTTGTGGGACTTGATAGTCTATTTAACACATGGTTTTTTTTAAAAAAATCGCTGTTTAATTAAGAAGCAAATGTTAACGTTAATTTACATTTACAAGAGGGGATGGAAAACACTTTTTTGTGCAAAGTCATTTTCGGCACACCTCCGTATGGATTAGTTTTCACTACAAGTGTCGATCATCTTTGTTGTATTTAAACGATCACACATTACCTGTATACCCTGTAACATTGTGGTTACAACCACATCATAGCCAAGATTTTAGACATTACCACCCTATGCCTCTTTTATATTTTTTAAGTATAAGTCACACTTAAAACATTCAAGAGCAACTGATAGTGTAGATTTGTTGACAAACACCACAAATCCTAGCTATTATATGTAGGAAATAACAAAGTTAAACAAACACACCAGATGTGTAAGCTATTGCATATCATGAAGATGATCAGAGTACTTTAAAAGAGACTGTATATAACTCATACAACTTGCTACTGAAAATGACTTGTATCAAATACTGACCTGTCGGGAGGGCGTTACTGTCTTGAGTAAGGGGAATTAATTGTAGGCAAGATGACTGTATTGCTTTTATGCAGTTTTTGTGTGAAATCTGTGAAAATTGTCATGAACAGCCAATCACATTGTTTGCTGCGGAATTAAGTTTGGCACTGTAAAGCTTTCTTGACTCGGGTAATAAGTTGTCAGTTGTGCCTTATAAAGATATTCATTTGTTGTAGCCTTTAAAGGCTGGAGCATTGACAAATTAATATTCAGTATTGCTATTTATGTGTTTTGAAAAGTTAACTTCTTCCCATGAAATTCTTACTTGGCTCAGTACTGGCCAGAACAGCTCACTGCCATTCATATTTATTTATTTGGCTGGTTAGAGATGATGTGTGATATAGAAGAGTGAAATTAATGGTTATCCACACCAAACCAGCATCGGGGATTGGGACTTTCCTGTATCCAGATGGTACCCTTCAATTTGAGCTAAGTGAATTGAAAGACACTCTTGCTAGTTGAGAAGGATACCAGACCTAGTAATGTTTGTCATAGAGAATGTGAGTTGTCCAAACCTATAGGCTAATAGCATACTCATTTGAACACAGGCAGATTACACCTGTATGCTCTTGTGAGATCAAATCTGTGATTCCCAGTTAAAGTACCAATCTGCTGTATGGTATCAACATCCAGTAGGCATTAAGATGGTAGATGAAAACTAGTAGTTCTCCTCATGCACCACAGACCTTGCCAAGATAGGGTGGACTGTGTGCCACAGTGATGTAGATAGCCTTGTCATAGGTACAACCACAACAGAGGGGTATTTGTGGAGAGGTCAGACCAATATGTGGTTCCTGAAGAGTGGCAGCAGCCTTTTAAATGGTCGCAGCTGCAACAGTCTTTGTAGTTGACTTATCTGGCCTTGTTGTGGTATTCCTGTGAATGATTGAAAGCATGGGCAAACTACAGCCATAATTTTTCCAGGGGGCATGCAGCTCTACTGCCTGGTTAAATGATGATGGCGTCCTCTTGGGTAAAGTATTCCTGAGGTTAAAATAGTCCTCCACTACAGTCTCCTGCGGGGAATTATTCAGGAAAACCAAAACTGACTCTCTACAGATTGGAGTGTGGAATGCCCTTAATTGGGTAAGTAGGCCACAAAATTTAAAAAAGGAAGGGGGTAGGTTGAAGTTATAATGGGAATTTGTGAAGTCCAGTGGCAAGACTTTTTCTCTGGCAAATATGGGGCTATAAATACAAAATCAATTAGTGGTAATGCAGATGTAGGTCTGATGATAAATATGAAAATAGCAAAAGAATGTGGGTAAGGTACTATGAACAGCATTGTGAATGCATTATCGTAGCCAAGATAGACGTGAAGCTAGCACCCATCAGAGTAGTAAAAGTTCATATGCCAACCATCTCCACAGATGATGAAGAGATTGAAGAAATATATGATCAGAAAAAGAGATTACTCAGACAGTTAAAGGAGACAAAAATTTAACTGTGATGAGGGTTTGGAACTCGATAGTAGGGAAAGGAAGAGAAGGAAAAACAGGTGGTGAATATGGACTCGAAGAAAGAACTGGAAGAGGAAACTGCCCAGAAGAATTTTGCTCAGAGTATAATTTTATCATCACTAACACTTGGTTTAAGAATCATAAAAGAAGGCGGTATATGTGGAAGGGACTTGGAGACACCGGAAGGTTTCAGATCGATTATATAATGGTACGACAGAGGTTTAGGAACCAGATTTTGAACTGTAGATATAAACTGAAGGTATTGGAAAAAGGTAGGACATTAAGGAGATAGGACCCGGGTAAATTGAAAGAACCAGAGGTTGTTGAGAGTTTCACAGGAAGCATTATGCAGAAGTTGACTAGAACAGGGGAAAGGAATACAATAGAGGATGAATGGGCAGTTTTAAGAGATGAAATAGTGAAGGCAGCAGAGGACAAAATTGGAAAAAAACAATGCCTAGTAGAAATCCTTACACAGAAGGTACTGAATTTAACTGATGAATGGAGAACATATAAAAATGAAGCAGGCAAAATGGAATGCAGATGTCTAAATATGAGACAAATAGAAACTGCAAAATGGATAAGTAGGAATGGCTACAGCACAAATGCAGGTCTATAGAAACATGTATAATTAGGGAAAAGATATATATACCACCTACAGCAGAATTAAAGAGGTCTTCGTAGAAAAGAGAAGCACCTGTGTAAATATTAAGAGCTCATATGGGAAAGTGAAGAAGGGAAAAGTGAAAGGAATACATGGGTGGTCAGAAAAATTCTGAAAAGCTTATAAGGGTTTTGCAGGGTAGATTGTGCTGAGAAATGATTGTTAAGAAAGGGAGACAGGAAAAGTAACCACTGGGGTAGACAGTATTACTATTAAAGAGAATGAGACCATCCTAACCAACAATACACAAGTAGCTAATGTATTTGACAACCATTTCTTAAGTGTATGAGAAAAAATCGGCGAGAATAGTTCAAAAGAAGAAGCTAGGCAGTACATAGAAGAGTCAGTTTTGAAAAATTTTAGTCAGATTAAGTTTCACCTAACAAACTTTTGTGAAATAAGTAAAATTATGAAATCTTTGATAAATAAATGTTCTGTTGTAGTAGATGACATCTCTAATAAGGTATTAAAACAGTGTGGAGCAATTACAGCTGATGTTCTGAGTCACATATGTAATGTATCACTAACTCAAGGTATTTTCCCAGACAGGTTAAGATATGCCATAGTCGGACCACTCTACAAAAAAGGGGACACCACAGATGTCAATAATTATCAGCTACTATCCTTGCTTACACCATTTTCAAAAATCTTCAAGAAAATAATGTACTCAACAGTGGTTAGCCATCTCAGCAGTAATGGGATGCTTAGCAAATCACAGTTCGGATTTCAAAAATGCTGTTCCACTGAGACAGCTATATACAATTTCACTGTCCACATAATAGAGTCTTTATATAGTAAAATGTCACCAACAGAAATTTTCTGTGACTTGGCAAAAGCATTTGACTGTGTGAACAATGACATTACGTTACAGAAATTACAATTCTATGGTATAAATGGAATAGCATATGAGTGGCTTAAGTCATACCTACAGAAAGGGAAAAAAAAGTTTCTTTATATGGGTCTAATGCTTCAAATAAGTTTGCCACTTTATCTAACTGGAGTGAAATTACATTAGGTGTTCCACAGGGCTCAAGCATGGGTCCCCTTCTGTTCATGATATATTTGAACGGCCACCCTTCTTATCTGAAACGAGAAGCTGAACTGACTCTGTTTGCTAATGATACAAGCATCATTATTAATCCAGTAAAAGGAACTCCAATTGAAAATGATGCAATTAAGGTCTTTGGAAAAGTCATAAATTGGTTTTCTGCAAATGGGCTTGCTCTAAACTTTGAGAAAACACAGTACATCCAATTTTCTGCTGCAAAAAGTACAATTCCTTCCATAAATATAAAACATCAACAGACATCAATAAACAGGGTGTACATATAGATGAGAATCTTAATTGGAAAATTCATATCTTGGATCTTCTAAAGCAACTAGGTTCAGCAACTTTTGCAATCAGAATAATTGCCAATTTTGAGGATATAGAAATTAGTAAGCTAACATACTTTGCATACTTTCACTCTCTGATGTCATACAGAATAATATTTTGGGGTAACTCAACACTTAGACAAAAAGTATTCACTGCTCAAAAAGGGTTCATAGTCGCACGCCTTGTAGGCATCTTTTTAAAGGATTCTTACAACAGCCTCACAGTACATTTACTCACTAATGAAATTTATTCTCAACAACATGGACCAATTTAAAAACAACAGTGACATTCATGATTATAATACCAGAAAAAAGAAAGACTTACACTATCTTTTACTCAACCTATCTTTGGCACAGAAAGGGGTAAAATATGCTGCTACAAAATTTTTGGATGAATTACCAGATGAAATAAAAGTCTGACAGACATCAGTAACATCTTCAAAAATAAATTGAAATCTTATCTCCTTGACAACTCCTTGTATACCATAGATGAATTCTTGAATAGGAATAAATAAATCTATTAATATAGTATATGCATGTTGTGTTATTTAAGGGAATGGGGTAAATAATAGAAATATTAATCTTTAACACTATACTGTAATATTTGTATATTAAAAAATCTTGTTTCGTATGTGCACTTGACACATCCCACATCAAAACGGCTACCATACCATGCGATTGATCATTGGAACACACAACCAACTAACTACAAGAAATTGAGTATGTTGTGCTGTTTCTGAGCTAATTAGCATTGAAGTCAGCCAATCTGGCCATAGTACACACAAATTCAAACAGCCCACCAGATACCGTTAGCGTCAGTTGTTTTTATAGCATAGATGATAGCACACAGGACCGTTAGTCTTTGGCTCTAATTCGGTCCTTACTACTGGTCCATGTCAAATTGTTCTATCGCTCTTGTTCGGTTTTAGAAAACCAGACAAAGAACACATTTGATAACACTATCTCTGGGAACATGATGCTAATTTAAAATTTAACCTACTTCATGATACCTTCGTGAGTATATTTGAAAACAGTTTCCCTAAGAAAATAGTGAAATATAATTGTAAGAAACAGTGTAAAAAGCCATGGCTTACTAAAGGGATAAAAAATATCTTGTAAACAGAAAAGGGAAATGTATCTTATAGCTAGGAGGAGTAATGATCCCGAAACAATGAAACATTATAAAAACTAATACCCTGTATTAAGAAAAGTTATTAAAAAGTCCAGAAGTATGTGCATTATGTCTGAGATTAGCACATCTGATAATAAATTTAAAACAATTTGTAGTATTGTGAAAAGGGAAACAGGACAACCTAGAGCACAAGAAGACTGTGTTTATCTCATACACAATGAAAAGGTTATTAACAAGAAGTCGAAAGTAGAAAACATTTTTAATAATCAATTTTTAAATGTTGTAGAGGAAATAGGATCCAACTTTTCATCAGAAAATATAAGGCAGTATATGGAAGAAGCAGTAGCTATGCAGTTTGATAAAATTGAAATTCAACCCACCTCTCTTACTGAAATTAGGAAAATAATAAATTCACTCAAAAGTAAAAGCTCACATGGAGTTGATGACATTTCCAACAGAGTACTAAAAGCTTGTTCCCAACACATAAGTAGAATTCTCAGTGACATATGTAGTAGCTCACTGAAACAGGACATTTTTCCAGATAGACTGAAATATGCTATTGTTAAACCATACCATAAAACAGGGGATAGATCTGATGATAACAAATACCACCCAATCTCACTTCTGACAGCTTTATCCAATGTATTCAACAGTAGCATCACATATTTGTAAAAATGAGGTATTAACAAAATGTCAATTTTCTTTTCAGAAAGACTTTTCAACAGGAAATGCTATATAAGGGTTCACTGATCAAATATTAAATCCATTGAATAACTGAACATCACCCATTGGGATATTTTGTGATATCTCAAAGGCTTTTGATTGTGTGAATCATTAAATTCTTCTAGATAAACTTAAGTATTGTGGTATGAGTGGGACAGTGCACAAATGGTTTAATTCATACTTAACTGGAAGAATGCAGAAGGTTGAAATTAACATTACAGATAGTCTGCAAAAACCATCAGAGTCCTGTAACTGGGGATGTATCAAGAATGGTGTCGTACACCGCTCGCGGTCACGGACGGCACGTACCGTAATGGGTGTGCAACACGTGAATGCCATCCTTCGACCGATAGAGCAACCATATCGGCAGCATATTGGTGAGTCATTCGTCTTCATGGGTGACAATTGGCACCCCCATCGTGCACATCCTTCAGGATAACGACATCGCTCAGCTAGAGTGGCCAGCATGTTCTCCAGACATGAACCCTATCGAACATGTCTGGGATAGATTGAAAATGGCTGTTTATGGTCGATGTGACCCACCAACAACTCTGAGGGATCAACGTGGAACCGCCATTGAGGTGTGGGACAGTCTGGACCAACAGTGCCTTGATGAACTTGTGGATAGTATGCCTTGACAGATACAGGCATGCTTCAATGCAAGAGGACGTGCTACTGGGCATTAGAGGTACTGGTGTGTACAGCAATCTGGACCACCACCTCCGAAGATCTTACTGTGTGGTGGTACAACATGTGATGTGTGGTTTTCATGAGCAGTAAAAATGGCAGAAGTGATGTTTATGTTGATCTCTATTTCAATTTTCTGTACAGATTCCGGAACTCTCAATACCGAGGTGATGCAAAACTTTTCTTGATGTGTGTATATTAACGACTTGCCACTCTATATTCATGAAGATGCAAAGCTAGTTCTTTTTGCTGATGATACAAGTATAGTAATCACTCCCAAGCAGCAAGAATCAGCTGAGGAAATTGCAAATAATGTCTTTCAGAAAATTATTAAGTGGTTCTCTGCAAATGGACTCTCAATAAATTTTGAGAAAACACAGTTTATACAATTCTGAACAGTATATGGCATAACACCATTGATAAAAATAGACTATGAACGGAAGTTTGTTGCTGAGGCAGAATACTCAAAATTTCTTTGGTGTGCATTGATGAAAAAATGAATTGGAAGAAACATATCAGTGATCTGCTGAAACGGTTACGTTCAGCTACTTATGCTCTTAGGGTTATTACAATTTTTGGTGATAAACATATCAGTAAATTAGCCTACTATGCCTGTTTTCATTCACTGCTTTCATATAGCATATTTTGGGGCAATTCGTCATTAAGAGAGAAAGTATTCATTGCACAACAGTGTGTAATCAGAATAATAGCTGGAGCCCACCCGAGATCACCTTGCAGACATTTATTTAAGGAACTCGGAATATTCACAGTTCCTTCGCAATAATATATTCACTTATGAAATTTGTCATTACTAATCTAGCCCAGTTCAAAAATAACAGCGAAGTGCATAGCTACAACACTAGAAGAAAGGATGATAATCACTATTCTGGATTAAGTCTCACTTTGGCACAGAAAGGGGTGAATTATGCTGCTACAAAAATCTTTCGTCATTTGCCAAATAGTATTAAAAGTCTGACAGATAGCCAACCAACATTTAAAAGCTAATTAAAAGAATTTCTGAATGACAACTCCTTCTACTTAATAGATGAATTCTTAGGTATGAAGTAGTAACTGTTAAAAAAAATAATTAAATAATTATTTTGTGTAAAGAAAACTTATGTTAAAGTGACACATTCCACATCATTACAAAATGTATTAAATTCATTATCTATACACTACATTAATGTATGTATGTCAAAGGACTTGGAAGAGCAGTTGAATGGAATGGACAGTGTCTTGAAAGGAGGATATAAGATGAACATAAACAAAAGCAAAACAAGGATAATGTAGTTGAATTAAGTCGAGTGATGCTGAGGGAATTAGATTAGGAAATGAGGCACTTAAAGTAGTAAAGGAGTTTTGCTATTTGGGGAGCAAAATAACTGATGATGGTCGAAGTAGAGAGGATATAAAATGTAGACTGGCAATGGCAAGGAAAGCGTTTCTGAAGAAGAGAAATGTGTTAACATCCAGTATTGATTTAAGTGTCAGGAAGTCATTTCTGAAAGTATTCGTATGGAGTGTAGCCATGTATGGAAGTGAAACATGGACGATAAATAGTTTGGACAAGAAGAGAATAGAAGCTTTCGAAATGTGGTGCTACAGAAGAATGCTGAAGATTAGATGGGTAGATCACATAACTAATGAGGAAGTATTGAATAGGATTGGGGAGAAGAAAAGTTTGTGGCACAACTTGACCAGAAGAAGGGATCGGTTGGTAGGACATGTTCTGAGGCATCACCAATTTATTATTGGAGGGCAGCGTGGAGGGTAAAATTCGTAGAGGGAGACCAAGAGATGAATACACTAAGCAGATTCAGAAGGATGTAGGTTGCAGTAGGTACTAGGAGATGAAAAAGCTTGCACAGGATAGAGTAGCATGGAGAGCTGCATCAAACCAGTCTCAGGACTGAAGACCACAACAACAATGTATGTATGTATGTATGTATCTGACAGGCTGCTTGAGTTTACGCACCCGATGTTGCAGAGGGGGTAAGTGTTAGGAAGTATTTTCTGTAGGTATTTGCCTGGAACGTAGTATTGCAAGGAAATAAAATGTGGATGATAATAAGTTCATACAAGAAGAGAATAAAAGCTTTTAAATGTGATGTTACAGAAGACTGCTGAAGATTAGCTGGGTAGATCATGTAATGACTGAGGAAGTACTGAATAGAATTGGAGAGAAATGAAATTGTGGCAAATTTGACAGAGGCATCAAGGAATTCAGTATTGGAGAGAAGTGTGGGGGCTAAAAATTGTAGGCAAAGGTCAAGAGATGAATGCAGTAAGCAAGTTCAAATGAATGTAGATCGCAGTAGTTATTCTAAGATGAAGTGGCATTCAGAGGCTAGCCTAGCATGGAGAGTGCATCGAAGCAGTCATACTGAAAACAACAACAGTGACATTTTATGATCCAGTTTTATGCTTCAGAAATGGGTGGACAGCTTTTAAGCTTTCCTTGTGTGCTCTTATTATCCCGAGATTGATGTACATTTGTGCTGTGTGGGTAATATGAGATTTGCATGCCCACAAAAAGTTTTATGTTGTTGATTGATGTTCAAGGGCCAGTTTTGACATTTACCTTGCACCAAGTGACACCTATGTGAGACATTTCTGTGACTGCTTGGAGTTTGACAGTTGTGCGACACACACACACACACACACACACACACACACTCTGTATGCTCTTGTGGATATGATATGTAAGCTGCTGTTTCTTCAGTGTTGCTGCAAATTTTCCTTGTTAGTTGCTGTAGATACAGTCACTGCATTGCTATCTTTCTGCTGTGGATTTAGTCTCCGCACTCTTCATTTGTTTTGTATGTGCCACTGGGCAAATGAGTTTGTATTCTTCCCATTGGCTTTAGGGAGCTTTGGAATTCATTTATTTCCATGTTTTGTGATTTTCAGGCTAAATTTATGGTCAGTGTTCTGGCAGTTCTTCTCTACACTATAGGAAGTGATGTCTAGTCAGTGAGCTCTTATTTCTGTCAGATGCAGGTTAGCTGTCCGCCATATTCACTACTTTGGCAAGCAGCAGAATTGCAGGCAATCTCTCGACCATTATGTGGTGACAGGTCTTGGCCTTTTACCTGGCTGCATCCCTTCTCTGTTGCTTGGGCTCATGAGGTTTTTGAGGGAGGACACTTGCTTCCTTTTGGCCACGTCTTGTGGCCCACGCTAGGTCGCTTTTGCTTCATGGATGTGGAGTTTGATACTGTAAAATTAGTAGTAATTTCAGAATCCTAGTCGAACACAGATACTTGGCTTGTGAGAAGGCCTAAATTTGAGTTGGGTGTTGAAGTGCAGTGATTAATTTCAAAAACTGGGCATCTCTCAATGTTCTATTGCAGATATGATAGATGGTGAAGTAGACAGAAGGGGAGGAGGAAACGAAATGAAATTTAATGGGCTGAGAGGGTGTTTGATGTTATTTTGTGATTTCAAAAGTGAATAAATTTTACAGAGAATTTAGCAACATGAGCCCACTAATCAAATTCCTTCAGGTGCTGATATGCAGTCTCACATGTGTACACAGCATCTCAGTGCTCTTAATAGTAATGACTTAACATCTGACACTGTTCACACCCCTTATATACTCTACCAACCCTGGTAACAACAGTAATTCATTCTGGTGGCCATTCAACCAGCAACTCTAATCATTTATATACTCTACAATCAGGTGAAGTTATATAAAAGGCATAAAAATAGGACACATTGAAATAAATTAAAAAGAAAGAGGTTATTTGTGGATAGTTAACTTTCAGTATGAAATCCTAAAGCAGTTTGCTGTATCAAAGCAGCAGAAATTTGCAAATATTCAGTTCAAAGGGGGAAGGGAGAGTGTGAGATATCAGGGTTATTGATGGTGCAGTAGCATTGCCAGTTAGGCAGCCATTATTCTGTCATTAGAGTATAATTAATGTTCTTTTATGTCATTCTTTTTTTTTCCTTTAAACAGCTCCATAGGTAGGTAGTGCATTAAACATTTTCATGGCCACCGCTAGGAATCTGTCTCGGTCAGACAACATCTTGGACTATCGAGACTTCTGATTTCTTGATGATGTGATAATGAATTTGCTATAAGTGTTACAGTTCAGCTTCATGTGAATGAGACAGTTTAACCCGTAGTGGCTGTATACAGTCATACCTATAACTTCCTGTTTAGCAGAGATGGGTTTACAATGGTCCATGTGTGTTAGAAGTAGTGTTTCTCACTGTTTTCTTCTGTATCAGCAGTTCATTCCTACATCCAGCAGAGGGACCCTATAACCGTAGGCTCTAGGTGATGGGGCTCTGAAATAAGACATTATGTACTGTTTTGTTAAAATCCTATTTAATTTTGTTAGGAGGCAGAGGACTCATTAACACTTGACACATGCAGGTACCCTGTGCTGTTAATTTACCATCATTGAAGAAACCCAGAAGTTTAACAGCTCCAATGTTACTTAGTGCATCTGTGTCACTCAGGCTGCATGTCATGCGCTGGAATTTGCTTTATGTTTGCATGAAACAACTTCTTGGTCTCAGACCAGCATATCTACTTGTTGTACAGCCTGCTTGTTATTCTTCCCACTGGTAAACAATATTTTGTCATCTGCAAATTATAGGTTGTGTCCATTTGAGCTTAGATCATTAACAAAATCCAGAAACAAGAGCACACTTGCAGCACATTATATTGCAACTTCTCTATGTACAAATCTCCTCCTTGGTCTAATACCATTTGACATCTGTGAATTAGATGTAATTGTGGGGTTGTCAGGGCAGCTCCCAAAGTTCCATAGTATTTTTACTTTGTAATCAGGGCCACATGTGGAATGCAATTGAAGTCCTTACTAAGATCACAAAGTACGAGAGCTGTACACACTCTTTCTTCAAAATCTGGATTCGTTTTTGTAGTTGGATCCAGAGCTACTGTTACTATGGACTTGCCCTTCCAAAAACAATGCTGTGCATCATGAAATAAGTTCTTGCCTTCAAAATAAGCTAATTGTTTTCATTATATGTTTCATCACCTTAGGCAGCACTAGGATTATGGAGATGGAGCGGTAGCTGGAGACTTCATCGAAGTCTCCTTTTTTGTAAACTTGTACTGTGAGTGCTGATTTTAGGGACTTTAGGAATTCACCAGTAAATAGGCATTTATTTCAGTTAGTGGTTTAGAATTTTCATTAATTACCATTTTCAAATGTTGCCGGACATACCATAATTATCTGTATTAACTGATGATTTGTAAATTTCACAATTCTTACTGTGTTGTTTGCATGTATCCTCTTCCAGTTTTGCAGGGTTTCATAGAAGTTGCAGGTTTTGCTCCTACATTGGGTACTTAACCTACAGTTTCTGCCATTATCCTTATAAAATACTGTTTAACTTTATCTAGACTATAGGTAATTCAGCAATAGGTAGGTTTTTTCCTTTGTTCACTTTCTTATGGTCCAGGGCAAACATCTCATTAAATTTTTCTTTAATGGTCCAGATATACAACTGAATGCATCACTTGGAGCCCTCTCTTCAAGTAGTTGAAACTGTTATTCAGTAGCAGAGAAATCAGTTTGTAATGCATCTAGTGCCGGCCGCGGTGGCCGTGTGGTTCTGGCGCTGCAGTCTGGAACCGCGGGACTGCTACGGTCGCAGGTTCGAATCCTGCTTCGGGCATGGGTGTGTGTGATGTCCTTAGGTTAGTTAGGTTGAAGTAGTTCTAAGTTCTAGGGGACTTATGACCTAAGATGTTGAGTCCCATAGTGCTCAGAGCCATTTGAACCATTTTTTGATGCATCTAGTCTATTGTTTTTGACAACTGCTACGAAACACAAATTTTGGATGTCATGTAGGAATATGTTGGTTACTCTCTAAATTGGTCCATAGTTGCTCTGTGGTCTGCGAACATTGCCTTGACCACACTTATCTTTTAGTTCCAACTATTTAAATTTGTTATAATAGTGTCAAGACAGGCATAATCTCAAGTTTGTAAATAATTTGCCACATACAGTCCATAACTGCTTATTAGATTCTCACAAATATGTATGTTGAAATCACCACATGGGACAGTTTTTGCTGTAATACAAATAGTGTAGCGTGGATAGTTTTCCATCTGCGTAATGAAGTTTACATCTGGGGAATGATAAAGCTAAATGACAGTAGAGTTTGTATTTGGTAACTCTGGAGCAGCTAGTTCTATAACCAAATCCACACTGAAGTTTTTTAAAACATTTTTTGCTCATATAATGTAAAAAAAACACGTAATAAATGATAGTGCAAAATTTGTCCTGATGCACTGTGCATTTGCATTAACTTTTATTTTATTTATTTAGCCATCCGTGGACATTTTAAAATTTATGGATGTTGTCAGTTGCGTACATTCATATATTTATACAGTTTGTTGTTACATGTAGTTGTACATTGTGACATAAGTTATTTACAAAACTTATAACTATGGCTGCATTTTTTGCTGTAGTGTCAGCTCATTTTCTGTCGGAATGTTATTGATTCCCACTTTCTATAGGAAAGCTCATCACAGTGAAGTACTGGGCAATTCTCCTGAACAGAAAACTTTGTGCAACAATTTTTTAGTGTCATAAATTATTTCATCTTGTACAATAACAGCAACACCATTTTGAAGCTGTTATCCAATCTCTTTGCTTCCAGCTCTTTGCTTCCAGCTCTTCAACTGTTAATTTGTGTTATGAAAAATTCATTTTTAAAATATCAGCTAGCTTTTCATCTTTTGTTACCTTTTAGTTTACTAAGATGGGCCCAGGCTCTTTCCTCACAGTATAGCATTCCGTTTTCATCACCAGTATTCATTATTTTCCTGTGCTGTTCTGAATGTGTGCATAGTAGACTTCTGTGGATGCCTTTAATGAGCTTTTTCATTCTGTGACGTAGTCTTGTATGACTTTTTGTTAGTTATTTTGAAAAGGTTCTGTTTTTCTGCAGTTAAATATCATCTGTTTCCTGCTTGTTGCTTATACTTTGCCAGTCAGTATTTGTGCATATTTGAGGGTTTGCACCTGCTGGTTTGCACTTGACCTAGTTGTCACTGTAGCGATGTTTCAGATTTCATCATCATTATTTTCTGTACAAAAACTGCTCATCAGAGGTGGAAATACATTCTCCAAAGTGCCTACATTGTGTTTGATTGAGGAATTAGAAACACTGTACTCACAGTAATGTGTGTGTTCACTTTCAATGTTCATGATAGTTTTGATTTTCAACTACTGGCAACTGCCTATGTTAGCCCACTCTGAGAGCTGTGCAGTCATCATACTGTAGAGCCTGTACAAGTTTTTGTCGGCAGGGACTGCAGTGGTTGCAACATTAACAAACACTGTTCTGTACCCAGTTGTGTATATAAATTTTTCATCTTGCTATTTTATGAGGTGGACAATAAAAGGTCAACAACATAAGAAAAATTTCAGGCCAGAAAGATCAGAATATTCATACTGTCATACCTCAGCTTTCATTGTCAGTCAGTAGATTACCATCCACTACCTCCTCCATCACCGTCATTCTTATAGTTGTGGAGAAATGTAAAAGTTTGTAGAGAAAAAGATAATAAAGGAAAAGATTGTCTTAAAATAGGATTAAAAATATAAAATGCATAAGCAGAAGATTACAGTAACAGCAATGTAGGAAAACACAGATTGCTACTTACCGAAAGAAAGACACGTCAAGTTGCAGACAGTCACAATTAAAAGACACTTACATAAAGCTTTTGGCCACAGCTTTCATCAGTAAAAGAGAGATTACAGTAGGATGAATTGCGGGAGAACATACAAAATTAGTACTTGTTACTGTTAAGTTCGATGCCTGACATAGCGACACTGGAGCTTCTCAGTGGCAGTTACATGATACAAAAGTGTTTGTTGAGATGTATTATATGAAACATAATGTTATTGGGAAAAAAAATTGTTATTGCATTGCAGTAAGTAGAGAAGATTAGAACTTGTAGAAGTTAGGAAAATAATTCCAGTCATATTTAATAGAGATTGTAAAAAAAATGGACTATATAAATGAATGGAACTTGCATGCATCTTTATGCAAAGTTTTCAGATATGAGACATGACTGTTAAAAATTAAACTGTTGATCTTACAGTATGATTAACTTTTTTCTCTGTGTCATTTCATCAGTTTGTTGTATTAGAATTCTATAGTGTGTCTGCAGTTAAGTCATTAGGAACAGAGTACTGGCCTAGTCTTCACAAGATGGGAAAAAGAAGGGAATCTTGTGGTTTTAACATTTCTTGCACAGTAAAATGATTGCTGATGATTAAGATAAAGGGAATACACATTTCATGTGTTTGTGTGGAATGATGTAGAAAACTGTACTAAAGTGAAATCTGACGAGCCCAATATTGAATTCAACTCTTTAATATGAGCCCCTGTTGATATATGGACACTGTAAAAATGGAAAGGTATACAAAGTGTGACAACAACATTGCTGAGACAGAAGAAGATTGGCTACAGTGAACAGAAATGAAAATGAAAATGATGTGAACAATAAAACAGCAACAACACAAGAAAGATTTCAACCCAGAAAGATCAGCATATTCATGAACAGATTATTAGCGCAACTTTCCAGCTGTTGATTAAAGCAGTTGTTAGTTGTATATGCATTCTATATCTACATCTACACGCCGATGGCCACCAAGCGGTGTGTGATGGAGGGCACTATTCGTGTCAAAGGCCTATCTCCCCCCCCCCCCCAACCCCACCCCCCTCCCCCCTCTGCTCCACTCGCGGATCGCGCAATGGAAAAATGACTGTTGGACCGCCTCAGTACGAGCTCCAATTTCCCGTATCTTTGAATGGTGATCATTGCGCGATTTGAAAGTTGGTGGTGGTAATAATGTACTCTCTACATCCTCGGCGAAGATCGGATTTTGGAATTTAGTGAGTAGCCCCTTCCGTTTAGCGCGTCGTCTGTCTGCAAGTGTGTCCCACTTCAAACTTTCTATGAGATTTGTAATGCTCTCACAATGGCTAAATGTACCAGTCACGAATCTTGCCACTCTTCTATGGACGTTCTCAGTCTCTTGAATCAGACCCAACTGATAAGGGTCTCATACAGACGAACAATACTCTAAGGCTGGATGAACTAACTTATTGTAAGCAATTTCCATTTTTGAAGGACTGTATCACTTCAAGATTCTACCAATAAACCACAATCTACAGTTCACTTTACCCATTACTTGTGTAATCTGATCATTCCATTTGAGATCATTTTGAATAGTCACACCCAGATACTTGACAGATGTTACCGCTTCCAAAGACTGGACATTTATTTTGTACTCGTACATTAATGGGGATTTTCGCTTTGTTGTACGCAGTAGGTTACACTTATTAATATTGAGAGATAACTGCCAATCATTACACCACACATTTATTTTCTGCAAATCCTCATTGATTTGTTCACAATTTCGTGTGATACTACTTTCCTGTAGATTGCAGCATCACATGTTGACATGTGCATTAATCGTCAGCTGGCTGCACCCTCTTGTATTAAAAGCATTTTATGTCATGTTATATTTCTGATTATTGCTACATTTCAGTGGCTGAAATCTACAGCAGTGACAGTGCCAGCCAAGGATTTCCTCTCTCTCTCTCTCTCTCTCTCTCTCTCTCTCTCTCTCTCTCTTTCTCTTTCTAATACGTAGATTGATAATGTGTGTTTCACAGAGCCAACAGGAGGAGGGTTTTAAGCTAACTAATGAGAGACAAGAAAAGGGGTGATGTATTGTGAACAGTGAAATTGAAATTAGTTGATATACTTCATAGATCATGCCCTGTAGCATTTTGTTGTGAAAGGTTCCCTTAAATTTCTGTTGCCACAGCTTTTACATTTTTTGATTGGAGGTTGTGATGACCAATGGATATGTAGTGTACTCTGAGGTCTAGTTTGTATTTGGGTGTGAGTTGTCTAAGCCAACAAATGTGATGCAAAAAAACTTTTTTGCAGTTTTTGCTATATATCGTGTGCCACAAAATAATTTTTATAATTATACTGAGTATCTTGTGAAATTAAGGATTATAATTGTCATCTCTCCACATTCATAACTTCAACTCATTACTGCTAAATTCTTTGCCTGTCTGCTTTTCTATCATTGTATACTTGCTGGCTGTTGACACATCTCTCTGTGTTCATTTACGTTGCTTCCAACATTGCTCAACCAACTGAGTAAGTAGTGAAACTGCCTCTGCTCTAGATACTTACGCATTTCCTGTATGCAATATGGAGCTTGTAAAGTAAAAGGTTTAAATCAGAACCTGGGCTGATATTCATCGTCTGTTGCTCCTGTTAGGCATCTTGTGCTTCCAAAATATTTAAAGGATAATAGATGGAAACATCACCTTCCTGCAGTTGCTGTAGTCATTGTATGATATTACAGTGCTGCTTCTTTATTCAAGCAGAGCCTCTGTTCATCTTCTGAAACCATCACACCACTGAAACTCATTACTACACCCATCTGTAGATATCTGAAAACACAGAAAGTATTTCCAATCATATTTGCTTGAGGCACTTGGCAATCTTGAAGACCCATCTAATCAAAATTTAATGTTATGTCACTATTATATTTGGAATCTGATCGTTTGTATCAGAAAATAAGTAAGTTTTTAGTATCAAACTAGTTTCGTTATTTTGAGTGCACCAATTGTGATATGATTTATGAAAATTGTAAAATTTATGAAGTAAATAAAATACCATTAAAATCACATATTCAGTTTTAAGCAGTAGCTTAGTATCAATCTCTATGCCTGTAGTCAATTTGTATGTCATTGTTTTTCATCATGGGACTTTTGGTGACTGCAGTTTTCATCTTTGAATTTATGTCTTAACACAAAGCACTATACTAGTTCTAGACAGCATGATCTGACACTGGCTTTAAATTGAAACAGCAAACATTTTGCCATCTTGTGTACCAGGAAGTAAGATGTACACATCAAAATGTCTCATAAGGATACTTTAAGATGACAATCGCCAAAATCCATTACATGTGTGTGTGAGATGAATGACATTTTGTCGTAGATAGGAAGCTATTCTTGTTCGTGTTTGTAAACTATTTTTAAATCAGTCTCTCTCTCTCTCTCTCTCTCTCTCTCTCTCTGTGTGTGTGTGTGTGTGTGTGGTGTGTGTGTGTGTGTGTTTTTTTTTTTTTTTTTTTGAGAGAAGGAACATAACTCTCTCTTGCATATAAAATGCAATGATAGCCGGTTCCTGATGTACATAACAAAGCCTTAAAACTTTTAATTACTAAATTATAGAGCGCTGAGACATACAGAAAATGTATGCAAACTCTGCATTTGCCTTGGTTTCAGTTGTAATATAATTTTACTTCTGTCTTTCAGGTCTCTGTCCAGTACTAAATGTGTTAGACTTCTCTTGGAGAACAGCAGCTTCTTAATACTTGATGTATTCACATTTAAAGATGCCTGGAAAAAAATAAAAAGCAAGCTTGTGTAGCTGAGACATCTGTCTGGAACAAGAAACATAATGCTTCGAAATTTAGCATCTGCGTGTAACCAGAAAGCGTACATTCTTAAAAGAGTTGTTATTGCAGTGGTGCTGATTTTCTGTGTTATATATTCGCTTCATCCAGGACGCTTTGCTTGTTATTATTCATATATTAATGATGATGAAATTGTCAGTTCTCTGGGAATCTCACCTGCTGCAGTCAAGATGGCGGAAGATTATGGCATGCCACTTTGTTCTGTAACCTTCAATAGTTCAGTTACTGAAGTGCATTACCCTACACAAAATACTGACCTAAATGATGGCACAGTATTTGCCAAAACACTAAATATAACTGATGGAGGTGAATGGAAACCACAGAAATGTGTTTCAAAATTCAGTGTTGCTGTTGTTGTTCCATACCGCAACCGTAGTAGCCAGCTACAAATTTTTCTGAAATACATGCATCCATTTCTTCAGAACCAGTTGTTGAGCTACCAGATATTTGTTGTGGAACAGGCACTGGATGGAGCATTTAACAGAGCAAAGTTGCTCAACGTAGGCTTTGTGGAAGCTATGAAGATACGGCCTTTTCATTGCTTTATTTTCCATGACGTGGACTTGATTCCTCAGAAGGACAACAACATATATGCATGCACTTCTCAGCCACGACACATGTCATCATGCGTGAATACTTTCCGTTACCATTTGCCATATGAGGAACTATTTGGTGGAGCTGTTGCAATACTTCAGAATCAGTTTGAGTTAGTGAATGGATTTTCCAACAACTTTTATGGCTGGGGTGGTGAAGATGATGATTTCCACAGGCGCATTACACATAAGGGTTTGAAAGTATTACGCTTTTCTCCAAATGTTGCACAGTATTTTATGTTACCACATGCAAAAGAGCCACCAAGTGAAAGTAGATTCCTAAATCTAAAATTAGGAAGTGAGCGTTTCGAAACTGATGGTTTAAATGCTTTGAAATACACTTTGCTCAAACGTATATATCTCCCTTTATACACTTGGATATTAGTAGAAGTGTAATCTGATGTATTCTCATGCTATTTGATGTCTGTATGTACCTGAAACATAATTTTTTTGTATTTTCACAAGACTGTTAATGTAGTAAATTGTAAATGTGTTATTTATTTATTTTATTGTTTTGCTGTGTCCTTGTAAATTCTGTATTGTATTTTCTGTAGTAGATAGATAATTGTGAATTCCTTTTATATTTTTGACCAAAGTATGCTACAGTGATAATAAAGACCCAGTTTTCACAAGAAAGATTTTAAATATTGAAACTTTTGATAAATTCAGTTAAGTTCACCTGTCAGAAATGTTAAGGTATGTGCTGTTACACTTTCTTCAGTTACTTCATTGGAAAAATGATGTACAATGCTTATTTACATAAAATAATTAATTTTTTTTTAGTAGAAAAGTATGTGGTGTGGATAAAAGTAGCAATAAGTTATAGAAAACAAAGATGGTGTGACTTACCAAACGAGAAAGTGCTGGGAGATAGACACAATAAAGAACACACAAACACACACACAAATTTCAAGCTTTCGCAACCCAAGGTTGCTTCATCAGGAAAGAGGGAAGGAGAGGGAAAGACAAAAGGATGTGGGTTTTAAGGGAGAGGGTAAGGAGTCATTCCAATCCCAGGAGCGGAAAGACTTACCTTGGGGGAAAAAAGGACACACACACACACACACACACACACACACACACACACACACACACATATCCATTCGCACATATATAGAGACACAGGCAGACATGTGTAAATGCATTTACACATGTTTGCCTGTGCCTGATGTTAGTTAAGAATGCCTTTCAGGTGACTAAGACACTGTTATCAACGTCTCATTGAGATTGAACGAAGTTGTGTAATAGGATATAAGAAGCTGGATGTTCCTTCTGTAACACTGGGCAGTGGTTACAAGAATGTGAAGTCGCAAGAAAACGGTTCTGGATGGCCTCGTGGCACTATCGAGAAGGAAGACCATTATGTTAGGCATAGGCTCAGGTGCATCATACTGCATTTGCAGCAGCTGTTTGAGCAGCAGTTGACACCACAGTGACAGAACAAACTGTTGTAGTTTGAGTGCTTCGAGGACAGTTCTGAGCCAGATGTCCTGTTGAGCACATTCCACTGACCCCAAACCACCATCATTTGTGACTTCAGTGGCGTCAAATGAGAGGTCATTGGAGGGCGGGGTTGGTCTGTTGTGTTCTTTGATGAAAGTTGGTTCTGCCTCAGTGCCAGTGATGGCTGTGTGTTGGATAGGAGGCGGCCAGTTGAGGGCCTGCAACCAACCTGTCTGCATGCTAGATGCACTGGCTCTACATCCGGAGATATCATCTGGGGTGCAGTTTCATATGATGGCAGGAGCACCTTGACTGCAAATTTGTATGTTAATCTGGTCATTCACCCTGTTGCACTGCCATTGTGAACAGCATTCCAGGGGATCAGGTTACCTTCCATTCGGAAAGTGGGTGCACTCAGCGACTGTTATGTGTTGTATAAATTATAGAGTGCAGCAATCAGTCGTCCCTTTTTAGATTTTATTTCACAAATCCAGATTTCGGCTAGTGGCTAGCCATTCTCAATGCACTATTTCTATTCTCGATGCACGTAAGTCCCTGTTGCTCAGGCGTCAGTCACATTTCTTTCAATACTACTGTATAAAGAAGATAGACACAGCCTACTTTTTTTATACAGTAGTATTCAAAGAAATGTGACTGATGCCCAAACAACAGGGACTTACATGCCTCAAGAATAGAAAATATTGCATTGAGAATGGCTAGCCACTTGCCGAAATCTGAATTTGCATAATAAAATCTTAAAAAAGACGACTGATTGCTGCACTCTATAATTTATAAGTATTCCAGGGGATGTTTTCCAACGGTATAACACTCACCCACATACTGCTGTTGTAACTCAACATGTTTTACATAGTGTCTGTGTTGCCTTGGTCTGCTCGGTCACCAGCTCTGTCTCCAATCGAGCACATGTGGGACGTCATCAGATGCCAACTTCAACGTCATTCACAACCAGCATTCACTGACCAAGTGCAACAAGCGTGGAACTCAATCCCCCGAACTGACATCAGGCACATGTATAAGGCACATTTCCATGCTTGTATTCAACACTCTGGCGATTACACTGGTTATTAATGTACCAGCATTTTACATTTGCAATGACTTATCTTGCACTTACATTAAACTGTGGTCTTGCAGTGTTGATCACTTAAATATACTACCTAGACAAGTGTATTCCCAAAATTTCATTAGTCTACATTGATTAGTTTTTGGTGTTGGCAATTTTTTTTTCTGTCTGTACATTTGGTTTGAAGCAGTGGTAATGTATCCTTGAGAATTCAGGAGAGTCATCAATAGCATATGGCACACTTGTGGTTCATGTTGCAGCTCTGTAATATACTTTACACTAACTGGAATTTGTCAAACACTCTATAAGCCACAAAAGAATGAAGCCAAGCTCTGTTGTTAATTCTTATTTCTAATAAATGTCCATTTTCAGGAAACCGTGTGGCGGAGTTTAAACATAACAAGAACAACTTCTTGTAGTTGGGGGTCAGTTACAGTTTATGTAATGCAGTCTTTAACATTTATAACTAGCTATTTGTGTATTTAGTTAACTGTGTGCTAGTTAAGATTTTTGAACATTTATTTAACACTTTCCTATCAGTTAAATTTATTTTTTACCATATGTGCAATTTTTGTGTAGTCTTTTTTTATTTTATTAATTTATCAGGTTCCATTAGACCAGATGTGCTCAACCTGTCAATCTCGCGATAAACTGGTTGATTGCCATGGCCTTAGTAGTCAGTTTTTCAAAACCTGTGTCCAAAATCAGTGTAAATGAGGTGTTTTGGTAAAGTACCAGTTTGTTAATATTGAGTGTTTTGCAAAGTATTTGCAGGTGGTAAATTTGACAACATTGTCTCCAACAGTCTTTGCTCCTGCATGGTGAGGTTACTACTCACGAGTAAGTTGACATGTTGTCAGCGGGGTTGGCGGTGAGCGGTTTGCTGCAAGATTAGGTGCATTGTGAGGGAAAACATGCTCTGCATCAAGGAGGCAACATGAACCTCTGTTTCTGAGATTCCACAAAACAAAAGTGTGCACAACAGAGATAATGATCAGTTAAATACTTTTTGCTATCGAAACTGAGATGGCTGTTTCTGTTGACATGTCAAACACCCACCACATCACTCATTTTCAAAACAGTCGCGATCAGAATAGCGTGACAACTCATACTACAGCGACAATGCAGTCAACACCAAGTATGCTGTACATTTGCAACAAACATCTATCACTACGACACAAAGTCTCCCCATTGCTGTCGAGTGCTACTGATCAGAACTAGGGAATCCACCTGCTTAGTTACAGTTCTCATTTTGTAACGTGTTTGTGAATAAATGAGTGCAGTGAAACACAGGAAAACATACCACTTACATGGTGAGTGGTAAGAAAAGTTTTTTGTTAAAATGCTTAGAGTTAGGTGTATATGTTTGATATATAATGCTACCTTAGCCACACCTAAAAACAGAAGTATTGAACACCATTTTAGTATGGTTCACAAAGACTTAAAATCAGAAGCAGCTGTTGGTAGTGGGTTGCGGAGTAAGAAATTTTCTAATACAATGAAGATAACTTTTGGAAATTAGTTAGTGTAAAATCCTACTAAAATATTGTAAAAGTAGTATTGTATGTTTTATCATTTTTTGGATCAGTTTATGCATCTGAGACAGCATTTTCAACAATGAACATAGTGAAATCTAAGTGTAGAAATAAAATGACTGAGTTTCATCTTTCAGACTGTGTAAGGTTGGATGTGACAAATTGAAGCGTTTAGCAGAAGAAACTGCTAACCCTTAATTCTGTGAAAATTGGTCTGATCACACTTGTGAATTCTCAAAGATACGTTATCACATCTTCAAACCAAATCCACTGACTGGAAAAAAATGCTGCACCAAAAAATAATTTATGTAGAGTAGTGAAATTTTGGGATTACTGGTGTGATTTCAGGTGCACCACATGCTGATAACACGTAGTTCACTTTTATACCACTGGAAAATGTCGGCAGCTATGCGCATTGTTTTATCTTACCGTAGTTTTATTTTTATCATCAGGTGAAAACAGTGCTATGCTATAGAGAAAACGTGGCAGTTGTAATGAAATCTTGTCATCAGATAAAGAGAAAGCTATTTGGCAAGTATGTTAATAACAAGAAAAATAATCCATTTATTGATGACAGTGATGTTGATCCTGATTATGGTATTATGAACAGCCGCAGTTCTCATACTTGGATGATGGAGAACCCACATGACACTGCGGAAACAAAATTCCAAGTTTCTCAGTGAACTTCTGGTGTGGTATGATTGGTGACTTGGTGATAGGGCTTGTGTTCCTGCCAAATCGTATGAGAGCTGCAGTGTATCCACATTTCCTGTAGAAGACCTACTTGTACTTTTGGGAGACATGACGGTAGAGCAAAGATGGCAAATTTACCTGCAACATGATGGCTCATGGATTCACTGTACCAGACAAGTGTCCTAGTATCTGAATAACACATTTCTTTAATGATGGATTGGCCATGGCGGACTCATTAACTTGGCACTCACTCCATTGATGCTGTTGTTGGTATTGAAGCCCGCAAAGATGACATTCAAAGTGAAACTCCACACACCCTCTAATGTGTTAACAAGAGCATTGAGGTGGGTGGGGGACTTTTTGAACATCTCTTGTAGGATAGATCAGACATCTGTCCCACCATTATTCTGTCATCACCTCACAAATTATGTGACATTCTTGCTGAATCATCCTGTATATACCTTGTCACACAAACTTCCTCAAATATCACCTTGTTAAGTTTGCCTGACAGGGTCTTGGGTGAAGAATGTCATCTTCATACTGCAATAATATCTAATGGTTACTGCTATATGTAGTTATTCTTCGTAAACAGCATCCAATACGAGCAAACCAGTTACAGCTTTATATGTGGTTACTTGTACTTTAGTTACTTGGGCTATGCACAGCTCTGTTTAAAAAGAATACCTCAATTTAATCATAGGCTCAAACCATGCACATCTGCTTTCATGCCTCGCAGGTAATTTGCTGCAAATAATAATCTGTAGCTGTGATCCTGCAGTCAAATAGTCTATGCATTGGGCCAAATTGCAAGTTAATAAACTACTCAGATATACAAATTAAAGTTAAATGGCAAGGGCTGTATTCTAACATCTATAAATGATGTATATGACGGAATTGTGCTGAATAATGTTTATTTAAGGAAGGACATCTCAAATAAACAAGTGGTCTTATGACAGTCAATTGAAATACAGACAGAATATGCCCATATGAAATGCTGAAGTTGACAATGTTATGAGAATAGTAACAAAATTCTCAAACTAAATTGTAGTCAAAAATACATGAAAACCTAAGTACATTTCATAATCACAATACACAAAATATTCACCAGCTCAAACACATTTCAGAGTTCAACATGATGGTTTCACAAATTAACACACACAGTACAAAGAATAGTAACTCATACTCTGTCTATCCTTAGTTCCATAATACAAGTGGAAAAAGTTAGAATCCCACACGGGACTATTTTCAGACCTCTTGAAATAATAAAGGCCCTTGAGAAGTTAGTTTTATAGTGGCAGTTTACCACCCAGAATCAATCGCTCACATGATCAAATACCACTCATTACCATAGTCAGATCTGCCTCCTTCCAGAACTCGTGTAAAAGTGCCTGAATCATGCCCTTGTCTCTTCACTCAAGAAGTCCCAGTCTCCACTTGGCTCCCATAGTGTTCTGCTGCTATCTGTTTTTCCATTGGCTGAAGGCTGTCTCCATCAAAAATGCTTCATTCTTATGGTCTACAGACATTTTTGACTCAACTTGTCCATGTCCCAAAAACTACAAATATATTACAACAATATTTAAATAAAGAAATGTCATAAATATTTGGTCACACTCAGATAATTCACAATAATTACAAATAAAGATTTGTCAATAAATAAATAAGCTAGTATTCTTGTCCAAGTGCACTCACATTAATTGACAAGATGTTAAATATTGCTTAAAGAATTATTTATACCTTCTTGACAGAAGTGTCTCAGTTCTATTCTCAATTGTGGTGTCCGATAACACATGCAGTTGACCACTTTTAAATTAACACCGTTTTTTGATAGCACTTGCAGTCAACATTCACATGAAGTTACTGGAAAAATAGTAAAATGTTCTCTAAATAAATAGACAAGTATGACAACGTGAGCTATTCATGATGTATTGATTTTCTGTGTAATTGTGGAGGATACTATGTCCCGACAAACATTTGCATAATGGAAAGATATAAAAAATTTAATAAATCGAGAAATAAAATAGATACATATCTTTCTGATATGACAGCTACAGTGCAATACTATCATCTGAGATATCGTTTGTTGGAATTGCATGAACCGTTTAAAAGCTGTTAATTCAGAGGTTCGTTGTGAAAATGTTTATACACTGTGAAATATTGACTTCTGTAGTTTTAAGGACATTGAAAATATTGTTGTGTCATGGGATGTGCCTCATTTTTCTGTGATCTGAAATGTATTCAGATTTGCTTTAATACTTGACTGTAAATCATTATAGGTCTCAAAGATCTGTAAGAAGGCATCTTTCAGTTTTTCTCAAAGCCCACGATTGCTGGTTGTTCCCCACTCTGCGGCAACCACTATAATTATTCCCAGCTTTGGGATTTACCGACATCCAGCCACACTGCTCCTCTCTGCACCCGGCTGGCAGGTACCAGACATGATGTGCACTCGGCCCTTGGACCGCATGGCAGGTCCTCCTCAGTCTCACAAGCAAATTCACCTCCCTTCATACCATCTCTACGCAGCCAAATCGTTTGCCTAAATTTGTGTAACATTACAGTACCAAACTTTCCCAGTTAAGTTCCCCAAATAACTGTGTTACTGTCATATGACTTATATGAACCTGTTAAAATACTAGCACACATTCTTGAATTCAATTGATGCTTGCTGTGGTGCCTACTTCATAGAGACTCCAAACAGAGGAGCAGTACTCTAGAACTGGTCACATTATTATCTAGTTTGTGATTTCCTTTATAGATACTCTGCGCTTTCCCAGAACTCTTGTAACAGACCTGAGTTTCACTGATTGATTGCTAAATATTGTATGTGAACAAAGTGAGCAGCATTACCCATAGTAATTTTTCCTGAATCTGTGCTGATTCTTTGAGAAAAGCTTCTTTTTCTCCATTATTTTCATAATGTTTGAGATTATGTTTATGCTCTAGTAGACCACAATGGACAGATATTGGTGTGTAATTTTATGTATCTGTTTTTATAAACAGGATTGACCTGCAGTGTTTTCCAGTTACATGGGATTATTCACTGAGTAATACATTTTCAGTAAATGTGAGCTAGGATAAAATTAATTTTGTGGCACATTCGCTACATAATTTAGCTGAATTTCATCAGAGGCAAGCAGCTCATTCAGCTTGCATAGATTGACTTGTCCTGAATTCACATCAGTATCTCTCATTTGTTAATGTGTTGCATGATAGTATCCCCACTCAAAGATACATTTTTAAATGTGAAATTTAATATTTCATCTGTATGTTGAATGGAAGGTTTGGAACTGTCCATTGACATTACATGCATCTAGAATTTCCTGGAATTTTGTAATAAATCATATGGCTATGGAAATTAACATGGTTATCTACATCTACATCCATACTCCGCAAGCCACCAGACAGTGTGTCGCAGAGGGTACCTTCAGTACATCTACCGGTTCTCCTGTCTATTCCAGTCTCGTATTGTTCGTGGAAAGGATTGTCGGTATGCCTCTGTGTGGGCTCTAATCTCTCTGATTTTATCCTCATGGTCTCTTCGCGAGATATACGTAGGAGGGAGCAATATACTGCTCGACTCCTCGGTGAAGGTATGTTCTCGAAGTTTCAACAAAAGCCCGTACCGAGCTACTGAGCATCTCTCCTGCAGAGTCTTCCACTAGAGTTTATCTATCATCTCCATAATGCTTTCACGATTACTAAATGATCCTGTAATGAAGTGCGCTGCTCTCTGTTGGATCTTCTCTTTCTCTTCTATCAACCCCATCTGGTACGGATCCCACACCAGTGAGCAGTATTCAAGCAGTGGGTGAACAAGTGCACTGTAACCTACTTCCTTTGTTTTTGGACTGAATTTCCTTAGGATTCTTCCAATGAATCTCAGTCTGGCATCTGCTTTACTGACAATCAACTTTATATGATCATTCCATTTTAAATCACTCCTAATGCCTACTCCCAGATAATTTATGGAATTAACTGCTTCCAATTGCTGACCTGCTATGTTGTAGCTAAATGATAAAGGATCTTTCTTTCTATGTATTCGCAGCACATTACACTTGTTTACATGGAGATTCAGTTGTCATTCCCTGCATCATGTGTCAATTCGTTGCAGATCCTCCTGCATTTCAGTACAATTTTCCCTCGTTACAACCTCTCAATATACTACAGCATCATCCGCAAAAAGCCTCAGTGAACTTCAGATGTCATCCACAAGGTCATTTATGTATATTGTGAATAGCAACGCTCCTACGACACTCCCCTGCGGCACACCTGAAATCACTCTTACTTCGGAAGACTTCTCTCCATTGAGAATGACATGCTGCGTTCTGTTATCTAGGAACTCTTCAATCCAATTACACAATTGGTCTGATAGTCCATATGCTCTTACTTTGTTCATTAAACGACTGTGAGGAACTGTATCGAATGCCTTGCGGAAATCAAGAAACATGGCATCTACCTGAGAACCTGTGTCTATGGCCCTCTGAGTCTTGTGGACGAATAGCGTGAGATGGGTTTCACACGATCGTCTTTTCCGAAACCCATGCTGATTCCTACAGAGTAGATTTCTAGTCTCCAGAAAAGTCATTATACTCGGACATAATACGTGTTCCAAAATTCTACAACTGATCGACGTTAGAGATATATGTCTATAGTGCTGTACATCTGTTCGACGTCCCTTCTTGAAAACGGGGATGACCTGTGCCCTTTTCCAATCCTTTGGAACGCTACGCTGTTCTAGAGACCTATGGTACACCGCTGCAAGAAGGGGGGCAAGTTCCTTCGCGTACTCTGTGTAAAATCGAACTGGTATCCCACCAGGTCTAGCAGCCTTTCCTCTTTTGAGCGATTTTAATTGTTTCCCTATCCTTCTGTTGTCTATTTCGATATCTACCATTTTGTCATATGTGCGACAATCTAGAGAAGGAACTACAGTGCAGTCTTCCTCTGTGAAACAGCTTTGGAAAAAGACATTTAGTATTTCGGCCTTTAGTCTGTCATCCTCTGTTTCAGTACCATTTTGGTCACAGAGTGTCTGGACTTTTGTTTTGATCCACCTACCGCTTTGACATAAGACCAAAATTTCTTAGGGTTTTCTGCCATGTCTGTAAATAGAACTTTGCTTTTGAATTCATTGAACACCTCTCGCATAGCCCTCCTCAGACTACATTTCGCTTCGCGTAATTTTTGTTTGTCTGCAAGGCTTTGGCTATGTTTATGTTTGCTTTTAAGTTCCCTTTGCTTTCGCAGCAGTTTTCTAACTCGGTTGTTGTACCACGGTCGCTGTTTTCCATCTCTTACTATCTTGCTTGGCACGTACTCATCTAATGCATGCTGACGATGGTTTTGAACTTTGTCCACTGATCCTCAACACTATCTGTACTTGAGACAAAACTTTTGTGTTGAGCCGTCAAGTGTTCTGAAATCTGCTTTTTGTCACTTTTGCTAAACAGAAAAACCTTCCTACCCTTTTTTAATATTTCTATTTACGGCTGAAATCATCGATGCAGTAACCGCTTTATGATCGCTGATTCCCTGTTCTGCGTTAACTGTTTCAAATAGCTCGGGTCTGTTTGTCACCAGAGGGTCTAATATGTTATCGCCACGAGTCGATTCTCTGTTTAACTGCTCAAGGTAGTTTTCAGATACTGCACTTAAAAAAATTTCACTGGATTTTTTGTTCCTGCCACTCGTTATAAACATTGAGTCTCCCAGTCTATATCCGGCAAATTAAAATCTCCACCCGGAACTATAACATGGTTGGGAAATCTACTCTTAATATTTTCCAAATTTTCCTTCAGTTGCTGTGCCACAACAGCTGCTAAGCCAGGGGGCCTATAGAGACATCCAATTACCATGTTTGAGCCTGCTTCAACCGTGACCTTCACCCAAATTATTTCACATTTCGGATCTCTGTCAATTTCCTTCGATACTATTGCACTTTTTATCGCTATAAACACACCTCCTCCTTCACTGTCCAGCCTGTCTGTGCGGTACACATTCCAATCTGAGTTTAGAATTTCATTACTGTTTACATCTGGGTTCAGCCAACATTCTGTCCCTAGTACTATGTGGGCATTGTGACCGCTTATTAATGAGAGCAGTTCTGGGAACTTTCTATAGACGCTCCTGCAGTTTACTATTAGCACATTAATATTGTTATTCCCTGTTACGTTTTGCCTAATACTACCTTGTCACGTCTCAGGAGGCGTCTTGTCGGGCCTAGGGAGGGAATTCTCTAACCTAAAAAACCCACATGTGCACTCCACACGTATTCTGCTACCCTTGTAGCCGCTTCCTGCATGTAGTGCACGCCTGACCTATTCAGGGGGACCCTACATTTCTCCACCCGATAGCGGAGGTCGAGAAATTTGCACCCCAGATCTCTGCAGAATCGTCTGAGCCTCTGGTTTAAGCCTTCTACTCAGCTCCAAACCAGAGGACCGCGATCGGTTCTGGGAACGATACTACAAATAGTTACGTACACATTGCTCATTTGGATTTCATACCACCTGAAATATTGCAACCACTTTAAGATCCTGTACAATATGTATAATTTTGACCTTAAGAAAATGAGACACGTCGTATGCCAGAAGTAGTAGTCTAATTCAAAATCGATTTATTGATCTTAAACAAGACAAGATAACCAAATTATTAAAGAATCATCATACAAAAAATATTTATTTAACAAAAGCCTTACTAAAATGGAATCTATGGTGGACAAAGTGATCTGCTGGGGATCGACACACGATACTAACCAGAACACTACTCGCTTTGTCTCGCTTCATACACGTGAATCCAGGTTATGGCAACAAACTACGCCACCACCAAGCATCTATATTCTATCATACAAAAAAAAGGAAAAATATGCTTCAAAAGAACAGGGTGCTGAGAAATAGATAGTATATCCCTACGTCGCAGCAACAAATACTTTACCATACTACTGGTCGAAACGCCACACTACGATGTGTTCAGTGACTGAAGTCATGGACGGCGGAAATCTGTTATTAAATGCGCGTTCCCGAAAAATGCCAGTACGCGGTCTCGCATTCAGTTAATTCAGAACACAGGTACTTCCCTAACAGTCTCTGAAACCCCGACAGATTCCAGTGTGCAGGTGGACCCATTTGCTGGTCTGCCAAACCAATCTGACTCCGTGCCACGACTGTGCGTGTCGGAATACGTGAAATGTTTAGACGGCCGACTCAAGACAAATAAGTACACCCACGCGTCACTCATTGTGACTGTGACGATATAAGCAGTTCCTTTGATGGTTCAGAAGGTGACTGGCACAGGCTCTAAGTCGCGCCCTAGCAAAGGACACAAGTCTCACCGTTTAGGTAGAGACCTGAAGTTCTTTACTAGCGAAGTGCCAGTACAAGAGACAATCTCCCTTACTCTGTGTTGCCTTCTCAGCTCGGTTCCAAAAGCACATTTCTCTTTTTTGACTTCCCCCAATTTCGCACAAGCCAATCATGAGCTGGAGCCCGGCAATCTAAGCTCAGTGAATGGTCTTTGCACTACACATCGATTTGACCAACCAGAGACTTAAAGTTAATTGGCAGAAAACGGAAAAAAATTCATCTTCGCTGCCTTTTTCCCACATGTTTGCCGTGTCTTTTGCTAACAAAATACAGGGTGGAAGCACAGCCCTCCATAAACAGCTTGTTATCTCTCCTGTTGCATTCATTTCAAAGTTTGCAAAGAACGGCCATAATCTCGCATTGACAAAAGAGGTTTTGAAACAGAGTCTGCACGTCTGGGCGCCAGTTTTCCTGTCCCACGGACATTTGCAGAACGTTTACATTTCTTTTGGCGGCTTGCTCGCTAACAAGGCCTACAATGCGCTGTCAGCGACTTTTCGGCGCTAGGCCGTATACCTGGACATCTGCCCCTGTCCGTGGCGCCAAGCTGAAAGTTTTTCTGCACAATACGACTGCGGCACAGGGCGGTCTGGAAATGTCTCTTCATCGTTCTCCAGAAAAAAACGCGCTTTGTCGCCCACCAATGCCGTGCTTTTAATGCAGTCGTTTAAGTCGGCACGCTGTTCCTTTGAACGCAGATAAAGCTTACCGTATTTCTCTCCCTAGAGCACACAAACAAGACCATAAACTGCTGCCCACCATTTCATCACAACGTATGAAGCCAGATTGCTGTAGTAGTATTCCCTACACCAAATCAGAAGTGAGAGTGCTCTGCAATCTCTCACAATATATCCGCATGACATGAAACAGACATACTGAAAAGTAGTACTCAGAAGTTTATCCGTGTATACACAAGCATAGGAAAAGGTGAAAGATAAAAACAAAATTTAATCATAACTTACAACTGGGGAATTATATATGCTCTACATTTTTTAAAACTTGTTTCAGAAATGTGTTTCAAATATAGTAACAAATCACTGATGATTTAAAAGGTACTCAGTATTGCAATCAAACTAAATCTAAATAACAAAGAGAATAAATATGAACACGATATTAAACACCAAATACATTTGATCTTACATATTTATTGCTGGATTAACATAGTAGCGAGATTCATTGTTACTAATGGAGGGAACTAAGACATTTTTAAGTAATTTAAAATAATGACTTTTCAGAAAACATTGTTAATTGTCAGATCTCAGTATAAAATACTGTTGCCCTACAGTGGTAATATTAATCAGATTGCTTAGCAAAAAAGTGAAGCACACAAAAGTGGAGGTAGAAGCAAAACGACACTTAATGGGTGAATGTATGTGATGTAATTTCAGTGATTACAATATTTGATTAAATTTGCAAACAACTTGACAGTATGAACTCACTTCTCCATATAAATTTGCACCCCCTCTCGTCTGGATGCCTGAAATGACTTGGTTTAGAAGGCTGTCAAAAAGGTACTGCATACACTCTTGAGGCAAACTCACCATGGCCGTTGTAATTGGTCCTGATATACTGGCGCTGGGATGGAAATGACATCTTAGCTGGTCCAATCCACATTCTGTCAGTGACAGATCTGAGAATCATACCGCCCACAGGAGTATCACATCACTACATAGACAGCTGTTAGAATATTGCTGCGCGGTGTGGGATCCTTACCAGGTAGGATTGACGGAGGACATCGAAAGGGTGCAAAAAAGGGCAGCTCGTTTTGTGTTATCACGTAATAGGGGAGACAGTGTGGCAGTAATGAAAAGCGAGTTGCGATGGAAGTCATTAAAGCAAAGACGTTTTTCGTCGCGGCGAGATCTATTTACGAAATTTCAGTCACCAACTTTCTCTTCCGAATGCGAAAATATTTTGTTGAGCCCAGCCTACATAGGTAGGAATGATCATCAAAATAAAATAAGAGAAATCAGAGCTCGAACAGAAAGGTTTAGGCGTTCGTTTTTCCCGCGAGCTGTTCGGGAGTGGAATGGTAGAGAGATAGTATGATTGTGGTTCGATGAACCCTCTGCCAAGCACTTAAATGTGAATTGCAGAGTAATCATGTAGATGTAGATAGAAAAATCCTGTGTGTGAATGAGCAATGTTCTGCTGAACAATAGCACAATCATACTGTCACCTGAATGGTACCACACAAGGACGTAGGATGTCCACGATGCGCGATCAGAGTTTCCTCAATCGCTACCAGCTGTGACCTGAAGTCGTTCCTCTCAGCTCCCCCCACCATGATGTCAGGTGTAACACTGGAGTGCCTCCAAAACACTGAGAGAATGGGACCTCTCCCCAGGTAGCCGCCACATTTACCATTGATGATCATATAGGACAGTGTAGAACAGTAATTCATTGCTGAGCACAATACAACTCATTCATCAGCAGTCCGTGCATCCTGGTTACAGCAGCCCTCCAAAACCAGCTGTTGGTGTTGTGGTGATAATAGCAGTTGTGGTGATAACAAGAATTCCGTAGTCCAGATGCTGCTAGTCTGCGACATATGGTGCAAAGTGACCCAGAATGTTGCAGGGTATCCATTAATCGATCTTGGATGGCAGGCACAGATGTGAAGGGGTTACAATATGCTTGATGCACAGTACGGTGATCCTCCCTTGTGAACACACGTAGTTGGCTAGGACATACGCAATGGTTGTGCCTGCGCTCATGTTGCCATGCAGTCCAACATCATACAAAGTAAGAGCATATGGACTATCAGACCAATTGTTTGATTGGATTGAAGAGTTCCTAGATAACAGAACGCAGCATGTCATTCTCAATGGAGAGAAGTCTTCTGAAGTAAGAATGATTTCAGGTGTGCCGCAGGGGAGTGTCGTAGGACCGTTGCTATTCACAATATACATAAATGACCTTGTGGATGACATCGGAAGTTCACTGAGGCTTTTTGCGGATGATGCTGTAGTATATCGAGAGGTTGTAACAAGGGAAAATTGTACTGAAATGCAGAAGGATCTGCAACGAATTGACACATGATGCAGGGAATGGCAATTGAATCTCAATGTAAACAAGTGGAATGTGCTGCGAATACACAGAAAGGAAGATCCTTTATCACTTAGCTACAATATAGCAGGTCAGCAATTGGAAACAGTTAATTCCATAAATTATCTGGGAGTAGGCATTAGGAGTGATTTAAAATGGAATGATCATAATAAAGTTGATCGTCGGTAAAGCAGATGCCAGACTGAGATTCACTGGAAGAATCCTAAGGAAATTCAGTCCAAAAACAAAGGAAGTAGGTTACAGTACACTTGTTCGCCCACTGCTTGAGTACTGCTCACTGGTGTGGGATCCGTACCAGATAGGGCTGATAGAAGAGATACAGAAGATCCAACGGTGAGCAGCACGCTTCATTACAGGACCATTTAGTAATCACGAAAGCGTTACAGAGATGATAGATAAACTCCAGTGGAAGACTCTGCAGGAGAGACGCTCAGTAGCTCGGTACTGGCTTTTGTTAAAGTTTCGAGAACATACCTTCACCGAGGAGTCAAGCTGTATATTGCTCCCTCCTACGTATATCTCGCGAAGAGACCATGAGGATAAAATCAGAGATATTAGAGCCCACACGGAGGTATACCGACAATCTTTCTTTCCACGAACAGTACGAGTCTGGAATAGAAGGGAGAACCGATGGAGGTACTCAAAGTGCCCTCCGCCACACACCGTCAGGTGGCTTGCGGAGTATGGAGGAGGATGCAGATGTAGATACCAATATCTCAATGTCCCATAAATTTGGATATTGCACAATTGAGCCAACCAGCCAAAGGAGACCCACACTGAAACCCCTTTGAAACCGTTTCAGGTGCTTGTAATGCTGTCTTTCACGAGTATGCAGCATTTCCCTTTCCTTCTCATTGATCATTCAACATCTGACTCTGTCCACAACCCTTTGTATATCCTACCAACCGTTTGTAACAACACTAGGCACAATAATAGTAATGCATTCTGGTGGCCACTCTACTCATTTACATTCCCCCTGGTTCTACACTCGTTAACATAAAAATTTGGCCATTCCGATAATATTCTTAAGCCTGGCTATCTACTTAAACTTTCATCTCTGTAATCTCAGGCAGTTCCCGGGGAAGTCATCTGTGAGCTGGTGATAAGCAACATGTCATGTGAATGCAACAGATGGCAGTTGAGACCACTCAATGCTTAAATTTCCTTTTGTCCGAATGTTGATGTGATGAGTGTAATGGAAGCACAGCTACAATTTATTTCGCTTTCTAACACACTAGTAATAGCAGTTCAAGCCAAGAACAGTTTTTTGATAGGTTTAAAAAAAATGGTTCAAATGGTTCTGAGCACTATGGGACTTAACTGCTGTGGTCATCAGTCCCCTAGAACTTAGAACTACTTAACCTAACTAACTTAAGGACATCACACACACATCCATGCCCGAGGCAGGATTCGAACCTGCGACCGTAGCGGTCACGCGGTTCCAGACTGTAGCGCCTAGAACCGCACGGCCACTCCGGCCGGCTTTTGATAGGTTTCTTGGCAGACTGCCTGCCTCTGAACGCCACATGTGCCAGTGTCTCCGAAACACATTTTCTGGTACCCAGCAGCAGCTGTGTTGCTGCGCGCCCTTGCATTTTGTTGAAAATGCCTGTATAATAGTATAAAGTGATTTATTGTTTTTGAGTGACATTCCACAAAAAAGTTGATGATTTGCATTGCACACTAGATAGCAACTGAGGAAGATGACCCAGTTTAACATCATGAATGTTGTATTACACTAATATGCAAGACATGAGTGTGGCTCAAAATAAATTTTAAATTAGCTCACTATGTTGTGTGATGTTATTAACGTGTCATATCTCATGTGTCTTTCCTTTTCGAGGTGATCGTTCATACCATTTTTTCGTCAGTAATTAGTATGTTTTCATCAGGTCAAGTGAGTAACTCTGCTGTAGTGTGTTTTACCATTGTTGTTGGATTTATTATGGTAAATATATAAAATAAACTGCGTGAAAACCTTGCAGATCATGCTCTATAGCAACACAGGTTCACTGCACATTTTATGATCAACGTATGGTTTCTTGGAGAACTTACCACTAAGCGAAAGTGATATTTAAGGAGTTAAATTAGATTTAAATCAACAAAACTGTCCATTTTGGAAGCTACCCATTGTGGAAGGGAACTGCTAATGCCAGTGTCAACAAACGTCTGCAGAGTGGTGACACTGCTATTGCCAGGACTTATCACAGATGAACTAAATTATTTGGCATCTTCCGAAGAGGTTAGAATAATGAGATATGCCCTTATGCCTCAAAAGTGAAGCTACTATCGCCATATTGGTATATCCATTACATTTGGTGTCAAGTGAGTATTCATACAGCATTGCTGTGATATTTTATACTGTATCAAAATACATACTCAGAAATGGCTGGCTATTAGATGCATCAAAGCTAAGAGGGCAAGTGTCACACAGTCTTTAACTGAGAAGCTCACTTCCTGGGCTGAACAAGATGGTTCCCCTGGCTTCAGTCAATGTCTGCGCTCCAAACAGGTAGTGCCATCTCCCCGTATTCTAACCTCCTTGGTACCTTCACTTCCTACACAACTATCCCTCTGACATACAGGTGCTGTTTAATGAACCAAAATCAAATTAGTATCGTTTACTGTTGATTTGAATCCTTCAGAAAAGTTTGTATAGCAGAGTAGCTTGGTATTTGCAGAGCAAGACATCTATGATCATTAACAAGGATTAAAAAGCTGAGCTTGTCCAAAGACTTTGTGTAAAGGATCTCTTCAGATTTCATTAAAAGGATTTCTTCTAGCAATTTGTAGCTCCATTAGATAAAATTAAAAATAAGCGCCTTGAGTGCATTGTTTCCAGTGTGATTAGAGCTGACAAGATGCCATTGGCCTTGCATCACAAGACATGAATGAAACCACTGAGCAAACGAAATGCTACCAGCAGCAGATCTCTCTCATTGTGATATTGGTCATTGAGATTAATAACGCAATGTTAAAGATAGGCACTATTACGGGAAGAACGACATTCCTGGAGCCAAAAACTAAATTTTCTATTTCACTGTGTCATTTTACATGAAGATTATATAGCACGAGTCATCGAAGTGGAAAGAAAATGCCAAGCAAATTTAGTAGCACAATTCAGTACCACACACAAAATTAAAGGCACTATTACACGAGTTGCTAAATATCTGCAGTGATGTCGCCGACGTTTAGCTGCGTTAGGAACAGCTTTTGTGTAGTGATATGCTTATTATTCTCATCTTATACTGGCTTTCAAAGCAGGTCCATGTACAGGTTTGTTTGTATCCAGCTTTATCTCCTTAGGATGTCTAAAGTTGACTTTAATCTGTCTATATTTAAGGGATTCAGTTAGTTTTAACCCAGACTTCCTGCTAATTTTTAAACTCTCTGTTATGAAAGGGACCTTTTAATGCTAGTGTTGTATAATTTCAGCATAGGGATAGCAAAGCTAGTGATAGGGGTAGGAGTGGTATTGTGGGACCCTGCTAGTAATTTGGGTCTCCCCTCAATATCTAATAAACAAAGCCGCACATTCTGTAGGTGAATGTACCAATCGCAAGTGCTATACTGTGCTCATAAGAATAAATCTGAAGTAAACAAATACAAACGCGATGATTAGTAAGCAGCTCTAGCACATGTATGGTGGTGGTGTTAACGCTCTGCGAAGTGGGTACTTCTTATGTAGTACATAACTTATTGCTAAGTTTTGGTAACTGGAACTTTAATATGTTCTTATGTATTACCAACTATCAATGTATTTGTTAATCATTCTTTAGCTATGTAGACTGTATCCGAAAATACGTTAATGGTCACAGCCTCTGTAATGTTGTGCTCTGATTGTCGCACTGTTAATATGCAATGTGAAAATGGCTGACGATGTTTCCTGCTCAGTAGTGTAACATGTGAAAAATACGTTTAAAATGGTGAGAAACATGTTGTTCCTAATGTTTTTCTCAAGTTCATAGAAAAAAATCACCATACAAAATGCTTGTTCGAATTGGTTGCATTACGGGAACATTAAATAGTGCTGGCAATGGTTTTTCTGTTAAGTTCAGATTATCTACGTCTTTTATATTTAAAAGTCATCAGATTTATGCTAATTAATATATATCTAATCATATTTTATGCAAAATGCATATCTTTTTTTTTCTAATTATAAAATTGCATGCAAAATACCAGTTTTCATTCTAGACATAAATACAGAATTATCAATATTGTCACAGAAGAAGCTGAAGAGCACTGTGGTGCAGCGGTTATGATACTAACAAGGGAACCTCCCCATCGCACCCCCCTCAGATTTAGTTATAAGTTGGCACAGTGGATAGGCCTTGAAAAACTGAACACAGATCAATTGAGAAAACAGGAAGAAGTTGTGTGGAACTGTGAAAAAATAAGCAAAATATACAAACAGAGTAGTTCATGGGAAGATAGGCAACATCAAGGACACTGAGATCGCAGGAGCGCTGTGGTCTCGTGGTAACGTGAGCAGCTGCTGAACGAAAGGTCCTTGGTTCAAATCTTCCATCGAGTGAAAGCTTTAATTTTTTATTTTCAGTTTATGTGACCAACTCTTATGTTTTCATCACTTTTTTGGGAGTGATTATCACATCCACAAGAAAACCTAAATCGGGCAAGGTAGAAGAATCTTTTTACCCATTCGCAAAGTGTACAAGTTAGGTGGGTCGACAACATATTCCTGTCATGTGACACACATGCCGTCACCAGTGTCGTATAGAATATATCAGATGTGTTTTCCTGTGGAGGAATCGGTTGACCTATGACCCTGCGATCAAATGTTTTCGGTTCCGATTGGAGAGGCAGGTCCTTTCGTCTACTAATCGCACGGTTTTGCGATGCGGTCGCAAAACACAGACACTAAACTTATTACAGTGAACAGAGACCTCAATGAACGAACGGACAGATAATAACTATGCAAAAATAAAGAAAGTAAAATTTTCACTCGTGGGAAGACTTGAACCAAGAACCTCTCCTTCTGCAGCTGCTCACGCTACCACGGGACCACGGCGCTCCTGAGCTCAGGTTTTCCTTATTATTGCCTATATGGCGCATGGACTACTCAGTTTGTATATTTTGCTTATTTTTTCACAGTTCCACACAACTTCTTCCTGTTTTCTCAATTGCTCTGTGTTCAGTTTATCAAGGCCTATCCACTGTGCCAACTTATAACTAAATCTGAGGGGGGTGCGATGGGGAGGTTCCCTTGTAAGCGTTGCATGGAGGGTCGTGTGTTCGAAACTCACCTGGACTGTACAATTTTAATTTCTATATTCGCTTTGAGTATATTCTAGAAGTATCCACATATGTCAAGAATCATTGTACTGGAATGTTCTGTAGCTGTATACATACTGTATGTGCTCTGGCTCGAGGCAGTTCGCTCAGCGCTCTTGTGTGTGCAAGTGCTGAATGAACCTTCGTTAAGTGAAGTTACTGTTCGTAATTCATCTAATTACACCTTCTTCTACGTGACATTATTCTGGTAGAGGCACTGGGTATTGGAACTTATGATAGCTGCGGACTTTCTAATATAATAATGTAATGAGGTGGCCCTCTGCTACGTACCCTCTGACCCAACGTTGAAATATTAAAAGTTTTGGCTGGTTTCGTTGTCTAGGGGCTGGGACACGTAGTTGCAGCGTTACACGCCAAATATTGCTGAGTCTACAGTATACAATACAAACAAAAACTACGCGAAGCGGAATGTAGTGTGAGGAGGGCTATGCGAGATGCGTTCACTGAATTCGAAAGTAAAGTTCTATGTAATGACTTGGCAGACAATCCTAAGAAATTTTGGTCTTATGTCAAAGCGGTAGGTGGATCAAAACAAAATGTCTAGACATTCTGTGACCAAAATGGTACTGAAACAGAGGATGACAGACTAAAGGCCGAAATACTAAATGTCTTTTTCCAAAGCTGTTTCACAGAGGAAGACTGCACTGTAGTTCCTTCTCTAGATTGTCGCACATATGACAAAATGGTAGATATCGAAATAGACAACAGAAGGATAGAGAAACAATTAAAATCGCTCAAAAGAGGAAAGGCCGCTATACCTGATGGGATACCAGTTCGATTTTACACAGAGTACGCGAAGGAACTTGCCCCCCTTCTTGCAGCAGTGTACCGTAGGTCTTTTAGAAGAGCGTAGCGTTCCAAAGGATTAGAAAAGGGCACAGGTCATCCCCGTTTTCAAGAAGGGACGTCGAACAGATGTGCAGAACTATAGACCTATATCTCTAACGTCGATCAGTTGTAGAATTTTGGAACACGTATTATGTTCGAGTATAATGACTTTTCTGGAGACTAGAAATCTACTCTGTAGGAATCAGCATGGGTTTCGGAAAAGACGATCGTGTGAAACCCAGCTCGCGCTATTCGTCCACGAGACTCAGAGAGCCATAGACACGGGTTCCCAGGTACATGCCGTGTTTCTTGACTTCCGCAAGGCGTTCCATACAGTTCCTCACAGTCGTTTAATGAACAAAGTAAGAGCATATGGACTATCAGACCAATTGTGTGATTGGATTGAAGAGTTCCTAGATAACAGAACGCAGCATGTCATTCTCAGTGGTGAGAAGTCTTCCGAAGTAAGGGTGATTTCAGGTGAGCCGCAGGGGAGTGTCGTAGGACCGTTGCTATTCACAATATACATAACTGACCATGTGGATGACATCGGAAGTTCACTAAGGCTTTTTGCGGATGATGCTGTAGCATATCGAGAGGTTGTAACAATGGAAAATTGTACTGAAATGCAGGGGGATCTGCAACGAATTGACGCATGGTGCAGGGAACAGCAATTGAATCTCAATGTACACAAGTGTAATGTGCTGCGAATACATAGAAAGAAAGATCCCTTATCATTTAGCTACAACATAGCTGGTCAGCAACAGGAAGCAATTAATTCCATAAATTATCTGGGAGTACGAATTAGGAGTGATTTAAAATGCAATGATCATATAAAGTTGATCGTCGGTAAAGCAGATGCCAGACTGAGATTCATTGGAAGAATCCTAATGAAATTCAATCCGAAAACAAAGGAAGTAGGTTACAGTACGCTTGTTCGCTCACTGCTTGAATACTGCTCAGCAGTGTGGGATCCGTACCTGACAGGGTTGATAGAAGAGATAGAGAAGATCCAACAGAGAGCAGCGCGCTTCGTTACAGGATCATTTAGAAATCGCGAAAGCGTTACGAAGATGATAGATAAACTCCAGTGGAAGACTCTGCAGGAGAGACGCTCAGTAGCTCGGTACTGGCTTTTGTTGAAGTTTCGAGAACATACCTTCACCGAGAAGTCAAGCAGTATATTGCTCCCTCCTACGTATATCTCGCGAAGAGAGCATGAGGATAAAATCAGAGATATTAGAGCCCACACAGAGGCATACCGACAATCCTTCTTTCCACGAACAATACGAGACTGGAATAGAAGGGAGAACCGATAGAGGTACTCAAGGTACCCTCCGCCACACACCGTCAGGTGGCTTGCGGAGTATGGATGTAGATGTAGATATACACATGAATCGAGTGGTCGAAGGTTCCTATCACGCGGCAATTGCGAATTCAGAAGGTAACAAAGACGTTTATAAATGAAAGTTTGCAATTAAATAAAATCTGCAGGTACTTTCTTAACGACTTTAAATGATGCGTACGACAGTAGAAGTACGTTTGAGAATGCGGTATATTTCTGCAAAACATTTATTGGTGTCGATGGTCCTGCAATTAAATAAAATACAACTTGAATTACAGGGAGACAGTAGATTCCCACTTCACGTAGTTAGCTATGAACAACAACATAGCTTGCGAGATATTCACTTCTAAACGCATACTACGTCTTCACTGTAGAAACCTCGGAAATCTCACAAGTCTGCACTCCGAAGTATTTGTATCTCTCGCGACCACGCGCGAACCACTCCACACTCCAAGGCCTTCCTGGCGTCCAGCACCTCCCCTGTCCTGCGCTGTACTGTCCCGCACTGCCGCACTTCCAAAACCGTCCTTGCGACCTCTCTCGAAAATGATCCTCCTCCCCCACTTCCATACAGTCTCACCGTTAACGAGCGCTGTGATTGGCTAGAGCGCTCCCTCCATGTCTCCAAGCCAACGTACACTCATAAACATATTTAAGTACATACTAAATATAGACATAGACGAATAAATATGTTTATAAGCATGCTGCTACCGTTTTTTGTGTAACTGTGGAGTACTTATGGCCTGACGCGATTAATGGTAATCGGCCACTTTGACCTCCAACAACTCATGTACTATTCAAGTTACATGCCTGTAATTCATACCAATTTAGGTTTACACTAATAGCTTTCTAAAGACACGTAGATCGACAAAATCGGACGAACCGTTTAGATTTCGGAAATTCGTTGCTGGGTGTTACTTGTATAATTTATCGTCATATACTGAACTTTAAACTAATAAATATATTGAAAATCTCATTACACCATCAGAATGATCGTACAAACAATGGTAATGTACGTGCTTCTTTTTGAGGTATCACGATTTATCTGGCTACTATTAATTTCTGTATGAACTGTGAAATTTCCACTATTATGGTTCCACAAAGTCTGCCATCTTTGGCACCCCCGACGTGTCTCCTTCTTCAACACAGCGTCACCGTGGAATTCCCAGCCACATGCTCAATAGAGCATGCGCTGGGGCTACCCTCAAGCTCAGCTAACGTTCGGCACCACGTGTTTCCTGCCGGTCCACTGCTTTGACGAGTGTCTTGTGCCGCCGCCCCAACTCGGAACATAGTGTATAATAGTCCCAGGGCGGCACAACTCGCTCGTTACCTCACATAGCGCACATTATCGACGACACAGTGCCTCCCATCAGGCCACGACAGAACCGCCATTTACGTGCTGAGAAACCCGAGTTCGAGCCATATTCAACAGACAGCAACCTATCGGAGACAGACTAAGAAGAGGACGTTACGATGACAGCAACTGTGTGCCACCACATGCGACATACTTCCGGGTTCTCTGGTGAGGATGGCCAAGATCCAAACAAGTGGCTGAAGGTATATGAGCGTATAGCCAAATTTAACAAATGGGATGACACCGCGTGTTTGGCTATCGTATTTTTCTACTTGGAGGGCACCGCCAAGCAATAGTATGAGAACAACGAGGTGAAGTTCACAAGCTGGTAAGTTTTACAGGCGGAACTGCGCAAGTATTTCGGTGATACGCAGTGACAAAAGTGCAAGGCTGAAGATAAATTAAAGTGCAGGGCATAGCGTCCAGGAGAAACTACAGCATCCTACATTCAAGACGTCTTGGAGCTGTGTAAAATAGTGGATCCTACAATGAAGGAGGAAGACAAGGTTGCACATCTCATGAAATGTGTGGCTGAGGACATGTATCAAGCCCTACTCCTGAAGAAGGTTTCAACAGCAGAGGACTTCATAAAATGGTGCCAGGATATTGAGACAATGCATCAAAAGAGAATTACACTCAAGAAGTTTGAACGGCTTCCAACCATCGTATCGATGTCTGTGATGGAGGAAGAAACTGATTTCACAACTGTTCTTCATCATATCGTGAGAGAGGAAGTTCAGAAGGCACTTGGATTGCACAGCAAGCAAAATATCGAGACGCTTCAAGAGGTCATAAAGGAGGAAGCGGAACATACATTGAACCAAATCTCTCGACCTTCCTTTCCCTTTAAATCGGTGAAAAAGTCGAGGCCCAGGTGGAGTTATGTTCCTGTAATGCCGCATGAGGAACCTGTTTGGGCACCAAGGAAGATTGACGTCTGGAGGACCTAGGATAACCAACCAGTATGTTTCCACTGTGGACGTCAAGGACATGTGGTGCGCTATTGTCGAGAAAGGCGGTAGATATTTGATGCTGCCCGCGCCAGAAGACAGCAGACAAATCTTAGCTGACGCCAACTACGGGACGACGAACGTAAACAAAAAGATGTGGGTGCAGGACGACATAGGTCACCATCGCCGCAAGCTAGCCGTTGGAGAGGACGCTCCCCAACATGCCGATCAAGATCTCCATCGCCGTTTAGAAGCTCCAGCCGATCACCTAGACGCCGCAATCTGGGAAACTAAAGGGTGCGACCTTCCTTGGAGGTGAGGCCGCCGAAGAAAATCCTCCGCCGTCGATCACTACAAAAATGATAAGAAACTACGTCGATATCCTCATCGATGGCCGACCAGCCCAAGCTCTTGTGGACTCTGGAGCATCATATTCAGTCATTTCGGAGAAGTACCATCACCAGTTGCAGAAAACCATATTCGTCGACAACAAAACATCTTTGCTGGAGGTGGCTAATGGGAAATATGTAAAACCTACAGGAAGATGTACCATTAGTGTCGGTATAAGTGGCCATATACAGCTTTTAGAATTCATCGTCTTACAAGATTGTAGTCATGACGTCATTCTCGGATGGGACTTTTTGAAAACTTCTCAGGCAATTATAGATTGTGGTCGCTCAAAGAGTATGCTAGACGAGATGAGATAAGGTGGACAGGAAGATGTGCATCCGAGTGTGTGGAGACTGTGTGTGCTGGATGAAGTGATCATTCCTGCAGTCAGCGCTAGAAAGGTAACTGTCACGTGTCATACCATGCATCAACCCATGGCTCTTGTAGTGGAATGTAAGAGAAGCATACCACTGAAGAATAACTTGGTCATCCCAGCCTCTGTGTCTCATTTAAGAACGGGTTTGGTGAATTGCGGATAGTTAACTGTCGCAGAGAACTACAGATCCTTCCAAGATGCATGTGCGTAACAAACAAAGCCGTTAACTGAAGAACAGCTGAGCGTCATAGAAACCTCCCATGTCGAGTCTGTAGGCGTAATTAGAGCTACCACTACGTGACAAGATCTTCTAGCTCGACTATCACCAGATCTCATTAAGCAACAACAGAAGAAGCTACTTGCCATTCTTCAAGAGTTCTCTGAATGCTTCAATCCACAAGTGGAGAGTAAATTAGACAAATCGATGGTGAAGCACCAGATTAGCACTGGAGACCATCAACCAATAAGCCAAAGAGCATACAGTGTGTCAGCAACAGAATGTCGAATAATTCGCGACGAGGTAGAGAAAATGATGAAGAATGACATCATTCAGCCGTCACAGAGCCCATGGTCATCACCAGTGGTCCTTGTCAGGAAGAAGGATGGCAGTTGGCGCTTTTGTGTTGATTACAGGAAGCATAATAAGATACCTAAAAAGGACGTTTACCCTCTTCCACGAATTGACGATACACTAGATTGTCTGAAAGGGGCTAAGTTTTTCTTAACCATGGACATGTACTCAGGATACTGGCAAATCGAAGTAGATGAGGCTGATCGTGAGAAAACTGCATTCATCACCCCTGAGGGCTTGTGTGAGTTTAAGGTAATGCCGTTTAGTTTGTGTAATGCACCAGCAACATTTGAACGGATGACGGATAACCTTCTAAAGCACCTGATGTGGACGAAGTGCCTTCGTTATTTAGATGACATTATAGTGTTCTCAGAGACATTTGATGAACAAAGAAAAAGACTGAGGGCCATTCTTAAGTGTCTCTAACAAGGCGGTCTGAAACTTAATCCAACAAAGTGTCTCTTTGGAGCAAAAGAAATCAAAATACTTGGCACATTGTGTCAAACGAAGGTGTGCGGCCAGACCCAGAAAAAGTGAGATCTATAACGGAATTTCCTATTCCTAAAAGAATTAGAGATGTGAGAAGCTTCCTCGGACTATGTTCTTATTACCATTGTTTTATCAAAGACTTTTGTATCAAAGCCAGGCCACTCCAAGAGTTGTTAAAAGATGATGTTAAATTTATCTGGGGTGGTGCTCAACAAGATTCTTTCAATGGGCTGCGAAAAGCTCTGACGACTGATCCTGTACTTGGGCTGTATGATGAGAGAGCACCTACAGAACTACACACAGATGCTGGCGGGTATGGGGTCGGTGCTGTTCTGGTGCAAATTTCGGATGGAAAAAAGAAGGTTATAGCCTGTGCTTCTAGGACATGTACAAAATCCGAGAGAAACTACTGAACTACAGAAAGAGAATGTCTTGCTGTGATCTGGGCCATAAGCAGATCTCGACAGTACCTCTATGGAAGGCCATTCACAGTTGTTACAGACCATCATTCACTTTGTTGGTTGATAGGTCTTAAGGATCCAACAGGACGACTCGCCAGGTCGGCGCTACGTCTTCAAGAGCATTACATTACCATAGTGCACGAAAGTGGAAGAAAACACCAAGATGCCGACTGTCTCTCAAGAAACTCTGTGCAAGCCCATCAAGACTTTGATGAAGATAGTGACTGTCTTGCTGCACTCCAGCATCTCTCTGCTGAGCAGAAGAAGGACACCAAGATGTCTCATATTATTCTTGCCTTAAATCGGTCAGAGGATGTGAAAGGACAATTTAAGGTAGTTAATGGATTACTTTGCAAGAGGTGGCTACCAGTGATTCCTAAACACATGGGCTTAGCTGTTCTACAGAAATTCCATGACACACTTGAGGCCAGACATTTAGGATTTATTAAGATATACTATAGAATCTGAAAGATATTTTTCTGGCCAGGTTTATTTAACAGTGTCCGTCACTATGTGTCACACTGTCGAGAGTACCAGAGAAGAAAGGCAGTTCCTCAGGAACCACCTGGCCAACTCATACTAATTCTACCAGCCGAAGCGCATTTCCAGCGTGTTGGGATTGACCTCCTCGGACGATTTCCAATGTCTGCTAATGGCAATAGATGGATTATTGTTAGCACTGATTATCTGACACGCTGTCATTACAAAAGCCGTGAAAACAGCCGAAGCATCCGAGGTAGCCAAATTCATCGTGGAAGACATTGTATTAAAACACGGCGCCCCAAGGTTGTTAATTACGGATCGAGGGAAAGTTTTTCAATCGAATCTTGTGACAGAGATAAGCTGTTGGTGCAACATTACTCATCACATGGTGACTGCCTACCATCCGCAAACTAACGGGCTTACTGAGCGCCTTTATAAGCCCTTGGCTGACGTGCTATCAATGTTCGTCAGTGTTGAGCAGAGCAACTGAGATGAGGCGCTGCCTTTCGTGACGTTTGCCTACTACGCCGTCTGACAAGACTCCACAGGATTTACGCCATTTTTCGTGGCGCACGGGCGCGAGGTGATAACGGCGATTGACACTGTGTTTCCGTAACATCCTGACGACGCAGGCGACGACTACATCAGCCAGATGTTAACCAGATCTGAGGAAGCTCGGCAGTTAGCTCGACTCCGCATGCTGCAGGATGAAGAAAACGATAGACGAAGGTATGATGCGAGCCACCGCCCTGTTATCTACCAGCCTGGTGACCTCGTCTGGATCTTCACTCCGGTTTGGTAGGTTGGTCTCTCTGAGAAGCTCCTCAGACGCTACTTTGGATCTTATAAGGTTGTAAGACAGTTGTCTGATATTACTTATGAAGTTGAAGATTTCGACCCCGACACGAGACATCGAAAGATCAGAGATATGGTCTGCGTCCTTCGAGTGAAGCCCTATAAGGATCCTGCAACCCAGGATAAATTCGAAGCTCCAGCGACAGGCAACAAGCGGAAAAATGACGAAGAGTGTAGCGGCAAAAGAAGCTCTAAGAAGATCACCTCCAGGGCGAGAATCAGTCATTAGGAGTCAGAGTATGCAGTACTGATGACTTGTTCCCGGACTAGAAGGACGTAACACCAAGATGCTGTTCTCTTAAGGAGGCAGCAGTGTCACAAAAGAAGCTGAGTAGCACCGTGGTGCAGTGGTTATGATACTAAACTGTTGCATGGAGGGTCGTGAGTTCAAAAATCACCTGGACTGTACAGTTTTAATTTCCATAGTCGGTTTGAGTATACTCTAGATGTATCCACATATGTCAAGAATCATTGTACTGGAATGTTCTGTAGCTGTATATATACTGTATGTGTTCTGGCCAGAGGCAGTTTGCTCCGTGCTCCTGTAAGTGCAAGTGCTGAATAAACCTTCGTTAAGGGAAGTTCGTGTTCATCATTCATCTAAAGGTGGGGAAAATGGCTTCATGATTCTCTTGTTGATTGACTCATTATCAATTGAGCAGGTGACAGTCCCAGTACTGAAATGTATTTCTTGGATTTGGATATTTAAGGAGTTCAGAGATTAGCAGACTGACTGTAAGTAATACCTACAGGTGGTTCAATATTTAACTATACGGTCAAAGAATTCTCTAATACGGTAAAATGGATGATCTGATAGCAAGCTGTATCATTTACTTTTTTTTAGAAAAATTAGATCTGTAGATTGAAATACACTCCTGGAAATGGAAAAAAGAACACATTGACACCGGTGTGTCAGACCCACCATACTTGCTCCGGACACTGCGAGAGGGCTGTACAAGCAATGATCACACGCACGGCACAGCGGACACACCAGGAACCGCGGTGTTGGCCTTCGAATGGCGCTAGCTGCGCAGCATTTGTGCACCGCCGCCGTCAGTGTCAGCCAGTTTGCCGTGGCATACGGAGCTCCATCGCAGTCTTTAACACTGGTAGCATGTCGCGACAGCGTGGACGTGAACCGTATGTGCAGTTGACGGACTTTGAGCGAGGGCGTATAGTGGGCATGCGGGAGGCCGGGTGGACGTACCGCCGAATTGCTCAACACGTGGGGCGTGAGGTCTCCACAGTACATCGATGTTGTCACCAGTGGTCGGCGGAAGGTGCACGTGCCCGTCGACCTGGGACCGGACCGCAGCGACGCACGGATGCACGCCAAGACCGTAGGATCCTACGCAGTGCCGTAGGGGACCGCACCGCCACTTCCCAGCAAATTAGGGACACTGTTGCTCCTGGGGTATCGGCGAGGGCCATTCGCAACCGTCTCCATGAAGCTGGGCTACGGTCCCGCACACCGTTAGGCCGTCTTCCGCTCACGCCCCAACATCGTGCAGCCCGCCTCCAGTGGTGTCGCGACAGGCGTGAATGGAGGGACGAATGGAGACGTGTCGTCTTCAGCGATGAGAGTCGCTTCTGCCTTGGTGCCAATGATGGTCGTATGCGTGTTTGGCGCCGTGCAGGTGGGCGCCACAATCAGGACTGCATACGACCGAGGCACACAGGGCCAACACCCGGCATCATGGTGTGGGGAGCGATCTCCTACACTGGCCGTACACCACTGGTGATCGTCGAGGGGACACTGAATAGTGCACGGTACATCCAAACCGTCATCGAACCCATCGTTCTACCATTCCTAGGCCGGCAAGGGAACTTGCTGTTCCAACAGGACAATGCACGTCCGCCTGTATCCCGTGCCACCCAACGTGCTCTAGAAGGTGTAAGTCAACTACCCTGGCCAGCAAGATCTCCGGATCTGTCCCCCATTGAGCATGTTTGGGACTGGATGAAGCGTCGTCTCACGCGGTCTGCACGTCCAGCACGAACGCTGGTCCAACTGAGGCGCCAGGTGGAAATGGCATGGCAAGCCGTTCCACAGGACTACATCCAGCATCTCTACGATCGTCTCCATGGGAGAATAGCAGCCTGCATTGCTGCGAAAGGTGGATATACACTGTACTAGTGCCAACATTGTGCATGCTCTGTTGCCTGTGTCTATGTGCCTGTGGTTCTGTCAGTGTGATCATGTGATGTATCTGACCCCAGGAATGTGTCAATAAAGTTTCCCCTTCCTGGGACAATGAATTCACGGTGTTCTTATTTCAATTTCCAGGAGTGTAGATTGGTAATTTGTTGAAATTTTGAGTGGGTTCAGTTTGTGAGACTTTCCAGTTCTTGCTAACATGTGCCTTCGTGTATCGAAATTAACCTTAGCTCTGGCATTCTGGTCATGAGTTTACCCCCTTAGCAGAAAATTCTGAAACATCATTTTTAACATAGAGCACAGACAGTATAAATATAAATTTATAATTGTGAGTATTCTGAACATGGAAAAAGAGGACGACAGTGCTCCATGTGACCTGTTTTGCACATTATGTGTAGGAAATTATTATTATTATTATTATTATTATTATCATTTGTGTTCTTAAAATATTTTTGATGTAAGGAGAGTGTCCTCACACAATCAGACCATATGACATGTGTGACAGGAATAGTTCAAAGTACGTTAGTAGAAGGTAATTTGAGCTCACTAAATTCTTAAGCTCCAAAATCAGGTATGACGCCTGAGATATTTTATCACATAAGTGATTGATGTGTTCCTCCCAGTGAAGTTTGGACTCAATGTAAATACCTAAAAGTTTTATTGACTTATTTTGTATTTCATTAGACATTCTAATTAGGAGTTACTGGGTTTAATCAAGATTAAACAGCAGTTTATTAGCTGCAGACCAGTCCAAGTCTGTATCAAAAGTTTCTTTTTTTACCCTGTTCAGATCTGAGATTCTCTAATGTGTACTAAGTAGTGTTGTATCATCAGCATAACATATGACAGAGTGACCTATGTTATTAGGCAAGTCATTAAATGCTACAATGAAGAAGAAGGGTTCAATAATAGATCCTTGTGCAACACCTGTGCTAATGTCCATTAAGGAGGAATTTGTATTTCTGAATGAGACAAACTGTTTTATGTTGCTTAAATAAAAATGCATCACAGCAAATGTGCACCCACACATCCTATAAAGTTCCAGCTTCCTTATTAGTGTGTCAACAGGAATGTAATTGAATGCTTTTCATAGGTCACAATAGCAGTGATACCATCTTTTTGTCTCCAAGAGCTGTTAAAGTTTGATCCACAGTTTCCAAAATTTCTGCTGTTGTATTTCTCTCCTTGCAAAAACCAAACTGATTGTTTACATAGGAGATTGTGTTTTTCAAAGTAACTACTTATTTTAGTGTGTAGCAGCACCTAAAATACGTTTGAAATTATTGGCACAGTTGAGACTGCTCTGTAGCTTTCGGGAAGTTGTTTGTCCCATTTTTGAAAAACTGGGATAACTTTTGATACCTTCAGTGATTCTGGAAATGCTCTGAATTCCACACATTTATTAAAAATAGAAGGTAATGGTCTAAAGATTGAATATATTGTCTTTTTAAGATGTAGTTCAACAACCAATAGCAGTCCGTACTTTTAGAATTTGAAGAGTTGGATACAATTTTTATATAGCAGATGTGATTGTACTACACTGAAATACCTGGTCACCTGGCAGTGTGGCTACAATCAGGCCCATAGTTGATGCACTTGTTGCTTCAATATTGTTTCCTATTTCTTTAATTGAGTTTAAAAAGTAGTGATTTAATTCCCCAGGATCAAGTGGAGCTACTTGTGTACATTTCGGAGTGTCTCCTTGTTTTATTATTTGTTGTGCTGCCTTGCATTTATTTGGGGCCCTTTCTATATAGTTTTTTTGCCAGGAGGAGCTTAGCTTTGTAGAATATTTTGCATTTAAGATAGAACCTATAAATATTCTCTCTCTGTTCTATCCTTTGAGTGCAGGCATTCTTATGCATCTGGTACAACTGCCCACATCACTGCAGGTTAGCTGTCCAAGTTAAATGTGCCAGTATTGTCCCATATTATCGCCCAGTTGATGGGTGCATAATGCACAGCATAAAACATATGCTTATTATTGTACTTGGCTGTACTTGAGGCAGGTTGGCTTCGCTCTATGTGAAATGAAATTCTATGAGATTCCAGCAAGCATGGAAGACTACATGGTGTAAGGTTTACATCAGAGTTAGTCTCATGCTAAATACAGTATAGTTACACCTGTAGAGCACCCTGATGCAGCACCTAGTTTTACCAGTGAGCAGTGAGGGTTTTTTTGTTTTCACTGCAGACAAAAACCTTTAGATGTAGCAATTTGTGTGCCAGTATTACTACAGCTATGCCTCTGTAAATACTCATTGTGATATTTTCCTTGTGTTACATACATATCAAGGTTTACAATCAAGTATTAATGTTGAACTTGGTACCTGTTGTTAGACAGATGGTGAGTGCAGGCCGGCAAGCAGCCAATACTGTATCCCCCCCTATCATCACAAGGAATAGGGTGGGAAGCTATGTTGACACTTGTGTAAACAAGAAAGTCGATCGCAAGGGAAATACTTAGAGAAATCTGAACTGTCTGTATATTCCCTTTCACGTTACAGATCAGTTACTTAAAGTTGCAGATCAGTACGAATGTGGAACTATACGCTTTTGCATTTTCTCGTTCAGTTGTGTTACAAACCCTTATTTTTTCCCGAACATGACTTGCGCTCCACCTGCATTTGTGGACACACAAACTAATAAATGCTGTGACAAACCTGCATTTTCTATACTTTCTTCAATCCAGCTAAGATTGTCACATCAGGCTATGTGCGTCTGATATCTACACGTTCGTAGAGTGCTAAAGAATATGCGACAACCTTTTTACAAAGATTTTGCAAGTTGGCTCTGAACGTCATCTGCCATAACCTGTGTGAGACAACACGTTTATCATGCTTGATAACGGCATCATGTGAAATTGTTTTACCTGAAGTGGCAATCAGTGTTTTCTTTTATTAAATCACCATCTGCGAAAGGGCTCAAGGACTTTGCTAAAAGTACTGTAATTCTGTAGCTCATCAGAATGGCCTACTCAGCTGATTTTTCTTCTTCTTTGGAGAGCTTTCTTTTTAGTTTTATAATTTCTTGTACTTTCTCAGGTCTTTCACATTTTCTCTTTCTATCTTTGATGTGGTAAGATGTGCAGTGCCTTTGTAAACTGGACTTCCTGCAATTATTCAGTGTTTTACAATACACTCAAATTTTGGGAACTCATCATTTTGTATTAAATGATCAGAGTCTTCACACTACAGATTCAAGTGTGAAGACTTAGTCAGCGTTATATGCTGCTGACTTGCCAGTGCTTCTATTAGATGGCACTGATGTCAAAACTGATCCTCTCCTATTTCAAAGATGGTTCTTCCCCCATGTTGTCATGACCACATGATGCGTGTGCATAGCCCTCACTCCTCATTAGGCTACAACTGCGCTATTTGCAAGCAAGAACATGAGCAAGTGGGTGCGGTAGCGTTCTCGCTTCCCACGCCCGGGTTCCCGGGTTCGATTCCCGGCGGGGTCAGGGATTTTCTCTGCCTCGTGATGGCTGGGTGTTGTGTGATGTCCTTAGGTTAGTTAGGTTTAAGTAGTTCTAAGTTCTAGGGGACTGATGACCATAGATGTTAAGTCCCATAGTGCTCAGAGCCATTTGAACCATTTGAGCAAGTGCAATTGTTCAAGCCAAAAGTCCCGCATTAGACTATGGTAAATTTTAGTTTACAAAGATGGCACTGTAGGTATTATGAGCCCCTTTGGTGCTGGCAATATGAGCACACTGTTTGTTGGTTTCCATCAACATCCATTGGTCATTTTGTTGGCATCACCTGTGGGGTCCAGCTGCAGTCTGGATGGGTAGGGGCCAGGGGGTCAAGCTAACGTATTCTCAGCTCCAGCCACCAGGGATCAGCAGCATCTGACACTGCCGCCGAGTTACCTGTCCCGGGTCCAACCCTGAGCGTGCCCTCCATCACTAGGGCTGCACACCTGCCAGTAACAACCAGCACAATTACGAGAGCAGAAGTGTGCTCCCCGATGCTGCTCGGGGCCAAATTATGTGCCTGATCTAGGTCGATGACCCTGACGCTTAGCTATGTCTGTCCAACCTATATGTCAATAAACTGTTTGTCATTACTGGCTGCCTACTTCTTCTGTGCCAGCACAATGACTCCACTAGAGGACCAGTTGCCACACCAAGCCCACACCTTTACAGTAGAGAAAAAGAAAGCAACTAAAGAGTTATAAACCACTAGTCCAATGAGATATGATCCAGCAACTGCCCTTGCATTAAATCACAAGACAAGCTTGGTGCCATGAGCTAATATGACAGCTTCATTTAGCTCTCTGCTGTTGCTCTGGTGGAAGTTCATGCAGACAGTTCACAATATGAAATACAAAACCAGTTGCCATTCAAGTGTTGAATAACCTTCGTATACTCCTTACGGCGAGAGAATAGCTCTGACGGATGACAGTACAATCGCCAGTATTCGACATGGAAGTGAAGTTGGCCAGTGATTGGCAGGCCGGGGAGCGCGGTGACAGACCTTCCCCTCCCTTTGGTCCCATGGTATTCAGGGTTACAGAGCCTAACAATGCCACAAGATTCGTTACAGCATTCTTGTAGGCAGCATTCTACTGATCAATGACTTCCTAGATCAAATGATTTTACTCATGTGCTAGTGTTGTTTGCCTTCTTGCCCAAACACCCACAAATAGATTATCGATGTCAATAAGGTACAGCAAAATGCACAAATTTTATGCGTAAAATATTGAATGAAGATGTTAACGTTATTTTTTGTACTGCAAAAGACACTACTGGCCATTAAAATTGCCACACCAAGAAGAAATGCAGATGATAAACGGGTAATCATTGGAGAAATATATTATACTAGAACTGACACGTGATTACATTTTCACGCAATTTGGGTGCATACATCCTGAGAAATCAGTACCAAGAACAACCACCTCTGGCCGTAATAACGGCCTTGATACGCCTGGGCATTGAGTCAAACAGAGCTTGGATGACGTGTACAGGTACAACTGCCCATGCAGCTTCAACACGATACCGCAGTTTATCAAGAGTAGTGACTGGCGTATTGTGACGAGCCAGTTGCTCGGCCACCATTGACCAGACGTTTTCAGTTGGTGAGATATGTGGAGAATGTGCTGGCCAGGGCAGCAGTCGAACATTTTCTGTATCCAGAAAGGCCCGTACAGGACCTGCAACATGCGGTCGTGCACTATCCTGCTGAAATGTAGGGTTTCGCAGGGGTCACATGAAGGGTGGAGCCACGGGTCGTAACATATCTGAAATGTAACGTTCACTGTTCAAAATGCCGTCAATGCGAACAGGAGGCGACCGAGACGTGTAACAAATGGCACCCCATACCATCACGCCAGTGATACGCCAGTATGGCGATGACGAATACACGCTTCCAATGTGCGTTCACTGCGATGTCGCCAAACGCGGATGCGACCATCATAATGCTGTAAACAGAACCTGGATTCATCCGAAAAAATGACGTTTTGTCATTCGTGCACCCAGGTTCGCCGCTGAGTACACCATCGCAGGCGTTCCTGTCTGTGATGCAGCGTCAAAGGTAACCGCAGCCATGGTCTCCGAGCTGATAGTCCATGCTGCTGCAAACGTCGTCGAACTGTTCGTGCAGATGGTTGTTGTCTTGCGAACGTCCCCATCTGTTGACTCAGGGATCGAGACGTGGCTGTACGATCCGTTACAGCCATGCGGATAAGATGCCTGTCATCTCGACTGCTAGTGATACGAGGCCGTTGGGATCCAGCACGGCGTTCCGTATTATCCTCCTGAACCCACCGATTCCATATTCTGCTAACAGTAATTGGATCTCGACCAACGAGAGCAGCAATGTCGCAAAACGATAAACCGTAATCGCGATAGGCTACAATCCGACCTTTACCAAAGTCGGAAACGTGATGGTACGCATTTCTCCTCCTTACACGAGGCATCACAACAACGTTTCACCAGGCAACGCCGGTTAACTGCTGTTCGTGTATGAGAAATCGGTTGCAAACTTTACTCTTGTCAGCACGTTGTAGGTGTCGCCACGGGCGCCAACCTTGTGTGAATGCTCTGAAAAGCTAATCATTTGCACATAACAGCATCTTCTTCCTGTCGGTTAAATTTCGCGTGTGTAGCGCGTCATCTTTGTGGTGTAGCAATTGTAATGGCCAGTAGTGTAGAAACCCAAGAACACCGTTACCTGAACATCTCTCATCACAAACCACATAGGCTCCAGTAACTTCGCTCCTGCTGACCTCATCACTTGAGAAAGAAATTGCAGTATTTTGTATGGATTCTTCTCTTGTGCCTTCTTCCTTGTTCAGCCTTGTAATATCTTTCTACACATGGTTCATGACGTTCTTCCAATTTTCAGGAATTATTCGCGTGATAGACTCATTTACCAGTCCCTCTGTGTCTCGCGATGTAAAGGTTTTATTTCACTCCGCGCCATCTGCTTTCATTTGAGCCAAGACAAGTTCGATGGTATTGTAACGGCAGTGGTATGATGGAACACGTATAACTTCGGGGCCGAGGTTCTCTGCTAATGTATCAAATAATACTGTGTCCTCTGTGGCCTGTATCATTTCACTAATTTCAAAGACCGAGCGAGGTGGCGCAGTGGTTAGACACTGGACTCGCATTCGGGAGGACGACGGTCCAATCCCACGTCCGGCCAGCCTGATTTAGGTTTTCCGTGATTTCCCTAAATCACTCCAGGCAAATGCCGGGATGGTTCCTCTCAAAGGGCACGGACGACTTCCTTCCCCATCCTTCCCTAATCCGATGAGACCGATGACCTCGCTGTCTGGTCTCCTTCCCCAAACAACCCAAAACCCAAACTAATTTCAGACTTTCTGCTTTCCTCATATTCTGTTCAAAGCTTGTTTTGTTATCCTTCAACCAGCTGACTATTTCGTCTCCCCTTGCAGCAGCCATTGGTGCCTTATTTAATTCTGCAGAATGGTACAGCATGTTGCCCATTATATAAACATTACCAGAACAGACATTTGGTAGCAAATGAGTAATAAAGGAGTCAGTAAATGTATCTGCAACTATTTCCAAGTAGTAATCAACAGCCGGCCGGAGTGGCCGAGCGGTTCTAGGCGCTACAGTCTGGAACCGCGCGACCTCCACGGTCGCAGGTTCGAATCCTGCTTTGGGCATGGATGCGTGTGATGTCCTTAGGTTAGTTGGGTTTAAGTAGTTCTAAGTTATAGGGGACTGATGACCTCAGCAGTTAAGTCCCATAGTGCTCAGGGCCATTTTAGTAATCAACAGCTTCTTACCTTTTATTTATTTATTTATTCCGTTTTTTACTGAAACCTCATATAGCACCGGGCACAAAACAATTCGTAGAGTCAGCATGAACAGTAATAGTCATCCTCCATTACCAGTTGGTACACTCACAGTTCTGTGGCATGTGTTGTTTGTCTACACAATGGATTGTGTGTGACACACGTTGAGCCATGTTTTGTCAATCCATATTACATTCTCCGGATTCACTCCTAGCAACTTATGCAGGAAACGAAGTCTCCATACCACAACGTCTCTACATTCCATTAGCATCTTCCTTTCTGAGAACTCCTTCCACCGGAAGCCAATTCTCTTTAAAACAATGGAGGGACTTGTCATTCCGCCTGTGAACAAATCACTGTCCAACAGCGATACCACCAACTTACGTATATATGTTGCCTGATAGCACTTTTGTCAAAGTTGTCTGTTTCAGTCACATGACAAGATCTCGTCCTCATCTTTGCGGGAATCATAAAACATCAGGGCTCCCAGCTATACTGACAGCCTCTCTATTATTTGTGACATTCTTCACTGTCGCTGTAGAGATAGTCAATGCTTTTGCCACCCTGTCAATAACTTTACCCACTGATACTAAAGGCCCACAGTTGCCTCTTTCCCTTTCAAAGCAAACACACAATCTGTATGAGAATTCGCGTGCTCAAGACTTTGGCGTAACTCTTTTCCAAAAGTGATCTTTTCTACACTACAGAAGCCATTTTCCACACCAGAATGAAGCACGTGGCGCTACTGACGGGCCACCTGGCACCACAGCAGCACTGGGGCATCGGCAGGGTAATGTGGATGTGCAAGACCACTTCAGCCGTTAGAGCTCTTCTTTTGCCATATGGAGTATAGGGCCAGAAACTTAAACTTACAGTATCAGTGTCATATAAACACCATGATTACTCAAATTACTTCACCAGTGTGAAAAGAGAATTTATGATAATGTAGCAGGATAACTCAGTGTGTGGACGGTTGCGAGTTGCCAGATTTCATCAGGAATATTGCCAAGTCTCAGCTGCCCTAGAAACATGAAGAACCTCTAGGACAGCTCACAATGTCCTCACGGCTACCCGTGACCTGCACCAGCCAGCCCTCAGTAGAGCTCAGCTATCCAGTGCAGACTAAGGGGGAAGACTTCAAACTAACAGCAGATTACACCATTGAGAAATAAAAATGAACTGCACACATATCCTGACTGGATTGCAGCAAGAGCTTGTTTTAACAAAACTAAAACTGAGCGCAAAACGACATTGTCCAAAGTGTCTAGAAGCAGTAAGATACTAGACACTGTTGACCTCAAGTGGACTGTATCTACATCTGCTATTGTCATACACAACTAAAATTTCTGGAATACCATCAAAATGAGGAAATACACTCCTGGAAATGGAAAAAAGAACACATTGACACCGGTGTGTCAGACCCACCATACTTGCTCCGGACACTGCGAGAGGGCTGTACAAGCAATGATCCCACGCACGGCACAGCGGACACACCAGGAACCGCGGTGTTGGCCGTCGAATGGCGCTAGCGGCGCAGCATTTGTGCACCGCCGCCGTCAGTGTCAGCCAGTTTGCCGTGGCATACGGAGCTCCATCGCAGTCTTTAACACTGGTAGCATGCCGCGACAGCGTGGACGTGAACCGTATGTGCAGTTGACGGACTTTGAGCGAGTTCGCATAGTGGGCATGCGGGAGGCCGGGTGGACGTACCGCCGAATTGCTCAACACGTGGGGCGTGAGGTCTCCACAGTACATCGATGTTGTCGCCAGTGGTCGGCGGAAGGTGCACGTGCCCGTCGACCTGGGACCGGACCGCAGCGACGCACGGATGCACGCCAAGACCGTAGGATCCTACGCAGTGCCGTAGGGGACCGCACCGCCACTTACCAGCAAATTAGGGACACTGTTGCTCCTGGGGTATCGGCGAGGACCATTCGCAACCGTCTCCATGAAGCTGGGCTACGGTCCCGCACACCGTTAGGCCGTCTTCCGCTTACGCCCCAACATCGTGCAGCCCGCCTCCAGTGGTGTCGCGACAGGCGTGAATGGAGGGATGAATGGAGACATGTCGTCTTCAGCGATGAGAGTCGCTTCTGCCTTGGTGCCAATGATGGTCGTATGCGTGTTTGGCGCCGTGCAGGTGAGCGCCACAATCAGGACTGCATACGACCGAGGCACACAGGGCCAACACCCGGCATCATGGTGTGGGGAGCGATCTCCTACACTGGCCGTACACCACTGGTGATCGTCGAGGGGACACTGAATAGTGCACGGTACATCCAAACCGTCATCGAACCCATCGTTCTACCATTCGTAGACCGGCAAGGGAACTTGCTGTTCCCACAGGACAATGCACGTCCGCATGTATCCCGTGCCACCCAACGTGCTCTAGAAGGTGTAAGTTAACTACCCTGGCCAGCATGATCTCCGGATCTGTCCCCCATTGAGCATGTTTGGGACTGGATGAAGCGTCGTCTCACGCAGTCTGCACGTCCAGCACGAACGCTGGTCCAGCTGAGGCGCCAGGTGGAAATGGCATGGCAAGCCGTTCCACAGGACTACATCCAGCATCTCTACGATCGTCTCCATGGGAGAATAGCAGCCTGCATTGCTGCGAAAGGTGGATATACACTGTACTAGTGCCAACATTGTGCATGCTCTGTTGCCTGTGTCTATGTGCCTGTGGTTCTGTCAGTGTGATCATGTGATGTATCTGACCCCAGGAATGTGTCAATAAAGTTTCCCCTTCCTGGGACAATGAATTCACGGTGTTCTTATTTCAATTTCCAGGAGTGTATTATGGATAACAGACCAGCGCATAAGTGCCACAGAGTAATTTAAAAAATGTGGATCCACAAGAAAAAAATGAGTGTATGATTCTTGAAGCAGAAACAAAACACAAGAAGTAGGCAAATGTGCGGTTTTGCACTTTCAAGACCAATCAGTCACTGACAGGTGCTTCGAATCATTTCAAAGATTTTCTTTTTTTGTTAATAGTTTAACCTGGTATTTGCGAAGCAGATGGCTATGACAATTCCCACGAGTTTACCGGGAGATATACGATGTGGAGAGTTTCTGAAGATGAGTCACTGACTTATGTTGTGACAGTTAGAAACTCAATTAGCGAAGTAATGAAACAAACTGATGAGATACAGATTTTGGTGCAAAATTGTAACTAATTTCGAAAGCTGCTGTTTTAGAAAGTGAGCACTTTAGAATTATGCTAACCTGACAATGGTGTGGTAAACATTCTCTCATTTCAGTAATCAGCCGAGATAGATAGCTTCAAAAGTGAAAGATGACGTTAGGGGTAGGTTATGCATTAAAACGACGTTTTCGGACGCAAAAGCGTTTATTTTACTGACTCAATGTGATACCTTAATTGGAAATTAATAAGAATGTTCCATCGAGGTAACAGGAAAAGGTCAAGCGAATCTAGGATAATATGAACGTAGTTTGCAAAGTTCTTGGAATGGAATAGAAATAGGGTTCAGTTCTGTGAACTGTTTTCTTTTTCAGTGTTGTTTCTCTGCAGACTAATTCACTTGGTCCAGCAATCTTCAAATGCCTTGATTTCATCTCGAAAATTAGATTTCTGAAGGCCTGCAAAATATCTGTCAACTTCGGCTGTCAGTTCTTCGTTTGAAGAGAATCTCTGTCCACTGAGGAAAATTTTGAGCTATGGGAAAATATTGAAATCTGATGGAGCCAGATCAGGCGAATAAAGTGGGGTTGACAACAATTCGTATCTTGAGCCGTGTATTTTTGCTATGGCAATAACACTTGTGTAGGCGTGCATTGCCTTGATAAATGATGACTTTGCTCCTTGCCCAATCTGGCCTTTTTTCGAGTATCTTTTACTTTAGTTGTTCCAGGACATTAGCACAGTATTGTCTTATAATTGCTTGACAAGTCCAAAGATAATCTATCGGTACAATTCCTTTTGCACTCCACAAAACTGACACCATGAACCTTCTGGTCGACTGTATTGCCTTTATTTTCATTGGTGGTTGCGAACCAATGTATTTCCACTCCTTTTACTTGTTTTGTCTCTGGGGTATAGTAGTTGACCCAAGTTTCTTATTTGGTCACAAACTGGCGCAAAAAATTGTCAGTTGCTTTGAAAACCGACGAAACATTGTTCAGACACTTCCATTCCTAAACATTTCTGATCGTGCGTTAAGAGCTGTGGCACCCATCTAGCAGATAATTTTCTGTGTCGAATTCAACTGTTAAAATGTGATATGCCTGTTCATATGATATCCCTACAGCTTCAGCACTTTCTCAAATTTCCAGTTGGTGATCCTCCAAGACCATTTTTGTGCACTATTGCAATAATTTCTGAGATAGTGGCAGACCACTACACAGATCATCATCCCAGCTATCTTGATCAAATTTAAACTCGTTTGTAAACTAGACAGCAGCTGAACATGAAGGAGCAGAGTCCCCCAGTGTGTCCTCAATATCGGCATTTTCTTTGCTTTCAGAGCTTTTTTATGAAGTACGTAATTAAGAGCTCGAATCTCTATTTTTTTCTATCTTCACAAATTACTAAACGTGAGCAAAAACAGAGACATGTCCACACGACAGATTTCTACGCAGAGCTCTGATGCGTCCTGTGGAAATGAGATTCCCACACAATAATAGGTCATCTTTCATGAGTTTGGAGTACACTAAAGTACTCTAGTGGCGAGACAAATGCATTTTCATTGGTGAAATCCTGAATGATCAGATCCAAATGTCCAGTCCATTGTAAGATACTGTGCCCTCCAGATTACAGATGTGCTATGTGGCTAAGTGTCTAAAAGGAGTAAAAAGCTAAATGAGTTCCCCACATAGCTAGGGCTAATGTGTATGTAACCTGACAACAATCTACACCATTAAATAACAGCAGGAAGACTGACAAATACTTTCAGTAAAGACTTTCTAACACTCAAATGAGTATTAGCTGTTAGCATGTTATTCTTTTTCAGAAAAGCTATTATATCTGGTGCCACTCTACATTTCATATCCTCTTTACTTCTGCCTCAATCAGTTACTTTGCTGCCCAGAAAGCTAAACTCGTCTACTACTTCCAGTGTCTTACTTCCTAACCTAATTACTGCAGTATTACCTGACTGAGTTGGACTACAGTTTCTTAGCCTTCTATCAATGTCTGTGCGTCAAAATAACGAAAAGTATCATCTACACGTCATGTTTACTGTTCGGGCACTTTCTAGGCTTTGTCAGTAGAAGTGAACAGCCTCTGGTGAATGAGCTTTTCAATCTGCAGCACACTCCAGACCACAAGAAACCAAATAATAAGAGCTGCAGGTTTCCCACCTTGCGTTTGAGCAGATTTTGACGCAGTTTCCTCTGAATTTACTTGCTGATAGCCCAAAAGCGCTGTTAGTGAAAAAATATCAGCATATACATGTGGGAATCACTATTGATGTGTAATTGTTAGAATACCTCGCGTTCCATTCATGGCAGACACTAATTTTAATTCTAGTGCACCTTTTGATGTCATACTGAATGGATCTTAAACTTCTCTCACTGCTGCCTCCTCATTGATTTCGCATTGTGTTATGTTGTCTGACAGTCAGAACTTAATGCAGAAAGCTGTTCGTTGTTATAGGGCACTAAAGCATTTAAGCTGTAAGTTGCTCTCTACAGCGACTAGAAAATAGGACCACTTCTGATGACAGGCCTGTCGGCAGCAAGTACTACAATAAAAAATTGTGGGTAGTAACAGTGTGCTTGTAAATTGACTATTTAGGGGAATACACAACTTCCTGCCTGCTTTAATGTTTAAAATGGGTCCTGGCATCAGGTGTCACATGATGCTGCAGCATCCTGAAATGGTATATTTACCCACTTCATTTTACCATAAGAGGTAGTAATGATTGTATGCTTTTCAAAAAAGACATTTACCTATGACTACTTAAGTGTTTGGTAGTATCTGGGAGTAGAGGATCAGTATATGTTCTGTCCAACCTGCAAGTGACCTTCGGTGTCATATTACAGCTGGTGCAATTGTGCATGTCATATTCAAGGTCGCTGGTGACGCATGTCAAGGTCACCTCTGGGGAGGGGGAGGGTGGGAAGAGAGAAGTCAGTCAATGGGAATGAAGCTCCATTCTGGCTCCCATTGTGCTCTCATCCAGTAAGACTAATTGGAGGTCTATGCTGTGCAATGAGAAGACCACAGGGAATTTTTGCTCTGAATTAAGAAAAATTACGTTATTATCAAACTCTTAAGAGATGATGCTTACAATGTTAGCTGGGTAGTGTACTATTATTTTGTGAAGACACCGAGATGATGTGTAACATGGCATATGACATATAAATACATCAACAAATGGCACAAGACATGCGTAAATATGTTGATGAGTAGTGTATATTGAAACACCTATCCAGTAAATACACTGACTTTATGTATATCACCTGCCACATTCATGATCACAATTGTATCATTTTCTGAGCATCGCCCTAGCCTTGGTATACACATGTTGTGATTTTTTTCACTGACATAACATTTTCGCATGCATTGTGCAGCACTGCTTTGAACTTTGAAAAGATGCACTTAGCTGCTGGCAAGCACCAGCCTTCATGAGTATTTGACTCACAGGAAGAGGCAGGACGCTGGATCGAGATAAGACTGTTGCACTGTCCATCTCCCAGTGCATGAATTGTAGCAGTCTGATTCATAGATATGAACCAATATTCACAATCGAATAAACGTTTCAAATATATTTTAATGGTCATAGACACATATCCAGAATTCGCCTGGCTCCCCCTGTGAAGGCAACGATAGGGAAGGAGACTGCCCATGTGTTTAAACAATTGCTGCAGACAGGGATGAATTGATGTCCTGACAATCTTCAAACAGGCCCGGCAGGTGAATTTTACAGCAGACATTTCAAGTTGGTAATGAAATAATACAGAATAAACCGATCACAGAGGTGAATTTTACAACACACATTTCAAGCTGGTAATGTACTACTCAACATTCTCCCACATGAAATCCAGTATTGTGAGACATTTGAATAGGACTGTACAAAGGAGCATGTGTATGAGATTTAATCTTCAAGGGTCATACAAATGTTAGATATTCTACCACAAATAACTGAGCAATATAATCTAACTAGACAGAGTGTAACTGAGATAAAACCTTTTGTTCCATGTGATAATGGACTTACAAATACGGCGTTTAATTGTATTAAGATTGTGGATCCACACAAACAGAAATTGAATGTAGGTGATTTGATGCATATTTCGAAATGAAAAACTGTGTGTGAAAAGTCTTACCTACCAAACTGGTCAACAGAGAGATTCAGTTTCCAAAGTGCAGCACAAAAACCTAAGAACTTACATCTTACAGTGAAGATGAAGAAATTACCATAAGTTTCGATGCAGAGGAATTACAAAAAAAAAAGCTCTAACCACACGTATTTCTAGTAGTGTGTGTTATAAGACGTGAAGGGAACAAGATTTAATGAATGGGTTATGTTTCCCATCAACGCACAACAGTTGAGTGAACGTTCGTGACTTGTTATATGAGTATAAATAGGACACATAAACCTCAAACGATGCAGTAATATGACTTGACACAGTAATCACATCAGAGGTGGTGGTAGTATTCTCGAGAAGTTATCAGTTGAACTGCATTTCTCTGGATACCACTACTACTACTGTGGACCTGGCACGAAACTGAGAAAGCATCTAGCTCACAGTATTAAGGGGATAAATATATTAGACTACTCCTGCAAGGAGTACAATACTGCTTATGCTGCAAATAAAGATCGTCACGTTACACATCGAGTATTAGCTGATAAAGCTAGGCAAATATGTGGAAGGAAGGACACAGGCATAGAACAAGACATTGCAGCATTCGTAGTTGATAACACAATGCACACTGAACTTAAATTAGGTACTTGAATAAATTTCAAGAAAATTATGAATACATCTCGTCATACACTAAAGCAAAAGCCTGTAGGGTGTTTAAAAACAGAAAATTGCATCCGCTCACTGGTGGCAGTGACTGTATGTGTCTTGAAGCAGGAAGGAAGAACGAGTCGAGTTAAAACGCCAAGGATTCTACCTGTACCTAAGATATCAGGTGGTATTATCCTGTTTCTCATTCCAGTACTCACAAAGCTATTAGCATTACTTCTTCTTTGGCTGGCGGGACTGCTGCCTCAGCTCAAACAGTGAAATATACAAAACGCAGAGTAGCAACTACAGGAGAATAAAAAGGCATAATAGGCCAATAAAGGTCATAGCTGTTAATAAAAGACTAAATTTAAAACCATACAAGAAAGGACTTGAACAGTTAATTTAAAAATAAATAAATAAATAAAGTATACTACCAGACAAACTGCATACCAACACAGATCTGCTTTAATTGGACAGAAAACTATACATGCTGAGATTTCACAGAGTGTTTATGCGGTATACATTGTCAGAGACGATGTAGAAATGTTGGGATTGCCAATCAGAAGTTGCAGGAGGATATGGCACAGAGGTAGCGAGAATATGATTTCAGGGGTGGATGGGTTCAGTAAATGAACTTCGTTATGAAATCCACCCATAGAGCACGAAATATATGTAAAGTACATACACATGTAGTGATATAATTTCAAACAATAATGAGTTAGTTAGTGGGGGAAGCAACACAATGACCGTTACAGAGAGAGAAGTACATGGGAAAGGATTTCTAACTTTCTCAATGCTGATAACTCATGCATGGTTTCCATTTCATAGGCTCGTTGATTTATTTATTTATTTAGCGTATGGCTCATAACATCACAGTAAAAAATTACAGAAACAACACGATTTTAAAAAGAAATCACATATGTATAAACAGAGCAATAAATAACAGTTTGTATATAAGGACACCGCCAATTGTAAATTTACACTCACAGAAGAGCAATCGCAAGCAGACGTCCAGCTTAGATAATAAATAGTCTATTGCCTCTTGGGTCGCCATTAGGAAATCCTGTGGGTCACCCTCGTATGCTCTTAGTGGGCATTCCTGCACGATGTGTTTGACCGTCTGTCTCTCAGCGCCACAGTCGCAAGCGGCCGAAGGAAGTTTACCCCATCTGTGTAAGGAGTCGGCGCATCTCCCACAGTTGGTTCTGATGCGATTAAGAGTTGACCAAACTTTGCGAGGGCAATCAAATCCTTTTGGTTTACTAAAGATGCATGGCATACTGTGGCAGTTTACTGCTATTCTGCTCTCCCATTCCTCTTTCCATCGGTCATTTATTTTAAAGTTGGTTTGGTGCAGAGCCTGTGCGGTCTTTAGTGGAGGATGCCTAGACCGGAGTCGATTTCCTTGGATGTCGTGAGTATCTTCATGGATTTGTAATAAACACAACTGGCGACAGACCGAACGAAGAATTCCTGCCCCACATCACAGTGAAACAGAACGACAGGCTCGTTGATAATTTGCTATGGTAGAAGTAAGGAAATTGTATTACTGTTTTATATCTTGTCGATAGCTGAGGTCATTAGAGATAAAACTTTGCTCGGAATTTTTAATATTGAAAGTGAAGAAAGAGGTGTGGCCTTTTCAAGGAACCATCTTGGCTTTCGCCTACAGTGACCTTGGAAACCATGAGAAACCCAAATGTGGATGGATGGTTGTGAGTTCAACCTGGGTCTCCCGAATGTGATTCTAGTGCATTAGGCCTCAGTTCTATTGTAGAAACGATAGAGGGAAATTATAAGGTTTTGTGAACGTTCAAAATAAGGACGTTTACGTTCAAATGTGGTGTTTATTAATAATTACGAATATTAAATTAGGTATGTTGTAACAATGTTATATCGTTAAGGTTGACAATAGTCGGCTGCTGCGAGAAGTTTACCTAGTTTTGCTGATACATGGGCATACTAATTTCAACTACAGCTTGCAAAATTTTTCGTGGCACTTCCGCCCCTGATTTTCTGAATGAAATTTTTCGGTATGAGTCGGAAGTCATCGTGTTGTTTGTGTTTAATTTCAATTCATTTCATTCTGTTCACTGGAAACATAAATCAGCATCAAAAAACTATGTCATGCTTTCGAAACACAGAATATTACATCTTATCTGACATGTTGTACGAGAATAACTATAAATTTGTTTATATGTGGTGTGAGACCAGAATCGAAGACCAGCAAGAGGAACTCATTTGAATTGTTGAAACTGCTGTTGTAATCTGGACGACTTAAGATCACGAGTTTATGAAGTAGAGAACATATCGCCCTTCATACATGTTCTTGGATAAAATTGAAAGTAACCTCCAGAGTCACTGAAATTAATTCTTAGAATTATCATTTAGAAAAAAAGAGAGGAGACCGTTTAAAGCTAACGACGACAATCAACTGCGTCTCATATTCTGTTATTTAGGCTGCAACATTGAGATACTCCGTTTCTGATACAGAAGTAGTTATTGAGAAAAGGGCACATAAAAATATGGATGAAGAGGTCTTTTGGACGTACTATTAGCTTTTGAATTAACCGTATAATGAGATCAGACATTTGAACTAGCCAGTATGCAAAATGTAGTAGAAAACTGTCCAGACTACGCTTTTATACAGGTTGTGTTCAACAATGTGGATGCCCATACTGACAAAATTGATAATAAACATAGCCAGTATCGATGTAAACAAGCGTTTTGTCCTTTATTTAATGTTGTTCTGTTAATTTTATTGTTTCCAAAACTATTCTTTTGATGCACGCAATTTCTGTTGAATTGATAAGTGGCGATATTTTTCGTCACTTTCTTATACTTTCGGAAAACCCACTTTGATGCTCTACAACTTTTCTCTTCCATAATTTGGCCTCAAGTTAGGCAGTTCTAAGATATTTCATGCATCATATAAAAATAGAAAAGTAAATGCAAAAAGACAGAGATTATCATAATGTGCACACTAGGCAGTCCTCTCTTCTAGAAAAGACTACTTAAAATAAACATTTTAAATTTACCATGACAGTAACAACAATTTCCACAGTTACCAGGAAGTGTGAAGGCGACAGTAATTGTAATAAACTGCTGCCAAGTGAACAAATGTCCTGTCACCGCGAGCAGACACAGCAGCTGACAGGGACAACACTACCTGGACTTTCCTTGATTCCAGACAAACCACATTCCTTTCAATGTTAGTCCACACATTGGTGCCTATATTGTCGCTCACACGACCTCAGTATTGTTGCATTCCCCTCGCACACTAAGCTATTGCAGCTAGCAACAGGCACTGTTAGATTACCTTGCAATCGATTTTAAAATAATGTTTTCCCTTCCTTTGTCATCGTTTCAAGAGGGGTTTGAATCCCAAAGCCCTCCCTCTGGCTACATTCGTGGGACTCACTGGGATGTGTATGTTTAAACAAAAAAGAAATATCATGTACTACTTTGACTCATACAGTTGTTTCAGACCACCAGAATAACTGCGCAAATACGTTACCAACAAGAACTGGATGTTCTACGATTTTCAGCGTTACGAAGACTTCAATTCGTGTCTGTGGTCAATTTTGTCAAGTGTTTCTCCTGACAAAAGCATAAAAACAAGCAGTGTGCACATCACTATATAAGTGTAGGTTTAGATGCAATTTGAACAAGGAGTGCAAAAATTCAAACCTCTGCTGTTGGCCACTTTGCTGCCAACTCGCTTGTGATGACTTATACTGGCTCTTCTTTCACCAAGTAAAGTTTTGATTTCGTTGTAGAGCGACCTATTGCACTTCCTCCTTGGAAGATATAGTTTCAGGAAACTTCTGTCGTAACTCCACGCCCAAACATGGAACATGGAGTTACTGCTGTGGTTCTGTACCAGAAATAGAGCTCAGCCAATCCTCGTCTTGAGAAAGTAATGCACTATCGGAATTAATCACCACCTCCTGCATGCCTCAGAACTACTATGATGTAAATAGGCTTCTTAAAGTAAGATTAGACCATGTTGATTCTGTGGAAACTGGAATGCTTCATTTCCGGCGATTTGTAGACTTTTTATTCTATCTTTTTCACTCTCTTCCTGAAATTATACGATTGCTGAACTTTTTGATGAAGTTATAGGACGCCAGTTGAGCACTGAGACTAATATGACAACAGTACTGGTTGGCCAACACTCCCCACTGCAACCTCAGTATGCCAAAGCGTTTCAAATGACTCAAATAGACCTTCAGTTACACGTATTTGCCATTTGTTAAATGTGTATAGATGAATTCAAATTGAAAATACTTACAGAAAAAAGATTTAGGTTTCATGTCGAAATGCTTAATTTATTTCATCTGCCTCATTTCATCTAAACCCATTGCCTTACCAGTGCTTCACTATTTCAAGCTACACTACTGGCCATTAAAATTGCTACACCACGAAGATGACGCGCTACACACGCGAAATTTAACCGACAGGAAGAAGATGCTGTTATGTGCAAATGATTAGCTTTTCAGAGCATTCACACAAGGTTGGCGCCCGTGGCGACACCTACAACGTGCTGACAAGAGTAAAGTTTGCAACCGATTTCTCATACACGAACAGCAGTTAACCGGCGTTGCCTGGTGAAACGTTGTTGTGATGCCTCGTGTAAGGAGGAGAAATGCGTACCATCACGTTTCCGACTTTGGTAAAGGTCGGATTGTAGCCTATCGCGATTACGGTTTATCGTTTTGCGACATTGCTGCTCTCGTTGGTCGAGATCCAATTACTGTTAGCAGAATATGGAATCGGTGGGTTCAGGAGGATAATACGGAACGCCGTGCTGGATCCCAACGGCCTCGTATCACTAGCAGTCGAGATGACAGGCATCTTATCCGCATGGCTGTAACGGATCGTACAGCCACGTCTCGATCCCTGAGTCAACAGATGGGGACGTTCGCAAGACAACAACCATCTGCACGAACAGTTCGACGACGTTTGCAGCAGCATGGACTATCAGCTCGGAGACCATGGCTGCGGTTACCTTTGACGCTGCATCACAGACAGGAACGCCTGCGATGGTGTACTCAGCGGCGAACCTGGGTGCACGAATGACAAAACGTCATTTTTTCGGATGAATCCAGGTTCTGTTTACAGCATTATGATGGTCGCATCCGCGTTTGGCGACATCGCAGTGAACGCACATTGGAAGCGTGTATTCGTCATCGCCATACTGGCGTATCACTGGCGTGATGGTATGGGGTGCCATTTGTTACACGTCTCGGTCGCCTCCTGTTCGCATTGACGGCATTTTGAACAGTGAACGTTACATTTCAGATATGTTACGACCCGTGGCTCTACCCTTCATGTGACCCCTGCGAAACCCTACATTTCAGCAGGATAATGCACGACCGTATGTTGCAGGTGCTGTGTGGGCCTTTCTGGATACAGAAAATGTTCGACTGCTGCCCTGGCCAGCACATTCTCCAGATCTCTCACCAATTGAAAACATCTGGTCAATGGTGGCCGAGCAACTGGCTCGTCACAATACGCCAGTCACTACTCTTGATGAACTGTGTGGTATCGTGTTTGAAGCTGCATGGGCAGCTGTACCTGTACACGCCATCCAAGCTCTGTTTGACTCAATGCCCAGGCGTATCAAGGCCGTTATTACGGCCAGAGGTGGTTGTTCTGGGTACTGATTTCTCAGGATGTATGCACCCAAATTGCGTGAAAATGTAATCACATGTCAGTTCTAGTATATTATATTTGTCCAGTGAATACCTGTTTATCATCTGCATTTCTGCTTGGTGTAGCAATTTTAATGGCCAGTAGTGTACTTCACAGTGACGTAAGGAGTGAGGTGTCTAGCCTCAATGCCTGGTTTTATCCTAATTATGGGAGCCTCAACTTTTTAGTTAAGCAAGAGCTAATGAGCAACTGTCTCAAAAGAGGAGTTGACGTGTCCTGTAACTATGTTGAAAGCATTATTAAGCCTTTCGAATTGTCTTCAAGACCAAATGAAATTACAATTGGCGTTGTACACTGAGTCAGATCTGGCCACAAGTGCCGTAATACACTCAAAAAGAGAAAAGGAAAAGAGGAGACGCACCACGAAGGAATTAGCCAAATGGAGCAGAAATCGGTAGATGTGATGTATGTGTGCAGACAAACAATGATTACAATTTCAGAAAAATTGGATGATTGATTCAAGATAAAGAGCTTCACTAATTGAGCAAATCAAACACATGTTGGTTAACCTCTGCCTTTATGCAAGCAGTTATGCAGCTTGACATTGATTCAAAGAGTTGCTGGGTGTCCTCGTGAGAGATATCATGCCAAATTCTGTCTAATTGTCGCATTAGATCGTCGGAATCCCTAGCTGGTTCAAGGGTCCTGCCAATGATGCTCCAAACGTCCTCAGATCCAGCGACTGTGCTGGCAAGGTAGGGTTTGCGTAGCACAAAGATAAGCAGTTGAAACTCTCGCCACGTGCTGGTGGGCATTGTCGTGCCGTGAAGGGGAACAAAACGGAGCGTACGATATAATCGACTTACCGATGTGCTGTAAGGGTGCCAATAGTGACAACCAAGGGGGTCCTGATACGAAAAGAAATGCCACCCCAGACCATCACTCCTGCATGTCGGACCATATGTCTGGTGGCAGTCTGCCTGGTATCCCAACATTGTTCAGGGTGTGTCTATATACATTTTTGCTGGTCATTGGGTTTAGTTCGAAACGGAACTCGTGACTGGAGACAGTTCTACTCCAGTAAATGAGATCCCAGGCCAAAGATGCGTCTGGAGACGCCGTGGTCAGTAGTGGGATAGCAAGCAACCTGACTTTTGCATGTTTGGTGCCTTATGGGCAGCGCCTTCCAAGCAGGTCGGGATTCTGATGATCTAACGCGCCAATTGGACAGAATCTGGCGCAATGTCCCTCAGAATGGCATCCAACAACGCTATCAATCAATGATAAGCCGAATAATAGCTTGCATAAGGGCCAGAGGCAGACCAACAGGTTACTGACTTGCTCAGTTTGTGAAGCTCTTTCTCTTGAATAAATTATCCAAATTTTCTGAAACTGTAATCACTTGCTTGTCTCTACATGTACATCTTATCTAATTTGCGGCCAATTTGGGTAATTCCTTCGTGGGGTGTCTTGTTTTTAACTTAAAATAGCAGTCTGTTATAATAATTACACCTCAAAAATTCACATATGAATGCTGTGATAGCATAGAGGAGTCGTTAATGTGAAACAACCTAAAAATAAACTACAATCAAAATGAGCCTGTTAAGAGATACTACACAGAAATTCCGTCCCATTCTCGCCTAGGTTAACCTATTCTTATTACTTTTGTTCCTCTCTGTCGCAAATTGCCTAAAAGTTGAGGAGCTCATTCGTCAGGTGTTTTTCTCCGTTCCTGACAAGGAGTTACCAGTAGTTACATATTAAGTGTTATGAGCAGATGATACTTTTCGTCTCTTTTGTTTTTTGTGGAATTAATGACAGTTTTGCTTAAGAGTGACATATTTAACACATTACTGTCGGCGCTTTTTGTTCTTTGTTTCAGGTTCTCATCACAACTGCTGCTCCTTTCACGTTATCAGAAGCTCGAACTTGCACTGCAATAATTCACTTGTTTGATTATCTTCATGGATTTAGAATCTTATTATTCGGTCGTTGCGATAATTTCCTTTACACTGTCCTGGGGACTGGGTGTTCGTGTTGTCCACACTATTTCATCATCCTCATCGTCATTCGTGACCGTGGCTAGACTGGATTGTGTACAAATTGGACTGTGTAAAATTTGGGACTTTGTATTGGCGCTGTGGCCGCGCAGTTGAGCGCCCCACGAACAATACATCATCATCATCATCATCATCATCCCTTTCACAGTTTGCTTTTGTGATTTCAAACTATGTGTTATTCACAGCATAGAAACCTTAATTACAAAACGCGAACATCCACAATCAGCGCTACGTTGTCCTTTCATTTGTGTTATTATGGATGTCAGTGCAAGCATTCATAAGGAAAACTCCTTTCAAGTAGATAATATTAAAATGAATGTTATTTAATCATAACGTCAATAGCATCTGGTTATGCTAAAAAAGCGCATCACTTCCAGTGAATGAGATTTTTAGCTTGCAGTTTTCTTATGGGAGAAAAACAAAAAGGCCTATGACAGCTGTTGAAGAGGAGAACCACCGAAATAATTTTCCCTATCTTTTACGTTGTTCGAATTGCGAACGGCGGGTGTGGATATTATTCGTAACTATGCTGTAGACCCAAATCATAGTTACAGAAATGCAAATAAAACTCATTGGCCTGCAGTAGGTATTTCCGCTCACAGTCTTCGATGGGCGAGCTTCACCCGCTGCCAGCCAGCTCAAGATCAACATCGGCTGAGCAAACGTAGTCTGCCTGTCGCTAGTGTAATGGAGAATTGCCAGCAATGTAGTGTGATTGGTACCTCTGTGGGCATCGATTTACTTCCTGATTTGGTTCATTATTATACTGATAAATTCACTCCATATTTCCTTGTCATTTGAATTAGTCTCAGTTATTCCCACTTAAGAGATGACACAGAGTTAGAAAATTTATGGTTTTGAGTCCAGGAAACTAATTTCAACAGAAACTGCAGCTTGCAGTTCTTTTCGCCATTTGAGTTACAAATTCTCTGTCTTAGCCATGACTGGTACAATACAACAGTGCTGTTTGACGCAGTTTTTTGCTAGTTTAGTGGTAGAGTATTGCCTCTGAAGCAGAACAGTGCGTTAGTTTTCGGTTCTAATCTCTCCAGAGACAGGATTTCTACCTCTTCTGTGAAAGAGCCACTAGCCAGCCGAGCGACAATCAGTAAAGAAATCCTAAGACAACTTCTCACTAACTTGATTCTGTACACCGTAGATCTAAGGTTGAAAAACTTCCTGAATTGCACGCTTGGTAGCGCTTGCTTTTTCTGATTCTGTCAGTTGTATCGTCCTAACTGCAAATACAAATACAAATGTTTTATTCCACCATTAAGCATATTTACACGCAATTTCTGTCATCAGTGTTAACATAATAATAATAATAATAATAATAATAATATAAACTTCGACATGACAAATTTTATTAACTATAATATAATAATCCAAGATGGATACGATACATATTTGTGCAAATGTCAATAACAACAAGAAGTTTCCTAATAGATCAATGACAAGATAAATGAACTACATAGTTCAGTGAATGGCAAATAAATAATTAAACAGATATTTAACAATAAGTACACGAAACAGTAATAAAATAGTTGCACAGTGTGGCATATGTATAGTTTGCAGTTAATTTATAGTTCATTCTCATAAGGTTCACATCAAATGGCTCTGAGCACTATGGGACTTAACATCTGAGGTCATCAGTCCCCTAGAACTTAGAACTACTTAAACCTAACTAACCTAAGGACATCACACACATCCATGACCGAGGCAGGATTCGAACCTGCGACCGTAGCAGTCGTGTGGTTCCGGGCTGAGCGCCTGAACCGCTAGACCATTCTCATAAGGAAAGTGGGTCATTTGTCACATACTCAAGGAACTCTTGAGCAGAGTGTATTACTTTTGATCCACCTTAAAAGACTAGTTTTAAATTTATTTACTGGCACTGTGTAGGCATTTTCAGGTAATTTTTTGAAGTAGACTGGACCAAGATATTTGTAGCTGATATGTGTCTTTGCAAGCCTAGCATATGGCATATTAATTGTATGTCAACTTCTTATGTTATGGTCATGAACTGTTCTCCTTAAGTCAAATTTACTCAAATACTCTTTAAAAAAGACAAGGCAGTTGTAAATATACAGGCCAGGCACTGTCATTATATTTAGTTTCTTAAAATAATCTCAACATGATTCATATGGGCTAAGTTCTGCTATGCACCTTATGGCTTTCTTTTGCCATTTAAACACTAATTTTGAGCCTACCAAATTACCCCATAAAAGTATTCCATAACTCAGTTGCGAATGGAAGAATGCAAAATATGCATATAACAGAAGTTCATTACTGGCACTGCTCCTCAGCTTGTACAGCAGATATATGGCATGTGCCAATTTGCCACATATCTTCCCTGTGTGGGTTTCGCCACTGAGCTTTTGATCTTCATGAAATCCTAATAATTTTACTGTTTTGTTATCATGACTGGGAGCATTCAGATTGAATACAATAGCTTCAGTTTTACTATCATTCTTCTACAGTACAGTTGTCTCAAACCAAGTCATGCACCTCTCCATTGCCACTGCCAGGCTGTGTTGCACATTTTCAAAATTGGTATCACATGTGATGAGTGTTGTGTCATCAGCATATATCACTGCATCACATGATACAACTGCAGGTAAATCATTTATATAAATAATGAAAAGGAAGGTCCAAGAACAGATCCTTGAGGTACGCCCTTTATAACTGGGAGACATTCTGACATTTGATTATTTACCTTAACTGACTGTTTTCTATTGTCCGAGTATGACTGCATTAGGTATGAGCATTCTCTCTCACTCTGTAGTGGTAGAGTTTTTTTATGAGAATATTGTGATATTAAATGATTTTTTAACTGGATTTTGTTACGTATCATCCCCTACTGCTACATTTGCATACGTTTGTGGTAGTCCTATAAGCTAATACAGTATGACTGTTGACTGTACATAGACACAGCCTGTTTCGAAGCCAAAAGTACTTATTAGCCTGCTAATTCGTGACAGTTTGTGATACTTTATTTTATTAAAAAACATTAACGTTATCATGACAAGTTTTAATTCATTTGTATTAGAGAACTGCATGCTAAATAGCGCTTTTTAGTTGGTTTATTGAACACAACAGGTAAACATAAGAGAGAAATAAATCAGTTGCAGTATAGTCCTCCACATTACCTAAAACAGTCTCACAATATTCGGATAGGTTTTAGACTTCTCGCCTACAGGCAATACGTTAGTAGCACTTCGTCTCCTCGCATGTTATAATGTATTAACAGGCAGTAAAACTGTGCAGTTCAGCATAACGATGAGGCGAAAAGTCTCGCGAATTTTGTCACTGACTGTACAATCTATCGTACTCCCCTGTACGTCTTTGAATATACCTTTCCTCTCCACAATGTATGGTGACCCTGGAAATACATCCTCCAATCTCCTCACCTCACTTCCAATCTCCCATGCATTGAAAACTTATCTCAACATCTATTGATGACTGATGCAAACCACATCCTCCTGTCTGGTAGAAAGCACCACACTTTGCAGTTATTGATCTTGCAATGACCCCATTCCACCTTCGGTGAAGTACTACCACGATTGGAGTCCCCTTCATCCTCATCCCTGGCGCACAGTACCCTGAGACCAGGGAGCCTCAATTACTCTCTTACCCCCTTCAGTAAGGTCTGCCGTCACCTGACATAATTCGTACACGTATACTGTTCATAAACCCTAGACCATAGGTCTGCAGTAACTGTGGCACACAAAACTTATTCCATACATACTTCTCATAACACCAAGCTACTCCCAATAATAGCGCCCTCCTCATCTTATGCTACCTAACTTCATAATTACGTTACAACACAATACAAGCTACACATAATATTAATCTGTATTTCCTCGGCCTTAATCCATATGGCATTTTCCATACAGGTCATCCACATCTTCATACTCACCATTTTTCTCACGTTTTTTCTCGTTTCACTTTTCTGTCGATGTCGAACCAAGGCGATGAATGTGGAGTGCTTTGAAATGAACGTAGGTGTCTTACATGAACTATCGTTGTTCTAGTTGGCAACTGAAGCTTAATGCCGACTGTTGACATTGTCTCTATCACCTACCATGGTACCTTGTCACCAACTTTTTTCTACCCTTTGTAATATAAGGGCTTGATAACATTACCCATTTCCCAACTCTGTACTGGGGTAATTTCCCCCTGTATTTCTCCAGTCTCTCGTGCCATTCCAGGTCTTTGGTATTTGATTTCTACCTACGCCTCCATACCTCCCATAGCGTCTTTGAAAAATTGCAGACTGATTCCTTATCCTTACTATTTGTCGGTCTATCATATCAGCCAGTGAAGGCATCTTCCTCTTTCTTTGTAGCACTAAACTGAATGAGAGCATCATCAACTTAACGTTTATAGTAAACCAGCGTACTTTTCAAGTGGGTTTGATATCTAAAAGAGTTGTTTTCAAAAATTTTAATATATTTGATATGTTTTCTAGAAAGCCTGCAAGACTACAGTATATTCTGTTAAGATTAAACCTCATGTAAACATTACACTATGTATTCTTCCGTGTTTGCTGGAACCTCATTGGATTTGGAAAAGAAGCCAATCTGTCTCGAGTACAGTCAAGTACGAAATGATGATACGTTTTGTGCTGTGCGATAAACGTACATCCACTCACCGATAGTACGGGACAACAGCTTTACCGGCGCACTTAACTTGGACAGCACTGGCCACCTAGTCCAACTAATCTGCAGCGATGTGAACAGTTGCAGTAAAGACGTAAAAAGGGACGAGCAGAGAACAATACATCCTTAATTTTCGAACATAAGGAACTAATGGTAAAACTCAGGCGATACGCTTCTTAGGTGATCAAAAGGAAAACGAGAGTGATGAAAATTTCTGACTTTAACAAGGGTAATTTTTCCGTATGAGCTATGTGCGGCGTAAAAGCTCACTGCTAGGATTTCACCACGCAGTTAATTATTGAAGTCACTCAAGGTATTACAGTCAGTCGTCTGGTAATTGTGAGCTTCTTCCATATCGGACTCCGAGGAAAGCAGTACATTTCAATACTACTACGCTGATAATGTGGCGATCAAAAACGTAATCCCAGGCCACCAAAAAGTCCACATTTCCTCCTCCTCCACTTTTATGACATGCTGTTCTGCATTTCGTCATCGTTCGGCAGGGGCGTGTCACAAAGTTTCGTGCGTTAGTTCCAGTACGTTTGCCGGATTAAATGCCTTGTTATTTCTCGCGACAGATCCCTTAACTTGGCTCCAGATCAATTCTTTTTGGTTCAGATAGTAATGGTACGGCGACAACTATAAAAATGCAGCATTTGTACAGTGTGCTCGACGCCGTGAAAATTGTTTTCCGTGTTTATACGACGCTATTACTCTGACTCATGTGAGACCACATTTTTACTTTAAAACAGTGAGCGTATTCAAACAAAGAGTATTTGAGTCTTCAGTTTTCTGCAAAAAATTTAATTGTGTAATGTTTTCTTAACTTCAAAATCTGTAACAATTTTTTATAATACATCTATAATTAAGAATGTGCCGGCCAAAGTGGTCGCGCGGTTCTGGCGCTGCAGTCTGGAACCGCGCGACCGCTACGGTCGCAGGTTCGAATCCTGCCTCGGGCATGGATGTGTGTGATGTCCTTACGTTAGTTAGGTTTAACTAGTTCTAAGTTCTAGGGGACTAATGACCTCAGCAGTTGAGTCCCATAGTGCTCAGAGCCAATTAAGAATGTGTATTTGCAATGAAAACCAGAATTCTGCGTGTGATATGTAATTAGAAGCCAGAAGACGTGCATTTTTCTTGAAAATGATAGTTAAGTATGAGTTAATTATCACATATTGATAAATGTCATATTTAAATGATTTAGGCGTTCAAACGGAGCAAAATAAAATGTTGTAGTCTCGTGAGACACAGCTGGCCCTCTTTGTGCATGATATACAACGGGCTCTAGATACCGGCTCCCAGGCTGATGTCATATTTCTCGACTTCCGAAAGGCGTTCGACTCAGTTTTGCACTGTCGCTTGCTCAAAACGTGTACGCTTACGGTCTATCCGATGATATATGCGGTTGGATAGAAAGTTTTGTAACAGACAGAGAGCAGTATGTCGTCCTGAATGGGATGACTTCAACAGAAACAAGCATAACTTCAGTTGTGCCCCAGGGCAGCGTAATAGGTCCACTGTTTTTTACGATTTATATAAACGATCTGGTTCACATGGTTCAAATGGCTTTGAGCACTATGGGACCATCTAAGGTCATCAGTCCTCTAGAACATAGAACTACTTAAACCTAACTAACCTAAGGACATCACACACATCCATGCCCGAGGCATGATTCGAACCTGCGACCGTAGCAGTCACGCGGTTCGAGACTGAAGCGCCTAGAACCGCTCGGCCTCACGGGTAGGCTATCTGGTTGATGGTATTGACAGCGGCATTAGACTGTTTGCCGATGATGCTGTAGTCTACAGGAAACTAGTATCACACGAAAGTTGTGAACAAATCAATGAGGATTTGCAGAAAATAAATGCGTGGTGTAATGACTGGCAGTTATCTCGCAATACTAGTGAGTGTAACCTACTGCGTATAACAAGGCAAAAACCCCCATTAATGTACGAGTACAAAATAAATGCCCAGTCTTTGGAAGCGGTAACAACCGTCAAGTATCTGATCTCAAATGGAACGATCGGATTACGCAAGTAACGGGCAAGGCGAACTCTAGAATGCGGTATATTGGTAGAATCCTGAAGCGATGCAGTCCTTCACCAAAGGAAATTGCTTACAATACGTTAGTTCGTCCAGTCTTAGAGTATTGTTCGTCTGTATGGGACCCTGATCAGTTGGGTGTCATTCAAGAGACTGAGAACGTCCATAGAAGAGTGACAAGATTCGTAACTGGTACATTTAGCAATCGCGAGAGCATTACAAATCTCATAGAAAGTTTGAAGTGCGATACACTTGCAGATATACAGCGTGCTAAACGGAAAGGGCTGCTCATTAAATTCCGAAATCCGATCTTCGCTGAGGATGTAGAGCATATATTATTACCACCAACTTTCATCTACATCTACATCTACATGATTACTCCGCAATTCACATTTAAGTGCTTGGCAGAGGGTTCATCGAACCACAATCATACTATCTCTCTACCATTCCACTCCCGAACAGAGCGCGGGAAAATCGAACACCTAAACCTTTCTGTTCGAGCTCTGATTTCTCTTATTTTATTTTGATGATCGTTGCTACCTATGTAGGTGGGGCTCAACAAAATATTTTCGCATTTGGAAGAGAATCTTGGTGACTGAAATTTCGTAAATAGATCTCGCCGCGACGAAAAACGTCTTTGATTTAATGACTTCCATCCCAACTCGCGTATCATATCTGCCACACTCCCTCCCCTATTACGTGATAATACAAAACGAGCTGCCCTTTTATTGCACCCTTTCGATGTCCTCCGTCAATCCAGCCTGGTAAGGATCCCACACCGCGCAGCAATATTCTAACAGAGGACGAACGAGTGTAGTGTAAGCCATTACGCGCTAAGTTAAGGAAAATCACAACGCCACAGAGAGATTGGAAACAGTCCAGAAAATTCCTGTTCAGTGATGAACTGTAAAAAATTTTAAGATGTCAGACCAACAGGCTTTTCTTTCAGTATTTTGGCAGCTTGCAGAAATCTTCTGAGACATGGAATTTCTGAAAGGATTCCATTTTCAGAAATATCTTTATCTATAGAGTGCAGACTGCACTCAGTAGGGTGAGTGGTGGAGTGACAGGCCTTTGGGCCCAGTGACGCACTAGTCATCGAGAGAAATGTTTTATTCAACTTTAAATAAACTTCGCACCATTAGCACTGTGATATAGACATACCCCACTCTAGAGACTCCAGCCAGCTTTGGCTCACAGGCAGCTGACTTCCATCCCAACAAAGAGACACACACATAGGTGCCGTGCATTGCTGATGTTGGGCTGAGCAATGGCCAGTGGCCTGAGAGCAGGCAACGACCTCAGCGCTTTCCAGTTTGTGGTTCTGAGGTGGAGTGACGACACCCAGCATCTCAGGCCCTGCCCACGTCCACTGCAGAGCTGGCGACAGCAGCTGCAGATGGCAGCTGTGGACAGCAGGCCAGCAGCGCTGTGTCACCAACTCTCACAAGGAGACTCAGTGCATGAAGCAATTGGCCAGACCCGATCTCAAACCCATGTCTACAGCTGGCGGTGCTCAGTCATCTCATCATCTAGCATAGACCAGGTGTCGTGGCGGTGCTGCCGGACTCTGAATGGATCTGCCGCAAAATTCACACCTATTTATATGGCTCTGAGATGCATTTGTTGCATTATTACCCAGCTGCAGTCACATAGGCATGAGTCTTAAACTTGTGTGGTGACACTTCCCTGCACACTTTGGTTTTACCACTGTGCAGTGCACGTTTTGCCAAGAACAGCTAGCATGTCTCATAATTCTTTTACATGCACGTTATTCTGACCCTTATGTCGTCACACTGCACTTACTGGCCTGCGGTTACTACTGCAGCGATCCACGGCAGCTTCCTTACAAATTTCGCTTAAAACTGGGTAGTAACATCACACCAGCAAAACTGCTGCAGTGTAGTCGAAACGACGATCCAATATTCAGGCCCATGTTTCGACTACGCTGCAGAAGTTCTGTTGGGGAGCCCTTACACATTAGCCCACATATTGCCTAGTGTGTTTTGACTATGCTATAGAAGTTTCGCTGTGATGCCCTTAAAAAAACTCCATACAGTCTCTGTCTCTCCCCATGCAATTTCCATATATTTGGAGCCCTGTAGAAAGATGTTTGTGGCTATTGATATGGCTCAGACGAAGAGGTGCACACCTGGGAACAATCATGGTTCTATAGACAACCACAAACATTTACCCATGAAGGCTTTGACCAACTTATCCCACAGTAGGATATATATACACTCCTGGAAATGGAAAAAAGAACACATTGACACCGGTGTGTCAGACCCACCATACTTGCTCCGGACACTGCGAGAGGGCTGTACAAGCAATGATCACACGCACGGCACAGCGGACACACCAGGAACCGCGGTGTTGGCCGTCGAATGGCGCTAGCTGCGCAGCATTTGTGCACCGCCGCCGTCAGTGTCAGCCAGTTTGCCGTGGCATACAGAGCTCCATCGCAGTCTTTAACACTGGAAGCATGCCGCGACAGCGTGGACGTGAACCGTATGTGCAGTTGACGGACTTTGAGCGAGGGCGTATAGTGGGCATGCGGGAGGCCGGGTGGACGTACCGCCGAATTGCTCAACACGTGGGGCATGAGGTCTCCACAGTACATCGATGTTGTCGCCAGTGGTCGGCGGAAGGTGCACGTGCCCGTCGACCTGGGACCGGACCGCAGCGACGCACGGATGCACGCCAAGACCGTAGGATCCTACGCAGTGCCGTAGGGGACCGCACCGCCACTTCCCAGCAAATTAGGGACACTGTTGCTCCTGGGGTATCGGCGAGGACCATTCGCAACCGTCTCCATGAAGCTGGGCTACGGTCCCGCACACCGTTAGGCCGTCTTCCGCTTACGCCCCAACATCGTGCAGCCCGCCTCCAGTGGTGTCGCGACAGGCGTGAATGGAGGGATGAATGGAGACATGTCGTCTTCAGCGATGAGAGTCGCTTCTGCCTTGGTGCCAATGATGGTCGTATGCGTGTTTGGCGCCGTGCAGGTGAGCGCCACAATCAGGACTGCATACGACCGAGGCACACAGGGCCAACACCCGGCATCATGGTGTGGGGAGCGATCTCCTACACTGGCCGTACACCACTGGTGATCGTCGAGGGGACACTGAATAGTGCACGGTACATCCAAACCGTCATCGAACCCATCGTTCTACCATTCCTAGACCGGCAAGGGAACTTGCTGTTCCAACAGGACAATGCACGCCCGCATGTATCCCGTGCCACCCAACGTGCTCTAGAAGGTGTAAGTCAACTACCCTGGCCAGCAAGATCTCCGGATCTGTCCCCCATTGAGCATGTTTGGGACTGGATGAAGCGTCGTCTCACGCGGTCTGCACGTCCAGCACGAACGCTGGTCCAACTGAGGCGCCAGGTGGAAATGGCATGGCAAGCCGTTCCACAGGACTACATCCAGCATCTCTACGATCGTCTCCATGGCAGAATAGCAGCCTGCATTGCTGCGAAAGGTGGATATACACTGTACTAGTGCCGACATTGTGCATGCTCTGTTGCCTGTGTCTATGTGCCTGTGGTTCTGTCAGTGTGATCATGTGATGTATCTGACCCCAGGAATGTGTCAATAAAGTTTCCCCTTCCTGGGACAATGAATTCACGGTGTTCTTATTTCAATTTCCAGGAGTGTATATTAACAGTTATGGCGATTTTGAAATAATAAACAGTCTACTTACTTTTTTCTATCTGTCTCGTATTCACTTGAATGCTAACCATATTTTCATCTACACTACAATGACCTCGAAGGTTTCCTTCGGTTTCTTGGAGGTCTTCAGTGTCTTCGTGAATGTCTTCTGTAACTGCTTCTTCACTAGTCTTACTTCTTTCAGTTTTGTCGATATCTCTAAATTCACTCTGGGATTAAGATAATTCTACACCATCTTCTGGCATGCAATTTTGGTCTTAATGCTGATGTAGAAGATTTAACAAATTTCGGCACAAATCTGGCCAGAGACCAGTTTTCTTAAAATCTGGCCTTATGTTTCTCTGTTTTCTGTACTCCAGTTCTGTAACTCCAATGTCATTTCACGTTCGTCTATATATTTTAAATTATATTTCTACAAAAAGAAATAAATTTTATCTAAAAATTTATTTATTTGGTCAGTAAAAACAATTGTTCATTGATAGAAACGAAAAAACTGTTAATTCCTTAAATACAAACAGCATTTACTTATCATCACTTCATCACAAAGGAATTATAATGTCCAAAATAAAGGAAATCTTACTCCACAAAACAGTGTTTCAGAATAATAACGCAAACGTTTTATAGCTTTAAAGTACATCACTTCACTAAACATTTTGTGTCTACAACGCTGAATGCATTTTGTACATACTTCCCTTCGAAATAGCCCCTCTATGTTGAATGCTAATTAACGTTTGTGCTAGACCACATACACTATGTGATCAAAAGTATCCGGCCACCTGGCCGAAAATGACTTACAAGTTCGTGGCGCCCTCCATCGGTAATATAAGTCCACCCTTAGCTTTGATGACAGCTTCCACTCGCAGGCACATGTTCAGTCAGTTGCTGGAAGGCTTCTTGAGGAATGGTAGGCCATTCTTCAAGAAGTGCTGCACTGAGGAGAGGTATCGATGTCGGTCGGTGAAGTCTGGCACTAAGTAGGCGTTCCAAAACATCCGAAAGGTGTTCTATAGGATTCAGGTCAGGACTCTGTGTAGGCCAGTCCATTACAGGGATGTTATTATTGTAACCACTCCGCCACAGGCCGAACATTATGAATAGATACACGATCGAGTTGAAAGATGCAATGGCCATCCTCAAATTGCTCTTCAACAGTGGCAAGCAAGAAGATGCTTAAAACTTCAATGTAGGCCTGTGCGTCATCTTGCCACGCAAAACAACAAGGGGTGCGAGCCCCCTCCATGAAAAACACGACCACACCATTACACCACCGCCTCTGAAGCTTACTGTTGGCACTACACACACTGGCAGATGATGTTCAACGGTTATTCACCATACTCACACCCTGCCATCGGATGACCACATTGTGTACCGTGATTTGTCACTCCACACAAAGTTTTCCCACTGTTCAATAGTGCAATGTTTAGGCTCCTTACGCAAAGCGAGGCGTCGTTTAGCATTTACTGGCGTGATGTGTGACTTTACAAGCCGCTGCTCGGCCATGAAATCCAAGTTTTCTCACCTCCCGCCTAACTAGCATAGTACTTGCAGTGGATCCTGATGCAGATTGGATTTCCTGTGTGATGGTCTGGATCGATGTCTGCCTATTACACATTACGGCCCTCTTCAACTGTCGGCAGTCTCTGTCAGTCAACAGACGAGGTCCGCCTGTACACTTATGTACTGTACGTGTCCCTCCACGTTTCCACTTCACTATCACATCGAAAACAGTGGACCTAGGGATGTTTAGGAGTGTGGAAATCTCGCGTACAGACGTATGACACAAGTGACACCTAATCACCTGACCACGTTTGAAGTCCATGAGTTACGCGTAGCGCTCCATTCTGTTCTCTCATGATGTCTAATGACTACTGAGGTCAATCATTTGGAGTATCTGGAAGTAGGTGGCAGAACAATGCACCCAATATGAAAAACGAGACTGAAATCAATGTCAATTACATAGCAGAGGACATACTGTTTATTTATAAAATTCAATTCACAGGCATTCGATCTCTCTTTTATTTGGCGATAAAAGCTCACATGCAGCAACTACATGTCCTAATCACATTATTACACTGATGCAGATTGGAGGTGCTGTCTCGGAAAAAAATTTTGTGTGTCTGCTCACCTTGACATGCAGGGATCGACTGGGCTAGTGCAGAACGCCACCACAAGAGGACATCCCCCCCCCCCCCCCCCGCCCCTCTACTCACCCGCACCTTCTCCATCCCTCCTATAAAAACATTTCTGGGAAAAAGACTTAGTCTGTGCCGTGCCAGAGAGAAGGTTTTTCATGACACTGAAGTCAAATCAGTGTCAAAAATATTTTGATGCATATTCTTTATTTAAACAGAGACAAAGACAGAGCTCCCACACTTGGGTAGATCTCATGTCTGCATCCATATCCCACTTCTGGTGATATAGTAACAGTAAACACCAAGGTATGGAATAAAGTGTGGTAGAGTAGCCACCGTTTGGTCCCCCCCCCCCCCCCCCCTCCCGTGCCTGCCTGCCGTCTGGACACTGCCACGGAGGTCAAAAACTGCCCAATGTCCTAATTACAGATCATGATACACGGACCAGATGTCAACCCACTTTGATCTCACAGCCCAGAAAATAGCATCAAGTGGTGTCGGCCTGTTGATCAGGAAATCCCAGACCTGGTCCCTGTCTCTGTATCTTTCAAGTGGCTACTTCCTGTTTGTATGAGAACCAACGTCTCCAGACCCACACATGGAGGTTTTCATCTCTCTTCAGAATACTCTATTCCTTTTGCCTGACGCTGGGGACAAAGGGAGAGCTGACACAATTTCGATAAAATAGTCGATTTGCACTACCATATCAAATTAATTATTTAACAACTCACAGTAGTCAAATAGATCGCTTAATACACTCACCACCACCTTACAATGAACCTCTTTCATAATAAAAACATATTTTCAATGTTTGAGTATCACACACAGTCATTACACAAATCGAGTAACTAAATTTCCGCCACAAATAGATCGTAGCTCCAAATATATTTGAGGTCTTGTATGCACCGATGTTTGACAGCACGAACGTTGTTTTCCACCACAACGTTTCCACTTAATATAACTTTTGAAAAAATCCCACCGATCACACAGACACTCGCGATCGCCGAAACATCGCTTCGTAGGGCAGGCGTAGGTCGGGGGAGACCCGCGCATGCATCATCAATAGCTGCACGCCCTTCTCTGGCATCCACATGCTGGCCCTTCCGAACACTCAGAGGTCAGAGAAACTGTAGCCAAGCAGTCAACCAATCAATTTACGTGGGTGAAATAATCCTGAAGCACAAACACCTGTCATATTGAATCTTCTCTCGCAACACACATGTCCACTTCTGTCGCTGCTGACCCGGCATACGGGTTACTTTGGTAGTCCCTGCGCCCGTACGCAAGAGCCGACTAGCTGGTACCACCAATCCGTCCTTTGTACCCGCTGGTCATGCAAGGCTAAGCCTCCACATCTGGTCAGTCACTGGCTGCAGGTGCATCTTGGATGTATACTCTAGTTCTAACCAACACCACACCAACATAGACCCCCAATTTAAAAAATCACTTTACCCGAGCCGAGACAGGGATGTTGTTGATCACACACATTGAATTTCTCACCCGATATGTAGATTTCTCACTTTTATACGAGTTATTTTTGTGAACAGAAGAAATCAAGGCATACACGCTTTTTCACATCGCTAAAGTATCCTTTAACAGTATGGTATAGGTTATATTTATTCAAAACATTCTCTCATCAGCTAAAAATACCTGTTACGATCAGTTTAATATCTGTTACATCCTGCATCACAGGACTAGACTTTTAACTCATTTTTGCCTCATGATGGTGTGCTAAGAACCTCTGTTACAGGATGCTTTCTCACTTTCGAACTCTCTTATGTGGTTCATCACATATAAAGATTCTTAAGGTAGCAGCACAGAGAAGTTGTAAATATCGGGTTTACGGTACATATCACAATTTAAAGTCGATAATAGAGCTGATTTTATTACCATGGTTGTAACAAACCGGTTACTGCGGGTTATTCCTTATTATTTGGAATGGAAATACACTCCTGGAAATGGAAAAAAGAACATATTGACACCGGTGTGTCAGACCCACCATACTTGCTCCGGACACTGCGAGAGGGCTGTACAAGCAATGATCACACGCACGGCACAGCGGACACACCAGGAACCGCGGTGTTGGCCGTCGAATGGCGCTAGCTGCGCAGCATTTGTGCACCGCCGCCGTCAGTGTCAGCCAGTTTGCCGTGGCATACGGAGCTCCATCGCAGTCTTTAACACTGGTAGCATGCCGCGACAGCGTGGACGTGAACCGTATGTGCAGTTGACGGACTTTGAGCGAGGGCGTATAGTGGGCATGCGGGAGGCCGGGTGGACGTACCGCCGAATTGCTCAACACGTGGGGCGTGAGGTCTCCACAGTACATCGATGTTGTCGCCAGTGGTCGGCGGAAGGTGCACGTGCCCGTCGACCTGGGACCGGACCGCAGCGACACACGGATGCACGCCAAGACCGTAGGATCCTACGCAGTGCCGTAGGGGACCGCACCGCCACTTCCCAGCAAATTAGGGACACTGTTGCTCCTGGGGTATCGGCGAGGACCATTCGCAACCGTCTCCATGAAGCTGGGCTACGGTCCCGCACACCGTTAGGCCGTCTTTCGCTCACGCCCCAACATCGTGCAGCCCGCCTCCAGTGGTGTCGCGACAGGCGTGAATGGAGGGACGAATGGAGACGTGTCGTCTTCAGCGATGAGAGTCGCTTCTGCCTTGGTGCCAATGATGGTCGTATGCGTGTTTGGCGCCGTGCAGGTGAGCGCCACAATCAGGACTGCATACGACCGAGGCACACAGGGCCAACACCCGGCATCATGGTGTGGGGAGCGATCTCCTACACTGGCCGTACACCACTGGTGATCGTCGAGGGGACACTGAATAGTGCACAGTACATCCAAACCGTCATCGAACCCATCGTTCTACCATTCCTAGACCGGCAAGGGAACTTGCTGTTCCAACAGGACAATGCACGTCCGCATGTATCCCGTGCCACCCAACGTGCTCTAGAAGGTGTAAGTCAACTACCCTGGCCAGCAAGATCTCCGGATCTGTCCCCCATTGAGCATGTTTGGTACTGGATGAAGCGTCGTCTCACGCGGTCTGCACGTCCAGCACGAACGCTGGTCCAACTGAGGCGCCAGGTGGAAATGGCATGGCAAGCCGTTCCACAGGACTACATCCAGCATCTCTACGATCGTCTCCATGGCAGAGTAGCAGCCTGCATTGCTGCGAAAGATGGATATACACTGTACTAGTGCCGACATTGTGCATGCTCTGTAGCCTGTGTCTATGGCCTGTGGTTCTGTCAGTGTGATCATGTGATGTTTCTGACCCCAGGAATGTGTCAATAAAGTTTCCCCTTCCTGGGACAATGAATTCACGGTGTTCTTATTTCAATTTCCAGGAGTGTAGTTATTGCTTATGAAATCAACGTGAGAAGAATAGGGTCGCCACCGACTCAAACCATACAACTAATCAAAGATTTGGTCGAGTCGGAAAATAAATTAATTTGATCACAGACCAAAAACTCACAAACTTGCATACGTTGTTCTGTCGCTCATAGGGGATACGATGTAATTAATAGCGTTCCCCGTGCACTGTTCACGACAATCAAACATTTAAAATAAAATAGCACATGCAAGAACACTGTGCAGAAGATCAGCTCCCAGCAACACACCTGAAAATAAGACTTAATCTACAGCATTTGTTATAAAATACAAGGGGAGACTAATCACTGGACCTGTGCATAAGGAAATGCATTGGATGTGCTAACGGGAAAGCTACGAGGTGAGTGGCTTAGGCGCAGAAACGTAATCTCGAAACACAAGAGAAAATTGTAGATAAAATCATTTATTCCTAAGATAAGGATGTGAGGCATGTACACGATTCCTGATAACACGTGGTTTGTGGAGACACAATTTCTAGTTATAGTGCCAAATTCCAACAATATCACATCACACAATCATGTTAACATTATCTAAAACAAACATGCGGTCGGACAGTTAGTGATGCCGGTAGCCCAACAACTATAATGTTCTACCACGTGGTTGGCTCCCCACGGACGAAAGACACATAAAGCAAGGAAAATTTACGATAAGGCAAGGCTCTAAATATTTAGAAAGGTGAAAGCTTATGCAGGCACAGCTGAAGGCAAACAGACATTCATACAGAAGCGAGTGCTCACTTCTTATCGACACCTTTGTGTGGCGCTCTTCCGGCGGATCCAAGTCTGCTACAGAAATTTGCTAAAAGAAAAATCTGCCAAAGTTTTGCATTCCTTGCTGCGACAAGGCAAAGCAATCTTCCAGATTTGAAAAGCGAGACCAAAGGCTAACAGCTCTCCCCTCGCCAAGTAACAACGCGCCACGCGGTCAGTCTAACTCACCCTTCTTCGACTGGAGCACAGCTGTGGACGCTTCCCGTACCGGCGGCAGACTGCCTTCCGCTCCTCCAGCCTCTTCCACGCTCCGCATGGCCCGGAAAACCCAAAGATGCCATTTCCGCGACCAACCTAACGCAGGTGGATTTCTCACAAGTAGCGAAAACCTCTTTGCCGACTTGACCACTACGAGAGTTGGCTATTCTGTGCAACTGCTGCTGAATCTGTGCGACTACCGCAGACTTTCTGCAGCAGACTACGCCACCGTCTAGCAACGTGACACACAACCACATCCATTCAATCACACTACTATGAGAGTAAAGACAATAGAGAAACGAGGAAAAGAAAGAGAAATGGTAATGAAAATGGGCTACCGGACTAATGAAAGGTGGCTACAGGACCCTTTCATGGTCATCTGTTCCTGTGTAGGTGGAGATTGAAATTTCGTTATACGAGCTCTCCACAACGAAAAAACTCCTGACTACCGCTGAAAATCCCGAATCATATCCATGGTTCTCTAGCCCTCGCTCTCACCTGCCCGGTGGCACGTCATTGACGTCACATTGATAGGATAATTAGTTATACTGATCATGTGAGTCATTTTCTATGGTGAGTAATTTTTTTCCAGTTGTCGGATTACACTCGCCATGTTGCTGAAATGAGAATACCTGGAGGGAAGACGATGTTCTATTCGAGAAACACTATTGACAAACGACATTTGAAGCTGGCCACCGAAGGATTCTACCCCTCCCAACATACATTGCACATAAGAATGACAAAGATAAGATACGAGAAATTAGCGCTCACAAGGAGGCATATAGGGAGTCTCTTTCCTTTGCTCTACTTGCGAGTAGAAAACGAAACGGAATGACTAGTAGTGGTACAGGGTACTCTTATCCACACGCCGTAAGATACTTTGCAAAGTGAGCATAAAGAAGTAAATGTAAATCTAGTGTACCTATTAAGATGTCACTCCATCCATTTGTAGGCACACTTACTTCACAGATGAATGTAGTCTCGTATTTATCGAGAAAACAAAAGACAGAACTTCTGCTGTTGGCTGCCTCTTGGTAAAAATCTTTCTGTTAGTTTCTAAATTCCTCATTGCAGTCACTTCACTAGACATATGTGAGAGATTGTAATATGTTTGCCCCCAACACTTAGAAGAATTCGTATGATTACTATATTAGAAATACGCCATGTAATGGTGTCAGAGACTATTTCGACAGAACAGCCTCTCTCTCTCTCTCTCTCTCTCTCTCTCTCTCTCTCTCTCTCTCTCTGTCTCCTCGTTATTTTTATAACATCAGATGGAGTAAAACTACGAACTATAAAAACTTTGCTACGTCACCCAGTAGAGAACTCGATATGATATTCCCACATTCCTCTCTTCCGATATATCGAAAACAAATACCGTCTGCATGTTGACGTCGAGCATATGTGTCGATCCAATAAAATATACATGTGCTGGTCCATTGGAGCAGGTGGCCGGTGATCGAAGTCGCTTGCACAGACCTGTGTAAAGTTTTGTTGCCCATACAGTAGAACGATCACGACCCACAGGCTATGAATCAGAAGAGAGTGTTCCTATGTTGTTCTTTCACAAGCAGTTTGATACATTGTTTTTCTGCTGTAACAAATCCAAGCAGTGTATGATTACAGTTTTGTACACCGCCATACATTTTGTTTTTTCACCATGACTTTGAGGTCTGCGTCAAGTGCTAAACCAGCATTAACACGTTTCGTTCCATCGTCTTTCACAGACAGCTCAACATTGCAGGGTGTAAATTAAGCTGCTCCCACAACACCCAGGATGATTGAAATAAAAGACAGAGGTTGTGTTTCTTATTGATAAAAATGTGGAACACATCGTAACGTATGGAAACTGGAAGGGTGTGCAGCATTGTGGAGCGTCTCCAAGCATCCAAAGGTGATGACCTATACATTTAAACTCATGTTTCACAATAATGGGGTAGCAGATATGTATAGTGTGGACCATTAGATATCAGTCGCACCTGTCGCAGGTTGGAATGATTTTTGTACACTTAGACAAGTATGTAAGTACCATCATTCATCCATATTCTTGTCATATTTACCTCAGTTCAGATGAGGGCTAGTAGAAATCCTTGGATAACAGAAGAGATATTGAATTTAATTGATGAAAGGAGAAAACATAAAAAATGCAATAAATGAAAAATTGCGTAGGCTTCCGCGGCCAGAGTCAGTCGACATAAAAGTTTTCTGGGTTTGGTACCGCGTCATAATGTAAAAAACAGTTAGACCCAGAAGAAGGCCGCTGCAATCGTGGCCGAAACGTTGGCTTTTCTATAGCAACAGTAGTTTTTACATTATGACGCGGTACCAAACCCCGAAAACTTTTATGTCGCCTCAAAAAGAGATCGACAGGAAGTACAAAATGGCTAGAGCACAAATGTAAGTATGTGAGGTGCCGGGGTGGAGAAGAGTTTGTACCTCTTTAATTCTGATGAATTTTGCATGAGAACAAGACACGCATTCGACCCCATCCTTACCTACCACCTAATTAATTATACGCACAATGTAACAAAAGAAAATGATAGTGGAACCTGCTAGTTGGTAAAATAAGGAGTGCACAGTCACAATAATTTAATAAAAATCGTAATCTCCTCAGGGCAAAAAAAGGTTAACGTTATGATAATAAACAACAGGAAATGGGATTCTGCATATATCTACAAAATGATATGCAGATTAAATATTACAATGAGATTTATTATACATCAGAACATAAAGGCACATGATATTGACACAAACAGTAGGTTAAAGGATAGGGTATACTGAACTATTATGAGAATAAGAGTTGGCTCGAGAACAAGGGCCTCCTACTCTCTATGATGATAATGACCGGAGGTCCTAATGAATCAAATATTCCTCTCCCGACTATGTTGCAGTATCGCAATTAGTAGTGAGAGCTCATATGGGATCACATGGAGAAACAAGCAAGGTGTACTTGTAGCAAAGCAAGCGTGCGTGCTGTTGAGGACTTCTGCATAAAATTGATAGGTCCTACAATGCCGGAGCCGCAAAATGCTTTACCAATCCTGAAATCTGTAGCAGGTAGTCGGTAGGCAGCGTTCTGATGATGCAGGCACCGACTTCTGCTGCGCAGCTACTCCGTTTCAACCCCTGGCCTCGAAGGCTGTCCAAGAATTCTAAGTTCTGCCGAAAAAGTGCGACTAAGTCGCAAGACCATCCGACTCCAATGAAGATCAGATCCCGAATTGCCCTGCGCCAGCACTATGCAAGAGCAAAGCCAACATTGCTCAGCTCCCTACTACCCTCGAAAACCGCGAATCAGCATTCAATGCTGATTCCAAAGTTTCCCCACACTGTCTCAGAACATCATTAGCGCCAATAGCGACCTTTCCCACCAATTTCGAGCAGGGCTTTATGACATCAACTAGCCTCAGTTTAAATCGACCAGTCATGCCTCTGCTATTCAGCTGAGGGCACTGAACTTGCCATTTGACCAGCTATGAAAACAATATGCCTAGACCACCGGCCATCCAGTGCCAGACAGCTGTGCCCAGCACGGCTCGGTCCAGAAGTATTCTCAGGATCATGAGGACAATGAAGTCCATCGGCGCCAGCAGTCTTTGTTCCAGACGTGCTGAAACGGTAAACACGTAAACTGTGGTGACACTCAGATGGGGGTTAAATTTAGACACAAATCAGATGAATTCGAACAAAATTTCATTGAAGAATATTGGTCAGAGCAGAAACAGGATTACCTACGGAGGGAATTTATTATGGATAGGATGTATGACGTCAGGGGAAGAAATTCAATGAAAGATTTTTGTGAAGCACGGTATCGAAAGCTGGTTTATTTAAAATTGAGGCGAAATGAATCCGAAATTGTATGGGAACTTTGGAAAAAACTCCCTGAGGATTCAAAAAGATATGTAGGAAGTAATCACAGAAGTTTGCCAGCATTTTTAGAAAGGGTTGAAGACGAGGACCATTGGAAGGGAAATCGTGAATTCCGTGCAAAATAATACTAATTAATTAAGAGAAAATCATGATCGTAATGAACAAACAGAAAATGAAAAGTTTCGAGTAAACATGGTACAGAGAGGTCACACTAGGGGAAGAAGTAATGTCACGTCTCGCGGTAGAGGATTCATGACGCGAAATTTTCAAGACAAGGATGAAATGGAACACTAAAAACCGCGTGTGTTAATGGCCAGATTCACGTGGATAGTGATTTCAGGCCCAAAATAAACAAATCATTCCGATATAATAAGAGTAATGAATGCAAATGGTTCAAATGGCTCTGAGCACTATGCGACTCAACTTCTGTGGTCATCAGTCGCCTAGAACTTAGAACTAATTAAACCTAACTAACCTAAGGACGTCACACACATCCATGCCCGAGGCAGGATTCGAACCTGCGACGTAGCGGTCGCTCGATTCCAGACTGTAGCGCCCAGAACCGCACGGCCACTCCGGCCGGCGTAATGAATGCAAGCAACGAGTTACAGAAAGTAAAAACACAGTATTAGTCGGGGCATGCAGAATGGCAGACGGTGGTATGCACAGGCCAGAATCTTCTGACGGCAGCACAGTACATTGCACTCGAAGGGGCAGACAAATGGCCGGCGTGCAAACAAGATGGTCGTAGCAGGTGGGGCAAATGGCAGGAATCACTTGCAATGGGTTTAATAATGTTGTACTGATATTAATGAATGTGGTAACTTAAATTTGTCTAAAGTAATGAAGTTTGAATAGGAACTGTAGAGAAATAATTTTGCTGAATGGAAAATGGCTTCTCTTTTAAACTCATAAAAATGAATTGATTAAGAATATGACGCCTCAATTGAATATCTATGATGTTTGTACTACCTCATGTTGTCATGTTGAAAAGAAATGATTTTTGTTAGCAAATGCTAATACCTGCTTGTAAGTTTTAGATTCAAAATAATGAAATATGTTGTACAAAATGTGTAAACTACAGGATGTCACAAAATGAGGATTTCCAGGATATGTATTACTCGACAGCGAAGTAAAAAATGGCAATAATGATGAGACTGAGAATAAGTGAATAACAAATAACTACTGTTTTAATCTTAAGACTACACCATGACTACACTTCATCATGAAACCACAGGTTTTGCACCCAAAGAAATTTCGTTAAATCACAAAAGTAAATGTGTTATTGAAGAAACTTTGCAATTTCCACCTATTGTAGGGATTGACCTTAACAAAAAGAAAGAGTTGGTTGGAAAAAGAATGAAAGAACAGGCGGACACCAGATCTAAAAGACATGATAAAGGACTTAAGATAACTAAATTCAAAACTGGTGACTTAGTTTTAGTGAAAGCTCCCGAAAAATCCAGTGAGGTCAATAATGAAATTTCTAATTTAAATATATTTACAATAGCCCATTCGAAGTGCAAGGAACTCCATTTGCAAATGCTTACTTCCTAGTGTACCCAAAGTCAAAGAAAGTGTTAGGAATGCACAACATTGTAGACTTAAAACTATTTTTCAATAGAAGTGAATGATTTGAGAAACTCTCAGATGGCATTGCATTCTATGCAATGCTAGGTGTTTGACGAACGCCAGGTAATCGAGTTGTTGGCAATACTACTTCCCTTTCATTTCGTGTTGTCTATCTCACTCTTCATCATTTGGAACTATTCGCGATCATTTTTATTTCTTCCCTATCATAGTAAGTTATTGAATATAATAAATGAAGAAATGTTTGAAAGTAAAGTGTAAAGTACAGTAGATATTAGAGATGAGATATGTGAGTAAGCAAAATGGGCACAGTAGAAAGAGAATTGAATAGAAAAATAAATGGAATCAGAAAGGATAAAAGAGCAATGAAAATAAGATGAAAAGAATACTACGATATGACTAGTTTTAGAAATTTTGGAAAATGGTAGATATGCAGTTGAAAAATGGTTGCATCAAAGGCAGAGGAAATGTTCCTGCTAAATGTGTATTAAATATATGTGAGATGTTTTTCCAGAGTCACTGAAGTTGGCAGAAATCACTTGCAATGGTTTTAATAATGCTGTACTGATCTTAATGAATGTGATAACTTAAATTTATCTAAAATAATAAAGTTTGAATAGCAACCGTAGAGAAATAATTTTACTGAATGTGGGAGGAAAATTACACATTTGGGACTCTTAATGGAAAATGGCTTCTCTTGTAAACTCATAGAAATTAATTTATCACGAATATGATGCCTCATTTGAATATCTATAATGTTTGTGCTACCTCATGTTCTCATGTTGAAAAGAAATGGTTTTTGTTACAAACTGCTAATACCTGTTTGTAAGTTTCAGATTCAAAATAATGAAATATATTGTACAAAATGTGTAAACTACCGGATGTAACAGAATGAGGACTGCCAGGAAATGTATTACTGCGTAGCGAAGTAAAAACTGGCAATAATGATGAGACTGAGAACTGCCTGAACTACTATGCGGGCAGTCAATAGGACTTGCCAATATGGGGAAAGCATGAAAAAAAGCTCAACCCCAACTGCCATACATCCAGGATGGACAGTGTGTTAAGTTAAAATATATTTTTGAGTGTTTTGTGTATAAATAGGTACAATTATTTTAACATGGACTGCCAAAAACTACTATAGGCAGTGAAGTAAGTTAATTTTTCTAACTATTGTTATATGTATTTGATATGATGTTACAAAAATGGACTATTGCTACGAAAGTTAGTGAAAAAATTAGTATGGGGACCAAAAATAACTGTAGGTTTTCTTGCGTGATTGGGAAAAATGGACTGCCTGGTTATAAAGTAATGGACAGTGAAAATTAAAACTAAGCTCAAAGTAAATATATTAGTGTATGTATGTGCTTAACCAAAACAAAAATTTTGAACTACTATTAATGAAAACAGTCATGAATAACTTTCCCTTTAAAAACTTGAGAACTGTAATTTTAGAATATGAAGTGTATATTGAAGAATGTTTTCATGTCAATTTTGGGTATATATTTGTATATATGCAGATGCAATTTGTTTTCAAGTATTACAGCATTTTCTGGATAGTGTAAAACGTCTTGTGATAATGTTGTCTGTATATTCATGTGGTTATGAGTGTTTACATTTTTTTTAAATTATGCAGAAATTATTGAAAGGAACATAAAACGTATACTATTTGTTTTGTAAAGTAAAGATGAATTGTGATAAATTTATACGAAATGAAAATATTTGATGATGTACTGTTTAACAATGGACCTATTGTTTCCTAAAATAATATGAAGATGAATTATCTTGTTTGGGTAAAAATGAAAATTACTATAGATATCTTATTTTGAAAGTGTTATGGAAAAATGTGTGATTTTTCTTAGTGTTTATTATATATTTGTAACATGTGTTTTTTTTACCCAGCTGAGGTTGAATGGATAAATTTTTTTGACAGCCAACACCGTTTAGGTGTTATGGATGATTCCTTGATGCATCCCTGAGGGGAAACCTCAACGAAACATGGGGCATGTGTAACCTATTGTAATGAAGTGGAAAGTTGTGTAAAATGTTTTCTCTTTACTATTTAAATTCTTTGTATTGACTGGAGGAAAATGTTACATAATTATGTGGCTTTTGTGTCGACATGTTAATGTATTTAAATATTAAGATTTTTTAAAAGATGTTTGTTTACAACTGTGTATAAGTTGGTTCATACCTAGGGACTTGCATTGTATAAAATGAAAAGCAACAGTACTTCCCATTTGCAATGGAAGTGAGTTGGCGTGCACCAAAATGTGGTTGGTGTGGGCTAAAAGGTGGATGTGGCGCTCAGTCTGGGCGCCAAGTGACGAAGCACAGTTAGTCAGCAGCTAGCTACTGGACAGTCTGGTCTGAGCAGCAAGTGAGTGAAGAGCGCAAGTGCCGAGGGTAGCATCCAGTACCTGGATTAACATGGAAAGGCCTCGGATGTGTGTATGGCTATAAAATGGTGCTCTGTCAATGCAAAAGGCTCTTATGTTGGAAGTATCGTCGCCAAGAAGAAGATAATAGAGCAAATTACATCCAGATTAAAGACCACCAATATTGCGCCATCACTTCAGCAAATCTAAGAGGTCATATTTATGTCAAAGTATGAGCCAGTACATTTAACTGTTACTTAATTTGCTATAATAAGGCTAATTTTGTGAAACTTGTGTCCGATCCTTGATTTGGTTCCTCTCATGATACCTCTTAGGATCTACTCTACATAAATACTGACATCAAAGAATCTTGTGTGTTAAAAACTGATGAAAATGAATATTTGAATTTTTGCATAATTCTGAATGCAAAAAGAAATCTAGAGATACTGAGATTTCAATTGAAGTTAAGGGAGGAAGTTAGTGTTGCATTTATGAAAATCTCCGTAGTGATTAATTTCTTTTATTTCAATATGTTTGTGCATTAAAGATTAACTGCATTAAATTCTGTTAGTAAAAATTACTGGTTGTGCTAATGGCAATAAGACAGCACGTTGTTTTGAAGTTAGAATGTAAATGCACTTAAGTCATACTTAAAATTATATAGAGAAAATTGCCAGCATTAACTGTTCTGAAAGCCATGCAAGGTGAGTGAAATTAGTGAAAGAATAATACCAAAATTTGCATCTTACAAACTGTCTCAGAAAAGCGTGTTAGTTTGCTTCATGGTATTGGACAGTTTAAGGGTCCCCAATTTTGAGTTACTTAAAATAAATAAACCTGCTTGAATAATGAATATATTAATTGCAGTTGAAGTAAATTGTGAATTTTTTGTACTTTGTGTGAGGAATAGTGGAAAGCCAGTTTGAGAGGCCCCACCAACAATCTCTCACTAAAGATAAAGTTACTGTAATTGCTCCTATCCATAAAAATAGAAACAATATTACTTCTTAATGAGTATAAAATTCCTATTGCAAGTGACTTTTAATTATATTTGTACTATTTGGAAAGTACATATTGAAGTAGGACTAAGCCCATGTCCATTTCTGGTTTAGTATTGACTTTCATAACTTTTGGTGATCACATAATTCATATATAACAAAGTAATTACTACTAAGAAGAAATAAGCTGTTAACTGTTTCTATGAGAACGTGCATATACTATTTATAACTGCTAGCATAGCCGTACCACTTGTCTGATTATAGTAGAGTTCATTGTACTTCTTTGGGAAAGAAGTAATAGTAGCTTTCCTTTATCATAACTCTATACAGATTATATAAAAGTAATGTTTCACATTACTATGCCTAATTAGGCTGGCGACCGTTTTTTATTTCATTTAAGTAAACTTAGTTACTTAAAACATTTTCCAAATTTCAATCTTTAGCTTTCTGGTTTCTTCTGTAGCACTAAATTCAGGTTTGATAAGCCAAACCCGTTAGGTAATTCACGGTCAATTTACAAAATTCCTCCCTTGGGGTAACATTAACTGCGTCATAATACCATAATTGGTAATACGCTGTGTGTCAATATAACATGTGACACAGTATAGTGTTATAAGGCCAAGTTCAAAGTCGCAATAAAGTGTTGGCTTATTTGATCTGCAAGCTTCTCATTAAGGTAACATTTAAGAATTAGCTACTGGTGCCCAACTCAAACACACACATACTTCTGCATGAAGCCAAAAAGACAAACAATATTTCTATGCTTCATAGTTGAAACATTTAACCATACTCACGCCGTTTCCCTGAACAGAAGGGATGATAATTTTTTACAGTGATTGATTGACTGATGATCCACTCACCACTAACCAGAATTGTAACCACATATATCCCGCTCACATACAGAAACAAAAATACTCTCGTGTAACAGTGGCATATTGTTGTGTTTAACATTTTGTATCTATTGTCAAATACACAAGAAATTTGTACACATAGTGACAACTGACAAGTATCAACATAAGTGAAATAGAGAGATATAGTGTACACAAAAAAGGCAGAAATTTTGTAAGTATACCTGTGTGATCGAAGATTATGTAACATAGTGTGCATCACAATGAACAACTTGTTCCAAACTGACATGGTGATAGGGAACCAGGATATCTTGAACATGAACATTTATATAAAAAGAAGAAGACTGGAAGCTATAAAACAAAACAATACATGTAGTTGACATTGTATTTCCAGTTTCTAGTCTCTGAAATAAAGTTTGGGGGTAAAGAAAAAAAAAAAAAAAAAAAAAACAACAATGTTTTCACTAGAGGCACGAATTTCACTGTGTTCACGCAGTTGTCTGAGCGAAAAAAAAGGTGGCCATAACATCCTTCACACGCTAACATTACACAACGAATCACTCAACACACAGACATTGCCGCACTCGTCTGTTGAGCGGGGTGGTGGTTCCTGGCGAGGAGAAAGGGGCGCCTGCTGCGAGGAGTGCCACTAGTGGTGTGAATCACCGATCTAATGTTCCTCGGAAGTATCTCCAGTCATGCTTCCCTCTCTACAGAGGCGTTGTCAGTCGACAGGAAGCTCGTAGGGTGGTAGGACAGCCGATTGTCGATTTGCAGTGCTGTGCAGTACGATGGCAGGCACATGTACAGGCTCTGATTGTCACTGAGGACCACATGATTCGGTACAGGTAGCTGGCTGTCTGAAGACAGTTACACTCGGTCTTATCTAGACCGAAAAATTGCAATACAGGACACTACTCTTATTGTGACTCCAACACTCGTGGAGTCATCCGATGGAGGTTGAAACAAGGATAGCAGATCGATCAATATGGCCGATTGCTCAGAACTGCTCTCTGTAGGCAGCAACACCCAGCATGGAACTGCTTTGGGCATGCAGTCCAGCCTATTATAGTGAGTTATGCAAACTCGTGCAGGAACTGTAAACGCCGTCCGTCATAAGTGCGGCTCAAGAGATCTTCTCTCCGACGCTTCGTGCCGCCATTATTAGAGCACCCTTCGTCATGCGGCACCTCTTCTGCAGTGGAATCCCCGCTGAGTGGCGCCGCGCTGTCTCCCCGGCCATCCGCTAAAGCGTTTGCCCGTCCCGGTGGGATTCCGAGGGTTGTGTCCGCTCTCAGCTGTCTGCCAGGTGAGCCGCCGCCTTCCACCGCGCTGAACAGGTAGGCGGCACGCGCCTTCTCAGCCCTCGGGTGGAGGGGGGATGCGTCGTGACTGACAGCTGCCTCCCTCAGGTTTCTCCCTGCCGCTCGGGCCCATTTACACCACACCGACCACCTTCCTTTTATAAAGTGTGTCTCCCCAAAACTTTTTATAAATACAGCATTAAGAACTGCTTAAAATCGTCTCAGATAGTATTTTGTACATTCAATAAAAAAATTAATAGAAATGAATATTTACAGAATAGAACTGTTACACTAATTCAATATAAAATGTTTTATACTCTGCTGACAATATTTGCCATAGTATTACATATAAAGAATAGTGGGCCTATTGTTAATACTAGTGTGTGTGTGTAATTATTGACTCATTAAGATAAAGAAAAGCTGAAGTACGCTACCCATAACCCTAAACTAATACAGGGTGTTACATTCCTCACACACAAAGAAAGAAAATATGTTACGTGGACATGTGTCTGGAAACGCTTCCTTTCCATGTTAGAGCTCATTTTATTACTTCTCTTCAAATCACATTAATCATGGAATGGAAACACACAGCAACAGAACGTACCAGCGTGACTTCAAACACTTTGTTACAGGAAATGTTCAAAATGTCCTCCGTTAGCGAGGATACATGCACCCACCCTCCATCGCATGGAATCCCTGATGCGCTGATGCAGCCCTGGAGAATGGCGTATTGTATCACAGCCGTCCACAATACGAGCACGAAGAGTCTCCACATTTGGTACCGGGGTTGCGTAGACAAGAGCTTTCAAATGCCCCCATAAATGATAGTTAAGAGGGTTGAGGTCAGGAGAGCGTGGAGGCCATGGAATTGGTCCGCCTCTATCAATCCATCGGTCACCGAATCTGTTGTTGAGAAGCGTACGAACACTTCGACTGAAATGTGCAGGAGCTCCGTCGTGCATGAACCACATGTTGTGTCGTACTTGTAAAGGCACATGTTCTAGCAGAACAGGTAGAATATCCCCTATGAAATCATGATAACGTGCTCCATTGAGCGTAGGTGGAAGAACATGGGGCCCAATCAAGACATCACCAACAATGCCTGCCCAAACGTTCACAGAAAATCTGTGTTGATGACGTGATTGCACAATTGCGTGCGGATTCTCGTCAGCCCACACATGTTGATTGTGAAAATCTACAATTTGATCACGTTGGAATGAAGCCTCATCCGTAAAGAGAACATTTGCACTGAAATGAGGATTGACACATTGTTGGATGAACCATTCGCAGAAGTGGTTCGTGATGAACACTAACCTGTTGATGCTACGTACTGATGTGCTTGATGCTAGTACTGTAGCAATGAGTCGCATGTCAACACAAGCACCGAAGTCAACGTTATCTTCCTTCAACTGGGCCAACTGGCGGTGAAACGAGGAAGTACAGTACATACTGACGAAACTAAAATCAGCTCTAACATGGAAATTAAGCGTTTCCCGACACACGTCCACATAACATCTTTTTTCTTTATTTGTGTGTGAGGAATGTTTCCTGAAAGTCTGGCCTTACCTTTTTGTAACACCCTGTATATGTAATCCAAACTATGACCTACCCATGACTGGAGCATGCTCACAACTACTGGTGACTATTTAACTCCGCTAACTACGTTATTTACAGGTGCCACTGCACGTCCCTCGCCGTCTCTGATCCCAGAGGCTTCCATGGATCCCTGAAACTGCTCTAGACATATTAGACGAGATAAAATTAGCTGCAATTGCCTTAGTAATGGAAATTAATAAAAATACCTATAAGTAACTTATCGGCTACACCCGTTTACCATATATACGCCCCCGTCGTGACCCGCTGAGACAACTCGATGGATGTTGCTGTCTCTGGCGTGGCCGATACGTTGAGTCGATCGCTGCTCATCAGAGATTAAACTGGACATACTGAAACTTACGGTGGAAAATTTACACAAAAAAAACCACCGCAGACTTCGCAAGTTACAATGCAAAGACTCTACCTCTGTAAACAAATATCATCCTTTCGGACTGCTCTTGTGTGCTAGGTCTGACACCAAGACACTACTTGCTGGACGTGTTGAGAAATTCCATACCTTCTGCATTACACCGCTCATACGATAAATTCCGACGACCGCACACGTTCAGAGACGTGAGGTACCATCGTACGAGAAACTCGCCACACTCCAGAAAGGTTAAGTCGAGCAGCAGCGGTATGGGCGGGCACAACGGCCACCTTTGTATATCCGCCCCTAAGAGTATGGTGCAACGCGCTGTGGCGTGCCCAACACACCAACGAAAAAAAAAGCCTCACTGAAAATAGGTGCAACACTGTGCAATTGCGTGTTCATAACGCCAGTGACAAATACCGCGAAAACAAGCAAATGGTGCAATGCTGTAAGGCGTGCACAGAACACTGTCGATATGCATCCAGTAGCTCTTCCTCAACAAAGACACAGTAATAGGTATGGTGTAAAGACAAAACACACATGAAGATCGAGTCTGTGTTACCACTGACTCGAAAGAGTGGTGGCTCCCCCACGTAACGGGAAGTCCAGAAAAGTGAGTTAGGCCGACACTTCGCTTTCAGAGTTAACTTATATCGCGCAAGATCATATGTCGCTTCGTAGCCCCTACAAGTGACACATGTACATGTTAAGGAATATAAATAAAAACAAATTACCACACTTAATCTCTAATACGTACACAACAAAAAAATGTTTTCTAACACAGTTTATTTTACAAATTTTTCCCGTTTATTTCACACACAAGACTTATTCCACAAACGGCTTGATGTCGGATATGTGGTGAATACCAATTGATTTCTTGCCCTTCAGTGTCTGCAGTTCGTACGTGTTCTGGTGGGTGATTCTCTTAACCCTGTAGGGCCCATTGTACACTGAGAAAAACTTTTGGCATTTCTGTTTTTGTTTATTCGAAAGCCGAAAATATGTTCAAAAATGGTTCAAATGGCTCTGAGCACTATGGGACTTAACATCTATGGTCATCAGTCCCCTAGAACTTAGAACTACTTAAACCCAACTAACCTAAGGACATCACACAACACCCAGTCATCACGAGGCAGAGAAAATCCCTGACCACGCCGGGAATCGAACCCGGGAACCCGGGCGTGAGAAGCGAGAACGCTACCGCACGACCACGAGATGCGGGCCGTAAATATGTCACCAACACTATTTCCCCTATACAAAAACGACGTTCTCCTGTTCCTTATATTTCAACATATGCAGGGTGGTCCATTGTTAGTGACTGGGCCAAACATCTCACGAAATAAGCATCAAACGAAAAAACTACAAAGAACGAAACTCGTCTAGCTGGAAGGGGGAAACTAGATGGCGCTATGGTTGGCCCGCTAGATGGCGCTGCCATATGTCACACGGATATCAACTGCGTTTTTTTAATGGGAACCCCCATTTTTTGTTACATATTCGTGTAGTACGTAAAGAAACATGAATGTTTTAGTTGTACCACTTTTTTCGCTTTATGAATGATGGCGCTGTAATAGTCACAAACGTATAAGTACGTGGTATCACGCAACATTCCGCCAGTGCGGACAGTATTTGCATCGTGATACATTACCCGTGTTAAAATGGATAGTTTACCAATTGCGGAAAAGGTCGATATCGTGTTGATGCATGGCTATTGTGATCAAAATGCCCAACGGGCTTGTGCTATGTATGCTGCTCGGTATCCTGGACGACATCATCCAAGTGCCCGGACCGTTCGCCGGACAGTTACGTTATTTAAGAAAACAGGAAGTGTTCAGCCACATGTGAAACGTCACCCACGACCTGCAACAAATGATGATGCCCAAGTAGGTGTTTTAGCTGCTGTCGCGGCTAATCCGCACATCAGCAGTAGACAAATTACGCGAGAATCGGGAATCTCTTTAGCGACGAAGCTTCATTCACCAACAGCGGTAACATAAATCGGCATTATATGCACTATTGGGCAACGGAAAATCCACGATGGCTGCGACAAGTGGAACATCAGCGATCTTGGTGGGTTAATGTATGGTGCGGCATTATGGGAGGAAGGATAATTGGCCCCCATTTTATCGATGGCAATCTAAATGGTGCAATGCATGTTAAGTCCCATAGTGCTCAGAGCCATTTGAACCATTTTTGAACATATTTTCGGCTTTCGAATAAACAAAAACAGAAATGCATGCTGATTTCCTAAGTAATGTTCTACCGATGTTACTACAAGATGTTTCACTGCATGACAGAATGGCGACGTACTTCCAACATGATGGATGTCCGGCACATAGCTCGCGTGCAGTTGAAGTGGTATTGAATAGTATATTTCATGACAGGTGGATTTGTCGTCGAAGCACCATACCATGGCCTGCACATTCACCGGATCGGACGTCCCCGGATTTCTTTCTGTGGGGAAAGCTGAAGGATATTTGCTATCGTGATCCACCGACAACGCCTGACGACATGCTTCAGCGCATTGTCAATGCATGTGCGAACATTACAGAAGGCGAACTACTCGCTGTTGAGAGGAATGTCGTTACACGTGTTGCCAAATGCATTGAAGTTGACGGACATCATTTTATTGCATTAATGTGGTATTTACAGGCAATCACGCTGTAACAGAAATGATAAGTTCACAAAGGTACATGTGTCACATTGGAACAACCAAAATAAAATGTTCAAATGTACCTACGTTCTGTATTTTAATTTAAAAAACCTACCTGTTACCAACTGTTCGTCTAAAACTGTGAGCCATATGTTCGTGACTATTACAGCGCCATCTATCGCAAAGCGAAAAAAGTGGTCCAACTAAAACATTCATATTTATTTACGTACTCTGCCAGTTACTCTGCCGTCCTGAATTTTGTCTCCCATAATCCTGCCTCTCGGATGTTCAATCATGTTCATTCCTCCTATCATTGTTGCTGTTACTGCGCCATGTTCCACGAAAGTCGCCGTTGTAATGGTTACATTGCCTTTTCCTTCGATCACGCGTTGCTTCTTTTTCAAAAATTAACTCCAAGTCGCGCAGAAGGCTTTTGAATGTTTCAATATTCGATCCATACTTTACTACAAGCGCTTGCTGGTAGCTGCTTGGCAGCTTCGCGAAACAGAACTTAATTATGTCACCATCACTATGTGGGCACATCAAGAAACTGATTCTCTTTATTTAAAGCCTCAAAGAGCTTCGTGGGGCTACTGTATCCTGACGCTTCCAGATCTGGATACAAAATGATTTCCTGTTTTATTCGGTCTCGCATTTCGCGCGACGAATACGTTCCGAGAAACTCGTCGGTGAATTCTCGGTACGTTCGGCATGTACCCCCGCAACACCGCGCATTTTTTTCAGCTGCCGTGCCCTCGATGTGCCCGCAGATAAATTCTAATTTTGCTGTCAGTGGCCAAGATATTGGTAGCGTGTTAGAAAATTATGAAAGCCAAATTTTTGGGTGAAGTGAGCCTCCATTTTTCCGGAAATTTTGGAATTTGAGGACCGATAAAAGTGTTTGTAATCAAACTCTGGTCCCCCTTGCATTTTCCTATTGGATCTAGTATGAAATGCGCCAGTCTGTTCGACGCGAGCTGACATCTCCTGGTGCGTGCTGAACCACATAGTCCTGCCTCATAACGATACTGGAACTGAGCGTTAGTTGTTCCGATCGGGTTATGATTTTGCGTCCGTGCGTTCCCTGGGCTGCTGTGTCGGTGCACTTGCAGTCGCCTCCGGATGCGGTGTACCCGGCGTTCCAGGCGTGCTACACGTTCTCCTACGCTTTCGCATCTTTGGGCGGTATCCGCAACGCGTTCCTCAACGCTTTCCATTCTTTGCGTCGTACTCGCGAGTGCTTCCTTCCCCTGGGCTTTTATCGCATCAATTCCTACCGCATTGACGTGTCCAATTCGCCTAGCGCTTCTAGCACGGTTATTTGCGATTTTTGCCAATTTATTGGCGCCAACTGCTTCTGTCCTCGATAGCTCGCTCTGCATCCTTCTTGGGTTCGACGGCCCTTTTCTTCGCCTCGACACTCATCGTACCGACCACCGCTATTTCACAATCGCAAGTACCTTATTCCCTACTTCGTCCATTCTTTTTTCTAGGTTCTGCTTTATGTCGTTTACCAACCCCAAAATCTCTAATATAAATCCTTCGGCTGACAAGGCCCGTCTTCACCAGTTGGTGATGTTACTCTGGACAGTTGAGCACTGTTATACTGTGGAGACCGAATTTTCTCGATGTGTTCTCATCTGTGGTCTTATTTATATAAACAAGATCCTCCACATGCCTATTCCCTTCTACCTCCCCTTCTTTCTCAGTGATTTCACCGCTCGTATCCTCCTCGTCTCGATCTGCCTCCGATTCGCGTCTATCGCTGAGTTCCACAACTCCCGTACCGTAGGAAACATTTCTTCATCTGACTCAACCCTGTTACCACCCTGATCGTGTACTGTCTATTTATTTGAGATGCGTTCGACAACAGTCGCGCCCTGCTACGAATGAACATTCATTCACGGAACATCAACAACATTTGAGAGCACAAGTGATTTACATAAAATGTTTCAAACTCCTTTCATCTGGCGCTCCATCATTTATAAACCGTACGTTTCTTCTTCTTCTTAATCATCTGTTGTGTCACCACAGCACTCTGAAATGTGTCAGGCCCGTGTCTCCTATACAGCAATAAATGGTGCTAACCTCCTCAGCACGCATGCATCAATAAGAGATCGTGTGTAATTGGGTGAGTGACCTGAGTAAGATCGGTACAGAACGGTCTTCGCGTGACGGTAGTTATGGTATTGGAATGAACCGGTTTGTATCACAGGTGTCGGTCAGTTGTGCAAGTTTGGAACACGTGTTATGCTCATCGCGAAGGGTATTGCTTGCGTGGAACTCAACTCGTTCTGTTCCTCAATGAGACGTAGATTTAAACGGAAGTGCACTCCTACTTCTGGTCAGTTTGAAATTAAATCAAAGACAATGTTGCAGGGAAATTGGTTAAAGACAGAGATACAGTTACAAGATGCATAGAGAGACCACCTAAAGTTTTGTTCAGGATCCAAAAATGCGAGAATTCTTTGTGACTCTCATGCACATAAAGAGAGGTGGCCAATAGTAATAAAATCTCATCGAATTTATAAAGTATTTTGAGTAAGGAACATAGTTTTTGCACCTCCTTCCTGCTGATGGCTATTTCCTACACTAAGAAACAGTATCTTCGATACGTAGTGTACACAGTCTAATAGGATTCGCGATGTGCGCACATGTACATAACCCTCGCAAAGTAGTGCAGGGGGGTGGTTTAGCAATGACACAGAAATTCAAAATCATGTTGCAATGCCACTGGCATATAGCAGCACGACATCGACGCGAAAGACGATTTGTTGACGTGACAAGTCGTCGAGAGTGGTGGTTTGGAACTCGAGAAACTGGGTAAAATGCGTTTAAATTACGAAAACTGATGAAAATACGAAAACCTGAGGTAAATGCGACAAAAATGTGGATGAATGAGGGTACGTACAAGTAGTAGGGAGCTTGCAGCACAAGCCCACTTTGGTATCAACTTAATCAATCGATCAATCAGATCGGCGATCGAGGACCCTGTAGATCATGCGCCGACTTCACAATGCTTCTCCATAGATGCTGATATTGTGCACTTTGGATCCAGCTGTCACAGACTCGTAGCTGGCAAAGGTCTTTCTGTAGTTCGTCCTCCCATCGCCTCCTGGGTCTTCCGATTGGATAGGTAGCACCAGGTCTTCCCATAAGTGCGGCGGTTGCCCGAGAGGTGTCTTTCAGTTTTTGAACGATACAGTCTCCATGAGCTCGCTTCCTGGACAGGTCCAAAGATCCTTCTCATAATTCTTCCTTCGGAGGCCAACAAGTTTTCTTCATCCTTCTTTGTTGTGCTTAGGGTTTCTGTCCCATGCAACAATACTGGCACTACACAGCATTGTGTGTTTTAAGTTTGGTCTGAATTGACAGATTCTCGAATGGTTCAAATGGCTCTGAGCACTATGGGACTCAACTGCTGAGGTCATTAGTCCCCTAGAACTTAGAACTAGTTAAACCTAACTAACCTAAGGACATCACAAATATCCATGCCCGAGGTAGGATTCGAACCTGCGACCGTAGCGGTCTTGCGGTTCCAGACTGCAGCGCCTTTAACCGCACGGCCACTTCGGCCGGCAACAGATTCTCGGATGACATTATTTGCTTTAGAGTGAAATAAATTTTAGACCTTTTCACAATACGTTGGTTTATTTCCTGTTTTAAATTATTTTGCCTGTTGAACCATGTACCAAGGTATTTAAAATTTTCCGCTTTAGCAAATTTCCATATCGCTACCTGTAATGGCATGTCATTAGGGGCTTCGCTTGATACCTCCAAATTAATTAAATTGAACAATTAATTTCACAATAGACCGCGACGCTGGCGTCCCTCAGAACAAAAACGAGATAAATGACGGCTATCCTGACTGTGGGTTGTTTGTCTAAAAGACACCTCTGGTAGCTCCACCCACAAGTGCACACCATTCTGAGGGGGAAAACATCACTTGCGCAGTCATATATAGCGTCAACATATCTCCTATAAGCGACCATCTGTTAAAAAGGAAACCACAATCACGACGATAATAAATGCCCTCTTTCTACGAAAATTGGCGCAGTCCATTTTCTTTTAGTTTTAAGAGAAAAATCGGTATAGCTTTTATGTGTCATCTTCGACTGCGGGATACAATTCGCAACTCTTGTCCCCCCCCCCCCCTTCCCCCACCACCCGTTCCGTTATTTTGTGACATCTAACTAAGTGAAAAAAGCCTATTGCAGATGACCCAACTGCAGAGGTCGGGCTACACACCTCCTGTTATGTCCACCTTGCGTAAAGTCGAAAAAAGCTTCCAGTATTTTGCTGTGAAAGCTACCGATCTTCGTTATTTAGAAACCTTCATCGGAGTAAAGAAAAAGCGAGCGAGAATTTAAACTCCGAAGAAAAAATCTGTGTTAAGCAATTTCTTTCTGCTTCACGGACAAATTACACATCCTGAGATGGTCCCTCACGTTCAAATCAGTCTTTATAACTAAACTGGCATGCACTTGTGTACTACAAACATTTCAGACACGTGAAATACACTCCTGGAAATGGAAAAAAGAACACATTGACACCGGTGTGTCAGACCCACCATACTTGCTCCGGACACTGCGAGAGGGCTGTACAAGCAATGATCACACGCACGGCACAGCGGACACACCAGGAACCGCGGTGTTGGCCGTCGAATGGCGCTAGCTGCGCAGCATTTGTGCACCGCCGCAGTCAGTGTCAGCCAGTTTGCCGTGGCATACGGAGCTCCATCGCAGTCTTTAACACTGGTAGCATGCCGCGACAGCGTGGACGTGAACCGTATGTGCAGTTGACGGACTTTGAGCGAGGGCGTATAGTGGGCATGCGGGAGGCCGGGTGGACGTACCGCCGAATTGCTCAACACGTGGGGCGTGAGGTCTCCACAGTACATCGATGTTGTCGCCAGTGGTCGGCGGAAGGTGCACGTGCCCGTCGACCTGGGACCGGACCGCAGCTACGCACGGATGCACGCCAAGACCGTAGGATCCTACGCAGTGCCGTAGGGGACCGCACCGCCACTTCCCAGCAAATTAGGGACACTGTTGCTCCTGGGGTATCGGCGAGGACCATTCGCAACCGTCTCCATGAAGCTGGGCTACGGTCCCGCACACCGTTAGGCCGTCTTCCCCTCACGCCCCAACATCGTGCAGCCCGCCTCCAGTGGTGTCGCGACAGGCGTGAATGGAGGGACGAATGGAGACGTGTCGTCTTCAGCGATGAGAGTCGCTTCTGCCTTGGTGCCAATGATGGTCGTATGCGTGTTTGGCGCCGTGCAGGTGAGCGCCACAATCAGGACTGCATACGACCGAGGCACACAGGGCCAACACCCGGCATCATGGTGTGGGGAGCGATCTCCTACACTGGCCGTACACCACTGGTGATCGTCGAGGGGACACTGAATAGTGCACGGTACATCCAAACCGTCATCGAACCCATCGTTCTACCATTCCTAGACCGGCAAGAGAACTTGCTGTTCCAACAGGACAATGCACGTCCGCATGTATCCCGTGCCACCCAACGTGCTCTAGAAGGTGTAAGTCAACTACCCTGGCCAGCAAGATCTCCGGATCTGTCCCCCATTGAGCATGTTTGGGACTGGATGAAGCGTCGTCTCACGCGGTCTGCACGTCCAGCACGAACGCTGGTCCAACTGAGGCGCCAGGTGGAAATGGCATGGCAAGCCGTTCCACAGGACTACATCCAGCATCTCTACGATCGTCTCCATGGGAGAATAGCAGCCTGCATTTCTGCGAAAGGTGGATATACACTGTACTAGTGCCGACATTGTGCATGCTCTGTTGCCTGTGTCTATGTGCCTGTGGTTCTGTTAGTGTGATCATGTGATGTATCTGACCCCAGGAATGTGTCAATAGAGTTTCCCCTTCCTGGGACAATGAATTCACGGTGTTCTTATTTCAATTTCCAGGAGTGTAATATTACAGAGCACAGCCTTTCAAACCGTTTGCTCACATAGCGGAAAAAACACAGTCATTTTACGTTGGTCAACAACAAGCTATAATTCAAGAGGATGTTGTTGTTTCGTACACTATTGTAGGTCCCGTTTTACCACTTCAATGCTATGTGACACTGGCGTTTACGAAACAGCTCTTGAGAGCCTGTCCTGTAATAGAAGCTCCTATAAAATTTTACTGCATCTCTCTCTTCCAATACACGGAAAACAAATACCGTCTCCGTGCTTACATTTAACAATTTTGCCCTATAGCTCCCCTCCACTGACCTACCTGTAAAATTTGTGTTATCCGGCAGACAATCATTCACGATAGCAGCAGATTCTGACATTCTATTTTTCAAAGACATTTGGTCATCACAGCCTGTGAAAAAAACTGTAGTGAGCATTGCAGCATTTGGAAATCGGACCAGTCTGTAGCATTTGAGGAACATTTCCAAACGACTGTCTGAAGGTGATGACTTCTGTATTTAATCCAATGCTCCATAGTGAGAAGTAGCAGATATCGAGTGTTCCACCAAGGCTCTCTCCATCTCAACCAATTGGTGTCACTCAATCATTATGTGGTAATAAACAGCATACCAGTGGACGAGTGGGGTGGAAAAGACACCACAAATCTGGACGACATACTGTAATGCGCGCCGCAGTTGATGTTGTTGTTGTGGTCTTCAGTCCCGAGACTGGTTTGATGCAGCTCTCCATGCTACTCTATCCTGTGCAAGCATTTTCATCTCCCAGTACCTACTGCAACCTACATCCCTCTGAATCTGCTTAGTGCATTCATCTCTTGGTCTCCCTCTACGCTTTTTACGCTCCACGCTGCCCTCCAATGCTAAATTTGTGATCCCTTGATGCCTCGGAACATGCGCTACCAACCGGTATCTTCTTCTTGTCAAGTTGTGCCACAAACTCCCCTTCTCCCCAATTTTATTCAATACCTCCTCATTAGTTATGCGATCTACCCATCTAATCTTCAGCATTCTTCTGTAGCACCACATTTCGAAAGATTCTATTCTCTTCTTGTCTAAACTATTTATCGTCCATGTTTCAGTTCCATACATGGCTGCACTCCATACAAATACTTTCAGAAACGACTTCCTGACACTTAAATCTATACTCGATGTTAACAAATTTCTCTCCTTCAGAAACGCTTTCCTTGCCATTGCCAGTCTACATTTTATATCCTCTCTACTTCGACCATAATCAGTTATTTTGCCCCCCAAATAGCAAAACTCCTTTACTACTTTAAGTGTCTCATTTCCTAATCTAATTCTCTCAGCATCACCCGACTTAGTTCGACTACATTCCATTATCCTCGTTTTGCTGTTGTTGATGTTCATCTTATATCCTCCTTTCAAGACACTGTCCATTCCGTTCAACTGCTCTTCCAAGTCCTTTGCTGTCTCTCACAGAATTACAATGTCATCGGCGAACCTCAAAGTTTTTGTTTCTTCTCCATGGATTTTAATACCTACTCCGAATTTTTCTTTTGTTTCCTTTACTGCTTGCTCAATATACAGATTGATTAACACCGGGGAGAGGCTACAACCCTGTCTCACTCCCTTCACAACCACTGCTTCCCTTTCATGCCCCTCGACTCTTATAACTGCCATCTGGTTTCTGTACAAATTGTAAATAGCCTTCTGCACCCTGTATTTTACCCTTGCCACCTTCATAATTTGAAAGAGAGTATTCCAGTCAACATTGTCAAAAGCTTTCTCTAAGTCTACAAATGCTAGAAACATAGGTTTGCCTTTCCTTGATGTATTTTCTAAGATAAGTCGTACAGTCAGTATTGCCTCACGTGTTCCAACATTTCTAAGGAATCCAAACTGATCTTCCCCGAGGTCAGCTTCTACCAGTTTTTCCAATCGTCTGTAAAGAATTCGCGTTAGTATTTTGCAGCTGTGACTTATTAAACTGATAGTTCGGTAATTTTCACATCTATCAACACCTGCTTTCTTTGGCATTGGAATTATTATATTCTTCTTGAAGTCTGAGGGTATTTCGCCTGTCTCATACATCTTGCTCACCAGATGGTAGAGTTTTGTCAGGACTGACTCTCCCAAGGCCGTCAGTAGTTCTAATGGAATGTTGTCTACTCCCGGGCCTTGTTTCGACTCAGGTCTTTCAGTGCTCTGTCAAACTCTTCACGCAGTACCGTATCTCCCATTTCATCTTCATCTACATCCTCTTCCATTTCCATAATATTGTCCTCAAGTACATCGCCTCTATATACTCCTTCCACCTTTCTGCTTTCCCTTCTTTGCTTAGAACTGGGTTTCCATCTGAGCTCTTGACATTTATACAAGTGGCTCTCTTTTCTCCAAAGGTCTCTTCAATTTTCCTGTAGGCAGTATCTATCTTACCCCTAGTGAGATAACCCTCTACATCCCTACATTTGTCCTCTAGCCATCCCTGTTTAGCCATTTTGCACTTCCTGTCGATCTCATTTTTGAGACGTTTGTATTCCTTTTTGCCTGCTTCATTTACTGCATTTTTATATTTTCCCCTTTCATCAATTAAATTCAATATTTCTTCTGTTACCCAAGGATTTCTACTAGCCCTCGTCTTTTTACCTACTTGATCCTCTGCTGCCTTCACTACTTCATCTCTCAAAGCTACCCATTCTCCTTCTACTGTATTTCTTTCCCCCATTCCTGTCAATTGTTCCCTTATGCTCTCCCTGAAACTCTCTACAACCTCTTGTTCTTTCAGTTTATACAGGTCCCATCTCCTTAAATTCCCACCTTTTTGCAGTTTTTTCAGTTTTAACCTACAGTTCATAACCAATATGTTGTGATCAGAGTCCACATCTGCCCCTGGAAATGTCTTACAATTTAAAACCTGGTTCCTCAATCTCTGTGTTACCATTATATAATCTATCTGATACCTTCTAGTATCTCCAGGAATCTTCCATGTATACAACCTTCTTTTATGATTCTTGAACCAAGTGTTAGCTATGATTAAGTTATACTCTGTGCAAAATTCTACCAGGCGGCTTCCTCTTTCATTTCTTACCACCAATCCATATTCACCCACTATGTTTCCTTCTCTCCCTTTTCCTACTCTCGAATTCCAGTCACCCATGAATATTAAATTTTCGTCTCCCTCCACTACATGAATAATTTCTTTTATCTCATCATACATTTCATCAATTTCTTCATCATCTGCAGAGCTAGTTGGCATATAAGCTTGCACTACTGTAGTAGGCATGGACTTCGTGTCTATCTTGGCCACAATAATGCGTTCACTATGCTGTTTGTAGTAGCTTATCCCTTACTCCTATTTTTTATTCATTATTAAACCTACTCCTGCATTACCCCTATTTGATTTTGTATTTATAACCCTGTATTCACCTGACCAAAAGTTTTGTTCCTCCTGCCACTGAACTTCACTAATTCCCACTATATCTAACTTTAACCTATCCATTTCCCTTTTTAAATTTTCTAACCTACCTGCCCGATTAAGGGATCTGACATTTCACGCTCCGATCCGTAGAACGCCAGTTTTTTTTCTCCTGATAACGACGTCCTCCTGAGTAATCCCCGCCCAGAGATCCGAATGGGGGACTATTTTACCTCCGGAATATTTTACCCAAGAGGACGCCATCATCATTTATCCATACAGTAAAGCTGCATGCCCGCAGTTGATAGCACGATAAGTTTTAGCAATTTTACCAGTTGTTCCGTAATTTCAGCGCCATCCAGTGACACACCAGAATGCTTCCCAACTTCCATACCATCGCTAAATCACCCCTCCACTACTTTGCAAGTATCCAGATAGATGACTGTGCAGCAATATGCCCATTCAGACATATACACCAAAGTATACCTGACAGTGTCATACACCGATGCAGTTAGTTTATCCACATATTTCCAGCACATCGATTATAGTGCAGAGTTTACGATTACGACCGGCCACCTTTCCCTGTGTGGATGTACATCACAGAGTATTCTCGCATTCGAAAGGTAAAATCGAAGATTGACAGATCCCCCCACATTTTCCTTGGCCAATCGTCCCTGCAACATGGTCACCAATTTAATCTGCAATTAACCAGACGTATGAGGATCCTATATCCACTACATTCCAAGTCTCGTTACTATACTTTTCATAATCTACCTATCCAAAGTGCATGCATGTAGATCATCGGGAAGAGGTGAATTCCTAGTATTTATTAGTAGGCTGGTGTATAGGACATGCAAATATCCTCGTATAAAATCAAGCAGTGCATGGTTATGCCAGCAATATGACCACATACATAAGGAAAACTATCGAAAAAATATGAAAAATGACATAAACTGGGTAAAAATCGAGTAAAACATGGTATAATTACGACAAATTGATGGAAAATATGTAAAATTTGGGGAAATATGATGGAATATGTAAAATCACTAAAATTGCAAATTACATTAATTGACTGAGAGTGCATAAAATTAGAGTAAAATTACCATGAAATGAGGAGAATTGAGGTGGTTTGGGAGTACTCAGGCACTCAAGAGCGAGAAAAGCTTGAAAATTACGCTCTGTCTGCATTCGGTTTTAACCCTATCGCTCCCCTTGTAAAGTATGTGGGTTTTCGTAATACATATATCAACGAATGAGATATAAGTATTACACAGAGGCGCTATATTAAAGAAAGTGAAACATGTATATCCCCTCCCATAACTGTGTTCTCACATATGCAGTCGAATGAAGATATTACTGAATTACAGTTGGTTCACACAAGAAATGTTATTCCTCAAGTATTATCGAGAAGAATCAATGTGTTTATCAGAATTAAGCCTTTTTATAGAGTATTCCGTAGGAGAGTGGACTGAAGCCACATATATCACATTTAACAGGGTGAGGAGGGTGTACTCGAGAGACAGGGAGTTAGGACGAAATTGCCATATTATCCTTCACAAGGGTAAAACTATTTAACATCCGACTGGGACTTCTTTATGCAAGAGGAATGCTACTAGAGCCGTGTTTATGCTACTATAAAGCTCGATAAGACTGTTATATCTCCTTTGGCTACTAATCTTGTCATACGTCAGACCTTTGTATCTGCACAGTGAGTGTACTAATGTGTGCAAACTTAGCTTACCACTTAGTGAGAAAATGGACAAAACATCTGAACTGTCTTCTCAAGCCCAGAGTGTCAAACAGATATTCTAAATAAATATGACCCTGGCCATGTAAGGCAGCTAATATCAGGTGCGGATCGTAACAAAAATCATTCGAAATGCTGCTGTCACGTACCTAGAATGCGTGAATTAATAAAAGTGAAAGTTTGGGGTCTACTCTAAAAAGACAACACAGCTATTCCCTTGTTTATTCCACATATAATTTATCAGCTGTTGCTTTCAGGGGTCAAGTGATAAACAACGGTCATTTTCCATTACTTTTGACACTCAATAACAAAATATTTAATTCTTGGTCATATTGAAATGACGATTATTAAAATCGTTATCTCTACACATGAAAATTTTTTATCACAGGAAAGAATGATTATTAAAAATCCTCATCAGCTGATTTAAATCTTCATTGTCGTAGCTGATCAGCGCACTGAGTGAGCAAAATGTAGACTCAACATTTACTGTGCCCTAATGCTCAATGTTACTTTACCAAGTAGCATCTGCAATGGCGTTGCGTTCTGGATCTGAAACATTAATTCCCTACTCTGGCCTTGACTGAATTCACTCAGTCGCAACTTTCCTGTGATCCGTAGAACGTTAATCTTTCCCTAGTCGAAGTAATGGCTATTGCACACTCACTATGGGTTGGAGCTACGTGCAGAATTTCTTTGCCCGCAAAAAATTTCTGCAGGAATAATTAACTACCGCTTTGCTATCTGTCGTCATGATACGTGAAGCGTATCGTCCTCACTTCGCAGAAAGCAAACCTCTCAATGCCCTTACTTATTTCCACACACTTGTGCGGTCCGCTGCGAGACGAGAGAGAGAGAGATTGAGATTTTAGGTCTCAAAATGCTTTTATATAATGGGGATCTCCCCACCGTCTTGCGTCTGCGCCGCCAGGTATGGCTTCAGCCAATCACCATCTCGCTAGAGGTGAATAAACATTTTTATTTTTCTTGCTGGGTCGCAGCCTATCCCTGTCAATTACATGCAGCCACTTACCCTCGGTCCTGGCATTATTTACGTTAAAAGGAGCAATGTATTGTTCTGGCCTTATCCCTTTCTGCGCTGAAGCTGCCATTCTCTTGCTAAATGGGAGTTTTACGATATCGTTAACCACCTGCTCAGTTCTTCTCCAAAATGCATTTCACTTTAACTTGTTTGTTCATGCCAGTCCATATTTGTAGAGATTGTTTTTTTAGTTTTCGGTACATGAGATTAGCTGTAATTTACTTTTGTGGATATGATATAATTATTATTTTCTGAAAATCTCATACTGTATCGTCTTGTCGTCATGGATCAAGCTCTTGTAAGGTCCATAAAATCCGGACGCCTTACAATCTGGCTGCTTATTCCTGCATAAGAAGTTGTTGCTCCTTCATGTCCATTTTCGTGCAGCAGCTCGTTCGTGGCAACTCAATGTATCAACTATCGAAAATATTCATGTTGTTTTTCCCTCGCTCTATTTTCTAGTGAGGCATTGTCACATGCGTCAAAACTGCTACTACTACTAATAATAATAATAAGCACAAGTGATGCGGGAAATGTGATTGAGAGTACGTACATTTCAGACTTAAAAGGGCTAATAAAACCCTTCAATTTCCTAAGGCACAGAACAGCAGTCTCCTGACTTCGTTCTAGTTGGTTCATAAGCAACTCGAGTGGCAGATATACACTGATGATGCCTTCCTAGGACATCAGAACAGTGTAGCAGGAAGTAGTTTTATGATTTTAAAGTTTTTCACCGTAGTGATTGGGATAAGAAACTCGCAGGGTGGTTGTATGTCTGATGTTGGATAAATACTGGGTGACAATTATTGAACTATATGAAATAAAATCATCATAACTTCTGAAAGGATTCCGTTAGGACGTTCAAACTGCACAGTTGGCCACAGGGTATGATGGGATTTAATATGAGCTGTATGATTTGGTTTAGCGACGAAGCCTACTTTCATTTAGATGGATTCATCAGTAAGCAGAATTGGCGCATTTGGGGGACTGAGAATCCACATTTCGCAATCGAGAACTATCTTCACCGTCAAATGGTAACTGTGTTGTGTGCAATTTCCAGTCATGGAATAATCAGTGCTACATTCCTTGATGGCACGGTGACTGTGGAATCGAACATGAAGGTTTTCTAAGATGATTTCATGCCCATACTACTGGCCATTAAAATTGCTACACCGCGAAGATGACGTGCTACAGACGCGAAATTTAACCGACAGGAAGTAGATGCTGTGATACGCAAATGATTAGCTTTTCAGAGCATTCACACAAGGTTGGCACCGGTGGCGACACCTATAACGTGCTGACATGAGGAACGTTTCCAACCGATTTCTCATACACAAACAGCAGTTGACCGGCGTTGCCTGGTGAAACGTTGTTGAGATGCCTCGTATAAGGAGGGGAAATGCGTACCATCGCGTTTCCGACTTTGATAAAGGTCGGATTGTAGCCTATCGCGATTGCAGTGAATCGTATCGCGACATTGTTGCTCGCGTTGGTCGAGGTCCAATGACTGTTAGCAGAATATGGAATCGGTGGGTTCAGGAGAGTAATACGGAACACCGTGCTGGAACCCAACGGCCTCGTATCACTAGCCGTCGAGATGACAGGCATCTTATCTCCATGGCTGTAACGGATCGTGCAGCCACGTCTCGATCCCTGAGTCAACAGATGGGGACGTTTGCAAGACAACAATCATTTGCACGAACAGTTCGACGACGTTTGCAGCAGCATGGACTATCAGCTCGTAGACCATGGCTGCGGTTACCCATGACGCTGCATCACAGACAGGAGCGCCTGCGATGGTGTACTCAACGATGAACCTGGGTGCACGAATGACAAAACGTCATTTTTTCGGATGAATCCAGGTTCTGTTTACAGCATTATGATGGTCGCATCCGTGTTTGGCGACATCGCGGTGAACGCACATTGGAAGCTTGTATTCGTCATCGCCATACTGGCGTATCACCCGGCGTGATGGTGTGGGGTGCCATTGGTTACACGTCTCGGTCGCCTCTTGTTCGCATTGACGACACTTTGTGTTACGACCCGTGGCTCTACCCTTCATGTGATCCCTGCGAAACCCTACATTTCAGCAGGATAAAGCACGACCGTATGTTGCAGGTGCTGTATGGGCCTTTCTGGATACAGAAAATGTTCGACTGCTGCCCTGGCCAGCACATTCTCCAGATCTCCCACCAATTGAAAACGTCTGGTCAATGGTGGCCGAGCAACTGTCTCGTCACAATACGCCAGTCACTACTCTTGATGAACTGTGGTATCGTGTTTGAAGCTGCATGGGCAGCTGTACCTGTACACGCCATCCAAGCTCTGTTTGACTCAATGGCTAGGCGTATCAAGGCCGTTATTACGGCCAGAGGTGGTTGTTCTTGGTACTGATTTCTCAGGATGTATGCACCCAAATTGCGTGAAAATGTAATCACATGTCAGTGCTAGTATAATATATTTGTCCAATGAATACCCGTTTATCATCTGCATTTCTTCTTGGTGTAGCAATTTTAATGACCGGTAGTGTATTAAAATGCTTACGAAAGAACAACACAGGATTCCTCTCTTGTGACTAATAATCTGTTGGGTATGGTCTTCCTCCAGTACAGTCGAAAACCTTTATACAGGTCTCTGGAAGCAAATTCAAGCAGTGTCCATCTGCTCCAATTGAGCGATATGTGTATTTGTAATACGCTCGATGTCAACATGCAGAAGGTGTTTGTTTACCGATATATCAGAAGAGAGAGGTGCCGTAAAATCTTATAGGTGGTTCTACTATAAGGAGCGGTATGACTGGATAAAGTCTGGATGCAGATAGTTCTCACATAACTATATCGATTTTGCTCATAAAACTAATAGAAATCGGATTTATCTATTCTTGTACAATCACGATTCTTTTCATTATCATCGTCCTGTGTTATTTCATACTTCATCACCTCTAATTGTAAAAAGGACACCACTTGGATTATGGCTTGTTGTAGAACCTGGAAATGATGGTGTTTCTCCTGACATGCGAGTAGATTGCGTGAAACAGGCTGTGCTGATCAAATTTATTACAATAGTAGACTGTTAGAATCTGCTGGATAACACAAACTTTACTGACAGGGGAGTGGGGGGGGGGGGGGGGAGAGGGGAGGAGGGGGAGCTATAGGGCAAAACTGTCAAATGTAAGCACACAGACGGTATTTGTTTTTTGTGTATTGGAAGAGAGAGACGCAGTAAAATTTTATAGGAGTTTCTATTACAGAACAGGCTCTCACGATGTGTTTCGTAAACGCCAGTGTGATATAACAAAAAAATGTGTGTGAAATCTTATGGGACTTAACTGCTAAGGTCATCAATCCCTAAGCTTACACACTACTTAACCTAAATTATCCTACGGACAAACACACACATCCATGCCCGAGGGAGGACTCGAACCTCCGCCGGGATCAGCCGCACAGTCCATGACTGCAGCGCCCTAGACCGCTCGGCTAATCCCGCGCGGCGTGATATAACATTGTGTTTGTTCTATCATGTGAGCAAATGTTTTGAAAGGCTGTGGTCTGTAATATTATTTGACGTGTCTGAAACGTTTGTAATACACAAGTGGATGGCAGTTCATTTACAGACACTGATTTGAACGTGAGGGACGCTCTCAGGATGTGTAATGTGTCCATGAAGTAGGAAGAAATTGCTTAAGACCGATTTTTTCCTTCAGAGTTTAAATTCTCACTTTTTCTTTACTCCGATGACGGTCTCGAAATAACGAGGATATTCTACAGTGATTGGTAGTTTTTTAAGCAAAACAGTGGAAGTCTTTTTTTTTTTAATTTTACGTAGGGTGGACATTATATTGCGGGTGTGTAGCCCGACTTCTGCAATTGGGTCATCTCACTTCGTTGGATGTTGCAAAATAACGGGAGGTCGGGGAGGGCTAGGAGCAAGAGATGTGAATTGTATCCTGCAGTCGAACATAAAAACTATATCGATTTAGCTCATAAAACTAAAATAAAACAAATTACGCCAATTTTTGTGGAAAGAGGACATTTATCATCGTCGCGATTGTGTTTTCCTTTTCAATAGATGCTCATTTAAAGGAGGTACGTTGATGTTAAATACGACTACTATTGCGAAGTGTTTTCCCCCTCAGAACGGCATGCGCTTCTGGCCAGAGCTACCAGAGGTGTGGGGGCGTGTTCCATAGGAGGCCGCAACTGCCCTCTTAAGCAAACAACCCACAGTCAGGCTAGTCGTCATTTCTCTCGCTTTTGTTCTGAGGGACGCCGACATCGCGGTCTATTCTGTGTGTATAACTTTTGTCAGTATCAGTAGCACTGACTGCCCGGCCGGAGACTCATTGTACTGAAGACTCCACCACAAGATCAGTGGGAGCCTGCTCTGCATGCAGTTGGCCAAAGACTCTGTCTCCAGATACTACGGAAGGTTGGTGGCAGGCGGGGGGGGGGGGGGGGGGGCTGTTGTCGGCATATGTGTTGGCAGCTGCCTTTTCTCCAAGCAGCGGACGTTTGAAAAAGCGATCTGGAGAGTTCTCCAGAATTTCGTTATTGTCCCAGGGGGGTTCAGTCTTTCCGAGAAATATGTTTAATACATTGCATGAAGCATCCTGTTCCTGTCTGTTGTCTATCTGTCATTAATTTCCACTGACTGGAGACAGTATATCAAAGCCAGCACAAGGATCTCTTTGTGAACTATCAGCGACAAGATAGAACAGGCCTCTGTCCCTACCTACGGTGAGAAGAAGGAGGGATAAGAGGTGGTAGGAGGGGAGGGTAAGTCTGCCTCTAAGATGATTAGTTCATGACCGCCCATCAAGGGGTACACAGCTGCAACTGCCACCCCTCTCTCCTGATGTAATCGTCTGGGGTCGGTTTTTGCAGTACTTGTGTTGTTATGATGACTTTTTCCAATCTCCAGAACATGTGTTCAATTATGACCCCTTGTTTATGCCTGGTGGTTTTTTCACGACAGTTTCAATGTGTAATTAGAACAGTGGAGCGTATTCCATCAGTTATGGTAGTGTGTATTGGTCTTCTTGAATTTCGAGCACCTGGGTTGCAGGGTGATTGTCTAGCAATGCAGCAGGAGGCGTCTGTAGCGAACGACGTCAGCATCTCGACAGTTCCCACCTAAAATAAAGATGGTAACTTCCACACCTTCATTTTTCCTGCCAGCTCGTAGATGAAGGGTAGAGTTTGAGTACATCTGCCACTAGTTTCGAGTCGTATTGTCAAATTTTCTCCCAACAGGATAACACTAGTTGTATGGCATCATCAATTTTTGTCCTGTATTGCGATTTTGGGCACTCCTCGGGTAGTGTTATGCATATAGTTGTGTAAATAGGACCGACCTTTATGATTAATTACATAATTAGGGAAGATCTTTAATTCAGTTTCAGAACAAAAATACATGAAGTACACTAACCTAATCTTCTTCTCCTGCATCTGCATAGTTTCCATGTGTGTGTGGGGGGAGGTGAACTTGGGCTTTGCATCCAGAAAGACTGGGGTTTGAATACAAGAAAAGGCACTACCATTGTTAATTTCCCACCAGTTTCTGTATGGGGGTTGGGGTGGTGTATCAGAGCAGCCCTGGGACAAAGAAATTCCCACGAAAATTCGGAATTCCATCCACAATTCGAAATTCCTGCCAGTTGGGTAGGTGAGGGAGGAAGAGGGGAAGGGGTGGGGAGAAGGAGGTGGTGGGGACACACCAGTGTGCGATTTGCAGGGGGGGATGGGGGGGGGGATTTCCGCCCTCTGCATCAGACCATCCCCTCCTCTGGTTTTAGTTTATGCATGCCAAACTGGGATGTTTATTTCCCACGCACTGGAGTAAAACTTTACATATAATTTAAATTTGTGGAGCCGAACACTGAAAGTTTTTAATAAGTGTTACTAATAATATTATTAATATGTTTCAGTTTTCTACTTTTTGAATTCCCCTCGTATACCTGTATATAGATGATTTTGTAAATAAGCTTTACCTATAATGTACTTTTAAAGATATAACAAGGGATGGCTTTTCTGATAGTGCATACGCGTGAATAGTGAGTTTCGGCATCAACATCTATTTATAAGTAACTGTTGAACCATGGGTAACGCCACGGTCCAAGCAAGTAACATATGTAATTATACTAACCCCCTAAGACATCCCCCCCCCCCCCCCCCACTGGTAAAAGCACAAATCGCACCCTGGGACACACATGCTGGCTGAGGAAAACACATGACGTCATCTTGTGGTGGGGAGGGGTGGGTGGTCGTTGGGGCGCAATGAGGGGGTAATCAATTGATCGATTTAATTAATTTGCACATAAATTTGATATCAAGAGGGAGCTGTGCCGCCAGCGCCGTACTACACTTACACGCTCGCCTGGCTGTGTGAAAATCATTCCAGCCTTCCGCCAGTGCGATTGACAACTAATGGCCCATACTATTTGTGCTCTATGGGTTTCAGTCCTGTATAATACCCCCTGTTCCACAGATGGTTATGCATCGTAAGCCATAAAAATGAAAGACACGGTGTCTGAAGATTTGGGGGTCATGATGACCACCACATAGGACTCCAAAACAGTGATCATACACCTGGGTGCGACATGCCCTATCAATATAAGAATCAGTGCTTTTGGTCTCTTCAAAAACAGAACACCGAGGTATCTGCTACCCCGACACTGTGAAATATGAGTTAAAATGTAGAGCTCATCACCTTTGGAGAGCTGCTTGGAGATGCTCCACAATGCTGCAGACTCTTCCAGTTTCCACACATTGCAATGTCTTCCACATTTTTGTCAATAAGAAACACCGTCTCTGTCCTTTATTTCATCCATCCTGGGAGTTGTGGGAGCAGCTTAATTTACGTCATGTGATGTTCAGCTTTTTGTGAGAGCCGATGTATTGTAACGTGTTAATGCTGGGTTAGCACTTGACTCAGACATCAAAGTCATGATGGGGAAACAAAATGTATGGCAGTCTACAAAACTGTAGTCATACACTTCTCGGATGTGTTACAACACAAAAACAGTGTATCAAGCTACTTATTAAAGAACAACACAGGAACACTCTACTGATTGACAGTCTGTGGGAAATTTTCCTCCTACTGTACGGGCGACAAAACTTTACACAGATCTGTGCAAGCGACTTTGATCACTGGGCACCTGCTCCAATTGACCAACACGTGTATATTTAATTGGATGACCACATATGCTCGATGTCAACACCGAAAAAGTATTTGTTTTCGACATATTGGATATATTGGGAGAGAGGAACACGGGAATATCTTATCGAGTTCTCGACCAAGTAACATTAGCAAAGTTTTTATAGATCATAGTTTTAGTCCGTTGGATGTTATAAAAATAATGAGGGGGTGGGGGTGGGGGGAAGTGAGTGAGAGAGAGAGATACTGTGCTGTCAACGAAATCTTCATCATCATTACACTATCGTATTTCTAATGCAGTAATCATCAGAAAGTGATAAAGGTGATCAGGACATGTACAGGGTGATATTTATAGATGGTCATTCGATATCAGTGAATTGTAGGTGCTATGCTTCTGAATCTCTTTGTGCAGTTCGTGTATAGGCCTACTCTGCATGATTGCGCATTACATCCTGTACGTTAGTGAGTTATTTTCTAGTTGTGATAGCTGTCAATATAGTCAGTTATCGGTCAAGGAATAGACAACCTTCTAAATAAGAGAACAATGCTGTCGGAACGCGATGTAATCTTGAGAGAACTAGCAGGGGTCTGTGACCTGGCAGTGGACATCCCTTATTCATGTAAATCATGTGGCTTCAAATGCTATATATTGAAGACTGGGACATTCTTGAGAATGCGACAGGTAAGCGATACTCTGACAATGGAGGAGTTGAGACGTGAGCTCTGTGCTGCTTCTTCTAAGTGTTTTGGGAAAACATATTACAACCTGTCACACATGTCTCACTAAGTGACTGTAATGAGGAAATGAGCTAATAGAAAGATTTTTACTGAGAGACAATCAGCAGCAGAAGTTCTGTCTTTCATTTTCTCGACAAATAAGAGAAAACATCCTTCTGTAAGGTTTGCTTGCCCATAAATGGATGGAGTGACATCTTAATGGATAGACTAAATTTACATTTACTTCTATATGCTCACTTTGCAAGGCTTTTCAAGGAAAAATACAATAGGGCCAAGCAAACTTTTAAAACTGAAATTGTTAACCTAAGGAAGCAGATTAACAGTAGAACAATAGAACAGTCTGACAACATAAGCAAAGCATCTTGGAAGCTGATTGACAAATACCGAAAAGGTCCCAACAGGATGAACATGGAACCACTCAGCATGAGACATGATGGTAACATTATAAAAAACCCAGATACTATATGTAATAGTTTTAATAACCGCCGGCCGGTATGGCCGAGCGGTTCTAGGCGCTACAGTCTGGAACCGCGCGACCGCTACGGCCGCAGGTTCGAATCCAGCCTCGGGCATGGATGTGTGTGATGTCCTTAGGTTAGTTAGGTTTAAGTAGTTCTAAGTTCTAGGGGACTGATGACCTCAGCAGTTAAGTCCCATAGTGCTCAGAGCCATTTGAACCATTTTTTTTAATGATTACTTTTTTCTAGCGAACAATCAACCCATATTATAGATTCACAGGTAGAGACCCGATGCCATCTCACCCAGTGTGCTGAATTTGAATTTGTGGAAGTGAATGAGAAGGAGGTTCGTAGGGCAGTATGCATGCTAAAGAAGAAATTTTCATCTGGATGGAATGGCGCATCCAGTGTTATTACTAAAGTGTGCTTAAAAGAAATCTCTAAACCTCTTACTGACCTGATTAATTGCAGCATTAGAGAAAACATGTGTCCAACGGTTCTAAAAATGAGTGTAGTGAACCCAGTGTATAAAAAGGGAAGACTAATATCATTAATTCCCACTTCTAGTAAGGTATTTGAAAGCATTATCCCTTCTCAGCTAAGAGCCTTTTTCACAAAACATAATCTGCTTGTAAATTCGCAGCATAGCTTCAGAAAAGAGCTAAGTACAACCACAGCAGTTATACAGTTCATCCACGAAGTTTACTGTCTGTTGGACCAAAAGATGCAGACTGCAGCTATATTTTTGGACCTGACAAGAGCATTTGATACGGTAAACCACAGGGTACTTCTTAGAAAGCTAAAATCTTATAGTACTGGGGATCAAGCCATGAATCTTCTAACCACATCCCTGCTGAATCGTAAGCAAAGCACTAAATTGTCATACAAACTAGATAATAAAATCGTGAACTCCCAGTTCACCAGTGAACCTGTATTACAAGGTGTACCACAGGGCTCAATCCTTGGACCCTTTCTCTTCCTTATATATTTTAACGATATTGCACAATCCATTAACTCCCGTATTGTAAGCTATGCACATGACACATCAATCTTATTCTATGGAAGTGAATCAAATGAGCTAGAATCTCTTGCTAGTAGTGGTGTAACAGACGTAACAAAATACTTCAATGATCAGGGACCCAGGGTGAATGTCACCAAATCTCAACTACGGACATTTAAAACAGGCAGTTCTCACCACAACAATATGAATAGTGTGTGTAGTATCTCTGCAACAGAAAATGGTAACTGTAAATTCCTGGGTGTGTATGTTGACGAAAATTTGCGGTGGACATACCACATTAATTTCGTATGCGGAAAAGTCGGTAGTGTCATATATCTCCTCAGGCACCTCGCAAAGATAGCTCCTAGCCAAGCACTGGAATTAGTATATTATGGAGCGCTTTACCCCTTTCTCAATTACGGAATTGAACTATGGGGCTGTGCAGCCGATGTACATTTAAAAAGAATTCTACTACTACTACTACAGAAAAGAGCAATAAGACATATACATGGGATGGGGCATAGAGATTCATGTTGTGAAGTATTTGTGCAGCACAAATATCTGACAGTATGTTCTCTGTACATCTTCAAAATAGTTGTATTTTTTATAAGTCAACGAACAGAAGCTATCCAGGGCAGTGATGTACAGTCTTAGACATAAAAACTGACCGCCGGCCGGCAGCCACAGAGACTAAGTCCGAGTCGTTCACTTAAGGTGGCCAATAAAACTGACCGCCCCTGACAACTCTAAGTCCGTCCATCTGCACAATCTGGCAACACTGTAAGACGCGTAAGTGTTAGGAGGAAGTGTTGTCTACTTCCGAGATGTTGTCGAGTTGTGTGAGCCCGTGGTCTAGTGCTGATAGGACATCCACTCGCCTACGTCACCCAATATCGTTCGGCCACTTATGAGGACTACTGTTCTTACATAGAGTACGAAAATTATAAACTCAAACCCAACAAGCCTTACACCTCTTCATTTGGAAACATGTTGGACATTATGATTGTAAAGTCCTGAACAGTATATAACGAATCAACGAATTCCAGTAAGCTCAGAACGCACGGACAAACGAAGAGTCTTTATTCTTTTTGGTAGTGGCAAGATCGTTCCTCTACTTTAACTTGTTTAGCGGAAGAGTTAGTTACTTTCGGTTTAATTTTCATTTTAATTCAATTACTTTCCTTTTCCAATTCCACTGCTTGAAGATCGTTCTTTTAACTTCTAGAAGAGTTACTCTGATTTCTTTCCTCAAGATGATACCGCTGTAAATAGTAACTACATGCTTCCACAGGATACAATACAGATTCCTCTTTGGGTGCGGAAGAGCACTTTTATTTGATACAGCATTGAAGCTTGCCGAAGAAGGAACATTATGTTAGGTGCAAAGAATGGGTTATAAGGGGAGATGGGAGGCCTATTAAAAAAGAAGTGGTAATCGTCGTGCGTTCTAAACTTATTGTCGCCTGTTAGCGTCCAACTGTATTTTTTTTACCACATTTCGGTCCTCGTCTAAAGTTATGAGTCTGATTGAACATCGAAGATAATTCCCTTCACATTCTACCCACCAGCAACAAGTACTTCCAGAAACAATTCCGCAGGACAGCTCGTGGCTGTGTCGCGATCATAACAGCTTACGCTCGAGCGTTTCCTCGCGCTGCAGCGGCTACCGGCCACCGGCCAGATGCCACCCGCCGCCTGAAATCCGGCACCGCCCATGTGAACGCGGCGCGACGCAGTCAGTGTATGTATCAACTGTCATTTTCGAATTTGAAGTTCTAGTTATCATCTTACAGTTAAGCATTGGATTTTGCATACTTGAAAATCATGAACTACGGTTAAGCATTGTAAAATTGAGTCGCAAGTGGAAATAGGAGGAGGAGGAGATTAGTGTTTAACGTCCCGTCGACAACGAGGTCATTAGAGACGGAGCGCAAGCTCGGGTTAGGGAAGGACGGGGAAGGAAATCGGCCGTGCCCTTTCAAAGGAACCATCCCGGCATTTGCCTGAAAGGATTTAGGGAAATCACGGAAAACCTAAATCAGGATGGCCGGAGACGGGATTGAACCGTCGTCCTCCCGAATGCAAGTCCAGTGTGCTAACCACTGCGCCACCTTGCTCGGTGTGGAAATAGGAGTAATATCTGCAACACAATAGTTACTCTTGGTAAAACAGAGGCCTGAATGCAGAGGAGGCAGCTAGAAAGATCTGAACTGTGTGTGGAGCGAGTGCTTTTTGGAAAAATACGCCAGATCGTTCTGGCATGAATGATTTTCCACATCTTAGGAAGTCTCGACTACTGATATATGTGATGGATTACCATTTAAACATCATGTGTCTTTTGCATTCAACAGGAAAAGTGCAGAAGTCTGGTGTAGGACTACTGCATGCTCTAATTCGAAACAACAAAAATCGACGGAGTGACTATTATTGAACGTCATCAGGTCGCTCATTGAGCATTCCTATGCAGTACTGTTACTGTTGACGTGTTATGATGCCTTTATCGTTAACTTCCTAAGAAGGAATGGAAGGCTCAGCCCCACCAAAAGACGTAAACTCGAGCAAAGAGTAGTGTGAACATAATATTTTACATCTTATAGCTCCAAAAGTGTGTTTTGGGCTACGAATTATCTCCCAAGGGGCGTGTGCATCACAGCTGGAATTTGTTGCCAACAGCTGAGACACCTTTCGGTCGCAGTGTAAGGAAATCGAGCAACAAAACTACATCACCTGTGCTACTGCATGATAACGCACTCTGTTGATTTGAGAAACAAAACTGTCCATGAGATTGATAGGAAAGTCGTCTCTCAGGCACTTGTATTGATAGGGAAGTCCTCTCTGAAGCACTTGTCCCTCTCGTCATATACTCGTAAAATTTTACCTTTCCCGCTCTTGATCGATCAACCGTCAAGGCAATTCATTTCTAGATGAAAATACTCTTAAAACTACACTGGTTTAATGACATCGTTAGAACCAGTAGGTTTCTACGGGTGCAGAATTTGTAAACTACTTTAGCATTGTCAGATTGTTTTAGATATCGTGAAAGAAAATTCTGTTGCTGATTAATTTCTCTTTGATGATTACTGTTGCGTTCAGTAAACTAATGGAAAACGCAATTAAAATATTCACTATACTAATAGAAATTAAATTCAGCTTACTATAGACACATCATGACAGCAGTCTGTCTTAATAAAGCATTAAGTATCTGTAAGACGATTGAGCCTATTTTAACACGAATTTGTAGGATATTACCGACTTTTGACTTCTAAAAGATCTGCATTTACTTCATTTCCTCCATCATTCGCAAGTATTATGAAAATGTGACAGTTTATAGATAAAATTATGTATTCACAACAACAAAAAATACCTCGGCAGAAAACAAAAGTGGTATTATGAGCCGGCCAGTGTGGCCGAGCGGATGTAGGCGCTTCAGTCTGGAACCGCGCGACCGCTACGGTCGCAGGTTCGAGTCCTGCCTCGGGCATGGATGTATGTGATGTCCTTAGATTAGTTAGGTTTAAGTAGTTCTAAGTTCTAGGGGACTGATGACCTCGGATGTTATGTCCCATAGTGCTCAGAGCCATTTGAACCATTTTTTGGCATTATGAATTTGTCAGTACCGTAAGGTTTTCGCTCTGACACTAAGGGTTACTGAAAGTAGCAAGACGAATTTTGCTCTTGCGTTGTCTTATGATTCCCTTATTGAGTTTGTATCTGACTGCTTGTAGCTCTGCTACAAAAGAATTAAAAATCTGGCTTTCAGCGAGTCTCGAAAGGCGAACGAAAGCAGCTTGCACCTGGGAATTGGTTTCTTCCTAAAGTGGGTAGACATCCTTTTGAGGTTGAATTGTTGGCAAATGTCAGTCAGACGTGTGCCGTTGGTGTAAGTGTTTCGGTGTGTTGAATTTGTACCAATGACTTTTCCATAGGTTTTTCTGTTCCAGATGGAGAGTTGAAGTCTCCCATTAGTATTTTCACGTCGTCTGGGTGAATTTTGCTCATAGTTTTTTCGAGTGTGTTCCAGAATTTTTCGACATTTTCGGTGTTTTTCTTATTTGCGATGTTGGTGGGGGCATGTGCATTGATGAGTGTATATTTTTTACTGGGGCTCTGAATGAGCATAGTCATAAGTCGATTGTTGAAGGGTGTGATTTCTTTGATAGAGGTGATGGTAGATCTGTGTTCGAGAAATGTCATGTCGAAGATTGATGCGCCTTTCGCTACCTTTTGTTGTATTTTGTTCTTGAGGATGCAGTGGTTTTCGTAATGCAAGGTTTCATTGCCAGTTAGTCGCGGTTCTTGAAGAGCAAGGGTGAGAATTTTTTGGTGGTCGATTTCTTATGTGAGATTATTTAGTTTTCGTGTTTGGATCAATGTATGGACGTTTAGTTTTCAAATGTTTGTTTTCTGCTTGTAGGGAAATTCACCAGAGATCTCCGATATTCTCTGCCGTGCTAGCCTGTACTCCCCAGAATCCGAAAATTCAGCTGCCGCCTGTCGACGGGCGGGTTGTGTACCACCTGGGGTAAAGTTGACTTTGCTTGCACAGTCCATGTTTGCTTGTGTTTCATTGGTTTGGCCTGGGTGCCACCTGGACCGGACAGGACCAGAGGGTGTTGAAGCCTTTGGAAGCAAATATTTTCAGCCGAGCTCATGGAGCTAACAGACGGTGACCAGAGTAGCGGTGATTTTCACTCAGACGTGTCTGGATTTTGGGTTCAACGGATTGAGTAGCCGTTCAGGATTGTGTTAGTATTTGGTTCACCCCAAGTATTTGATTTCCTCGGTACCACTCATATGGGGGAGGCTTTCACCTATCCGCCACACGGGATTATTATTATTATTATTATTATTATTATTATTATTATCGATCCGTCATCAGCAAATCCGATATGGTGTATCTTCCCACCACTGAAATAGATGTGTATTGTTCGATTCAATATTTCCATCACATAAATGTGGGTTATAATTACGTTACATTGCTGCTAGTAGACATATTTCTCACGTTTTCTTAGACAGTTGCTACCTGTTACTCCAGCAAAGGAATTTATGTGCGCGGCATTGTTGCAAAACAGACGTTCAAATTATCCGATTTCTGTAATTTCGTTTCGATACCATTCGTTCTAATTGATTCAGCCAGTCAGTCTTAATGTGGATATCCGACTACGGCTCTCGTCATATGATACACTGAGTAAACCACTTTCTTAAAAAATGGTTCAAATGGCTCTGAGCACTATGGGACTTAACATCTGTGGTCATCAGTCCCCTAGAACTTAGAACTACTTAAACCTAACTAACCTAAGGACATCACACACATCCATGCCCGAGGCAGGATTCGAACCTGCGACCGTAGCAGTCGCGCGGTTCCGGACTGAGCGCCTAGAACCGCTAGACCACCGCGGCCGGCCCCACTTTCTTAATCGGACTGCTGAATCTAGATCACTTGACTATGACAGGGCCTGAATTCTTAAACACTATGGAAAAGAATAATACAATGTGCTTATTACAAATACGTTATTTAAATATAAATATATGAAGTAACGAGATAACAGTTTATTTACAGGAGCAGAGCCCCATCCATCATAGCGGAGCAGTACAAGATTGGTTTCTTGGCCAAGAGAGGATAAAGCTGTTGCCGTTTGTTCCACGATCACCGAACATCAACCAGATAGAGAATATGTGGACCTACAAATGCAAGCGACCTTAGGACGAATATAGAAAACGTATAGTTGGAAGTAAACCATTACGCTACACTATCGACGACTTAATGAAATAAATGCCACTACGCCTTCGAGAAATTTTACGTAATGATGGTGGTTGGGTTGGTTACTAATAGTATACTCGTCCACAAAACCCATGTGGACAATTGTCAGATAATCGGTCAAGCATTGTTTTGTCGCAGCTCTTTAGCATACAAGTTCATTTACTTTCAGTCTCCTCCTTACAATTCTTGCAATGCAAAGTATTGAAAAATCTCATTCACTCGACGCCAACTGAGGAATTGATTGGATAGTATCGTTAGCAGAGACAGTGCGCTCTTGTTGTCGCGGCTCGTGACAAGTGCAGCGATTAGCAGTGCCCAATGCGGCCGCGATTCGTTTATGTTGGCTGAGCGTGGACACTGCAGCAGACGCTTCGCCATAAACACAAAGAAATCACCTTGGCTTTGATGGCAGTGACTGGCCATCACTGCCTGCATGTTCTTACAGTAACAAACGTGAGACTCTACTCACAGGTGCCATGGAAGAATTGCAACGGGTATCATGTAATTAGTCATCAGAATATTAACCAGTGATGAAATGTCCACTCTATTTGAATCCCAAGAAAATAGGAACCTTCTCACCAAGGAATGTGAGGTGATATCAAAATTTATCCAACATACAAAAATTAACTGCAGAGCTTTCATGCACCCATTAGTAGCACACAAGGAAATATTACGTCGTCTTGGAAGCGTATAGTTCATTTCCTCTTCTCATGTCAACGCCCTTGTTTTAGTATGAAGTGAGAAAATAAACACGAAAAACTAAAGTTCCTGAGAAGCATATGTCAGTTCCTCTTCTCATATCATAGCTTTTGTTTTAGTAAGAAGTAAAAAAAAATAAACAGTTTAGGGTTCTGAAGCAGAATATGACACCAGATTCTTATCGTAGGCGCTATCGGAAACGCAAAAAGTAGGGAGCTGTCCATTCTTTTGTCCAACAGTCTTGTTTCCTTTCATCCATTACTCCCGCTCGGAGATTCTTATTTAGGGACTTGTGGGCATCAAGTTCTTCAGCAAAATAAGCCTTATGTTATTGTGCTAATTACGGTATGGAAAAAATGCAACAAAGATGAGTTCCCCTAGAGCAGTGAGCTTATTTGCACATGTCTGCCAGCTGCCACAACACTTCACAGAATCCATGCGGCGCCGGCCGAGGAGACTGAGCGGTTCTAGGTGCTACAGTCTGGAACCGCGCGACCGCTACGGTCGCAGGTTCGAATCCTGCCTCTGGCATGGATGTGTGTGATGTCCTTAGGTTAGTTAGGTTTAAGTAGTTCTAAGTTCTAGGGGACTGATGAACTCAGATGTTAAGTCCCACAGTGCTCAGAGCCATTTGAACCTTTTTTTTATTTTTTTATTTTTTGTTTTTGAATCCATGCGGCAGGCAACACAACTGTGCGTGTACTTAAGACTTCATTCAGTAAGACGTCAGGAGATGGACGGAAACGTCAAATTAACGTCGCTTTCCGAGTCGTATTCAATCCAGAATGAGGTGCTCAAATGGTTCAAATGGCTCTCAGCACTATGCAACTTAACTGCCGAGGTCATCAGTCGCCTAGAACTTAGAACTAATTAAACTTAACTAACCTAAGGACATCACACACATCCATGCCCGAGGCAGGATTCGAACCTGCGACCGTAGCGGTCGATCGGCTCCAGACTGTAGCGCCTAGAACCGCCGGCCACTCTGGCCGGCTGAGGTGTTATTAAGGTAGTTGAGCGTTCTAGCAATTACACTTTAATAATTCCCATATCAGTATTCCCCCCCTCCCCCCCCCCCTCCCCCGCAAGAACCATTGACCTTGTCGTCGGTGGGGAGGCTTGCGTGCCTCAGCGATACAGATAGCCGTACCGAAGGTGCAACCATAACGGAAGGGTATCTGTTGAGAGGCCAGACAAACGTGTGGTTCCTGAAGAGGGGCAGCAGCCTTTTCAGTAGTTGCAGGGGCAACAGTCTGGATGATTGACTGATCTGGCCTAACCAAAGCAGCCTTGCCGTGCTGGTACTGCGAACGGCTGAAAGCAAGGGGAAACTACGGCCGTAATTTTTTCCGAGGGCATGCAGCTTTACTGTATGATTAAATGATGACGGCATCCTCTTGGGTAAAATATTCCGGAGGTAAAATAGTTCCCCATTCGGATCTCCGGGCGGGGACTACTCAGGAGGACGTCGTTATCAGCAGAAAGAAAACTGGCGTTCTACGGATCGGAGCGTGGAATGTCAGATCCCTTAATCGGTCAGGTAGGTTAGAAAATTTAAAAAGGGAAATAAATAGATTAAAGTTAGATATAGAGGGAATTAGTGAAGTTCGGTGGCAGGAGGAATAAGACTTCTGGTCACGTGAATACAGGGTTATAAATACAAAATCAAATAGGAGTAATGCAGGAGTAGGTTTAATAATGAATAAAAAAATAGGAGTGCGGGTAAGCTACTACAAACAGCATAGCGAACGCATTAATGAGGCCAAGATAGACACGAAGCCCATGCCTACTACAGTAGTACAAGTTTATATGCCAACTAGCTCTGCAGATGACGAAGAAATTGAAGAAATGTATGATGAAATAAAAGAAATTATTCAGATAGTGAAGCGACACGAAAATTTAATAGTCATGGGTGACTGGAATTCGGTAGTAGGAAAAGGGAGAGAAGGAAACGTAGTAGGTGAATATGGATTGGGGCTAAGAAATGAAAGAGGAAGCCGCCTGATAGAATTTTGCACAGAGCACAACTTAATAATAGCTAACATTTGGTTCAAGAATCATAAAAGAAGGTTGTATACATAGAAGAAGCCTGGAGATACTGACAAGTTTCAGATAGATTACATAATGGTAAGACAGAGATTTAGGAACCAGGTTTTAAATTGTGAGACATTTCCAGGGGCAGATGTGGACTCTGATCACAATATATTGGTTATGAACTGTAGGTTAAAACTGAAGAAACTGCAAAAAGGTGGGAATTTAAGGAGATGGGACCTGTATAAACTGAAAGAACAAGAGGTTGTAGAGAATTTCAGGGAGAGCATAAAGAAACAATTGACAGGAATGGGGGAAAGAAATACAGTAGAAGAAGAATGGGTAGCTTTGAGAGATGAAGTAGTAGTAGGTAAAAAGACGAGGGCTAGTAGAAATCCTCGGTTAACAGAAGAAATACTGAATTTAATTGACGAAAGAGGAAAAGATAAAAATGCAGTAAATGAAGCAGGCAAAAAGGAATACAAACGTCTCAAAAACGAGATCGACAGGAAGTGAAAAATTGCTAAGCAGGGATGCCTAGAGGACAAATGTAAGGATGTAGAGGGTTATCTCACTAGGGGTAAGATAGATACTGCCTACAGGAAAATTAAAGAGACCTTTGGGGAGAAGAGAACCACTTGTATGAATATCAAGAGCTCAGATGGAAACCCAGTTCTAAGCAAAGAAGGGAAAGCAGAAAGGTGGAGGGAGTATATAGGGGGCCTATACAAGGGCAATGTACTTGAGGACAATATTATGGAAATGGAAGAGGAAGTAGATGAAGATGAAATTGGAGATATGATACTGCGTGAAGAGTTTGACAGAGCACTGAAAGACCTGAGTCGAAAGAAGGCCCCGGGAGTAGACAACATTCCATTAGAACTACTGACGGCCTTGGGAGAGCCAGTCCTGACTAAACTCTACCATCTGGTGAGCAAGATATATGAGACAGGCGAAATACCCTCAGACTTCAAGAAGAATATAATAATTCCAATGCCAAAGAAAGCAGGTGTTGATAGATGTGAAAATTACCGAACTATCAGTTTAATAAGTCACAGCTGCAAAATACTAACGCGAATTCTTTACAGACGAATGGAAAAACTGGTAGAAGCTGACCTCGGGGAAGATCAGTTTGGATTCCTTAGAAATGTTGGAACACGTGAGGCAATACTGACTATACGACTTATCTTAGAAAATACATTAAGGAAAGGCAAACCTACGTTTCTAGCATTTGTAGACTTAGAGAAAGCTTTTGACAATGTTGACTGGAATACTCTCTTTCAAATTATGAAGGTGGCAGGGGTAAAATACAGGGAGCGAAAGGCTATTTACAATTTGTACAGAAACCAGATGGCAGTTATAATAGTTGAGGGGCATGAAAGGGAAGCAGTGGTTGGGAAGGGAGTGAGACAGGGTTGTAGCCTATCCCCAATGTTATTCGATCTGTATATTGAGCAAGCAGTGAAGGAAATAAAAGAAAAATTCGGAGTAGGAATTAAAATCAATGGAGAAGAAATAAAAACTTTGAGGTTCACCGATGACATTGTAATTCTGTGAGAGACAGCAAAGGACTTGGAAGAGCAGTTGAACGGAATGGACAGTGTCTTGAAAGGAGGGTATAAGATGAACATCAACAAAATCAAAACGAGGATAATGGAATGTAGTCGAACTAAGTCGGGTGATGCTGAGAGAATTAGATTAGGAAATGAGACACTTAAAGTAGTAAAGGAGTTTTGCTATTTGGGGAGCAAAATAACTGATGATGGTCGAAGTAGAGAGGATATAAAATGTAGACTGGCAATGGCAAGGAAGCGTTTCTGAAGAAGAGAAATTTGTTAACATCGAGTATTGATTTAAGTGTCAGGAAGTCATTTCTGAAAGTATTTGTATGGAGTGTAGCCATGTATGGAAGTGAAACGTGGACGATAAATAGTTTGGACAAGAAGAGAATAGAAGCTTTCGAAATGTGGTGCTACAGAAGAATGCTGAAGATTAGGTGGGCAGATCATATAACTAATGAGGAGGTATTGAATAAGATTGGGGAGAAGAGAAGTTTGTGGCACAACTTGACAAGAAGACGGGATCAGTTGGTAGGACATGTTCTGAGGCATCAAGGGATCACAAATTTAGTGTTGGAGGGCAGCGTGGAGGATAAAAATCGTAGAGGGAGACCAAGAGATGAATACGCTAAACAGATTCAGAAAGATGTAGGTTGCAGTAGGTACTGGGAGATGAAGAAGCTTGCACAGGATAGAGTAGCATGGAGAGCTGCATCAAACCAGTCTCAGGACTGAAGACCACAACAACAACAACAATGAGTATTCCGATAGCCAAAAGAACCCTTTAGTGTGAAACCATGGGGAACTGCATTAATATCAAACTGCAAGAACTTGAGACAATACGTGGACTCTTCTCTTCGCTGGGTGACCTATTTCTGTTATTTGGGGTTCTCTCCGTCATAGGCGTAATCCAAATGGAACTTCACATTCATGAGGCGCTTTCCGCTATTCTTGACAAACATCAGCAACTTGTAATCACTGCGAGTTACAACTGTGTGATGATAATGGTACAGTTTGTCAGTAGTTGTGGTGTTGTTGTTGTCATACTGGTTACGGTAACGTGGCGCACATAATTTAGCACTGACTACCTACTTAAGTAAAGATAGTGTTGCGGCGTCGTCGCTTCTCTTTATGTGGCTTCAGCTTGAGTAATCCGATTTAGCGAACATAGTACTCCATTCGCGAACTGCTAATGATACAGTATGACTACAGAGATCATCGTGAGGGAATTACATTAATTCTGCAGTGAATTGCTTAACAAATATTACCTTCAGCTGTGCAGCTGGAATGACTCGTTACACAGGTACTCTATGTCGCACTTGGTTAAGTGATCAGTTCGCTGCAATCCTGCATCTACTGTTCGTAAATACTTGTGTACTGACCATTCGTTATTTGACTAAATATGCACTACAATCTGATCGATCTGATTCGCATGCATATGACATGGGTTAGCGCCGTCACAAAGCAATGACTAAGGGCTGTATGCTGTTGAATTCCCGTTACATTGATGGCAAGACAAATGTTCGCAAATCACCTCTATTGCCTCAAAAAACAATTGCATCTTAAATATCGAAGGACCGACGTCCACACTGTCACAGTGCATTGAAATACAGCAACAACGATAGATGAAATTTTGTGACCGACTGGGCTTCGAACCTGGACCTCCTGCTTACTAGACAGACGGGCTGACCACTGCACTATTTTTTTTTTTTTTTTTAAGTTTGAGAATTTCAGCACCAGGTAGGCGGAGGCAAAGAGGGCAGGGGTCTAAGATCCGAGGCCTGGCCACAATGCCTCCCCCATGCCCGTCACTGAGTAGCTGCATTATTCCCATGTATTCCATGTTTGTTCCCATATATGCCTTAAATTGTAGAACAAAATTGAAGTAGTAATTAAAGTAAAATAAATTACGGATTGCCGCCTCCAATGGCTTGCGTTCCTTGTAGAACATAACTTATAACAGTGAAAAGGGTAACGGAAAAATACATAACAAACATTCATTCAGAAATATATTCACAATTTAAGTTATTATGCACTGGATGCACATGAGGTTTGTAAGGAAGCCATATATTTTGCACCAAATGAAAGAAATTTCGGAGCCGGATGGGTTTTGCCAAATTAGAACAGTTCTGATTTTAGAGCCAACATAAAAGAAGATTCCAGGAATAAAAAAAAAGTGAATGAATAGTATTCTGCTTCTAATCAATAAACTGTCCACCTCTTTGTAGCCCACATAAAGCAATAGATAAAACATTTTGAAACCATTCCTTATATTTGTTATTCTTCTCCAGCTTAAAATGTTCTTCTGCAATATAAAACATGTATTCTTCTAAGTTCGAAGTTTTGTTTGTTAAGACGTAAAACACAAACTGTCCCAAAAGCCACGAATGTCTGTTATTCTTTGCGGACAGGTAACATTTCCAGTCAGGTTGTAAAGCTTCAGTTATTGGTATATGACTTTCTGCTGTTCTGTTGATAGTGCTAATTTCTCCCTAGTCCAGGCCCAAATTCTGATTCTATTTTCACATAAGAAGATGTGCGCTACAGTTTCTACAAGCCGACATTTGTCGCAGTATGGAGATGGTCTCAATTTGATTTTCAATAATCGTTCCGTTGTGGGTATGGTTTCGTTTACAACGTCGTACCATACGGCACTGGCTCTAGTTGGTAGAATATTATTGTTGGTAGTTTTACAGACGTTCATCCAGTTTTTAGTAGGTTAATTTACCAGAATTGGGTTGTGAAGACGATGTCTGGTAATATAATCATAGACGGTTCTAGTGTTGCTTTGTGCTGGTGGAAGTCTTATACAGCTCCAATCGCCATAGTACTTTCTGGCGTAATCTAGGTTCAAATGGCTCTGAGCACTATGCGACTTAACTTCTGAGGTCATCAGTCGCCTAGAACTTAGAACTAATTAAACCTAACTAACCTATGGACATCACGCACATCCATGCCCGAGGCAGGATTCGAACCTGCGACCGTAGCAGTCGCTCGGCTCCAGACTTTAGCGCCTAGAACCGCACGGCTACTCCGACCGGCGTAATCTAGGCTGGCATCTGTATGTGCTACATTAACAGGAGCGTTCCTGTCCCCAGGATCTAACGACAGGAACAGAAGTTTCGTGATTCCTGTCTTAGTGGCATGTATTAGTTTAAAAGGCCGACCGTAGTGGCCCTGCGGTTCTAGGCGCTTCAGTCTGGAACCGCGCGACCGCTACGGTCGCAGGTTCGAGTCCTGCCTCGGGCATGGATGTATGTGATGTCCTTGGATTAGTTAAGTTTAAGTAGTTCTAAGTTCTAGGGGACTGATGACCATAGATGTTAAGTCCCATAGTGCTCAGAGCCATTTGAACCATTTTTTTAGTTTAAAAGCACGTCTTTAATTCCAAGTCCTCCGTTTTGCCTCTGCAAAGTCGCCGTGTGGAAGGATACTTTGAAGATATTTTGTTTCCACACATACCAAGACGCTACAGCTAGCATTTTATGTGCGGTGCCCTCCGGTATCGGTAAGACTGCTAAGTATGTATGTGTTTAAAAACTGAACTTTCTGCGGTCGGTCTAACGATCGCATGTCGTGGTCCTTCAACAAGGTTCCGATGACATTAAGTTACCGCTCCCAAATGTTCGTAGCCATGCGCTTGGAATTCGCCCGTAACTACAATCTGAGTTGGAGTCTCTCTTCGGTTGCATCTAACCAGTGCGCACCTATTGTACTATTGTAAGAACCGAGATACAGTATTTGGATTTAAAATTTTGTAAATTTGTCGTAAGATCTTATGGGACCAATCTGCTTAGGTCATCGGTCCCTAAGCTTACACACTACTTAATCTAACTTAAACTAACTTACGCTATGGACAACACACACACCCATGCCGGAGGGAGGAGAAAAAATGTTCAAATGTGTGTGGAATCTTATGGGACTTAACTGCTAAGGTCATCAGTCCCTAAGCTTACACACTACTTAACCTAAATTATCCTAAGGACAAACGCACCCATCCATGCCCGAGGGAGGACTCGAACCTCCGCCGGGACCAGTCGCACAGTCCATGACTGCAGCGCCCTAGACCCGGAGGGAGGACTCGAACCTCCGACGGTGGACACTGTCGGGACACAGCAGCCAACCTCTCTGTAGCACCTATCTACAGACGCTCCTCGTCAGTCGCGAATTCCCATCTTTGCCGCATACCACATGCGGTAACTGCCCCCCCCCCCCCCTCTCGTCGTCCATTATTCCACTCGCTCGCGGCCACATTGTATTCTCGCGAGGGTTCGGACGATGACGTGCGTCTAGCACTGAAAACTTTCGATGATCCGTGGAGACCCGAATAATTATACAGGATATTTCAGGAAGAATAGTAAATATTGTAGCAGGTGGCAGTATAGACAAATTGCAGAAAAAATGCCATATAACGTATGTCTAATTTTTATGGCGAACATATAGCTGGGTTCAACGCATTTACGTTTCGTATGTTGGTCCTTACAGGACCCAGTTGTCTACACTTCGTTGAAAATGAGCTTCCAGCGTTATTGGAAGAGGTTCATTTGGCTGCAGGAATGCGTATGTTCCTCCAGCATGACGGAGCTCCTGCACATTCTAGTCGTCAACCTAACATTTCCCTGAAGATGGATCAGCAGATATGGGTACTTTTCTTGGCCTTCAAGGTCCACAGCCCGCATCTCGTGGTCGTGCGGTAGCGTTCTCGCTTCCCACGCCCGGGTTCCCGGGTTCGATTCCCGGCGGGGTCAGAGATTTTCTCTGCCTCGTGATGGCTGGGTGTTTTGTGCTGTCCTTAGGTTAGTTAGGTTTAACTAGTTCTAAGTTCTAGGGGACTTATGACCACAGCAGTTGAGTCCCATAGTGCTCAGAGCCATTTGAACCATTTTTTCAAGGTCCACAGACCTTATCTCTTTGGATTTTTGCCTGCGGGGATGCTTAAAGGCGAAGTATACTAAGAAAAAGTAAACCCAAGAGCCAATTTGATCTTTCGGGTTATGAATAATGCACCTCTCATAAAAGAACGCAAAGACGACCTCAGAAGAGCTACACAAGGTGTTATCAAGAGAAGTCAAATGTGCATTGAAGTTGGTGGGGGAATTTTTGAAAATCAACTTTGAACGTCCTTATTTGCCTTTGCTTTGAGTTTTTTAGAGTTCGTACTAACAGCTGTATCTCTGTACTCAATAAAAAGTGGACGCATCTATATGGAATTTTTTATGCAATTCGTCTGTACTACTACCTGCTAAAATATCTACTATTCCTCCTGAAACACCCTGAATATGGATATATGTGTGGTGTCTGTTCTTTCGGACATGTCCCAAAGAAAAGACACTACGAATCCGGGTTCAAACCTGGTCAGGTACAAATTTTCATCTGACACCGTTGTTATATTTTAACGCCCATGACAGCCTGGACATATGTCCTTCGATATTTAATTGATTAACAAGGCTGTCTGTTTCGATTCGTAGTGTCTGTTCTTTCGGAAATGTCCGAAAGAACAGACACACACACACACACACACACACACACACACACACACACACACACACACACATTTTTATCATAAGTGCTATTCGGAAAATGTTTGACAATTCAGTGATAGTGCCGGACTGGAGCTGCATCAACCTACTCATTTTACTAGATATAGTTGTAATTTTCTGAACAATTGCTGTTTAATAAGTGACAACGACAGTGTCTCTCATCGTTTACTTCGTTGGAAACCTGCTCCTTTCTGCCCTAGCCTATGCTACAGCAATTAGTGATTGCTCACATTCTTGATACCTCACTGGACGTGCTACTGCAACTGTATCCAAACATTCAAATCCCGCTGGAAAAGTATATTTCAAGTCAGATGGTTTTGGTCCTCCCCTACTGTCATTGAAAACGATCACAACGAAATTAAGTATAGGAATCCTATGAAACCCTTGAGTTCATACTGCGGTACTGTGCAGATGAAAAAAGTAGTTTTTCACAATTATCAGATGACAGATGGAATTTGTCAGATTCCACTAATTATGATTGCATTATTAATTGTTGGTTCACAGGCGCTTTTCTGCCGCTTATTGTAACTGTTTTTTTTTTTAATGTTAGAGCTGGAAGAATAGAAACATCAAATTTTCGCCATATGAAAAGTTCGAATTCACCTTAAGTGTTCACATTTCGAGCGAAGGTAGAATATCCGTCAGAAAAGCTGACAACAATAAGCCAGGCCATGACTGTCTTCTAGCGGATGTGCCAATGACAGTGATCTCATTAACAATATTGTACAGCAAAGATACTATGCTAACTCAACCACTGTAGAAGCTCCAAAATTGTGAATTGCGTCTGGTGAATACGTTTTCAAGGGTTCAGTCCGATTAAGACAGTAAAACACAAATAACTGTCACAGTTATTAATTTATGACATTTATTTGGCACTACAAGTAATTCCACTCTAGCCCCTAAACCTAGTTACAGGAATGGGAATAAGACTCATTGAAATATAATGAGGATCTTGCGGCCCTTGCCACCCGCAACTTTGAGACGCAGCTATAATCACTTCCGAGGTCACTCACAGAACACACCAGCTGGTATCCTTCCTGCAGTATAACTGAAACTTGGCAACAGCGCAGAATATGTTTGGCAGCTCTGTGACCGACGAGTTACTTCCTTGATGGCACAGAACTATCCTGCTAAATTCACTTGATATTATCGTGTCCTTTCAATTGAATACTGTGAGTGATCTTCCCTTGAGATGTGACATAAAGGTATCAGTTAATGCTTTTGAGTCAACGAAAGTCATTCCACACGGGAAATACAACTACGCTCGTCTCTTATGTTGCGATTTATCTGCCATAGCGGCTACTGAGTCAATAAGTACGCCAAAGACACCGCACCTGTTCGCTAGCTCCTAGGTAATGCCGGTATGGTAACTCAGCGTGTTCGGTCAGAGTATTAGCTGCCCTCTGTAATAAAAAAAGAAAAAAAAACTGAGTTAATGGATCAACGACGAACTGACGCGGGTGTCTTGCGACGTCCGCCCCGAGCAGGTACAACGAACGAAAACGAACAAAATGAGACTAAAAAAATAAATAAAAGAGAGACGTTCTTGCCTGTCAGGTGCACGCTGGCGTTGCTCGCCTTTCGAGACTCGCTGAAAGCCTGATTTTTAATTCTTTTGTAGCAGAGCTACAAGCAGGCAGATACAAACTCAATAAAGGCATCGTAAGACAACGCTCGAGCAAAATTCGTCTTGCTACTTTTAGTAACATTAGTGTCGAAGCGAAAACCTTACGGTACTACGAAATTCATAATGCCACTTTTGTTTTCTGCCGACATATTTTTGTTGTTGTGAATACGTAATTTTATCTATGAACTGCCACATTTTCATAATACTTGCGAATGATACAGGAAATGAAGTAAATACAGATCTTTTCGAACTCAATAGTCGGTAATATGCTACAAATTCGTGTTAAAATAGGCGCAATCGTCTTACAGATACTTAATGCTTTATTAAGATAGACTGCTGTCGTGATGTTTCTGTAGTAAGCTGAATTTAATTTCTGTTAGTATAGTGAATATTTTAATTGCGTTTTCCATTAGTTTACTGAACGCAACAGTAATCATCAAAGAGGAATTAATCAGCAACAGAATTTTCTTTCACGATATCTAAAACAATCTGACAATGCTAAAGTAGTTTACAAATTCTGCGCCCATAGAAACCTACTGGTTCTAACGATGTCATTACACCAGTGTAGTTTTAAGAGTATTTTCATCTAGAAATGAATTCCCTTGATGGTTGATCGATCAAGAGCGGGAAAGGTAAAATTTTACGAGTATATGACGAGAGGGACAAGTGCTTCAGAGAGGACTTCCCTATCAATACAAGTGCCTGAGAGACGACTTTCCTATCAATCTCATGGATAGTTGATGACTAACTGAAACCCTCAGCTGCCGACAGGTGTTGTTGATACACCTCGATGTGGACAGCTGAAAATGTGTGCCCCAACTGGGACTCGAACCTGGGATCTCCTCCTTATTTGGCAGATGCTCTATCCATCCTTTTTTTTACGACGATTACCACTTTTTTATTATTTTTTTTATTTTTTGAACGCACGACACTTGTCATTTTTTTTATTATTATTATTTTTTATCAAGAGCGTTCAGTTATGAGTAGGTGGAGACAAAGCGGGCAGGGGTCGGAACCCGAGGCCCGGCCGCGATGTCTCCCCCCTCCCGTCTCTGAATCACTCCCTCTAAGTAGCTTTTATATTTATTTTTATTTTATTATTATGATTATTTTTTTTACCAGGAACAGGGTAAATTAACAAAAGATCTTTATTGGTACAAACTGAAATACAACAGAAATGCCATCCTTCCGGCGAAAATAACACAAGACATTATACTCGTACAAGGCGAGCAATTTTTTGTTTTTATGAACAAGGTGGAGGAAGAAAAGAATAATAATACTGATGTAAGCTAAGAGGTGTGAAGCAATATACAGTGGAGTGAGGAAAAAACCAGTGTGTTCTGGTATAGTGCATAAAATAAAGGAGGCGCGTGTCAATGCGCCTAGTCCACTGTGGATTACAATATAGAAAGTAGCGCGGGGAGTCTCAGATGCCACCAGGGGGGGGAAGGGGGGGGGGGGAGTGCTGTCGGCGTGTGGCACCATCCAACTGAGCGGGAGTGACGTAAAGATCGCGAGTAGGTAATTGGCGAAGAAGGCGCGGTAGCGCGGTCGGTGTTCGACTTGACTGTGGGCGGTTTGTAAGTACTGCCAGAAATCAAGGCGTGATTTGTCACCATCATTATATATGTAGGCGATTGTCCATCCCTTGACCCATACAATCGCATGATTTTTGGTGGCGGGGAAATAAGTATTCTCAGGATGGATAAAAGTCCACGGGTCAATCGAGTCCGGCGGAACGCCGAGGTAACAGGCAACGAACTGTCGGGCAAGTTTCCAGACGTCACAGGTGGCAGCACAAGTCAGTTGATGGACATCGTTATCCACGAGGTGGCAAATGGAACAAAGTGGAGAGTCCATTAGTCCGATGGCGTGAAGGCGATGATTTGTGGCGAATTTTTCATTTGCGACTTGGTACCATGTTGCCCGGACGTTCGAGGGAAGAAAAGGCTGGTGGATATGACGCCAAACCGTGGGCCACCGCTTGGACGGGTGTCTCAGTTCGATATTGTTGCTGGATATGGAACGAAGCAGTGGGGTGTAAAAATCTTTAGGTCGAGGAGAACGCGTGGTCGGTAAGTGTGTGTGAGCATAACTGAAGTCGATGACGAAATCAGAAATGTGCGTCAGATGGTGTTTGATGTGTCCGACTGGTACTGGTGGTGTTACGGTCGCTGGCACAAGAATTTCCAGCAAGCTGCGCGTGAGGGAGGTGCCCCCGTGCCACTGCTTGTGCACGGTGGACATGTACAAGGACGCCGCTCGGAGTCGCGGGGGAAGGGTGAGCGTGTCGTAGCGGACCTTTAAGAGTGTACCGGCCGTAAGAAAGTATCCGAAGGCAGCCTGGAGGCTGCGTCCAATTGTTGATGGCAGCGGGAGGACCTGTGCGATGTGGACCATTCTGGACGCCACATGTTGATTCAGGTATTGGACACGTTGTAAAGAATCGAGTCGTCGGAGAAGATTTTGTCGTACCGTCGTGCAGATAGTTTGGAGTGCACGCCGAAAATTGATGGCAGTGGATCGGCGCATGTTGGAGGTGAAAATGATACCAAGGTATCGTAGTTTTTGTACACACGGGAGAGGTGCTAAGTCGTCGTGTGAGAGGCCGCGTCCAATGGGCATCGCCGCGGATTTAGCCACATTCATGTTACTGCCCGCTGCAGTGCCGTACGTTGATATCAAATCAAGTACCGTGTGTGTTTCACTCCGTGAGCGGATCAAGAGGAGGAGGTAAACCGCATACGCACGACATGGAAAACTGTGCTGTCGCAAAGTGAGACCAGAAAGGTGGCTCGTCAGACTCCCGACGAGTGGCTCCAGGCTTATGGCATAGAGTAGGGTCGAAAGTGGGCAGCCTTGCCGTACGGAACGCCGGATCGCCACTGGTCCCGCCACACGGCCGTTAACCTGAATCAGCGATTCGGCGGTGCCGTACAGGCGCCGGATAACGTCGATAAAGGCTGGTGGAAAACCCATGCGGTTGATCACTGAGAACAGAAAAAGATGCCGCACTCTGTCGAATGCGCTGTCAAAATCAATGGCAACCACTGCGGCGCGGAGTTTGCACGCCGCTGCCAGTGCAATTAAATCGCGACATTCTTCTGTGGCCGTTTGTATATTAACTGAGCCGCCCGGAGTTGTCTGTTCCGGGGAGAGAATGCTAGGCAGGACCTTGCGGCATCGCGTTGCCAGTAGGCGTGTAAAAATTTTATAGTCTGCGTTAAGCAGAGTCAGGGGACGGTAATGTGCTGTCGTCACACCTGGTGTCGGTTTGTGGATGGGTATAATAATTCCCGTGACGAAGGACGGCGGTACGGCGTTCCCCATCGTCAGCAGTTCATGAAACATCGTTGTCCACCGTGACGCCCTTAGTGTGAGGAAAGCGCGATAAAATTCTATCGGCAATCCGTTGACACCAGGTGACTTATTCAGAGCGCCTTTTTTGATTGCATCGTGGACTTCGTCACGCTTAATTGGCTCCATCAGCTCGTCCGCTTCGTCGCTGGTGAGGGTGCGAGTTACGTGTGGTAACACAGACTCCTCAGCGTGGTTGTCGGTAGTCTCCTCCTGGTACATTGTGCGGTAGTGGTCGACAAAGGCACTGACGATTTCAGCCTGGCAAGTGACGTGCTGTCCGTGACAGGTGTTGACCTCGGTGATGAGTTGTTGTCGTCGATGTTTCCTATCGGAGGCGATATGATGCATTGTGGGATGTTCTTGTTCCGCCGAATCGTGACATCGGGTTCGCACCATAGCCCCCTGCAGTCTACGACGTGTCAACGTTACAATATGCGCCATAATCCTGCTGTGTTACCTCTGGGTGTCGGGGGTGGGCGGTTGGGCGTCCAGGTCGCGGAGAACGGCGTAGAAATAGTCGGTAGTGTGCCGGCGCCAAGTGGCAACTTCCTTTGCATACTGAATCAAAGTACGTCGAATGGCAGGTTTGGCACATTCCAGCCACCAGGTCAAGGTCGTGCAGTACGTAGGTAAGCGACGTTCACAGGTGGCCCATGTCTCGGTAACACGTTGAAGACATTCAGGATCGTGAAGATGGGTGGTGTTCAGCTTCCACGGTGCACGACTACGCCAGACCACTTGCTTGGGAAAGAGAATGTTGCAGATGTAGGCACAGTGGTCCGAAAGGCCAGGGGCCAAAGTTCTGCACCTTGGACTGCAGGTGTGAGTTCCCGAGAGACGTAAATTCTATCGAGGCGGCTAGCGGAGTGACTCGTCTGGTAAGTATGTCCAGGCGCGTCGCCGTGCTGAACTTCCCAATTGTCGCGGAGCAACAGATCTCGGACGACAAGACGCAGTTCTTGACAGGTGTTGTAGTGGGGCACTTGATCTGTAGGGTGCAAGACACAATTAAAATCATCCCCAAGCAAGTAATGGTCGCAGCGTCCAAGAAACAAAGGAGCAATTTCGTCTGAATAGAAGAGTGCCCTGTCGCGTCTGCGGGTGGAGCCTGACGGAGCGTATATGTTGACGATACGCGTCCCCATGACGGAGACGGCCATGCATCTGGGAGATGGAAGGTATGTGATATCGGTCACTGGAATGTCTTCTCTGGCGTATATGGCTACGCCGCGTCCCAGGTGGTCACCAGGAGAAGGATAAGTGTTACATCCTGCGACGTTTGGAAGTGTGGCCGAGTGTACTTCCTGTAGTAGTGCGATATCGACGTCCGACGCCCATATCATCTCTCGCAGCAGTTGAAGTTTGACGGGTGAGCTAATGGCGTTAGTGTCGATCGTCGCTATTCGGTAGGTTTGGAGCCGTACCCCGCCGTGGAGGGGAACTCCACCGGCGGAGGATGAAGAGGGGCGAGGCAACTGCGAGTCGTGCCGTACGCCACCTGACGGCGTTATCAGCGGCGTAACGATGCTTCCGTCTGGGGTGACTCTGTCCCCAGCGTGTGGTCCGGCTCCTCATCGACGTCCTCACTCCACACCATTGAAGGCGCTGTCGATGTGATGGTCGTACGTTCCACGTCGGTCGTAGGGGCGGAGGACGTCTCGGCGGCAGTCGCAGCGGTGGAGTCCATTGGTTCTGGAGCACCTGGGCGAGCCAGTAGAGTAGGCATCGACACAGCCACAGTCGGCGTCATGTTGTCGTCATTCGTATCGTCGTGCAGGTTCTCCGAGGCCTCGTCTGGTCGGACGGACTCTGGAGCATCAGGGGGAGGTGATCCGTCTCGTCCCGAGACCGTACGGCGCCTCCTCTTGCGCCTCTTAGGTGAACGTTGTTTGCGGGTTCGTCCCTCCGTGTAGGAAGACGGAAGGAAGTCGCGTCGCTCTGAGAGGAAGGCCGTCGCAGGAACGTCAAATGAAGGGGCGTCCATATGGTCGGGCGGGTGGGGGTCGGAAGTCGTCGCTGTTGGTAGTGGTGCCGGAGTAGCGTCAGGCTTTGAGCGCGACGTGTCGGCCCCGGCGGTATCCGTAGCAGCTGGACGAGTCACCGGTACGTGGTCCGACGGGCGGCGGCCGGTGGGAGGGGAAGAGAGCGCCGATGCGTAGGTGATCGGTAAAACCGTCGTCGGAGCCGGAGGTGCCACGGTAGCGGCTGGCAATTGGGTGATTCGTCGCTGAAGACACTCAGATCTGAGGTGGCCTTCTTTGCCGCACCCGGAACGGGTCTTGGGTTGGCCGTCGTATATGACAACCGCGCGGGACCCGCTAATTTGCAGGTAAGATGGCACGTGGCGATGGAGATCGATGGTGATCTGCCGTACACCGTTAAGAACGGGGTACGTTCGGAATTGCGCCCAGCGCTCGGCAGTGTGTCCATGTACAGTGCCATATGGGCGGAAAGCCGCGAGAACGTCTTCCGCCGGGAGCTCGAACGGGAGTTCGAAAACTCGTATGGTGCGCATTCCTAAGCCGGCATGGTCGACGGTGACCGCTCCGACATTGCCGTCGGCGTGGCAAAAGCGTAATCCGTGGTTGGTGTCACGAAGTATTCTTTCACATACCGCGTCATTGACGACTTTGACGTACACCGTACTGCTTAATATGGACAAATGGGTGCCCAAGATGTCGGAAGCTGGGATCTTAGCAACGTCGCGTAGGAAGCGTTCCACTTCCGAGGCCTTTGGTCGTGCGTAGTCGTTGCAGAAGGTGAATCGTAATGTTGATTTTCTAAAACACTTGGCCACGGTTGTAGTGCACGTAAGCGACACGAAAGTGACGGCCGCTGAAATGTAAACAACAGCGATCGCGCGCGCTCCGCAGGCGGAAACAACAACACGTCCGCACTGCACGGCGGCGAAAGCCGGACTGTCCTTTCGAGACTCGCTGAAAGCCATATTTTTAATTCTTTTGTAGCAGAGCTACAAGCAGGCAGATACAAACTCAATAAAGGCATCGTAAGACAACGCTCGAGCAAAATTCGTCTTGCTACTTCTAGTAACCCTTAGTGTCGAAGTGAAAACCTTACGGTACTACGAAATTCATAATGCCACTTTTGTTTTCTCGATCTGGCGTATTTTTCCAAAAAGCACTCGCTCCACACACAGTTCAGATCTTTCTAGCTGCCTCCTCTGCATTCAGCCCTCTGTTTTACCAAGAGTAACTATTGTGTTGCAGATATTACTCCTATTTCCACTTGCGACTCAATTTTACAATGCTTAACCGTAGTTCATGATTTTCAAGTATGCAAAATCCAATGCTTAACTGCAAGATGATAACCAGAACTTCAAATTCGAAAATGACAGTTGATACATACACTGACAACGTCGCGCCGCGTTCACATGGGCGGTGCCGGATTTCAGGCGGCGGGTGGCATCTGGCCGGTGGCCGGTAGCCGCTGCAGCGCGAGGAAACGCTCGAGCGTAAGCTGTTATGATCGTGACACAGCCACGAGCTGTCCTGCGAAATTGTTTCTGGAAGTACTTGTTGCTGCTGGTGGGTAGAATGTGAAGGGAATTATCTTCGATATTCAATCAGACTCATAACTTTAGATGAGGACCGAAATGTGGTTAAAAAAAAAAATACAGTTGGACGCTAACAGGCGACTATAAGTTTAGAACGCACGACGATTACCACTTTTTTTCTCTTTTTTTGTTGTTGACCTCATTATTGTTCTATATTGTTCGTTGAATACGTTTATGGTGGACGTTCGATGACAGCCGTTCGGGTTGTTTGTTGATCCGTTCACTCAGCTTTTTTATTACAGAGGGTAGCTAAACTCTCTGGCCGAACACGCTGAGCTACCGTGCCAGCACTAGACCACGGGCTCACACAACTCGACAACGTCTCGGAAGTAGACAACACTTCCTCCTAACACTTACGCGTCTTACAGTGTTGCCAGATTGTGCAGATGGCCGGACTTAGAGTTGTCAGGGGCGGTCAGTTTTATTGGCCACCTTAAGTGAACGACTCGGACTTAGTCTCTGTGGCGGCCGGCCAGCGGTCAGTTTTTATGTCTAAGACTGTACATGATCACAACACTAGAACAAAGTGTAACTATTTCCGTAACAGAACAAGGTTAAGAATGACTGATAGAAGTCCATACATCAGTGGTTTGATTTGGTATAACAAGCTACCAAACGCTCTAAGAACGTACACAGGAAATGTTTTTAAAACAAAATTAAAATCTTATCTAATAGAAAAATGTTTATATTCTTTCAACGAATTTTAAGATAGTGATTGTAACAGCTGTAGTGTGATAAATGTAAAAAATAGGCATAAGAAGCAACAGCTACAGAATATAGTGTATTTTATAAGTGTAAATATAACCATAGTATTAAGTCTGACGTTTGCAAAAGCCATCATTACGATGGCTCCACGGAAAGAAAATGTAAATAGATAAATAAATCTTACTGCGTGTGATGGAGGTACTCGTTCCACTAATAGTCATTCTCTTTCCTACTCCACTCGCAAATAGAGTGAGAGGAAAAGACTGCCTATATGCCTCCTTATGAGCGCTTATTTATCATATCTTATCTTTGTCGTCATTACGCGCAGTGTATGTTGGCGGCAGAAGAATCCTTCTGCGATCAGCTTCAAATGTCGGTTCTCAATAGTGTTCCTCGAAAAGAACATCGTCTTCCCTCTAGGTATACCCATTTGATCTGCGTGGCGAGTGTAATCCGACAGTTGGAAAAAAATCAGTCACCATGGAAAGTGACTCTCATGATCCGTTTAATTAATTAACCTATCACTTTGATATCAATGACGTGCCGCTGGGTGCATGAGAGCAAGAGCTAGAGTACCACAGATATGATTCGGGAGTTGGAGCGGTAATGAGGCGTTTTTTTATGTTGTGGAGAGATCTTTTAACGAAATTTCAATCTTACACCTACACTGGAAAAGATGACCATCGTAATAAAATCAGCTATATTACCGAGGAGGAGGAGGAGGAGGAGGCCATTAGTGTTTCACGTCCCGTCGACAACGAGGTCATTAGAGACGGAGCACAAGCTCGCATTAGGGAAGGATGGGGAAGGAAATCGGCCATGCCCTTTTAAAGGAACTATCCTGGTATTTGCCTGAAACGATTTAGGGAAATCACGGAAAACCTAAATCAGGATGGCTGGAGACGGGTTTGAACCGTCATCCTCCCGAATGCGAGTTCCGCTGAACCGCCGATCCTGTCGCAGCAACTCAGCAACGATGTCTGCAGCAGGGGAAAGAAAGGCAATCTGCAAACCAACGGGCTTAACAGCCTAACCGTATACCCAATATCGACGGTCAGCCGCAGATCAGATTATAAGTTCTTTTCCCAGTTATTTGAAAAATCCGTAAAGAAAAACAGTAAGCTGTAGCAGATTCAACCTAGAAGATAAGGATAGACGCAGCAAAATTCACCAGTCCATGTTGTAGAAAAGTTTTATCGTAAAAAAAATGTTTGACAGTTCAACAAAGTCACAGAGTTTTTTATATGTTCCTTGTGCGGTCTGACACTCCTTGATATCTTTGCCAGAACAAATTGAAATTCTCCTAATTTTTCCTTAAATAATTAATTAATGTCACTAAAGAATCTATCTTGTTCTCATTTAACGAAATACTCCACTTTAAAACCGATCCTCTTGAGCACAATCGGCGATAAAGTTTTAAAACAGAATTTTAATACACTTCACAGTATCGATTATTTTCAAAATGTCAATACGTGTCGACTTCTCATTAATAAAACTTTAAACTAGGTAATTATTGAAGATCGTCCACACTCCTGATAAAATTCTGCCAGAATCTCTTCAAGAAGTCTGAATTTTAATAAAATTTGCAAATTTCACACATAAGTAATATTTACTTTAACTTCCAACTCGAAGTTTATTTAACAGTTGATAACCAATTGACATCCAATTACAAACTTTATCATTCCACCTTCAACCTTGAACTCCCTTTTAATTTTATAAAAAAAACATAAAACATCTTTTAATAATGGTCAGCATGATGTTTCAGCGGTTCTTCCAGCCGCCGGTCGTCGACTACGATGTGATAGTGGTTAGCTCTCGTCGTCCGCAGCGTCTGGACTCCACACTGGATCATCTTGCTGTCAAGCTCGACATGAAAGAACAGAAACAAAATCTGTTAAAATAACAAGTCTCCACTTAACATGCTACAAATAAATAAATAAATAAATATATTAACATTTCTTACCTGGTGTCGCTCAAGCGGTAAAGAAATGCGATGTTTCCTGATTAGACTTTTCAAACACCACAGAGTCCAGTGTGCTAACTACTGCGCCACCTCGCTCGGTCTGTATTACCGACTTTAGAATGTGATACATAGTATAAAATAAACTTTGTATGTGATAAACCATATAGTTACTTTAAGAGAGTTCGAACGTGAAGAAGCGTCCTGTAAAAGAGGCAGAGCATGCTCTTAGCACTTTGTCATGAGCCAAAGATGAGTTCTGTGATGCACGACATAACAGATATTAAGCTTATTAGAACAGATATTTTTAGATGGCGAGAGAATATTTACAGGAAATACAGACTATGCCATAGTTTTGCACAGGATTTCCACAACAAGAAACGACACTTTAGTGAAAAATTTACATTTCGAGCGAGAAATTCGAAGTGTGTGGTCAACAGCATCACTGTCTCGGATTGAGTAAAGTGTATTTTTTAAACTGAGGGTCTATGTCAGGATGGAATTCGTTAGAACTACTGTATACGTCCAAGCCATTCCTGCTTGTCTCACAATGTCTGCAGTCAGTGACCAACCAGAAGTAGTGGTTTAGCCTCGTGCGACTAGCTGGGTACAAAGAAAAGATTCCAGCTACTGGCTAGTCGGTTCTTGTGCATGGTCGTGGTGACTAGTGATGTAACCAGTATGCATTTGAGGCTGACTGCAGAACGATTCATTAGGGCTCGTACAGAGGCATATAGACAGTTGTTTTCCCCTCACTCTATTTGCGACTCAAGCAGTAAATGAAATAACTAGTAGTGGTACAGGGAACCATACGGTAGCTAGCGAAGTATGTATGGAGATACACATGTATTCAGTTTCTTCGAACTTATCATGTTCAAAGGCAGAGAAACATCTCATAGATTCATCATCATCACAAATTAATTCTGCAGAAATTTCAGGTATTTTGCATAAAGAACAAAGAAATACCTTATCGCCTTCCTTACAACTAAGTAAAGAAAAATAATATACCAGAATAATTCGTAAATAATTCGATTTACCTATGCACAAATTACTAAATATTTTATTTGATCTTCCCTAGACTATATCATGAAACAGAAAATACTCACTCACATGGGATCAGGCACGATTCTAGAAGAATGCCAATACTCGCATCATGTCGGACGTACAATAAGGGCAGTTTAATGTGAAACAATAACAACAGAAGTGAGTCCGATTACACTATTCTAAACACGTAGACAATGAAAGAAAATAGATTTCTATAGAATGTTTCAGAATACGCAAAATAAATTTCTGTCTGTTCATTTTGATCTGACTCATAATTTAAAAATATGAAATGGTTCAGAAAAGAGCGCTGCACCCCAAGAATGTGCTATCTCAGTTACATGATTTAAAAAATATAATAGCTATGTCTTTGTAGTAAACACATATTGCTAACTAGAGAACATGGCTTTGAAGCAAACTAAAATTTACTGCACTTACGTCGGTACATATACTCAGCTACACATTCTGTGAAAATATACTTTCTGACTCCAGGAGACCATAAACCGGATATCTCCTCCATCCACAACCTCAATTTTTCATAACAGTACCTTTGCTAGTAAAATTATCGATTGCCTATATCTTACTATCTCAAGTATCTAATTACCACCAAATAATAACAGCACTAACACCTCACAACACAACCACATTGTAGCAACTTAGTGACTGACAAGCTATGTTAACAGTACACCCTCTACAAAGAAACATTCACCAAACTAAGACCACTGATATCACAGTCTCAAGTATTGTGTGAGAATAATTTTCGTTTGCACTCAATTTTAGCCGTAAAACGTGCATACGCGTGCAAAAGGGTCAGGTCCAGTCAATAGTCTTTCTAGTTGCCTAATTGCCACATAAACATCAGAAATGAAGTGTAGAAAAATATATTTTTTTACAGCTCGCCTGCAGTCTGGAACCGCAAGACCGCTACGGTCGCAGGTTCGAATCCTGCCTCGGGCATGGATGTTTGTGATGTCCTTAGGTTAGTTAGGTTTAACTAGTTCTAAGTTCTAGGGGACTAATGACCTCAGCAGTTGAGTCCCATAGTGCTCAGAGCCATTTGAGCCATTACAGCTCGCGGCACAGAACATAGGCAGTTTTGACCTACACGGAGCTACCCAACGCGGAACAGCCGCCTCTCCATCCCCCTCCCCCCCCCCCCCCCCTCCCCCCACTGCCTATGCTCCGCCATTGTTTGCAGCTAGCCTTAAAAACCTAATATGAAAAACGTATGTTGTAGGGAGTGTCCGGATACTTTTGATCATATAGTGTATTGTCACTTTGTAACCACACCCAAGAACTCCTGGATGGGAAGTGCTGCTGCTCGTATTTATACAAACAAGTAATGTACGGTATCTCAATTACGTAATATATCAAATGCGACAACAGATAATATTTTTATGTTATAAGAAGTGTTTGTAGCTCCATATATTTTAATAAATGATAGAAGTAGTCAGTGTGGTACGTTTTACTTTGTTTCTGACAATATGGTAATTCTGTATTCCTGCCTGAAGTCTACCAGCAATCTGTTATAAACTTTTGCACCTGAATATATGAAAAACCTCCATTCTGAACTCTAGATAGGTATCCATATTCCATATGAAAAGTTTTACTTTTCATATTCTGCTACTTTATTGCACAGTTTACCTTTAATTCCCTCTTGTTTTGAACCATGTATTCCATTAGGGAATGAATGTATTGGCATGCAGATATTAGAATCCCTATATCCCTGAAGACACTTTGGGAACATGTTTCTTTATCAGCCTACCCAATATTCTGACTGCACTCTTCTATAGGATAAATAGTTTTATTTTAATTTTATCTACACTCCCACAAAATATTACGGTATAAGACAATATTGAGAGAAAGTATGCTAGCAATCCCTTATTCAGATGAAAATGACAGAGATCTCTAAGCACAAATGAGGCACAAGTAATAATTTTGGTTAAGTCCGTACCAACCTTTTTTAAAATTAGTTTCCCTCCTTGTCTTAAGGTCAACTGAAGATGCAACCTATGCAGATGCGGCCACACAGTGGAGACAATGCTGTGTGAGCATCGTGCTGAACAGCCTACAGACCTCCTGTTGCAATGCTGTGTGCGTCCAGCTACGTGCACTGCCAAAGAGGTGGCGAAAGCTTCAGCCAATGCATTGTCTATGGCCAAACGGTGGTCCAGGAAAATTTAATATGAGAGTTGGAACTTTAATAATGGCAACTATTTATTTACAACTCGAACAAAATAGATACGTGTTTCAAAGTTTTACTGACCTTCAAAGTAGTCACCAGCATTGTGTATAACCCATTGTCAGCCATGTGGAAGTCGTAGGATACTCTTAGCAGTGCCAGTTGTGTTGAAAGTTCGAGCGGCGCGGTCTATTGCCCGACGAATTTGTAGCAGTTCTGAAACGAATGCCATGAAGTGTCTCCTTCCGTTTAGAAATCGAGTTGAACTTACGAGGGCTTAAGTCAGGGGAGTGCAGTAGGTGGTATAGTACTTAGCAGCCTTATCAGTCAAACAAATCAGTAACAGGTTGCACTTACGTGCTTGAGCATTGTCCTGCAAAATGATGGTCAGGTCCTGCAGAAAGTGTCATCACTTCTGTCTCTGTGCCGTTCATTTTTGGAACACAATCTACGGCCAGCTTAGAGACAGAAGTGATGACACTTTCTGTAAGACCTGACCATCATTTTGCAGGACAATGCTCAAGCACGTACAGTGGAAGCTGTTACTGATTTGTTTGACTGGTGGGGCTCCTAAGTGCTATACCTACTGCACTCCTCTGATTTAAGCCCTCGTAAGTTCAACTCGATTTCTAAACCGAAGGAAACACTTCAGGTATTTGCTTCAGAACTGCTACAAATTCGTCGGGCAATAAACCGTACCGCTCGAACTTTCAACACAACTGGCACTGCTAAGAATATCCTACGACTTCCATATCGCTGGCAACAGGTTATACACAATGCTGGTGAATACTTTGAAGGTCAGTAAAACTTCGAAACATGTATCTATTTTGTACGATCTGTAAATAAATAGTTGCAACTATGAAAGTTCCAACCCTCGTACATACATAGTAGCTACTTCTGTTTTTAATTAGCATTATACACACATGTAACTTAATGTATATTTCCATTTTATATTTCTGTTTTAATTATTATGACCCATTTTATATTTTTTCTTTAATTATTATGATACATGTAGTTAATTTACTGTAGAGCTCTTTGATATGCATGAATGCTTTTGCCACAAGAAATTAAATAAATAAGCACATGCCCTCTTATCTCAGACGCTGAAATCCATGGTCTTAACTTTCCACAAACATGTGTGACTCCTATACATTTCAATAAATTCAGCAGTGAGCTCCCTAAAGCACTGTTGCATATCAACCTTTTAGAATTCAGTGTGTACACAAAGACAAGAAACACTAGAATGGACAAGCAGCTGATCCAAACAAGTTTCACATGCCAGATTTGCGGCCATCTACTGTCCGTGTGCTACGATTTGTCTGTGCAAGTGTCGTTTGCACCCACAGATTGGAGCAGTTTTGCTCAAATCTCTAACTCCAATTTCCAGGTTTGCACACGTCTCATATTTGCGCTAATAGCATGCCCACACCAAGGAGCCCTTGACCTACACAATACCATCTGTCTGTGCAGATGTGATGTTTGCAGACATACCGTTATGTATGGGTTGGCCTTTACACAGTATGAAAGCCATGTGACCTGAGAGCCAAGTTGGTTGAATGAACTGTTTTTACTCTTCTATAAACATACTCACAGATATTCTTACTCAACAGGTGATTTCCTAGGCCTATTAAAATTCAGCAGATGACAGGCCTTCGAGCACTGCCTACTCTACTCAAGCCAGAGCCTTCAATATGACAACACCATGCAGCTGTTAAACAGACAGCCATACTCATAGAATGGACATCTCATTGCATGTTAAAAGCAAGGCTGTTTTACTCTCTAATGCATGCTACAGTGCTTTTAACATATGCACGAAAGAATGAATCACCAATATCTTCCCCTTTAAATATCCACAAATGTAATTTTAACAGGTGTAGAAAATTATGAAACACAAAAACAGAACATTGTGCACAGTGCAGACATCAAATATTGTATATGACAGGACGTGTCACTGGTCATACGTAGCCATGGGCGAAAACAGAATTTTAAGGAATGACTAAAATTGTGATACATGAGGAATAAAAATTGTGTAGCTGTTGTGTAGGTAACAAGTATAGTGCACCAATGCAACATGTATGGTATCCAAAAACTATTTTTCCATGACAGCAATAAATGAGAAATTGCTGTATTATACTGAGGCGACTAAAGTCATGGGATAGCAATATTCACATATAGAGGTGGCAGTAGTATTGCATATACAAGATACAAAATGACAGTGCAGTCATTTGTTCTCAGGTGATTCATGTGAAAATGTTTCCAACGTGAATGTGGCCACATGACTGGATTTAACAGACTTTGAATGTGGAATGGTAGTCGGAGGTAGATGCGTGGGACATTCCATTTCGGAAATCATTGGGGAATTCAGTATTCCACGACCCACAGTGTTAAGAGTATCCTGAAAATATCAGCTTCTATGCATTTCCTCTCACCATGAACAACACAGTGGCCGATAGCCTTCATTTAAAATCCAAGAGCAGCAGTGTTCAAGTAGATCTGTCAATGCTAACGGACAAGCAACACTGTGCGAAATAACTACAGAAATCAATATGGGACATAAAACGAATGTATCCATTAGGACAGTGCAGCGAAATTAGGTAGTAATGGGTTATGGCAGCAGACGACCGACACAAGTGCCGTTGCTAACAGTACGACATCATCTGCAGCACCTGTCCTGGGCTCTTGACCATATTGATTAGATCCTATATGATTGGAAAAAAACCGTAGCCTGGTCAGATGAATCCCAGTTTCAGTTGGTTAGAGCTGTTGGTAGGGTTTGAGCGTGGTGCAGATCCCACAAAGTTATGTACCCAAGTTGCTCACAAGGTGCTGTGCAAACTGGTGATGGCTCCATAATGGTTTGAACTGTGTTTACACGTAATGAACTGGATCCTGACTATTTTTGGCTACTTGAAGACGATTTTCAACTGCTCATCTGTTTTAGCTTCCCAAAAAATGATGGAATTTATGTTGATGACAATTGTCACCAGGATACAACTGTTGGCGATTGGTTTGGCGAACATTCTGGACAATTCGAGTGAATGCTTTAGCCACTCAGGTCGCCCGACATTAATCCCATTGAACATTTATGGGACCTAATTGAGAGATCACTTGGTGCGCAAAATCCTACACTGGCAAAACTTTCACAATTATAGACAGCCATGGAGGCAGCATGGCTTAATGTTTCTGTAATGAACTTCCAATGACTTGTTGATTCCATACCATGTTGAGCTGGTGCAATATGCCATGCGAAAGGACGTCAGAGACGTATTATGGGATACCCCATGAATTTTATCACCTCACTGTATATATACAATATACATAATGTGAAACTGGATGAACATGTGCATACTACTGTAATTAATATGCAGACAATATATAATGAAAGAGATGGTAAATTTATTTATGTATCATGGTGTAGATATGCAATGAGATATTTTATATGTAAATTGTAAAGATAATCATCAATTTATAAATGTGTTACAAACTGTATGTATTTAACAAAAAAGTGCATGAATATGTATGACTTCAGCTGACAAAGCCAGATGCATGGTAAACATGCTAAAAGGCAAATAAATAAACTTCTAAACATCGTGCTAGCTTTTAATATCGTTTCTATAACAATAATAATAATAATATCAATGACAGTAAGAAAATTCGCCTTTACAGACAGAGCAGTGGTCTTTGGGAGTCTAGGGGAAACATATTACCAGAAGTTACACATTTTGTAACAACAGAAGTCAAAACGATCATAGTTGTATTTCGCTGATTACCTGTAGTGGGCCATCTTCACAGTGTTTCCAATTGTCGTGATTCTGGCTTGTGTAAAGTAGGTTGTGGCTTCGACAAAGTATATGTGGCATAGAAAAATTAGTAATAGAAGCAATAAAATACTGCATATAAAGATCTGGAATATGGGGTTGAAGATTGAATCCACATTTAGAAAATCATCAGGACTCAGTAGCATAAAAAACATATTGTAATTTCAGTGCATGCCATTAAGCGATGTGCAGTCTAGGCTTTATAGCTATAGAGAGTAACGAAGATAAGTGAAAACAAATGCCTAACAGTGTTTCACCAAATCATTCAAGCCATAAAGAACAAAGCACAACAGCTAGAAGTAGAATTGGAAAGTTTTGATAGCCAAATTTTGTGTATCACCGAACACTGGTGCAAAGGGAAGGAAATTGAACACATTGCATTAGCCTCATATGACCTTGCATGTTACTATAGCAGAATCTCAATGAATGGTGAAGGTTCATGTATCTATGTAAAAAAGGTATGTCATTTAAAGTTAGATATGATCTTTTAGATCTAGGTGAGGACAAACATTTTGAACTTTGCGGTGTTGAAATAATAGGGCATGGTATAGCAAAAAAATTAGTCATAGTTTGTGTGTACCACTCTCCCAGTGGTGACATTGATATATTCTTCTCAAAACTGAATCAAAGCTTAGACAAGGTTTCTCGACCAAAAGCAAATGTAATTATCTGTATTGACTTAAACATTAATATGATGAAGCCTGAGAAGCCTAGCACCATATATGTGAATATTCTAAGCTGTTGTGGAATATCCTCCCTCGTTAATTGTCCAACTAGAATAACGAAAGAATCTTCCTCATCTATAGATCATGTAGCTACAGATATTGATAGTAAAAAATGTCATATTGTTGTCCAAAACCTGGGCCTATTAGATCACCTTTGCCAGATCTTAAAAACTAACATTCATGTAGAAACTCCTCCTAAACTGTGTACATACAAAAGAATGTTTCCCAAATCAGCTCTGTATGAGTTTAAATCCCAGCTAGAATACGAAGATTGGGGGGGGGGGGGGGGGGGGGGGAATGTATACAGAAACTAATGCAAATCAGAAATTTATCAAGCTCATGTCAATTTTTAAACTCAGATTTGAAGAGATGTTTCCCAAAACTCTTTATCAAATTAAAACTACAAAGAAAAATCAATGGGTGACTATCAAAAAATCCTCAGAAACTCTTAGATATCTCAACTCCATAAAAAGTAATCAGTCTAACCCATAAGTTCTGCAATTCTACAAAAAGTACAGGAAATTGAACACAGAAAGGTGCTGCTAGCCGCAAAAAATCTTTCAAACAACAAAATATTACTTCAAGCTGAAAACAAGAGCAAAGCAGCCTGGAACATCGTCAAACAGGAAACATCTAACTCTGCTAAAAAGGACCTCAATTCACATATTAAAAACAAAGATGTACCAGTAGGTAACCCTAAAAAATTATCTGATTTTGTAAACTCATATTTCAGTAGTATTGCAAAAAAATTACAGCAGAAATTTCCAGATACGTACGATTTCCAATCCCAAAGAAAGCAGGTGCTGACAGATTTGAAAATTAGCGAACTATCAGTTTAATAAATCACAGCTGCAAAATACTAACACGAATTCTTTACAGACGAATGGAAAAACTAGTAGAAGCCAACCTCGGGGAAGATCAGCTTGAATTCCATAGAAACACTGGAACACGTGAGGCAATACTGACCTTACGACTTATCTTAGAAGAAAGATTAAGGAAAGGCAAACCTACGTTTCTAGCATTTGTAGACTTAGAGAAAGCTTTTGACAATGTTGACTTGAATATTCTCTTTCAAATTCTAAAAGTGGCAGGGGTAAAACACAGGGAGCAAAAGGCTATTTACAATTTGTACAGAAACCAGATGGCAGTTATAAGAGTCGAGGGACATGAAAGGGAAGCAGTGGTAGGGAAGGGAGTAAGACAGGGTTGTAGCCTCTCCCCGATGTTGCTCAATCTGTATATTGAGCAGGCAGCAAAGGGAACAAAAGAAAAATTCGAAGTAGGTATTAAAATCCATGGAGAAGAAATAAAAACTTTGAGGTTCGCCGATGACATTTTAATTCTGTCAGAGACAGCAAAGGACTTGCAAGAGCAGTTGAATGGAATGGACAGCGTCATGAAAGGAGGATATAAGATGAACATCAACAAAAGCAAAACGAGGATAATGGAATGTAGTCGAATTAAGTCGGGTGATGCTGAGGGAATTAGATTGGGAGATGAGACACTTAAAGTAGTAAAGGAGTTTTGCTATTTGGGGAGCAAAATAACTGATGATGGTCGAAGTAGAGAGGATATAAAATGTAGATTGGCAATGGCAAGGAAAGCGTTTCTGAAGAAGAGAAATTTGTTACCATCGAGTACAGATCTAAGTGTCAGGAAGTCGTTTCTGAAAGTATTTGTATGGAGTGTAGCCATGTATGGAAGTGAAACATGGACGATAACTAGTTTGGACAAGAAGAGAATAGAAGCTTTCGAAATGTGGTGCTACAGAAGAATGCTGAAGATTAGATGGGTAAATCACATAACTAATGAGCAAGTATTGAATAGGACTGGGGAGAAGAGAAGTTTGTGGCACAACTTGACCAGAAGAAGGGATCGGTTGGTAGGACATGTTCTGAGGCATCAAAGGATCACCAATTTAGTATTGGAGGGCAGCGTGGAGGATAAAAATCGTAGAGGGAGACCAAGAGATGAATACACTAAGCAGATTCCGAAGGATGTAGGTTGCAGTAGGTACCGGGAGATGAAGAAGCTTGCACAGGATAGAGTAGCATGGACAGCTGCATCAAACCAGTCTCAGGACTGAAGACCACAACAACAACAACATGATTTACCTACTCAGAACCAGCCAACAAACTCAATGGTGCTCTTGCCAACTACAGAAGGGGAAGTGGCACTCGTAGTACACCAACTAAAAAATAAAACTTCAGCAGGACTTGATGAATTCACAGTCTGCATAATTAAAGAATGTACAGATTAAAAATCTCGCGGTGTATATGCCGCGTCAATTCAGGATAAAACTCCAAGCTTTTGATCACTACCTCCATGGTCATCGTCAGGGCTATAACTGACTGTTGTGAACTATTTTTCTTTTCCTTTATTGAATTTCAATTCCCCCCCCGAAGGGGGCGGGCTGGCAGCAGCTTAGCACGCTGCTTTACAGCCTACAGACTTTTTAAAAACGTGAGAAGAAAAGAAACAAGAAAAACAGGCGATAAAATGGTGACTTAAATTGTAAAAACCGCAGAAAATTGTGGAAAGATAAAACATAGAGCAAAGGGGTTGGCAATGTTAATAAAATACACAGGGATCAGACAAGTAACATAGTAGACACACAATTAAAAAAACATGGCGACAGTCTGGTTTCCGTTCGCAAGAGATAAAAAATCACACCCAGCGACAGTATGACAGCCATTTGCAACACTTCCCAAAAGACATACAACACGGAACACTCACTGTAAAACACTGCACGAAAATGTCGGCACGAAGATGACACTCCCTAGCCAAGGGAAGATTGGGGGAGGACCTGGATGAGGGGGAAAACAAGGAGGGAGGACAGGAAAAAACGAAAGGGGGGGGGAACCAAAGGAGGGAGAGGACTCATAAGGGGGGAGAGGGGCAGGGCAGATGCGAGAGGGAATGGGAAAAGGCAGAGGAGGGAAATGCAAAAGGACTCAGGGGAGAGAAGGGGGGCAGAGAGAGGGCACGTGGGGAAAAAAGAGGATGGAAGGGGGGAGAGGGAGCCTGGGAAAAGGACAGAGGAATGGAGGGGGGATGAGGATCAGAGTTAATAGGAGGGATAAATGGAGGGAGAGAGGGCATCATCCGGGAGGGGGAGTTGATGGAAGCCACCTTAGGAAAAGAGATGAAGGGTGTAGAGATGGAGGGTAGGGAGGACACAACAGTGAAGACGTGGCAGGGGGCAGGGATGGGAGAGGAGAGGAGAGGAGAGGAGAGCAGAGGAGAGGAGCAACAAGGGGGTGAGGGGGATCAAGGCGGCGGGAGATGTAGAGTATGCGGATATGTTCGAGAAATAGGAGCAGATGGGGGAAAGGAATGAGGTCATAGAGGATCCGTGTGGGGGTCATGAACTAGCGAGGCTCCCACTTTTATATGCAGCGGTGGCTGAACATAGCCTGCTTAACAAGCATAAGATTTTATTTGAAGAAACCGGAGTAATAGCCCATGCATCGAATTACGGGGACTCTGTGATCCGGGAAGCAGTCGAAATTAGACTTAGCGATAATAACTTTAACAGAGACAACAGCTATGCACTTAGCAACACTTGGAAGAGTGCACTGGATAAAGAAAAATCGCAGAGAAAAACTTCCCGCACTTTACCTCCTGATTCAAGGGATGGCGCTGCAAGCAATGCGGGATAGAAACTACATCTATGGAAGTAGAGGGCACCACTTCACTACGCGCCATATCGGCTGTTTCTTTGACGTATTCCAGCCAATCAGAAGCCGTCCTTTGCATATAAAAGTGTGAGCCTCGCTAGTTTTCGACAGTCAGTTTTAGCCCTGACGATGACCATGGGGGTAGTGGTCGAAAGCTTGGAGTTTTATCCTGAATTGACGCGGCATGTACACCGAGAGATTTTTATTCGAGAAATACGAGGGCAGTTCAATAAGTAATGCAACACATTTTTTTTCTCGGCCAATTTTGGTTGAAAAAACCGGAAATTTCTTGTGGAATATTTTCAAACATTCCCGCTTCGTCTCGTATAGTTTCATTCTTCCGACAGGTGGCAGCGCTGTACGGAGCTGTTAAAATGGCGTCTGTAACGGATGTGCGTTGCAAACAACGGGCAGTGATCGAGTTTCTTTTGGCGGAAAACCAGGGCATCTCAGATATTCATAGGCGCTTGAAGAATGTCTACGGTGATCTGGCAGAGGACAAAAGCACGGTGAGTCGTTGGGCAGAGCGTGTGTCATCATCGCCGCAAGGTCAAGCAAGACTGTCTGATCTCCCACGTGCGGGCAGGCCGTGCACAGCTGTGACACCTGCAATGGCGGAGCGTGCGAACACACTCGTTCGAGATGATCGACGGATCACCATCAAACAACTCAGTGCTCAACTTGACATCTCTGTTGGTAGTGCTGTCACAATTGTTCACCAGTTGGGATATTCAAAGGTTTGTTCCCACTGGGTCCCTCGTTGCCTAGCCGAACACCATAAGGAGCAAAGGAGAACCATCTGTGTGGAATTGCTTGCTCGTCATGTGGCTGAGGGTGACAATTTCTTGTCAAAGATTGTTACAGGCGATGAAACATGGGTTCATCACTTCGAACCTGAAACAAAACGGCAATCAATGGAGTGGCGCCACACCCACTCCCCTACCAAGAAAAAGTTTAAAGCCATACCCTCAGCCGATAAAGTCATGGTTACAGTCTTCTGGGACGCTGAAGGGGTTATTCTGTTCGATGTCCTTCCCCATGGTCAAACGATCAACTCTGAAGTGTATTGTGCTACTCTTCAGAAATTGAAGAAACGACTTCAGCGTGTTCGTAGGCACAAAAATCTGAACGAACTTCTCCTTCTTCATGACAACGCAAGACCTCACACAAGTCTTCGCACCCGAGAGGAGCTCACAAAACTTCAGTGGACTGTTCTTCCTCATGCACCCTACAGCCCCGATCTCGCACCGTCGGATTTCCATATGTTTGGCCCAATGAAGGACGCAATCCGTGGGAGGCACTACGCGGATGATGAAGAAGTTATTGATGCAGTACGACGTTGGCTCCGACATCGACCAGTGGAATGGTACCGTGCAGGCATACAGGCCCTCATTTCAAGGTGGCGTAAGGCCGTAGCATTGAATGGAGATTACGTTGAAAAATAGTGTTGTGTAACTAAAAGATTGGGGAATAACCTGGTGTATTTCAATGCTGAATAAAACAACCCCTGTTTCAGAAAAAAAAATGTGTTGCATTACTTATTGAACTGCCCTCGTACGTCGCGAAAGACTTCGTAGACATATTAAAGACTGTATAGACTCCATAACAACAAAAAAGTGGACGACAGCTGCGTAAGTCACTGCAGAACTGAATGTTGCACTCGCGAAACTTCTCAACACTAAAACATCACCATATGAGATCCATAAGCAAGGAACTGCAGCGCGAGATGGAATTCCAAAAGCACTCACCAGTGATGCAAGCGTCCGTAACAGGAAAACGTAACGTAGTGGTGGAGCCACTGAAACTTGGACAAATGGACAATGTAGCGATGAAAGAAAGTCGTTCGGCCGCATGAGTCGTGTTTCACACTGTTTACAACTACTGACCGTGTTCAGTTGTGGCTTACGCCATCCCGAGCCTACAATGCAGGCTTTTAGCTGCAAGTGTGAAGCATGGCGGGGGTTCGGTGATGTTTTGGGCATTCGTAGTGTGATATTCCATGGGCTCCGTAGTTACTCTGCAAGGTTGTATTACTGCCAAGGATAATCTGGCCGTTTTCGCTGATCAGGGCCATCCCATGATACAGCGTTTGTTACTAACGGTGATGCTATGTTCGAAGACGACAGGACTCCTGTTCGCACAGCTCGCATTGTCCAGCGCTGGTTCTGTGAGCACGAGGATGAATTGCCATATCTCTCCTGGCCGCAACAGACACCAGATAATAATATTATTGGGCCTTTGTGGTGTAGAGCAGGGTGCGTAATCGCAATCCACGTATATCATCGTAACTTGAATTTGCAACTATTTTGCAGGAAGTATGGTATAAGATATTCTTGATATCCATGCGGGACCTATTTTTATCCATTCCGAGAAGACTGGAAGTTGTTTTGAATACCAACGGGTTCCTAAATCGTATTAGGCGTGGTAACATGTAGATGTAACGTGTGTATCTTTTTGACCGCCCCCTGCGTTTCGTTATGGCATCCTTTACAGGAGTGGTCCTAACCAAGAAAAATAGGGTAAAGACACACATAGGTGCCGTCACAGCTATGACAGACATGAATTCTGCTTGCACAACCTTGCTAGCAATAAATTCATATTTCTCACAACAGTAGTGTGATGTAAAATCCAGCGATACTGAGATTTGAACTGCTCCCATGGATTTCATATTTGCTCTTAGTGACAGATGTGTCGCATTATGAATGTTTATACGTCAGCCAGTCCATTTTTTGTATATTGCGCATAATACTTTCCTAATAGTTGCATATTTTTATGTTCTTGTATAACAGAAGCTTACTGTTAATGCTCTTTAAGGAGTTAATAGTAGAAAGAAACTCATAATGTTTCAGAACGTTGATATGAGACATTTTTGTGAAATTCAGGGAGTATAAGTCAGTTTTAAAACCAATGACGCGGTGAATGATAATACTATGTATATCGTAATAGGACACTACCAAGTCGATAGGGTATAGTATTTCTGCACATTACGAACCACGTCAGCCTTACATTTTTTTAAATTCTATCTGTGGTATGTTTTATTATCATAGAAACAGACAGCGTGGAAGTTATGTAATCAGCAGACAAGTTTGTGACATTCTCGCGGAGTAGGGTAATTAGTGAATAATGTGATTGCAGGTGATCTTCGTCTGTGTGGGTGTTTTAATTTTATCTTTAAAAATTTGCTTCAATGTGGTTAATTTCTCCCGAGGACTTATAGACGAAACCGTGTGATTCATAAAAACTGTAGACGGGACTATGCTATTACCATACAATGTTCCGTGCCTTATTTAATTTTCATTTTTTTTCGCTCATTATTCTGATTTTATCTCGCACCACAACGGAAAATGTCAATATATTTAAGAAGCCATTGGATTTCTTGGAATCTAAGTATGGAGCTTTTCCAGAAAAACTTCGTTTGCAAATGCTGGAAGAATCGAAGAAAATGTTCTACTTTGCATACGAGAATTACATGGAATATGCCTTTCCGATGGACGAACTTAATCCAATAATGTGCACTGGAAGGGGCCCAGACTATGACAATCCGTAAGTTCAACAAAAATTGCTTAATTTAGCCCTATGTTCCCTATACCCGAAACGTAATATTTAGATGTGTAGTATGAATACAAAAGCCCAAAACGAGCATTGAAAATGGTTTATCATAGGACATGAGTAGAGAACTGACTGGCTGGATAAACCAACTTCTCCTGCACGCAGCAAATAAATTTTCTGATAGTAGTTGACATAATAATTCGTTCCCATTTATTGGTTTCTTATTAAGTGTTAAAACACATTTTCTTAAAGTATCGTATTAAGCTCCTAGTCTCCATCCCCCCCTCATGATTCCTCTAGCTAAGCTTGTCATTTTTCATACCTGTTAAAAGTACTTACCCTGTAGAACACATGTATGTATACATCCAGGAGTTGATGTGATACTGGAGGTATTAAATCCCTATAAGGCTAAGATATAATTATTTCTGGTCATTGAGCAAATGCAGACTCTGAGGCCATGCGTAATGTCACAAGTAAGTTTCCAGATAATTTCTTGTCAAACTGTTTAATGACATGTGAATAGAATGGATTACATTTACATACTTAAAGGACAGCTGTTGTGTGATGTAAATATATACTTAAGCAGTGTTGTGTGTATAAGGACTTGCCGTTTAGGGAAAACAAAACTAAAGCCTTATGAAAAACAGACTGTGCATTTAAAATAACAAGCAGGGATGTATATAGGCTATATTAATGTCATTATATTATTATTAACTTCATTTTATTATTTTGTTTTGTACTTTTTTACGTGTATATTGTTCGTATCCCATTTCTTTGAAATGGCTTACATGTACCCTTGACAATATCCATACAATATTTATTGTCAATGGATGGATGGATAAATAAAATAAATAAATAAATATCATACATTTACTGCACATGTTATAACTGATTTTTATTGAATAAAAACTTGGTTGCTCAGAAATTGTGAGCTGTCCATTGGGGCAACAAAAAGAAATTATTTCCACAGTTTCAGAACCACTGAACATCCTCACAAATGGTTGACACAAATTTTGACACAGTTTACATTAGTTTGTAATCAGATGCATTAGGCCTATTACAGCTTATATGAATTCCCTTATTTGCAGTAAAGCCAACTCTGGAGGAAGGTACTGTGAAATTATAAATCATGTGTGAAAGAGTGGAATTATACTAGGCAGATGGATTCTGAGGTATCAGAAATATGTATCCTTCCTTAGGCAAGTTATTCAGCAATGTTTAATAGTTGCAAACTCGCATTCTTCTGGCCTTCAATGTAATTCTCACTTAAGGTTGGTTGCTTTTCATTTTTGCAAACTGAAATCGCATGAATACCAGATGTGGGCTGTGATTTGGAGGGTCGACAGAAGCGTCCGATCCCACGCGTCGGCTTTGACCCGTGAAGTAAGGGTGTTGTCGTGTGTGACATCATGACGGCGCGGAGTTTGGTTTGAGTGTGGCTGTCTCCAGTTCTGTTTTATCTTATTTTATTTACTTTTCTGATCTGTTCGTTCTATCTCGTGAGATTTTTTTTTTTAATTTAAAAAAACTTATTAATTATTTTAATTACCTGTTTCCTCGAATTTCTGTTTTAGTTTATTATATTTATCTTTCTGATCTGTTCGTTGTATCCCATGAGATTTTTTTTTTTAAAGACAAAAAACACTAATCAGCTACTGAAGCATCTTTATCTTCTATGGGTTGCAGGGGTTACAACCCCTGGGGAAGTGGGTGGGTATTCATGCATGGCTGTCTTCACTTACACACTGTAGCTACGCAAGGCGTCTAAATTTGTTTATATTTAGTTTGCCCCCCACCCAAAACACCCCATTTCCCACACTTGTCCCGTTAGTGTCATTAGGCTTCTTGTGGAAAGTGTGTGTGTGTGTTTTTGTTTCCGCCATATTTGTGACGTCATGGGTCAAAGCAGACGGGTGGGATCGGACGCTTCCGTATTTCCGATTTGGATAAGAAAGTTTCTTCTGTAGTAGAGTGTAAGAAATACTCTGGTCATGGGTATAGTGTGGACAGGTGTTGCCTTGATGCATTTTTGTCCCTTTGACTGCTGCCGCTGCTGCATTCTTTGGAAAACTTGGGAAGACCTACTCCAACATAGTAACCATGATGTACTGCTCTACTTTATTCATCCATGGTTGTTTCACCTGACATAGCTTTTTGCCTTCACTTTACCTTACCTTACATTACATTAATACTTGTTCCATCAATCACGAATACAACATTTCATAATGGTGTTCAATGTGGCAGATTAACGTAAGTTTTCTTTACATGATAATTTTTTCCCCAGTGGATGAGCTTCAGCGTGGTTGCTTCAGATGTATTGCTACCTTGTTTCTCATTAACAATAACAAAAATTTGTAGCCCAACAGCCTGATAAGCCTTTCAATTGGATGCTACTTCTGTGACTTGGGCATCCTTGAGTGAACAGCAGCCAATGTTCTCAGGTAGTCATCCGCCAAAGTAAAAATTGGGTCCAACGGTGCTTAACTTTGGTGACAGTGAGAACAGGTGTATCCAAGGTGGCAAGGCTGTTTTGTTTCCGGTTTAAACTGTCAGGCATATAAAATTACCACATATCATGATTGAGTTGGTGGAGTCAGAAATAAACCTATGATGTATGAAGAATTTGTAGGCAAAATGTGAAATGCTGAACTGCCTGATCCACTCTCAAGCTTTTGCACACACAGTTTGGACGTGGTATATCCTCTTCACTCAATTTCCAAATGTGAAAAAATTTCCCTCCACTAACAGCTTTTATTGGTCACTCAGACTGGCTTTAATTTTAAATTAATTCCTTTTCATATCTGATGCCCTTAAACCAGGAGAAGGGCAATACCAATCGAAGAGAGTAAACAACAAATGCAATTGCATAATGCGCTGATTCATTCTCCTGCCAGCTTTGAAATTGCAATGAGCTAAGGGCTAGAATGTGATAGTGGCCCCTGCTGAAATCTTGTGTATGGTGACAACCTGATCTGCAACATAGCCAAAGATCTAGCTTAGCTGGGTAGGTGACAGTTTGGTTGGGAGTTGGTGAAGCCAACAGATGTGAATGAGAGGTGAGGATTGTGGTAACAGATTGTGGGTATGGCTTCAATACCACGATACCGTTGTTCTACATTGGGTAAAAGTTATATAAATGTTGATACTCAAACATAATATGAACCAAAATACTTTGTCATTGTATAACTCCAATGTAGGCTTTCTGTATTTATCTTGCAGTTTGTAATATGAAAACTTATTCTGAACTGGGTTCGGATTTTTGCCTCACCATTGATTTGACTTTCATAGGTTTCACTAGACGAGATTTTGTGTGTTCTATGGCAAGTCATGGAAAATTTACTTTCAAAGCTCTGTCCAGTGTGAACTAATGCTAGGTCATTAGTGACATGAAGATCAATGGAATGTTGAAACATTAATCTTGCTTTAAATTTGAAATTGTACAAAAATCATGTCAGAAATTTCAACTCCAAGATTGATAGTGACAATTGATACTGTTAATTACCTTTCGAGCAGGGCTGTACATAGGTTGGGCTCCATATCTTACTATCCTTATTTAGATATACCAAAAAACTTGAGGCAAATGCCAAAAGGATTCCATTGTGAAGGCCACCGCAGATATCTTGCTCTAGGATTGCTCTGAGTGTATGTTCTGTGTCTGTGACTTCATTGCCAGTGTGTAGTTCCCTTCCAGATTTTCTTAGGTAATATGTTTGCAGCCTTCATAATTAAATTTCAGTGAATAACAGGGGTTAAATTATTTTCTGTTATGTGAGTTTTACCTACATGATTGATGTTGGAAATGTTGAATAATGAAGTAAGAGTGTCGTACATAGCAAAACGGTGCAGCAACTTGGCTACAGGCAACATAAATGGTAGTGGTAGTGTTCTGACCTCTGGCAATTCTAATTTTGCTTTTACATTCTTACTTTTTTTTCCCTTGGGGAAAGCATCAGCCCATTTTCTTCCCATTAGTGACAAATTCATTAACTAAAAGTACTGGTACTTGATGACATATCCAGAAGACCTGCACATGTGTCAGTGTGATGTAGTACGGGTGCAAGTCGTTGGTGGCTATGCAAAAGATTAAAATTTTTAATTCTGTGAGAAAAGTAGAAAGGCCATCACTGTGCATTAACATTCTCCACATTTAGAGTTGTTACCAGTACTGGTAGGGTATACAAGGGGTTGTGAACAGCATCAGGTGTTCGGTGATCGCTGTGAAGGACACTGAGCTGCTGCATATTTGTTAGACAGTGTTATTAGCTTCTGACAGGTTGAAAGGGGTCTCATTGTGGGTCTCATGGTCGCAGGCTGGACGGATTGTGCAATATCCAGATTTGTGGACCATTCAAATGTAACTGGCCCAATGTGGGATTGCATGGCAAGATGGAGGCAGGCATACTTGTCTTAAACGTTCCAGTTGACCACATCAGACCACCACAAGAGGGTAATGACTGTATTGTGCCCAGGTGCTTCATACCCGTTCACATCTGTCTCTGCACCTGAGAATAAGTAATGTACATCCTGTTTCTTCCTACACCATTGCTCGGAGATTAGCAGCAGTCGGGCTTGGGAATTACCACCCAACACGTAGGCTGCCATTAACACTACAGCAAAAATGGCTATTTTTGCAGTGATGTGTAGCCTAAGAAGCATTGAGAGCTGGTGAATAGTGTTGCATTGTGTTAAGTGATGAATTGCACTTCTGCACTACCCTGGAAAACCACTGTCAGCAAGTATGCTGGTGACCTGGGGAGAGGTCCCTTTCTTCCAGTGTTTTGGACGTGCACAACAATGTTACTCCTGGCATCATGGTGCAGGGAGCCATTACATGTGACTTCAGGTTACTGCTGATAGTGATTGGTGGAACTCTGACAGGATGATGGTACATCTTGCATTCTCATGTTTTACCTCTTGTGAAAGTATCGTGGTGCCATTTTTCAACAGGACAATGATCATCCATACATGATGTGTCTGTATGACCCCTCTTTGTGATGTTGGAGTATTCCTGTAGGCAGCAAGATCATCAGATCAGTCCCACAATGGAAAATGCATGGGATCAGCTCAGACATCAGCTCCATCCCAGTACTGGTATCCAGGATATCAAGGTCCAGTTAAAATATTTGTGGGCCATCTTGCCTCAGGAGAGGATGCAATAGCTTTGACACCCTTCCCAAACGAAACTGCGCAAGCATCCAGACCAGGCGGAGTGCAACGTCATACTGTAGTCACATGCTACAACTTCTTTGTTAATTTGACTCCATTTTGTAATCACTGAAATAACATCACATAACATCTCATCCTGTGAAGTTTTATTTAGTTTCCCATCCCCTTGTATATGCTTCACTTTTCTGGCAGGCAGTGTATGTAGGTGCAAAGGTGGACAACTACAGTAAATAGTTCAGCAGTAGCTCAGGAACCAAAACTGACGAGCTTATTAGCACCTTTGTTGACAGATTTTCAAAATTATCATTGGGCTTATGATCTCTCTGCCTTCCGTAGATATGAGCTAAGAATGTTGCACATGGTTGCCATTTTAAGAAATATGGGATAACTGTACATTTGCGTGTTACGATGTACCCACACACATGATGCTATTGGGAAACAGTGTAAAAAAAAAAATTTAAAAAATCATGTTTCTTTGTTATCTGCAGCAACACTTTGTGCTAAAACACTACTGTAGTGAAGACATGGCATTTGTTACAGAAATATAGAAGGATGTCTGGAAAGACATCTCAGATTACACACTTAGCAACAAGGATGCAGTGCAGACATCCTGAAAGAAAACTATACTAAATTTCTGCCAAACATAATTTGCTGTGGTAGTTCTTCCCCATTGAAAGATTAGTGGACTGTGCTAATAAGCAGCATATTTGGATGATTAAGGTTATTATATCATTTAGAAGCCAAACACTCAGAAAATGTATTATAATTTGAAAGACAGTCACAGGTCAGTTTCAGAATTCCACTGTAGACAACAATGCAAATTGGCCGGCCGCGGTGGTCTAGCGGTTCTGGCGCTGCAGTCTGGAACCGCGGGACTGCTACGGTCGCAGGTTCGAATCCTGCCTCGGGCATGGGTGTGTGTGATGTCCTTAGGTTAGTTAGGTTTAAGTAGTTCTAAGTTCTAGGGGACTTCTGACCTAAGATGTTGAGTCCCATAGTGCTCAGAGCCATTTTTGAACAATGCAAATTACTGAAGAACCCATCAGATAATGAAAAACCATGCATTAAACCAAGAGAAAAGTGAGCTCTCCTGTCAAATTTAAAAACATGAGTTCATAGAGTGGTACCATAATACTCTTGTGTTGATCAAACATACCGGTAAAACATCTAACAGCATCCCTCTGAAGTTCTTGGTGGACCCAGATACTTGAGCAGCACTAAAGTATGAGTCATCCCTGTGTTGTTTTGCTAGAATACTCCTAATATATCAGTAGACTATTTGTGATCCCTAAAATTGACCTTACATACCAATTGTATTTCACATTTCTTTGCAACCTTTCACCTAGATAATTAATTGCTGTGACTGTGTCAAGCAACATGTCACTAATTTTTCTCCCAGGGGACTCGCCACTCTTTGGCGGGTTCGTGCTTGGCTACCACAGGGCTCCAGCCTTAGCAGCATAGTCTCCCTTCCATGCTGCATGTCTACCTTCTTTGGGAAACATGCCTGGGCTGTTTTTGGAAATGTATTCTGGATTTTCGGTAGCCAATATCAGAATACTTTCCACTGTTTTTCATTCCTTTTTTTCTTTCTTTGTTCACCTTCTCCTATTCTTCCTCCATTTCGGCATTTGAAGATCCTCTTTTTCTTCTTCCTCCATGTGTGCTCCTGAGGGTCGGCCCAAGTGTCCAACGCATAACAGGTGACTGGGTAACACGTAATTCGCAGCCCCGAGTAGACAGTTCAGGTTTCCACTTACCCCTGCTACAGGCTAGGCCTAGGGAGGGGTGATTGCTTGAGCTGCTACCTTCCAAATTTGATGATTGGTCGCTCTGTCAGGTGTTCAGGAGGTGTGACGTTAGGTGTGAACAGTCACATAAGGTGGGTCCGCACCCCCTTCTTAAGGCCCCCCCCCCCCCCCCCCCCCCCTCCTCTCCAGTTGGAAGGAGTGCACCATCGGAGATGCAGGCAATTGTGGGGGATTTTCTTGCAGTGAGCCAATCATCTTCACAGCCATCGGCTACAAAACATAAAGGGAATGAGGCTAATGATTCAAAGACCCTCCCAGCTGCACCAAGGTGCCTTTTGGTTCCACGTATTGAAGACGGTTAGTCCTTCACTATGGTAAATCCATTTATTATTCAGAAAGGAGTTGATGCAGTTGCTGGCCATGTGAAATCCTGCTCTCTTTTATGCAATGGCTTTTGGAGACTACTACTTATTCTCAAGCTCAACAACTGGTTGCACCTTCACTCCTCCATGGCTATCTTGTTTCTGTCAAGGCCCATCGAATGCTGAATTCTTCCTGTGGCATTATTTACACTGGGCTGCTCATTGGTTTGACAGAGGCAGAAATCCAAATGTATCTCTCTGATCAGGGTGTCATTGCTGTCTATCGAGTGATGAAAAAAAGTAGATGCCTCCTTAGTACCCGCATGTACTGTCTTCCTCACTTTTGATAGAGTGGTTCTTCCATCAGAGATCAAAGCAGGTTATGAAATTATCGTAGTCAGACCATATATTCTGAACCCAATGCGCTGTTACCAGTGTCGTAGTTACACCCACCCTCGAGAGTCCTGTCAACACGCAGCCAAATGTGTAACATGTGGCAGGGATGCTCACTAGGGTGATTGTCCGCCTCTTCCTCTGGCTGCATCAATGGCAACTGTGCTGCTTCCTCCCCCCGATTGTCCCATGTACCTTGATGAGCGGGCTGTCCAAGAGATCCGGGTGAAGGAAAAAGTACTTTACCCAGTCACTTGCAAGTTGTTGGCTAGTTGGAAACCCTGTGTTCTACCATGTGGCACCTACAGTACTGCTCTTGCTATATCTTGCTCCATGAAGGACGTGACCCCACAGACGTGACCTCAAATTTAGCATCACGGTTGTGAAATCACTCAGCATTGTGGTAGGATCCCCATCTCCTCCTCCAGCTGTGCCACACACAACCAGACTTTCACCTGAGGGGGCAAAGTCGCCAGCTACACAACGGGCAGGCCAGCAAGGACAGAAGGATAGACTTCCTATGTCCCTCGAGCCGACCAACATCTGAGTCTTCCCCTGCCAGCCGAAAAGGCTCAAAGAAGCTAAACAAAGGCAAACAGTCTTCTCCTTTGCCAACTCGAAAATCGTGTTCTATGGCGTCACTGCATGACACCCTTGCCCGGCCGACCTCTGTGTCGCTGGTGCGCACCACCAATCGTTTCTTTGCCCTGGACTCTGCAGGCCAATAGAAGGCAGGATCCTCATGGAGCAGGATCCTTGTGCTTCTGTGCCATAAAACAGCGAGTCTTTGAAGGCTCCACTCAGCAGCTGCTGCAGTGACACCCCCTTCATTTTTTCCTCGTCATGACTCTCCTTCAATGGAATGTTCGTGGCTTTCGATTCAACAGAGTTTTTAAGGCTGCTCTTAGAATCACAGCATCCACTTGCTCACTACCTTCAGGAAACAAAATTGTTCCTCACAACCGCTTTGATCTCTCGCATTCCTTCCCGGTCTGCTTTGACCTTCTGCCCGAGGACAGCATTCCATCTCATGGCGGAGTCATGTTACTCATATGCGATGACATTCATAGTCAACCCATCTTCCTGCCTACCCGCACTCAAGCTGTTGCAGTTCACCTTTCCTTCCTCACTTGACCTTTTCTTTTTGTACCATTTACATTCCTTTGTCATTCGATGTCACCAGGGCAGACTTCTTCCAGCTTATTAGGCAACTACCTCATCCCTTTCTGCTGCTCAGTGACTTTAATGCACACAATCCCCTTTGGGGGCTCACACAGAACTTGTCCAAGAGGTGCCCTCTTGGCTGACCTTCTCAATCAACTTAACCACCTCTGCCTTAACACAGGGGCACCCACGATTCTTTCAGACTCCACGCACACTTATTTCCATTTGGACCTATCCTTCTGCACTGTCGAGCTTGCCTATTGTCTCGAGTGGTCAGTTCTCTACGACACGTACTCGAGCGACCATTTCCCGTGTGCTATCCATTTGCTGATTCCTACCCCATCTATGTGCACACCCAAATGGCAGCTTAACTAAGGCCGACTGGAGGCTTTACTCCTCCCTGGTGACTTTCGACAAACAACATTTCCCCAGTTGTGATGACCACGTTATTCTTACCGCCGCAGGACGTTCCATTCCTCACACTTCCTCTTTACCATGCTGTGTTCCGGTCCTTTGGAGGACTGAGGCACGCTGCAATGCAATTTGTGCACGAAGACATGCTCTCCACATTTTTAACTGTTATACAACGATGGCAAACTGCATTCACTATGAACAGTTGTGTACACAGTGTCATTGTGTATTTCGGGATAACAAAAAAAGCTAACTGGATTTCATTCACTAGTTCTTTTAACTATTACATGCCCTCTTCTGTTGTGTGGGCCAACCTCCGACGGCTCTCTGAAACCAAGATGCAGTCCCCAGTTTCCGTCCTGACAGTAGCAGATGATGTCATAGTGGACCCTATTTCTATCTCAAACACCTTGGGCCACCATTTTGCAGATATTTTGAGCTCCTCCCACTATCACCCGGCCTTCCTCCATCAGAAACGAGCAGAGGAGGCTCGGGCAATACCCTTTTCTTCTCAGAATCACAAGTGCTACAATGTCGCCTGTACTGTGAGGGAGCTAGATCCTGCTCTCGCTTCATCCTGATCCTCCACCCAAGTGCCAAATGCGGTTAACATTCAGATGTTGCAGCACCTTTCTCTTGTGGACAAGCACTTTCTGCTTCATACGTACGACGACATCTGGGCAGAGGCCACATTTCCCAGATGCTGGCATGAATCCACTGTTGTACCCATACTTAAGCCTGGTAAGAACAAACACTCCTTCTAGCTGCCGCCCCATTTCTCTCACCAGCTGTGTTTGCAAGGTGATGGAATGTGATTGATGCCCAGTTGGTATGGTGGCTCTAGTTTCGCAATTTACTAACCACTGCACAGTGTGTATTTCGAGCGTGCTATTCTGCAGCTGACCGTCTCATCACTTTGTCCAATCATGTCATGAATGGTTTTATGTGAAAATCCGAGACTGTGGCTGTGTTTCACAATTTTGAGAAAGCCTAAGACACGTGCTGGAGGACTGGTATCTTCCGTACAGTGTACACGTGAAGCTTACACGGCCGCCTGCCCCGTTTCCTTGAGTACTCTTTAAAAGACCAAGTTTTCAAGGTACATGTGGATTCTGCCTTGTCGGACACTTTTATCCGGGGAAACGGTGTGCTTCACGTTTCCATCCTGAGCCTCATCGTCTAGGCTATCGCCATTGATCCTATAATGGCCTGTCTCACGTCCGGCATCTCCGGCTCCCTTTTCGTTAACGAAATTGCCAACTATTGCAGTTCTACTTGGACCTATCTCATTGACCGGTGTCTTCAGCGATGTCTTGATTGTCTTGGCTTGTGGAGTGCCAACAATGGCCTTTCTCTCTCTCTCCCTCCCTCCCTCCCTCTCTGACAAAAGCTTTGGTTTCTTCACCGTCTTTACATTTTGGGCCTGTTGCTCTTCCATTTGTTGAAACTATGAAATTCCTGAGGCTCATGCTCGGTAGGAAACTTTCTTGGTCTTCCCACATGTCTTGTCTGGCAATCCGCTGTATGCTGTCCCCCAGTGTTCTACATGTTCTCAGTGGTACTGCCTGGGGAGTGGATCAAGCCATCATCCTCCGTTTGTACCGATCCTTTGGTCGAAACTAGACTATGGGTGTTTCGTGTATGTATCTGCATGTCTGTCCCTCTTACACTGTCTCAATACTGTCCACCATTGTGGCATCCTTCTGGCCACTGGCACCTTTTACACTCGCCCAGCAGCGAGAGTCCGTATGCAGAAGCTGCCGAATGACCGCTGTCCTACTGCCGTGACTTTCTCCTCAGCAGATACACGTGCTGTTTGCCTGCTACGCGTGCCCGCCCATCCTATATCACCTCTTCGATGACTCTTTTGATCACCAGTGTGGGGTGTGTCCCTCTTCTGTTACCTCCTGGAGCTTGGGTTCAGTTCTTGCTCCGGCAGCTTGACTTAACGCTACCTGCAACTTTGCCAGTGGGTGTGAACCCTTCACCACCTAGGCATTGTGCGGCAGCCCGTGTTCACCTTGGCCTTCATTTGCTTCCTAAGGACACTACTCTAGCCTCGCTCTACTGCCTTCAGTTTAACGACCTTTGCATGGACCTATGCGATGTATCTTTGTGTAAACTGATGGCTCTTGGACTGACCGTGGTATCAGGAGTGCCTTAGTCATTGTTGCCAACGTTTTGTGGTATCTTACAGCAGAGCGCTTTGCCCTGTCTCAGGCCACGCAGTACATCTGACGACACAGGCTTTTCAATTGCATCATCTGTTCAGAAACTCTGTGCCCTTCAAAGCCTCTACGTACTGTATGTCATTCATCCCCTTGTGGAACGGATCCAGGAATGCTGTCACTTGCTCACTCCTGGTGGAGCCACTGTGATGTTTATGTGGGTTCGTGGTCACATAGGTCTGACAGGAAACGAGACTGCTGACGCTGCTGCCAAGGCTGCAGTCCTCGTGCCTCAGCCCGCTAGTTCTTCCATTCACTCCGTGTTGCTGTCTGTCAGCAGGTGGTGTCACTTTGGCATCACCACTGGTCCTCCCTTCAGGGGAACAAGCTCCGGGCTATTAAGCCTCTCCCAGCAACCCGGATGATCTCATCTCTGCCCTCTTGCCACGAGCAGACAATTTTTAACTACATTGCATGTTGGGCCCTGTCTTTTTAGCCATCACCATTTGTTAAGTGGTGCTCCCCACTACTTTGTGCACATTGTGTTCAACTTTTGATGGTCTGCCATTTCCTGACAGAATGCCTTTTTTTTTTTTTTTAAAAAAAAACCGCTTATGTTCTCATTTGTGTTTTCCGTATGAGTTATTGGCCACTTCAGCGAATGGCGTGTGGGTTGTCGGCCACGTTTTACTTAACAGTATGATGAAGGCCATTTAGTTTTTAATTCTGGACCTCCATTTCTCTATGGTGTATTTTATAGACCTTACTCCATATCCCTGTTTTTAACTGCCTTCTTTTAAGTTGATTGGGATTGGCGTGTAGTCATTTTTAACTGCTTTCTTTATCTTCATGTTCTACAGTTTTGACATGGCGCGTATGATCACAATTGTTTTTGTGCCCTAAAACAAAACAAAAAACAATAATTTTGTATTTGAACATTACAAGATTGTGCTCTTCGAACTCATCTGCAGTAAATTACATTTTTCCACATTTAGAGCATGCTGCCATTCATCACACAGAATAAAAATTCTATCCACTTCATCTTGTTTCCTCCTACAGTCATTCAAATACATTTTACCATTTACTACTACAACACACCAAGCAAGGTGGCAGTGTGGTTAGAACACTGGACTTGCACTCTGGAGGATGATGTTTTAAATCCTCATTTAGATTTAGGTTTTGCACAATTTCGTTAAATTGCCCCAGGAAGATGCCCAGTGGGTCCCTTTGAAAAGGGCACAGCAGATTTCCTTCCCCATCCTTTTGTAGTCTGTGCTTGCACTTTGCCTCTAATGACCATGCTGTCGGCAGGATGTTAAACTCCAGTCATCCTTCCTCCCTTTTACAATGTCACCAGCAATCAGTCCAGTTACTGATAACCCTATCTGTCAGATTGTTTATGTATATAATGGAAGGAAACATTCCACGTGGGAAAAATTATATATAAAAACAAAGATGAGGTGACTTACCGAACAAAAGCGCTGGCAGGTCGATAGACACACAAACATACACACAAAATTCAAGCTTTCGCAACAAACTGTTGCCTCATCAGGAAACAGGGAAGGAGAGGGGAAGACGAAAGGAAGTGGGTTTTAAAGGAGAGGGTAAGGAGTCATTCCAATCCCGGGAGCGGAAAGACTTACCTTAGGGGGAAAAAAGGACAGGTATACACTCACACACACGCACATATCCATCCACACATACAGACACAAGCAGACATATTTGGTCTTTAAATATGTCTGCTTGTGTCTGTATGTGTGGATGGATATGTGCGTGTGTGTGAGTGTATACCTGTCCTTTTTTCCCCCTAAGGTAAGTCTTTCCGCTCCCGGGATTGGAATGACTCCTTACCCTCTCCTTTAAAACCCACTTCCTTTCGTCTTCCCCTCTCCTTCCCTCTTTCCTGATGAGGCAACAGTTTGTTGCGAAAGCTTGAATTTTGTGTGTATGTTTGTGTTTGTTTGTGTGTCTATCGACCTGCCAGCGCTTTTGTTCGGTAAGTCACCTCATCTTTGTTTTTATATATAAGATTGTTTATGTACATAGAGAGCAACTGTGGTCCTATTGCACTTCCATTGATGTTCCTGGTGGTACCTTTTGTCTCTGAACACTTGCCATCCAGAATAATATACTGGGTTCTATTACTTAGAGACTTCGAGCCACTTGTGTATCTGGGAACCTATTCCATATGCTTGGATGGTTGTCTGTTGCACGACACTGTTTCTGGCACTTTGTGGAAGTCTAAGACTATGGAATCTGTCTGTTGCCCTTCATCTGTGGTTCACTGTGTACTGTATGAGAAAAGGACAAGCTGAGCTTTGCATGAGTGATGCAGTCTAAATCCATGTTGATTTATTGGATAGAACTTTTTCTCTCAATGAAATGTATTATGCTCAAACTTAGAATATGCTCAAGAATTCTGCCACAAACTGACACAAAGGGGTCTATAATTTTGTGGGTAGATTCTTTTACTCTTTTTATACGTACGAGTCATCTGTGCTTATTTTTCCTGTTGCTTGGGACTTTCCATTGGGCTAGAGATTTGTGATAAATACAAGCTAAGTAGGGGGCAACTGTCGATGAGTGCTCTCTTTAAAACCAAGCTGTGATTCCTACTAACTTTTGTTTGTTGATATTTCTGCATTTTTTCTCTCAGCATTTTCTGAATTTTATTATGTAATCATGGTGCGTCTTTTCCATCCTTTATCCGCATACTCGGCTATAGGCTAGTCCTCCAGACCAATCTACAACAAACATTATACTTTTTGACAGTAACAGGGTGTACTGGTACCAAAATTTATTTATGATTAAAAGGTAATAAGTGTCTTTGAACTTAGTCATCTCCTTCTTACATTCAGAAAGCTTTAGGATGTATAATTATATCCCTCGAAAGTCAACTTAGAAATGACACTACTAATAAAAAAAACTATAACTAAAGCTAAAGTGCAAGAAGTTAGGGTGTCTTCTCTATTGCTGTAGAAGAGCATAATTCCCATAACTCAAGCAAAATTCTGATGCGACATTAGGAATACTAATGCAAAGTGGTTACTGAAGGAATGGCGCGGTGGAGCAGCGGACATGTGGAGTGTTACAAAGGGGGTCAGTAGAGTGCTTAAAAATAAAAAGATGACTGATTCTATTGAAACTTTTGACTCACCAGACTTGCTGGGATACATAAAGGCAGCACTCCTCTGTCTGAAAGTGCAGCCATGTGTTTCAAACCCCTCTTCCCCCACAGTGCTTAAGTGTCAGTGATATGTGCACACACCACTTGAATGCACTGGGCATGCAACATGTGACAGATGCAGGAAGGCATTTCATGAAGCAGGAATCTCTTGCTTCCACCCAGAAGCCTGTGTCAGTTACTCTGCCGATCATGCAGTATGGAACCAAAGCTGCAAATATTTCAAGAGGAAAAGAGGATGCATGAGATAAAAGTAATCATGTGAGCATCCTGTGTACTAGGACAAAAAAGAGAACTAAATGTTACCTTGGCGATTAAGGCTATTATTGCCAAATTCAGCATGCTAGCTTACACTAAGACTAGAACTGTAAGTGCAACAAATGGATGATTTTGAAAGTGTAGTTGTAAAGTAACCATTACTTCCATTTGGGTAACAAACAGTTCACTCCTGAGAAGTAGTGAGAGCAATAAAAAGCAAGTAACATAACAACAAAGTGTCACAATGTACATTGCCCATCACCACCAAAATGTCAATTGAAAGATGGCAAATAAATAAATAAATAAACAAACAAAATGGCTAGTCTAAAGCTGTCAGACCTTCACATTCATGTTTGCTAACATGTGCAAGGAGGCTCACACCCACTGAAGTAAAGAACTGTGAAGTCTGTTGGAGGGAACTCAACACGTCCCTCTGCTGAACCCTCAACTACCATACATCTTCAATCTCCACAGTATGAAAAAATAGGCACAGGTAGAAAAATTTCATTGATGAAATGGCTTTCACACTGCTGTGCAACTTGAATGGACTCAGATTAAAGTGCAGGAACAGAAACGTTTGATACAGTGGAGAGGTTTGTGTCTGCAAGAGAGTAATTTAAAAAAAATCTGGCACAGGACAAGAGAGTCATTTTAAAATATTTAACACTCCTATGTTAATGTGTAATATCCTTTACAGAAAGGACTACCGTAGTGGGGAGAGGGCTAAAGTTGGTGTTTCTATATTCATCAGTGATTAATACCAACCACACCCCACCACTCTTCCTCAGCACCTACTTTCAAGCTTTTATTTAAAAAAGGAAAAAACCTCTAGGGGAGCTTCTCAGGCAGGTCCCCAATCTTTTTTCCTGTACTTGAACATTTTTGCACTTAATGTGCTGTGGCAATATTCCATCACCTGTCCCCTGCATTTAGGTATTGAGAGCCATGGGTATCCAGAAATATTGTGCCTTCTGAACATGGGGCACATACCTCAGCATCACTATTGTGCTTTAGATTGGTTCCCTTGCCATCACTGATATCACTTAGTGGAAAGTGGTTGGTGATTTTTCACTCCAGTGACTGCTCCCCCAACTGGATACATCTGACAGATCAAACATTAACAGAACGCCACCGCCAAAGTGGATGCTCGGAAAGGCTAACTGGGTGCTGTACAGTCCACAGTTTGTATTGGGACTTCGAGACAGCATTGAGGAATGGGTGGATTACATTAAGACAGTTATCCACCATGCTGCTGGTGCACCTATCTCAAAGTCTTTGTGACCTCTATGAAGATCATCGCTACCTTAGGTGAGTAAGGATTGCTCCTTTGCACAGGTTCAGGTGCTGACCAGTTGCAGAGAACATCACAGGCTTTTAGGTGAGGAGGACCTAATGTTATTGTATTAGTAAGGAGGGTAGAGAGAGATTGTGGCAAGAATTTCTGTACTCTTTAAATTGTTCCATCAGCTCAATTCATAAGGGAAACCATCAGAAGAATTCATTCAAAGCAAAGTAGATTACCTGTAGCAGCCGTATTGGAGGTATGTCTCCAAACAGAGACATTGTCCAAACAATCAGACAGCATTTTGCTAAGATTATTGCTACTACCAGCCTGAATGCTGCATACTGTCGTGACTGCTGCATGATTGTCAAAAGAGATGGGTTAGGTTTCAGGTCCAGTAACACTAAATCCTACATCTACCCATTCTTGATATAGGAGCTGGATTCGGCAGTGTCTGAGACTCTGGATACTGCAGTCAGTCTTGACCAGCTCAAGTGCAGTATGGTGTGGCATCTTGGAACAAAATCTAGATATTTTAGTAAAATGACAGACAGAAGAATTTTTCAGCTTGTGGAGGGAGGAAATTTTATTCCCTCTCCTAAAGTGATGGAAATGCTGAACATTCCCCAGTGGTTACTATACTAGGTGCATAGGAAAGACCTTGGAGTATGCAGTAAATGATCATCTGATATGTATTCTAGAGACCAGGAAACTCCCCAGCCCCTCTAACTGCAATTTTAAGAGCTAGCAACCCACCACTGACAACCTGAGCCTGTTTCAGGTGGTTATAAAACAGGCTTTACCATCCCATAGAGGCCACATCTGATAACTTTTATTTTTCAAAGTAGAAAAAGGTGTGTGATACCACTTGCAGATGCACTATTATTTGGACAGCTCCACCGGGTTTATGTGGATGCTTACCTGTACTCATACAGTCCTTTCTATCCCATCAAATTTCTGTTTAGATTTTTAGATGACAAAAGTTCTGTCCGACAGACTTGAGCAGGAGAACGGCATCCCGCAAGGCTTTGTTTTTAAGTATAACTTCATTTTCCACTGTCATAAGTACTGTAATATCCATGGTAAGGAGCCCAACCATTCTCACAGAGATTTTAATTTACATAACCTGTAAAGGAGGACATTATTTTAAGTTTTAAAGATTCAAAGAAGTTTCTGGGTCTCATATTCAATTCAAAGCAGTCATGGCTACCATGCACAAGGGGTATGCAGGCGAGGTCTTTCAAGACCCTGAACACTTTGAAATACCTTAGACATATATCCAAGGAAACAGATATAAACCTTTAATACAATCTTGGCTAGATTTTGGGAGCACAGTTGATGACTCGGTGCCAGTGCATCTCATAACTTGACCCTGTCCACCATGATAGGATTAGGCTAGCCACAGGTCCCTACAGGACAAGCCCTATGTGTAACTTCAGAACTGTCATCTGGTAGTTGTTCCCCATGGTGAGTCAGGGGTAGAGGTTCTTAGTTGTTTCAGAAGCACTGGCATACCAAACAGTTGGGTGCCCTGCCATAAAAGCAGTATTCACAAATCATGTGCAAGCAATTGGGCCATGCAGATCAGCACACAGCTGTGCTTGGTCTTCAACAAATACCAGCTGTAACCCATGGTTGAAAGAGACTACTGTCTTGACTATTAAAGGGGCCCAGACTACTTGTAGATTTTATGAACTTTTAATTAGTCCAGGAACTATAGAGTTTTTGTTTGAAAGTGAATCTAAGCAGACAGTCTCTATTGCCTGCTCAGCAGTTTCCCTCGAGTTTTTTTTTTCTCAAGATTCATTTACCAAATGAGCTTATTGCATCTGACACAGAACTAAATGCAATCTTGATGACACTGGAACAGATGGTATGTATTCATGCCGAGAAATTCCTCGTGTGCTCAGATTCCCTGAGTGCATTTCAATCTGTACAGTGCATATCCCCAGCAGGCATATATGCCCAGAACATCCAGCCCTCCCTTCTCCACCTGCAAAGGCTGGGGAAAGTGGTACCACTCTTCTGTGTACCAGCATACGTGGATATTCAACAAAATTAATGGGTGGGTGTGGCATCTATTCAAAATCTTGTGACTCGTTGTGCCATCTCCCTTTATGGTGTGTACGTACTATTGATGTAGAAGATCATATGTAGGTGGGAAGAAGATGGTTTCGAAGTGACTGACAATAAGCTGCAGGTGTTAAAATCAGCTGCTCCGTGGTGTACGTCTATCCAGCCACTGTGGTTAGAAGTCCTCCACACTTGATTACAGACAGCATAAAGTCCAATAATACTTAGCCTCTTATTCTGGCGAGAAGCCCCTCCAATGTGCGGTGTTTGTGATATACAGATTGGGATATGCTATATTTTCATTGAATGAATTGTATATTCAGATGAGAGCAGAGGCTAACTTACCAGCCAATCTGTCCTCTATTTTAGCAGGTGATGAGGAGAATATAGTGATACTTAAGATTTTGCCAGCTGTCTTTGTTACTCCCTAAATTATTATGGAGAAGGTTTGAATGTGTTGTCACAGCGGCTGGATCATGTTGTTGTTGTTGTGGTGGTGGTGGTGGTGGTGGTGGTGGTTATAAATTATCAGCCATTCAGATGCAATTTTTTGAATTACTTTTTAGCCTTTATTCTCTAAGTTCAGTTAAGATTATTAACAGCTAATTTTGTCATTGATAAAGTTAACTGTCTTAAATTTTCCATGATTGGGCATGACTGGGTAAGTGAATGTGAGTGAAAATGGGGAAAAGTGATTGTGATTTTGAATGAGTTTGTATGTTATACATTTTTAGCTTTACCTATTATAACATCACTTTGTGTGGACAATTTTAGCTAGGGTGCCAATAACTTCACTTGGGTTTCAAGACTTAAGTCACTTGCAGCTACAGAAAACAGATAAGAATGGGGCAAAATGAATTGTTAGATCATTGTATAGTAGATAGGTCTATGGGTATGATACAATATAAAGTAAGCTAATGATAATCAGTGTACCATACATTCACTCTCTAGTGCCATGTTTCTTTCATGTGCTACCCGTTGCCAGACAAATTAAAATGCTCATTACTAAAACTGCTCCATGAAGAGTAAACAAAAGTGAAGGTAGACAATTACATTCACTATACAGAATTTGTTGTGTCTTGGGAAAGGAGCATAAACAAAAAACAAAGATGCAGTTTCTTTTTCATGTGCCAGGCACTTCCATTGTAAACTGGCACATTGAGAAGTGTAGATATCTTTGATTCCTCGCAAGCTTTTGTTTGCAAGGATCACGCTAAACTTTTGTGCAAGTTGGAACATTATCATATTAGAGGGAAACCTCACCTTTGGTTCTGATTGTGTCTAGGATCCACAAGGTGCTCGCAGTCCATTTGTATGTGGTTTGCTAACACTGGGCCCCCAGCTTATGTGCTACTACTTCATTTTCCATGCTGCTCGTCTAATCTCTGAGGGGCTCACCCAATAATGGCTGCATACAGGCATGGTGAACCCATGGATTGTAAGCTTGGGACCAGTCAGTGCTGCCAGTTCTTTTTAACTGTAAGCTATGCATGTAGTTAAGCAGCCATAATTGGGTGCTCCAGTTTATAACTGCGCATTACAGGGAATGGAATCTTGGCTCAGCTGCCGATCATAAGTTAATAAACTTGGACAAGAAAACCTCAACCTCAAGGTGTGCTACGTATCAGTGGTATGGATTGCTGTTGAGGTAAAAGAGTCATTAGTAGGCAACTTTTGGAGTGCCTATCACACCTAAGTTAGGCGTGCTTGTGGGGGTGAATAATACAAAATCAGTTGGGAGAACAAGTGAGGGCTGTTCTTTTGAGCAGTTATCTTGTTAATTGGAATAAGACATGAAAAATGTTTTAGAATGTCTTTCTAGTAGTAAAGCAAGCGAAAGAGTTGTTTGAAATAGTATGTATTTTAAATACAAAGAGGTCTAAAGGTGTTTGCTGTGAATTGAAAATCTGTGAAGTGGCACTCGGAAGTAGATCCCGTTTTAGTTGAACCAACTATATCTCAACAGGCTAATGTCCTTCTTAAGCAGAACATGCATGTGAAGTATCCAGATGTTGTGGAACTACAACATAACCTTAATCTTAGCAAGAAAGTGGTAACATAAAAAGATCTACTGTACACCATAGTGTGAAAGGTATATCACCATAGATGCTTTCAGAAACATTAGGCAGCTCCCACATCCGTCCCTCCTCCGAGGGATTTTAATGCACATAACATGCTATGGGGTTCTGATAACACCGTCTCTGAGATCTAGTTATAGAAGGCTTCATCCTCACAGGGGACATCTGTCCCCTGAATAGAGAACGAGGGATGCACTTCAGTACTGCTTTAGTCTCGATATCAACCATTGGCCTGTCCAACTTGCCTGCTCTTGCAGGTATGACTCTATGGTAGTTAGGTAATAACTAACATTATAATGACTAATTCTTCTTGAAAGAACAGTGTCAGAAAAGAAGATGCCTAATGGCTACTTTAGGTAACAATCTAATTGTAGTGTACCCAACTACATGTGTTTAAATGCCGCAACAATGTTCAGGACATTTTGTATCACATTACAAGTGTGATTTGTGAACCCATTCAAGTATCCATCCAAAAATCATGCTGTCAGCTTAGAAAACAATCTGTCCCATGGAAATGAGTAGTGCTACTCTGCAATTAGGGGCAGTTAAGGATGCAGGCAGACAGACAGACAATATCTCAGTCTTTCTTGTAACAAGAGCAAAAGCTTACAGGGTAATTAAAAATAGCAGGAGAAGATCATGGTAGAATCTCTCAAATTCAGCCACTCCATATCAGCAATCACTGAATGGGAATCAATAGGAAGGATCTCTGATCAAGTCAGATCAACACCAGCCGTTTCTATCCTGAACAGCAGAATACAGTTAACCTCACCCAGTGAAGTGACCCAGGAAATGGTGGTTTTTCCCCTAAAAAAGTAGCAGTTTTCAAAATCCTACTTTCTGGTATCCCACAGGAGACATGCACAAGTAAAAGTTGGTACTTCAACTCCATCAATCAGGAATTTTACAACTGCTCTTTCTCCATGTGAGGATAAGGATCCATCCCATCAGAGGCCAACAGCACAGCTCCAGGCCCACACACTATTCAATTGTAACATTTAAATGTAAAATCTGAAGTTATTCTTGCTGGTGTTTTATTAAAACTTAGCCTCGATAGAATTGCCCCAACCTGTAGCAAGAGGCTGTCGTGTCCCCCCTCCTAAAGCTGGGAAAAATTCCTACATCTCCAAGTAGCTTTTGCAGCTTTGCTTTGTCAAGCCAGTGGGGAAGACTGTGGAATGAATGGTGAACTTTCAGACCAAGTAGTTCCTTGAAACCAGGAGAATCATTAACAGCTTCCAAAGTGGTTTTGGGCGGTTTAGTATGATAGCAGGACTCTGCAGACATTTTTATATACAATGCTCGGGCTGAAACAGTTAACGTGTGCCCTATTGTTAATGGACTATCTGATCACGATGCACAATTCATGAAAATAAACCATGTAACACCTTATAGTTCTGAAACATTTTCTTATAAAGTAGGAAATAATGTTTTAGGAATAAGTTAAAATAAGTGGAATGAATTAAGGTCCAGGGTGATTTTGCTGAATGGGGACAAACTGCAGGAAATAATCCCTGAGACGAAATGAGCAAAAACGGTCATATGGACGTACGCCCTGATACTCATTGCAAGGGAGATACACCCACTTGAGGGTGGAGAGAAAAGGTGTTGAACATTGTAGAATGACCATGGCATCAGCACCAAACACAAGGTCTGCCATCATGGGTTAAGCCAGTTGACTGTGTTGAACATTCTCAATAACATCTCCTGCTAACTGTATCATTTAAAATGCATGCAGACCTTACTACATACAGACTTGCATCTGCCATGACAGTTTTGTCACCGGTTCATCACACAGGCTACGTACGATACACTTGGAATTTCCATCATCGATCATATTCAAAAACTGTGCCACCTTTTTCGAGTGGCAGTACCATCAACCTCTGCAACACCTACGTGTCAGCTACACAATATCCACGCCTCAGTGTGTGGGCGGGAATTATTGGCAACCGTCTCTAAGGACCTGTTATACTTCCAAATCACCTCAGTCGAGGCATATCTGCACTTCCTGTGGTTTACCCTGCCTCCCCTGCTGGAAGATGTGATCCGCCTTTGATGGTATGAAGAGTAATGTAGCCTTTACTTAATTGTACTCCAGCCCACTGCCCATTTGAGTGTGGAATTAAAACACGTACAGACAGAACATTCCCACTTGCATGCTGTTACTTGCATTCTACAAAAAATAATGTAATATTTCAAGGAATGTCATTAAAATATCCAAAAATATGTGCATCATGGCAGAAAATAAATCAGATAATGAGATTAAAACTATGTGGAATATTGTGAAATATTCAGAAGATGCTGTCATAATTAAGCTGAATAACAATGATGTGGATGATAACTCATGAATTGAGAGTACTATTAAAAATCACTTTTTAAATGTAGCAGCAGAAATAGGATTAAATGGTTCAGAGGAAGAAGCAAGAGAATATATTAAAAATGAAATTCCATCAAACTTTAAGGAACTACAAGTAGCCCCAATATTCTACAGTGAAATTAAGACATACAAAAGTTCTCAAAAATGAAAGTTCATATGGTGTTGATGGAATTTCAAACAGAATTCTTAATAAATAACGTCATATAATGCATCACTGGCAAAGGAAACTTTTGTGGACAGATTAAAATATGTCGTTAAACTTCTTTCGTATAAAGTTGACAAGAAAGAGTTAAAATAATTATCAGCCAACTTCTTTACTGATGTATTTTTTGAAAGTATTTGAAAAAGTAACGTAATGAAGTGTTGTCCCACAACAACTTAAACATTAGTGCCATGCAATATTTTGTGTAATATAGTATCTTGTACAGGCATCTTTTATTAACCTGACACGTCCCACATCGTTACGAAGTGTTGTATTCATGATCTATGGAACAAGTATTAATCTAATCTAGAAAGTCAGTTAAAATTGCTCAGCAGAGGAAAGGCAACTGAACCTAACAGGTTACCTGCACGATTCTCACACAGTATGCAAAAGAACTTGCTCCTCTTCCTACAGCAGTGTACCCTAGGTTGCTGGAGGAGTTAAGTGTTCCTAGTGATTGGAAAAAGTATGTATCATCAAACAGCAGCTCACAATTATAGACCTTTATCACTGACTCAGTCTTTCATATTATTGTAGAACATATTTTATGATAACTTATTACGGCCTTTCTCGAGACCAAAAATCACCGCTGTAGGAATCAACTGGGATTCCCTTAACAAATCCATTTCACCCTGTTAGTTCATGAGAACTGGAAGGCAGTAGGTACTGGCACCCGTGTTGATACCGTGCTCTTTGATTTTTGAAAGGTATTCTATGTAGTTCTGAACTGCTGCCTAATGAACAGACTATGAGCTTATGGAACCGCAGACCAGCTGTGTGACTAGTTTGAAGTGTTCTTAGTAAACAGACACAACATGTCATTCGTAACGGAGAGAAATCTTAAAGTATAGAAGTTAGAAATAAGTTTGAACCTACCCCGAGGCAGTGTAATGGGACAATTACTTTTCACACTTGTAGTGGTATTTTAGAGAACTTGGATCAGTGCTCGGTGCAGGGATTGGCAGTTGACCCTCAACATAAACAATTGTAATGTATTGTGCATTTATAGGTAGAAAGGCCCATTATTGTACGATTACACGGTTGCAGAACAATCACCGGAAATGGTTACTTCCCATTAAATACACAGAAGTGTGTGTACGGAGTGGTTTAAAGTTGAACAATAACATAAACTACTTCTAGGAAAGGCAGATACCAGATTGATGGTGAGATATATTGAAAGAATTCTCAGGAAGTGTGCTCTGAGGCCCACACACAAAAAAGGTAATCTCAAAACCTAGTTAAACCATTAGGTGAGTATTGCTCATCAGAGTAGGACCCAAACCAAATAGGACTGATAAAAGAAATAGAGAAGAGCCAAAGAACAGCAGCATATTTTGTCATAGGTTCATGTAGTGAGCTCATAAGTTTCGCAAGATATACTTGTTCGACTACAGTAGCAGATGCAGCAAGAGAGGCATTATGAATAGGGTTTTGGTTTTGCTGTTAAAATTGAGGGTGTACACTGTAGAACAAGCAACCAATATATTGCTTCCTCCTACCTATATCTTGCAAAAGGACTACGAAGGTAAAATTAGAGATATTTCAGCTCACACCTGGACTTATCGACAGTTGTTCTACCCTCGCATCATTTGCAACTGGAACAGGGAAGGGGGAGATTAAAGTGGTACACAAAGTACCCTACACCACACACTGTAAGGTGGCTTGTGTAGTGTAGATATGATTCAACCTCTTCATTAGTTATCCAGAGCACACTGTTGAACATGAGGCTCTGCAGGTAGTGACCCCTGCTATTTCCCATGTTGACCCAACATCATCATCAGTTACTATTGCAGTGGACATGGGATCATTGAGATTGTACTGTGGATCAATGTAAACTTGTCATCTGGACATACGAATCGGGGCTTTCGTTACAGCAGGTTGACGGTCATGTCTGGATACGCTGTCATCGAGGCAACTAACTGGACACAGGCTAGTGGGGCAGTGTTATGTTATAGGACAGTGCTTGTCAAACTGTGGCCGTCAAGTATTTGTGCAGCCCACAGTTCTCAAATGTATTTTGTAATAATATGCATCTAACAACTAACAGCTGAATAAAGTAATGTAATGTTGAGAGCTTGTTAAGAGTGTAGGTTTTCCTAGTGAGTAACACACACATATACTTAGAGAGACAGTAGTATTTTAAGACATGCTCAATTATAATTTACGTTCGTGAGTTCGGCCGTTAGCCAAATAAAGTTGGCCGCCTGCCTCGGGGGCAGAGGCATAATTAGTGCAACCGTTGCAGGGATAGAGGATATGAGAGGGCGAATGTTTAATTGTTTGCCTTTCAGCAGGCCCTACTGACAACTCACGGGCGTGCACGACTTGTATCGATCGGCCTCCGTGGTATAAATTTTATGACGGAAGTAACGCCGATTCTTGGATGTGTGTTACAGAGACAGTCATCTTAAAGTGACGTACATATTTGTAATAAGGAAGAAGAATTAAATGAAGGCTACTATAATACAAAGCAATGAGTAGAAGAAAAAATTTCATTCAAAATATGTAGTAAACATTTATGATTGTGACTCATATTGCATTATGCATTGAAATATAAGCATGATTACTGCTATTAATCATCCAACCATCTGCCCACAAAGACAACACAATAACACGTTGTCAGGCTATTACAGTGTCAACTTTAATGTTCCTGAGGCTGGCAGGAATCTGAAGCAGAGAACTGTCGACGCAAAGTGTTCAGAATTGTCAACTTTTCACAGTCAGTATTGGTGGCCTTACTGGACCTTCCTATAGTTAGTCCATTTGGGCCTCACAACATATTGATTTATGTCAAGTAGTAAAGGGTACAGCAAACAGTCGCAGATAACATTTATTGCGCATCCACATCTCGGTCACTGTGTATCTGTGGTCAGTGCAGTAAATTTAAGTTAAAACATTAAATCCAGTTATATATGCACATAGTCCCAACTGGACTAATTATGTCAAAGGTTGAATTGATACTATGTGCATTTATCATATAGAAGTGGTTTCAGTGTTTTAACTTACACTTACTGCACTGAAGATGGCCACATAGTGACCGAAATCTGGATGTGCAATTAACATTATTTGTGACTGACTGCATACCCTATACTGTTTAAAGTAAGCACTGTCACTGGGCACAACTGCTTCCCCATCGAATCCAACCTGATGATACTAATTTATGTAGGCTATTGGTTAGTAACAAGATCAGTACATATGCAGCCTGAGGTGCTGCCCCCTGTATCAGTATTGGCTCTTCAGCCAAAAAATTTTGATGACCGCTGCTATATTGGACATTCACTTGCACTTCCATGGGACCTGTGGTAGTAACTAAAGGTGCCATGACAGATGTGGACTACATGAATATTATTGTGGACTACCTGCATCCCTTCATGCTTGATGTCTTCCCCACTTACAGTGGCTTCCTCCAGCAGGATAACTGTTCATGTCACAAGGCAAGAATCATGCATGGGAACAGGAGCACGATGATAAACTCACATTGGTATCTGGGCACCAAATTCGCCTGGCCTGAACCTGATGGAACACAATGGGATGTTATCGGGTGTCAGCTCTGTGCCCACAAACTACCGGCCAGTAATTTACAGGAATTGCATGACCTGTTCATAGCAATCTGCTCCCACATACCTCAGAAAACCTAGCAAGAACTTGTCAAATCCACACCATGCTGTATTTTGCATTTCAAAGGTAGACAAAGACGCTGTTAAGAAAGTGGTCATAATGTTTTGCCTCGTACTAATTGTCTCTGCAATTTCCTGTTCAACTGACACATTTCACATCATAATGCTTATAGTGAATATGAATTACAGAACATGGAAATAACTACGTTATTAATAGCTAAATGCATGTAGGAATTGGATATACATCCTAAATTCCTTCCTCCTCCTCCCCCCCCCCCCCCCCTCCTCCCCCCGCCCATATCAGTTTTCTTCACACCTCTCTCTCTCTGTTCTCATACCTGGGTAAATCAGTTGGGATCTTTGGCATACGGGGTATGAGAGAGACCTCTCCAGCTGCTGGATCTCTGAATAGAGTAGGTTCGATGACAGTAAATCGCATAGTTTCGATCTGCAAGTGATTAGGATTATAAAGTTTCAGATGTTCAGATTGTGTAGTGGTATTCTAATCATAAGCTGATAAAACGTAAATACAGTTTCCCCATTTTCTGTAAAACTGTCCCAACAGTGAGAAAGAACACAAAATAAAACAGTACATTGTTATATACACATCCTGTGTTTGAAATTATAAACAAGGAGGAAGAATATACAGGGTGCCCATAATTAAAGTTTCAAAATGCTGTAGGAAGAGAATCACTGCTCAAAAAGATGTCAAATTTGAACAGCATGTCATTGACATGGGGGGAAATGCCTTGGAAAATTTAACAAAAATTTTACCAATACATGACACTGTAAGCACCTTAACTTAATAGGATGAGCTACAAATGACAGGTGAATATCAGTATGACAGTTGTGGTTTGAATTGCACGTTACATCAACCTTACTCTTCAATATGAATGATTGCACATGTTCGGCAGTCAACAGTTGTTAGTACACTGGTACTGTTAGTTAGGTGAGCCCATACACCATGGGTAGGTCATACCGCCTTGAGTGGGAAAAATCAGTTTTTAATTTTCCCGAGTCCAAAAACTGCATAATAACCAAAGTGACATAGGTTAAAAACAGCATAAAAAGTGGCACTGGTTTCTAATTGTTGTGTGACTGACACAAGACACATTCAGTATGCTGGCCACTGTTTTCTGCCACAAGTTTAAATCAAGAATCAGCTTAATCGACAAATAGCATGGTCCACAACAGATCGGAGTGTTTTGGGGGTCACATTCAGAATACATTGCATGCCTTCAATTGATACGTTCATAACTGGGGCACTAAACACATCATCTTTCAGATAACCCCACAGCCAGAAATCACACGGATTAAGACAAGTGATCTGGACAGCCAGGCTGTTGGGAAATTGTGGCTGAGAATTGTAGCACTTTCGAAATGTCTCTGCACCAGCCACCTGAGTGGCGTAAGAGGGCCATCTTGCGTAAAAATCATCCTACCCACACTTCCACGCTGTTGAAGGGTTGGAATTATGTTAGTGCACAAAAGATTCTCATAGCATTTGCCAGCAACGGTACAGGTAACAGGACCCGTAGGACTTGTATCATTAAAAAAATATGGCCCTACAATAAACAGTGTCATCAAACCCACACCACATAGTCAGTTTTGCAGAACGAAGTGGTACTGGTTGTTGTGCATGCAGATTTTCCACTGCCCATGTTCTGCAATTCTGCATACATGTCCTTGGTGATGTAAACAGGCTTTGTCTGTCCACACTGTTCTGTGGACTTTCATTATTCACGTCCATGCGAGCAAGACATTCAAGAGTGAAAATTTGTCTTGCTGGCAGGTCAACAGGAAGCAATTCTTGAACGTGGGTGAGTTTGTATGGATAGCAGTGCAGGATGTTTCATAGGATTTTATATACTGTGCTAGCAGGCATGTCCAATGTTCAGGCGATTCTCCATGCACTGTATGCTTGCACACCACTGCTCGACCCATCCTGCAATGTTGTGGCCACATCTTCGACAGATGTCAGATCGACTGCTTTCCTCCCTCTGCCACACTGCACTTCAAAAGAACTTGTCTTTACAAATTTTCTATTAATTTTCTCTATACCTTTAGCAGACATTGGACTAATGCTTTTTATCATATGATTGAGTGTCTGTAACTTCTGTAGGATTATTGGCACACGGTCATGGAGACAGTCATGTTGGGTGTCTTGGGTATAAACTGAGGAACAGCCGTGTGCCGGGTATCTGTTGGTATATATATTCTGATGCTTACAGTACCATCTTCTTCTTCTTCTTCTTCTTCTGCTGCTGCTGCTGCTGCTGCTGCTGCTGTTTTTACGACATTGTTGGACAACTTCAGCCAATCATTTTCTGGTCACCTTCTTCAGTAGGTTTTCTTTATGAATTGCCTAGTATCTTTTCATTTTTCTCATTCCTCATCCATACAAATATCCTTTATATCCTTTTTATTGTTTATCATTGTCTATTTTTGGTTTAAATAGTACTTTTATGTTTTTAAAGTTCTTTAAATTTTCTGTTTCGTTTTGCAAATCGTCCAGGAGTAACTGTAGCTCTTTCATATCATCTGTGATTTCCCTTATCTATCCTACTTGTTTCAAAGTTTCTCTCTCTCTCTCTCTCTCTCTCTCTCTCTCTCTCTCTCTGTCCTTTTTTTCCGTATTGTATCTGTGATGGGTTCCAGTTCCCTGTGCACCACTTCGTTTGGCACTATCTGCCATTGTCCATTTTTCAGGTATTTCTTATTTATGCATTTTCTAGTTATTATTCTCTCTACTTCAGGATTTTTCTGTGTGACTTTGAAAAGAGTTTCACTTCTGTATGTGACCTCTGGTTAAACCACCATCTTGTAATGTTTTAATTTGACTAATAAACATTTTGTTGTTGTATGTAGACCATGTTAATTTCCGAGCTTTTATCCTTTTGTTAGCTCTTTCTTGCCACACAGGTTCTCGCCAAGTTGAGCGCTATAATTTGTCCTAGGTATTTAAATTGTATCACTGTTTTTGCTTTCCTGTTATATACTGTTATTTGGTTGGCTACTAGTGGATCTGCTGCCATTCTCAGTCTTTTCAAATGATGTCTGGAGGTGTGCTTGTTGTTTGATTTCTGGCTTCTTGAATATTATTTGCTAGTAAAACTAAGTCGTCTGCAAAGTGCAAGCAATTTAAGTTTATTTGATCTTTCTCCTTTCCAGTTCTTATGTTTCTAGGATTTTGCTTGTACTATTCCTTCATCATGTACTCCATAGCACAGTTGAAAACTAATGGCAATAAACCATCTCCCTGTCTTAACCCTATTTTAATTGTAAATGGCTCGGATATTTCTCCTGTGAACTATACTACAGATATGGTGTTTGTTAGAGTTAAGTTTCATTTTTATTAATTTGGGATGGAGACCGAAATTCCTTAGTATCTTCATCACTGAAGCTCTGTGTATGTAATTATAAGCTTTTCTGAAGTCTACAAAAGCTATGACTTCATGTTTCTGTCTTCTTTTGTCGTAATCCATTACCAGTTATCTGTTCTGGGCAGCTTCTCCAGGGCCTAAATCCTCCTAGTTCCACTTCAAGTTGAAATTTATAGTGACAGTATAGAATTGTTGACATGACTTTGTATGAGATATCCAAAAGGGAAATGTGTGTATAGTTGTCCATATTTCATTTGTCTACTCTTTTGTGTAATGGATGGATTAAAATTGTGTTCTAATGTTCTGGTAGTTATTCATTGTTCCAGATTTTCACTATGTAGAGGTGCAGCTGCTGCATAGTTCCAAAGTTCTACAAACATTTGATTTTCTCAATTTGCTTTGTAGTTTTTGAGCTCTTTCAAAGCTTTGTAGACTTCTTGGATTTCGGGTCGGCTTATATTTTCTGCTGGTGTTTTGACAGCGGTATCTGTGTTTATTTGAAGTAGTTCTGAAGGGTCTTCACAATTTAGTAATTTGTTAAATGTTTCTCTTAAAATTGGTGTATTTTTTACTGCTATGGACCATATCGTTTCTTTTATCCTTTAACATTAATGTTGGTGGGTCATATCTTCGTAGTTGTCTGCTAAATATTTTGTAGTAATCCCTTGAGTTTGTTTTCTTGCTATTTATTTCTATAATTAGAAGTATATCTTTTTGATATTGGTGTTTAACCCTTCTTATTTTTTGGGTTATCTTTCTTTGTTATGTGAGTTCTAAGTGTTTTTCTTCTGTTTCATAACTCTGATAACTTAACCAAGCTTGTTGTTGATCTACCACTGTTCTATGACACCCATTGTTCCATCACTGGTGTTTTTTCCATGGATTAATTAGAGCTACCTATTCAGCTATTTGTTTCAACTGGGGAACTATTTCCTCTAGATCGTCTGTTATTTTTATATTCCTTGTTTGTTTCTGTATTCCTTGTTACATATCAGTTTATGAGGGTCATAGTAGCTTCTCTTGTTTTTTGGGGTGGGATTTTTTCTTTTCCATTATCGTGTAATGATCTAATCCAGTATGTGTCCCTCTCATAACTTTAAAATGGTAGATTTCTCTGTGATAATTTTTATCCATGCAAACGTGATCTGGTTGCCATTCTCCTTTTTCCACTCTGGATGTTTCCAAGTTTTGAGCTTATTTGCGCTTTCCTTGAAGTATGTTGACTTTGAGATCATGTCATGGTTTCAACAGAATTTCACCAGTCTCATGCCATTTCTGTTTCTTCATCATTGTGCTAGGAATTTTCCCTATTATGTCTCCATATCGCCTTTCCCTTCCTAACTGTACATTAAAATCTCCAGTTAAAATTTTGGTGTGATTTTTATGTGTGTTCGTTGTCATCTGATCTAAAGGCTCCCAAAAGTCATCCACAACTTCTCTCTGTTCTTTCTTATTATTGTGTCATTATTTTGGGCATGGGCATTTATTATGGTGTATATTTTATTTGCCGCTTTTATAGTTAGTGTTGGTAGCCTGGGAGATTGTGGTTTAAATTCTGTTACAGATTCAGTTATTTTGAGACTGACCATAAATCTCTTTTCAAACTGTGGACATTGCTTCATTTCCCTTTTTCCTGTTATTTCCTTATAAATCCTATATCTTTGCAATTCTGTTGGTTTCTGATCAGTTTTCTCATTTCCTGAAGTCCAGTCATTAAAATCACTTTGTGGTCCATTTCAGCTGCCAAAATTTTGGGTTTCCCTGGACGTATGATGTAATTTATGTTGTGTGTTTCTATGTAGTTTGTGTGCTGCCTGGAGTCTCAGTTTTGATCTTCTGTCAGTCTTGCGTATTTTCAGATGCTCAGACTCACCTAAGTAATTTTTCAAGTGACTGCTCATCATATCCAAGTGCAGTCTCCCTTGATAATTGCCAAGAGGTGGACTTCTCCTTAAAAGATTTATTTCCACATTTGACTTTCAAAGGTAGTCAATCTCATATGGAAAAAGATCTGAGTAACAAGTACTGTTGTTAACCATAGAGGCTGTTGTGCATTTGGTCTGCGAGTACCTATCTGCCACCTTTCACGCACCATGTTGGAGTATCACCTGCATGGCTGATATGACTGCAGTAGGTTTGTAGCACCATCTATTGGTCTAATTTTTGTTTTTTGTTTTTTTTGTTTTTTCTTCTATGACATTTCCCGCTGTGGCAATAATATACTGTTCAAATTTAATGACATTCTGAGCTGGCCGGTGTGACCAAGCGGTTCTAGGTGCTTCAATCTGGAACCGTGCGACGGTTGCAGGTTGCAGGTTCGAATCGTGCCTCGGACATGGATGTGTGTGATGTCCTTAGGTTAGTTAGGTTTAAGTAGTTCTAAGTTCTAGGTGATTGATGAACTCAGGTGTTGAGTCCCATAGTGCTCAGAGCCATTTGAACCATTTTGATGACGTTCTGAACAGTGGCTCTATTTCTATAGTGTCGGAAACCAGAACTTTACGGACACCGTGTATATGGGAGAAACAATTTCTCGCAGTTGGTTTAAACAGAAAATCTGTACATTGTAATTTTAAAAAAATACTGCCTTTGTCTGTCCAAATGTTTATTAGAGTATTATGTAAAAAGAAGTGAATTGGTAAAGTACTGTCAAGATTTTTGGTAGCAACGTTAAACAGGGACTTGTCTATATAGTAGTACAGCTGATGGTGATGGTGATAATGGTTGTTGTTGATATGATCATAGGTACAAAAACACTTCATAATGACCACTGAATTTAATTGGCCAATAGTGTCAACTAAAGTGTTGTTATAAGATGACAGCTGCAGCAGAACCATGGTTACCGTCCACCGATTTTTTAATAACTGTGGAATCCAGCATGAAGAAAGTACAAACCAAAACAGAAACTCACTTGCAGCTCTTTGTCATAGTTACCCACAGGTCTTCATAGAAGTAAATAAGTAATGTACAGGCGATATTGCATCATTTTCCTGTAGCCATTACGGGCACGAATGTAATATATGTCTGCCAGTTCTTTAGCTGTGCCATTGTATTAGTAAAATCAATCGCACACTGTATGATGATTTTTAATTTTACAGATGCATAGTAAAATCGAGCTTATATTAGGTGTTGTCACTTTATAAATGATTGATTTTAATGTACTGCTGCAGAAATATTATGCTATTAAAATAAATGTTAAGGTTGTTTTTTCGCCTGTCTTTTTTTCTGCTAATGCTTGTGGTGACATTTTAATTTTCTGTTACAGATCAAATATCAACATAAATGATATCTTAGGGGATTATTGTCTTACTCTTGTGGACACATTAGATACATTGGCAATTATGGGAAATGCAACTGAATTTCAGAGAGCAGTTGGCCGAGTTCTGTTAAATGTCAGTTTCAACAAGGACAATGTTGTGCAAGTTTTTGAAGCCAATATCAGGTATGCCACACTTTTATCTTCTTTACTGCAATTCACTCAAGTTTTGTGTGTAAATATTGCTGATGAGAAAATGATACTGAACACCCTTCTCTCTCCTCTCTATGCCCCCCCCCCCCCTCTTACACACACACACACACACACACACACACACACACACACACACATTTTCTCTCTCTCTCTCTCTCTCTCTCTCTCTGACTTACTTGAAGCAGATGACAGGGAGGGGGTAAAAGGGGGGGGGGGGAGGGAGAGAGAGAGAGAGAGAGAGAGAGAGAGAGAGAGAGAGAGAGAGAGAGAGAGAGAGAGAGAGAAAGGGGAGTTAAAAAATAAGGAAAGCTTTTTACAAAGTTACAGGTGAGATTTTCTTGAGGAAATCAATTTCCCGTGTAGGATGTTTTCTTTCGAAATAAGCAACTGTTGATGAGCTGATGGATGTGCCAAGTGCTGTAGAAGAGAGTTCTGTTTCATGCGCAGTATTTAAATTTTTGTTTTTCAGGTACTTCTGCAAAGAAGTGAATTGTATCAATGTATTTTAATGCATATACTAGTGTTTACTAACTTACTCTAGGTTTTTGTATAAACTTCAGTGCATTAACTATGTGGGAGCTGACTTGAGTGTAGTAAAAAAATTTAAAAAGTCAGAAGTAGTGTAGCAACAGAACTTAAGATTACAGCCAGCAACTTCTTGTGTTAGTGTTGCATACAGATGCAGGGGGTTTGGACGCTATTCATAAACAGCTGGAAGCTGTGTTGTCCTGGTCTGCAGCCTTCAGGCTGCTACTATGTGTCTGTGGTGGCAGTGGGGCACATGAGACAAATGTTTTGGCACCTCAGGAGCCTATAGTGTTGCCCAGGATCCCTGATGTCACTCTGTCTTCTGATTCTCATATCCTGGCCAGTCGACACTTTCCAGATGGTAGTTAGCGAACAGCAATGGGATTGCAAATCTCTCAGTTGAGGGCAAACGTGAGTAATGGGTGCACAGCAGTCACCTTTCATTTTATAAACGGGTTTGAGGAATTGCCTACTGCTGAAAGCACATGTAAGCCAGCACAGTTTTCCTCATCTTTGTGACTGTGGTCGATCTTTCTGGAGGTCTGGACAAGTGCAGAGTGTTGGATTGTTTTGTCATGGGGAGCTCCAACTTCAGGCGGGTGATGGAGCTCTTCAGGGAATTAGTGGCCAGGTCAGAAAAGGAGGCCAGTATTCACTTTGTTTGCTTGCGAGAGGAGTCTCATCTGAGATGTGGAAGAGCCTCTGCCATGCCAGCGCTTCAGCACACTAGGTGCATCCGACTGTAGAGCATGGCTCACATAGGTGTGAATGTTGCCTGTCACTGTAGATTCAGACACCATTCTCAGTTCCTACAGCCAGCCAGCTGCTTTTGTGTAGACAGCTAGCCTTGCCCATGGGACAGAAACATAGCTATCATTGTGCAGCATTCTTCCCAGGACCATCATGATCATCTGCTTTGGAGCCAAATGGAAGGCTTAAACCAGAGCCACAGACAATTATGTGACAGTTGTGGATGCTGATTTCTCAATCTCTGGTGTCAATTGGAGAATGGTAGGGTTCTGCTCGAGAGATCAGGCATGCACACCATGCAGCAAGATAGCAGAGTACACATGGTGTAATTGTGTGGATTTTTTAGTATAGAGAAATCCCTCCATAGGTCCGATAAGATGTGTTCTGATTGCAGTTAGGGTAGCATTCGCCGTAGGAGTTTGGAGAAAGAAAATGTTAATATAATAAGTTATTTATGGGAGTGTGTATGGGAAGGTCCTTTAACTGGTTGCACTTATAACAGTAACAGTGCCCAGATATTACTAGGGACAGAAAGCGTGCTGAAACCAGATAACTATAAACTCTGACTGGAATGAATGTACCAAAGATAGGTTGAATGCTGGTGGTGCAGGGATGTTTATAGACATAAGAAATATGATGATATCAAGTGAGATTAGTACAGATTCCAAATGAGAAATAATGTAGCAGAAGACAAGTGTTGAAGGTGAATCAAACATGGTCATTGGATGCTTTTGTAAACCCCCTACCTCAGGAGCAGTAGTGGTGGAACATTTTAGGGGAAACTTGGTGGATATTTCACATAAATTTTCTGGTCTTTTGTAGTATTAGGTGGAGATTTCAACGTGGGAAATAACTTAAAATTGTTCTAAATGCATTATCCAAAAATTACCTTCAGCAATTAGTCAGAGAACCATCTCGTGAAGGTAACATCTTAGATTTGTTGGTGACAAACAGATGTGAACTTTTCAACTCAGTGTAGAACAGGAACTCAGTAAACATAAGGCTGCTAGAACATCACTGAATGCAGCTATAAATAGGAAGACAAAGGTACAAAGGCCTTTATCCTTAGCAAGAGTGACAAGAAACAAATCCCAGGTTACGGTATATTGATAATTTTTACTTATGGACCGTCTGACAGCAACTGAATAAAACACAATTTTAGTGCCATACGCGTTTCGCCTTTATTTTCTGCAAGGCATCATCAGTGGCCTGGAATATGTACATATGTTAGCTATTTATTTTACATTTTTGTCACAGCTAACATATGTACATATTCCAGGCCACTGATGATGCCTTGCAGAAAATAAAGGCGAAACGCGTATGGCACTAAAATTGTGTTTTATTCAGTTGCTGTCAGACGGTCCATAAGTAAAAATTATCAATATACCGTAATATTACACGCAACTGAGGAAGACAGGACTAAAAAAGTTAAAGAAATCCCAGGTTACTTGAGTGTTCAGTATGAAAATTTCATCCCCACTACTAACAATGTTAAAGAGCATTGTACAATACACTTTAGACAGGTGTGTGCCAAGCAAAGTTGTGAGGGATGGTAAAGACCCGCTGTGGTTTGACACTCCTAAAAAGCAACGACAGTTTCACTGCAAATTTAAATGCAGCCAAAGCCTCACAGGCAACCAAAAACTAAATGAAGCCAATTTTAGTGTAAGGAGAGCCATTTGTGAAGCATTCAATGAAATTGAAAGTAAAATTCTATCTACCAGTCTGACAGAAAATCCTAAGAAGTTTTGGCATTATGTTAAATCAGTAAATGGATTGAAGCCATCTGGCCAGACAATCTGTGACCATAATGACACTGAAACAGAGGATAACACAAAAAAATTTAAGTTCTAAGCATGTTTTTCCAAAACTGTTTCACAAGGAAAGGTCACCCTGTAGTATCTGCTTTAAATCATCACATGAATGACAAAATGGCTGATATAAAAATAAATGACTGTGGTATAGAAAAGCCATTGAAGTCACTCAACAGAAGAAAGGTCACGGGACCTGGCAGGATATCAATACAATTCTATGTAGAGTATGCAAAAGAACTTGCCCCTCTTATAGCAGCAGTGTACCATAGGTCTCTGGAGGGCAAAGTGTTCTTGATGATGGAAAAAAAGCACAGGTCATTCCCGTTTTCAGGAAGCGTTGTCAAACAGATGCACAAAATTATACACCTATATCTCCGACATTGACCTGTTGTAGAATTTTTGAAAATTTTTTATGCTCATGTACTGTGACATTTCTGGGGAACAAAAATCTCCTCTTTAAGAATCCAACGTGAGTTCCATAAACAATGATAGTGTGTAGAACGAAATTTTCACTCTACAGTGGAGTGTGCGCTGATATGAAACTCCCTGGCAGATTAAAACTATGTGCCGGACCGAGACTCGAACTCCCGAGTTCGAGTCTTGGTCCGGCACACAGTTTTAATCTGCCAGGAAGTTTCAATGATAGTGTGAGAGACAGATTGGGCTGTTCATCCATGATACCCAGAAAGCTGTAGATATCAGTGCCCAGGTAGATGCCATGCCATGTTCCTTGACTTGTATAAGGGATTGATACAATTCCACATTACTGCCTAATGAACAAAGTATGTGCATATGGAGTATCAAGTAGAGATGGGCAAAACTGTTCTTTTCAGAGATCGGATCAGAACTGTTCACTCCCTGAAATGAATTATCTCTTTTTCATGACTCACCACTCATTTACAATAGAAAATAAATGGAAGGCACATTGCCCTTTAAACTTGGTTTATTCCAGTACTATACCTGTATTTTGATCTTATTTGATCCTATTTTGAAGTAACACAGATAATGAGTAAGAATTTTGTATTGTTTATTGAAATTTCCACGATATGACAAAGTTTTTGATTATTGATTTATTTTGCACTATCGTGGTTTTTTGGGTGATCGGAAAATGTTGTAACTTGAGATTTACATTAACAATATATTTGGCTACAATGTATTAAAATTTCATTAACCTCATACAAATACATCGCAAGCCATATATTTTTAAAGTGAACGTTTCCTTCCGAAGACGCCTAAAATCGCAAAATCCGTACCAGAATAAGGAAAAAACTATAAATTTGACTGTAAAACGAAAGTGCTGCATATAGCCTTACGCAGAATAAAACAAGGAAAATATTGGTGTATCACATTTTGCGATACGTTTATCGGTTCGCTCGTAATTAAAGCGTAAATTCGAGTGTCCATAATAAAAATCCTATAGTAAGAGGAGTCGTCAGGAACCTAATCTAATCAGTTTAAACAAATAAAAATAAAATAAAAACAAATGATGTATACATAACATAATAATGTAATATACGTAGCGGTATTACTACGAAGAACAATATCCAGTAGAGACGAACTCCGATGCAGAGCCGCTGAGTCGAGCAGGTCGAGCCGCGAGCTGTATTACTGCGTGAGCTGAGACCGCAGAGAGCAGAGTGACACCTGAGTCGCTTTGCTCAACACTCTGGCTAGAGTCGAGACGGTGGGGTGAGCGTTGAGCGGGCGAGTTCCGAGGGTGGGGGGAGCGGTGAACTCACCCGCTCCGAGACAAATCGTCTGTTCTCTTGCGAGCAGGTTGTTGCAAGTAGTTCCTATGTTATCCGCTAGGTGGCTCTCTGTCCTGTTGCTCGCATCAACTGCCCAGAGGGCAGGACGTGCGACTGAAACGATCGCCGACAGAGTGCGATGCGAAGTCAAGCTGCGCCAGACACTGCGCACGGCAGACGACGCACAGAGACGGCACGGCATATGCGAAACACTAAATCCAATGGGGCACTGCACAATGGAGGCAGCCAAGGTAGAAGCAGGGCAGAGGCAGGCGCTGGCTGTGTTGTGTGGCGTGCACTGTGCTGTGACCAGCAGAGGCGCCGCTGATATGCTCCGTCTCTCTCTCTCTCTCTCTCTCTCTCTCTCTCTCTCTCTCTCTCTCTCTCTCTCTGCCGTGGGAAACGTTTGGAGCTACCGTTCTTTTTTTCTGAATCACTGATTGTTCACTCCTTTGAAAGATTCAACTCTATGAATTAGTTCAAGAGTGCATCCCCCATCTCTAGTATCAAGCCAACTGTATGACTGGATTGAAAAGTTTCTAGCAAACAGAACACAGCATGTTGTTCTCTACAAAGAGAAGTCTTCAGACGTAAAGGTAACTTTGGGTGTACCCCAAGGGAGTGTTTACACAGTATACATAAATGACATAAAAGACATTGTGGGAGATTTCATGAGGGTTTTTGCAGATGATGCTGTTATATATATAGAGAAGTTGCAACACTAGAAAACTGTAGCGAAATGCGGGAAGACCTGCAGAGGATTGATGCTTGGTGAATGGAGTGGCAATCGACCTTCAGTATAAATAAAAGTAATGTACTGCATGTACATAAACAGAACGACCCATATTGTATGATTATGCGATTGCAGAACAGTCGCTGGCAGCAGTTACTTCCATAAAATATGAGAAAATGCATACAGAGCAAGTTAAAGTGGAGTGACCGGATAAAACTGATTGCAGGAAAGGTAGATGCCAGACTGAGATTCATTGGAAGAATCCCCAGGAAATGTAGTACGTCAACAAAGGGTTAGCTTACAAAACCCTCTTTTGACCAATACTTCAATATTGCTCATTGTATGAGATCCATACCAGGTAGGAGTAATAGAGAAGATAGAGAACATCCAAAGAAGAGCTGTGCATTTCATTACAGGGTCATTAAGTAAGCACAAATGTGTCATGGAGATCAACCAGTCCCAGTGGCAGATGCTGCAAGAGAGGTGGTCTGCTTCGTGTGGTTTACTGTTACAGTTTTGAGAGGGTGTGTTCCTAGAAGAGTCAACAAATATATAACGTTCTCCTACTATATCTCATGAAAAGACCATGTGGATAAAATTAGAGATTCGAGCCTTAAGGCTTACCCCCAATGATTCTTCCCACAGACCATTTTCAACAAACAGGAAAGGGGGAAGTGAAAAATGTTGCACAGAGAACACTCCGCTACACACCACAAGGTGACTTGCAGAGTGTAGGTGCAGACATAGATGTAATTACAATTTAATTATTTTATTATTTAGGTTT